>NC_139027.1:94678158-95278158 GCF_964662115.1 Mustela nivalis
TTATGGTCAACTTTTTTTAAAAGATTTTATTTATTTATTTGACAGAGAGGGATCACAAATAGGCAGAGAGACAGACAGAGAGAGAGATGAGGAGAATCAGGCTCCCTGCTGAGCAGAGAGCCCAATGCAGGGCTCGATCCCAGGCCCCTGGGATCATGACCTGAGCCGAAGGTAGAGGCTTAACCCACTGAGCCACCCAGGCGCCCCATCGTTATGGTAAACTTTGAAGTCAGTCCTCAGTCTTTGTTCTCCTTCAACACTATGTTGACTATTGTGAGTCTTTGCCTCTTCATATAAACTTTAAAGTAAGTTTGTTAATATTAAAAAACAAAGAACTTGCTGGAATGCATTAATTGTATAGATAAACTTGGAAACCAGTGACCTCTTGAGCTTAGCAGGAGATAGACCATGGTCATCAGTTGTCACAGTGGTGCCTCTGGCAGAGCCTTTTGCAAATCCCTAGGTAAAATGAGACCTCAGGGATCTGGGAGATGTCTAAGAAGTACTTGATACATCCCTTGGGTATGGTTTATTGAAGTGTCCACCTGTCTGAAAGCTCGGGAATCTAGATAAGGGAGGGAAAATTAGTGATGAAAAACATATCAACAAACATGAATAAATTTTGTAAAACTAATTGTCATGGCTCATATACAGTATGACCGACAGAGGGACAATCAAAAGGAAAGCATCAGTTATGTTTATTGTGAAATTTTTTTATTCAAAATAAAGCAATGTGAGGGGAACACACTATGAGAAAATTACCATTTTTTAAATGGTAAATATCTTACCAAATGGAATAGGTTTTATATTCTAAGTAGTATATTGAACAGTAAAACATTGGGGCGCCTGGGTGGCTCAGTGGTTTGGGCTGCTGCCTTTGGCTCGGGTCATGATCTCAGGGTCCTGGGATCGAGCCCCGCATCGGGCTCCCTGCTCCGCAGGAAGCCTGCTTCCCTCTCTCTCTCTCTCTGCCTGCCTCTCTGCCTACTTGTGATCTCCGTCTTTCAAATAAATAAATAAAATCTTTTAAAAAAAAGAAAAGAAAATTAAAACATTAAAAAATAAAATTTTAATTTAAAAAATTATGTAATTTTTAAAAAAGGTTAAAAATAGCAGAACCATTTTTCTTATAACTGGAAAATACATTGTGTATATATCTATCAAAAATAACTTTTCATGGGGGCGCCTGGGTGGCCCAGTAGGTTAAAGCCTCTGCCTTCGGCTCAGGTCATGATCCCAGGATCCTTGGATCGAGTCCCACATTGAGCTCTCAGCTCAGCAGCGTTCCTGCTTCTTCCTCTCTCTCTGCCTGACTCTGCCTACTTGTGATCTCTGTCAAATAAATAAATAAAATCTTTTATAAAAAAATTTAAAAAAATAACTTGTCATGTCTGGAATCAGGAGCGTATGGAAAAAAATAATATCTGAGGACAATACTTCTGCCGTTTTGTGCCTTGTTAATATTTTTAAACAGTCAGGCAACTTTTAGCTTTATTGAAATACCTGCTAAGATACCAGCAGTGCCTTTTGGAGCCCTATGACTATAAAAATTAATTGCAAATATTCAAAATGTTTACTATGGTGTCACTATTTAGGGCCACCACCAAGTATGTTTCAGAAGTAAGCATAACTGTTACTCTTCTGTAAGGCAAAAGGGCATATTTTCAGGAGTTCCATCTGCTGTACCAGGAGGTGAATCAAGTAATGATTTTGTCTATAAAATAATTCACTTTTCAATCTAACATTCCTTATTCCACATTATAATAATAAAAACTAGGAGGAGACTAAAACAAACAAACAACTACAACTACAACAACCAGCTTTTCCTTCAGTGGAAAAGTAAATATAACCTTATGAGTAGCCTGAAATTTATTTTTAAACATTTTTAAGATAAACGTTTTTGTTAGAAAACCATATATTTTATATTACTAAGAAATAACAGGCAAAGTTTTATTAACTTCTAAAAAGTCTAGTTACTTCTATTTATCTATTAACTCATATCTTTTTGAAGTAGAACATGATCACACCTATTGTATCTACCCAAGTTTGTATGCTTTGGTTATTTTATGTTTGCTATTTCCTTGATTAATTTTTACAATATTTGATACATAATAGTATCTTTAAGTCCATCTATGGTTTCACAGAATTTGTTTGAACTTCATAAAAATGTACCATACTTTTTGCACTGCCCTTGTTTTACTTCTCTATTAACTTTCCAAGATTTATTCACTTTAGAGTGTGTAGCTATCATTTATTTTTATTCCTCCATAATGCTATGTTTACAAATTTGTATTTATCTGTACTTTTAAAATCATCTTAATTATAAACCATTTCTCATCTCACGTAACACTCATGTTACTTCTACACTTATCAGATATTATGTAACTGAAAACCACAACTCAGCAACAATATAGCAGATTTTTCAAAATTAAATGGCTTACCAGAATTCTTTAATTCTATCCTTTATTTGTATTAGATGACGCTTTATTCTGGTATTTGGCATTTTTCATATGGAGGAAAGCTTATAAATTGATATTCCATAAATAGAAGGAAGAATGGCCGTATGCCTATATATCAGGTGTCCTGTTTTCACTCCCTTTGTGGAGCACCTACCCTGGAGGTCATGTAATAACCAATGACCAAAAAACAAACAAAAAACCCAAACATCCAGGTCGAAGTGCCATCCCTGACTGGAGATGAGTAAACTGCTCAACAGACCCTGGGCAGGCATCTCAGCCCAGGCCTGTGCTGGGGAAGCTGGAGCTGGCTTTGGGCGCAATCAGGAAGCCAGCAAACTGACCGGAGAGTGCAGCCACGGTGAACAGGACTGATGATCTTTTAGCAGCCAGGCCAGGCGCGGACACCCGCTCAGGGAGCCAGGCTAGGAGGCTGCCCAGCGCCTGAGCTGGCAATGCTTACAAGCCCCCTGGGGCTTCGCCCCGCCCCCAGCACCGGCCTGGCCTCAGGAGGGAGGGGGGCGGGGCGGCGCAGAGAAGGGGCTTTGCTAATTGCCAAAACGGGAAGTGAGCTCGCTGAGGACTCAGGAGGGATGGGGGCGGGGGCGGGTCGAGGGCGGCCAGGAGAAGGGACTTTGCTAATTGCTGAAGTGGGAAGTGAGCTCAAGGAGGATGTGGCGGAGAGTCTGGGAGGAGGTGGAGCGGCTGGAGGAGGAGGGGCGCGCAGCGCCCCGGTGCTGTGCTGCGGCCCAGTTGGGACTGCAGGACCCACCGGACTCGCCGCCCATGCGCTCCCGCGTGAGGTCCTGCTGTCCCGCTCCTGCTGCCTGCTGCCCCTTCCCGCCCCAAGGCTTCTCCTGACCACCCTCTGTGCACAGGTAAAGTGACACTGCGCCTCACCCTCACCTGGAGCAGAAAGCGGGGGACGCGACCTGGGGGCGGGGAGGGGGGTTGTTGTAACCCAGCCTCCCGGGAACACCAGGGCACCGGGACCACCCCAAACGCTGGGCAGAATCCGGGTCCGCATGGGGTCGGGCTGGGGACAGCGCCTTGCGAGGTGCCCCCCGCCAGCGGCGCGCTAGCCCCCATTATTCGGAACCCACCTGTGAGAGCCCACCTGTAGAGGCCTTTCATTAGAATGGTCTCTGGTTCTAGCCTCAGTTCAGAATACTGCATGTATCTGAGGACCGAGTCCAGATGTTTCTTTCATCTCTGACTTGAATTTGAAATCCTCCTCAGACTTCAGCTTCCAGGATTTCTCCAGTCCTTGCTCTCCCACTGTCTTGGTGGGAATCCGCCATGAGTGTTGAACCCAGGAATGAATGAATGATATATACCCCAGATCGCTGGGGCTTTGTCTTGTTTTGCTGAGGTTGGAAAGGCTTGGGCGAGACCCCCTGTATGGAGATACAGAGCTGCATGCAATTGCTTAAACGTGTTCCCCACTTAATTGCTTGGGCATTGAACATTTCGCCCTTAACCTGTGGCTTGAGCAGTTAGGAGGAGACAATCTGGAGGCGAATCAGAAGATGGCTGAATCCACATGGTGGTGGTCTGGGTTTGGGAGATTCTCCTGGAGATTCAAACGAAAGATCTAAATTCTTCCAGTGGGGAGTGGTAAACATTTTATGGATGGGAGATTGAAAATAAATGGTCTGGTTAACCTTTCCCTCCCCCTCAAAACCCATTATTTGAAAAAACAAAAAGGGAAGTGAAGGGAGAAATCCTCCCACTCCCATCCCCACTCACCTCCATAGCCACCTCCTCTTCCAAGAACCTAACAGACAAGGTGCCAAGAAGTGTTAGGTACCAGCAGTGGTCTCAGATCTCATTCAAGGATCATGGTGAAAGGCATTCAAAGAGATTGTGGGGGCACAGGGATCCAATTAAGGGGGACAAGTTTAAGGTTTGCCTGGTCCCCTAAAAATTAATGGCACTAGAGAAGATGAGCTTTGGGAACTATAGCTTAATGGATACAATGTGTAAAAAGCTTCAGTGAGTCATGGTGGGAAGAGGCCATGAGGGCAGCAAATACAGTCTTAGATGATGTTATTAATAGCACTACAGGCTCTAGATTTCCTGTGGTGGCAAGACCAGCCCGGCCAAAGTGGATACTCACAACCTGGAACAGAGGGTCTTGGAGATCCCAGCACGTGAGGTATGATGAGAGGGTAAAATAATAGGAGGTGTCCTTTGGAAGGACTGTCTCCTTGACTTTAAAAGGGAGAACCCAAATCTGTAGGTGAAATCTTTTTGGCTACAAAGAGGGCCGAGGCCTCCTAAGGTCGAGGTCTCCTTGTCACTTGCAAAGATGTCGAAGAACATATTCAGACATTTCAAAGATGTCCTCATGTCCATCGGTTCCCACTCTGGAATTCTATCAATAAGGTGAGAGTTCCTCTAGTTGAAAAAAAGATCTAAAAAGATGTCCCTTTCTCATGTAATTTCTGTAACCTCCAGGACACACCCACCTCCCCCTTCCAGCTCTGTAATGAAGCCACAGCTGGTGCCAATTTGTGGAACTCCTTAAAGGCTATTCTCCATTATATACCCCCTGACAAAGTTCCCATGCTCCCTCACCTGATTTCCTGCACTCACCTCCCACCTGGTGTGTTCACACCTGCAAGTGCCTTTTACCAACCCCTTTGCCAAAAGGCAGCCAGAGTGACCTTTCAAAGACCTATCAGTTCCTGGCATTTGTCTCCATAGAAATCTGCATTGATCTTCTAACAAATTCCCAGTCCTCCAAAGGCACCCATAATCCTCCCATCAGTCTCTTCATACCCCTCCAACTGACTGATGCCTGTTCTGCCCCCATCTCTCTGCCCTTCAACCACACTGCCTCCCTCTTCCTGTGGAGACCCCTCATGGTGCCTGCCTCCAAGCACAGGTGATTCCCATTGATGGGAAGACCCTCTTCCTCTCCCCCATCTCCCCACTCCAGTTACTCCCACTTATTCGTGAGCTAACTAGCCCCATGGTACACACTCTCCATGCAGCCTGCTCTCTCTTTTCTAGCACTGGCCTCTGTTTCTAGCTGTGGTTGTGTCATGGATGTCCCTCCCCAGCCAGCCTCCAAGCTCTCCTTCCCTTTAGCTCCAACACCTGACACAGTGCCTGGCACGTAGTAAGCCCTGGCTAGCTTCTAAGAGCCTCACTGAGGGACTGAAAGCATTTTAAAAAGGTCACCACGTAGGCTCCAAACTGTAGGCAGAAAAAGCTTTGCCTGGATTGACATTTTAGAGACGTATTCATCAAGTTGGATGTGTTCACTGACTTTACCTTGTAAAATTAAAAAAAAAAAAAAAAAAAGGACCTCTGTATCGCTTCGCATCTAACGAAGGCACATGTATACTATTAGACCACGTTATGAGCTTAATGGAAGGAGACAAGATGTTTTCACTAAGAAAATGTATAAGACTGTTGAGGTCAAGTGGGAGAAAACAGTCCGTTTGTTGGAGCATTGCTATCTTACTCTATCACAGCCACTCATAAAAATCTGACACGGGGTGAGTCAGAATTGTCTGTTGGAGATGAGTTAGATCTGGCTCATGTTCTTACAGACATGAAAGCCAGGAACGAAGAAGGAGGCTTTGAAAGCCTGGGTTGAGGAGGCGGTTTGGTTCACTGCAATGAGCTAAGTGCCCAGGGCTAGGGGCAGACATGCGGGCCTGTGTCCTTCCTTTGTTCTGGGGTCCCTCTTGCACCATGTGGTGAGGCTGGTGGCTGGGAGCAGCTCAGGACAGGACCCGGTGGCATCTTACCTCTCTCACCCTCCTGTGGGCTCCAGTGGGCTCCAGTAGGTCCCAGGGGACAGCCTGCCTTCCTTGAAAAGCCCAGTAGCACTGGGAGCAGAAACTGGGACCAAAGAGTGAGCACCCTGTTTGACAAGCTGGACCAGCCACCTCTTCTTCAGATGCAGAGGGAACCCTGGCATGCTGACTCCTCCCTTCTCCCTTTCCCCTTTCCTCTCTTCCTCCCTCTTCCCTTCCCCTCTCTCCTTCCCTGGTGGTGCCCTTTCCCAATGCCCACTTCATCCCTTTTCCTTTCTACATGCCTGACTTGTAGAGTTTCTTCTCTTTCCTCCCCATTACTTCCCTTCATCTGAATCTCCTCTTTGTTCCCTTTGTCCTTGCTCTCTGCTCCTCCTCCCCTTCCCTGGGCCCTGTTCAGCTCCATCCCGACTGCAGGCAGAGCTGGACTAACATGCTCACTTGCTAGCTCAGTCACCCTCCAGAGAAGTCTCTCTTCGGTAGCCACCTTCCTGACCCCCTGGTCCCTTCTCCACTTGTTCAGATATTGCTCTGAAGTCTGAGGAGGACAGAGCAGGGCTGCCACAGAATCAGGCCAGAGGAGAAACCAAACCATGTGTCCACACTGTCGCCCAGCACTGCTGCTCTGAGAGTTTTCAGAGTCCTCAACAGGGTTAGGATTTAGGGGCTTCTTCAGAACCGGGAGTGAAAACAACCATAGGTCAAAAGAAAAGCTATGGCCCCCACACAAAAATAATAATCACAAATGAAAACTATGTTAACTCTGAAGTCCCAAAGTCGAAGAATTGCCTTGAATCTGTCACAAGAAAGCACCCAAGGCCTCACTCTCTGGGTTCTGGGTGGCCTGGAATGGCAGGAGGCTCTGACCCGCGCGTGGGGGTGCCAAACGAAGGGGGCTAGCCCGCCCCTTTTCGGTTCGGGAATACCTCCTGCAGCGCTGTGCCTGGCCCGACCCCTGGGGGTCGGGGTGCGGCGCCGCGTCCAGGGTGGTCCCGGTGCCATGGGGTTTGCTGGAGGCTGGGCCCCGCCCCCCCAGCTCGTGGCCCCCGTTTTCTGCTCCAGGTGAGGGCGCGGCGCGGTGTCACTTTACCTGTGAGCAGAGGGTCTTCCGGAGAAGCCATGGGGCCTGGAGGGGCAGCAGGCGGCGGAACGGGACAGCGGGGCCTCGGGGGCTAGGCTGGAGCAGGGAGCGCACGGGCGGCGAGGGCTGCGGTATGGTGGGTCCTGCAGTCCAGACTGGGCTGCAGCACAGCACCCTGGCGCTGAGCGCCCCTCCTCCACCAGCCCCTCCACCTCCTCCCAGACTCTCCACTGCATCCTCCCAGAGCTCACATCCTGCCTTGGCAATTAGCAAAGCCCCTTCTCCGGGCTGCTCCCGCCTGGCCCCCGACCCTTCCTCCTGAGTCCTCAGCAAGCTCACTTCCCGCTTTGGAAATTAGCAATGCCCCTTCTCTGCGCCGCCCCTGCCCCCCTCCCTCCTGAGGCCCCGCCGGCCTGGGGTGGGGGGCGAAGCCTTGGCGGGCTGCAAGTGTTGCAAGTGTTGCCAGCGCCAGTGCTGGGCAGCCTCCTAGCCTGGCTCCCTGAGCAGGTGTCTGCGCCCGGCCTGGCTGTGAAAAGGTCATCAGTCCTAAATGCCGGCTGCACACTTGGGTCAGTTTGCTGGCTTCCAGATTGCGCCCAAAGCCAGGAACCAGCTGCCCCAGCACAGGCCTGAGCTGAGATGCCTGCCCAGGATCTGTCTGAGCAGTCTCCTCATCTCCAGGGTGGTCAGGAGAAGCCTTGGGGCGGGAAGGGGCAGCAGGCAGCAGGAGCGGGACAGCAGGGCCTCACGCGGGAGCGCATGGGCGGCATGCTCAAGTGTTGGTATAAAGCTATTATGCTTTTCAAAACCCCGAACACTAATTCATGTATCGTGGTCATTATTTATCATATCACACAGTAGAGAGGTGGCAGAAACGCACTTTCAGGTTAATTTTTTTACAAGGAAGATTGACTTATGAACCTACTTTGTTATTCCCTTTCATTCAATTTCCCTGTACCTCCTTTTCTATGAATTGTAACGGTAAAAAAATTTCCCTTCCCATCATTATTTTTATTGTTGGCACGTTCTTTGTGAACCATAAAGTGTATGCTATAAATGGGAGCGCTTTTCTTTTTTTTGTAGTTTACGAAGAACTAATATTTTTAAAATTTATATTTTATTTATTTTCAGCTCCACACCCAGTGCTCCATGCAAGCAGTGCCCTCTATAATACCCAACACCTGGTACCCCAACCTCCCAACCCCCCGCCCCTTCTAAACCCTCAGATTGTTTTTCAGAGTCCATAGTCTCTCATGGTTCAGCTCCCCTTCCAATTTCCCCCACCTCCCTTCTCGTTTCTAACTCCTCATGTCCATGAAAAACTAATTTAAAAACATTCATCCACCAGAGTACCCAAAGGGCTCCCATATAAACTATCTGTCGTTACATTATGTCCCGATGTGGAGCTCAATCCCAGGATCCTGACATCATGACCTGAACTGAAGGCAGAGGCTTTAACCCACTGAGCCACCAGCCCCAATGTATTCTCTTCAGTACCAGAATTTGTAACCAATTGACAGATGAAAAAGGAGGCAGTCAAGTGAAAAACAATAGGTCTTAGACCTGCAAGAAATTCGAATTTGATGAATTCAGCTACTCAGGCACTGTTTCACATTTTCAGATCTCTGCAGAAAAGGGGCTAACCTTTTTACTGCATGTAAAAGAGAAGACTATAACACATAATATGTGTAAGCATGTAAATATCAAAATATATCCCATTAGTTGCTAAGACACACAGGGCCTATTTTTTCTCTCAAATTCATGAATATGTAGGAGCAATAAGTGAGAAGTGAATGTATACTCTTCACTTCGAAGTCTTTTAGAAATCTAAAATATGACTTTCTATGGTTTGTGTCTCCATATTCCTTTATTGCCAGTTTGAACAAATCCACATGCTTTGATTCAACGGTAATAAATTCCTCTTATTTAGAAAAATGATGCTTATTTTTGTTCTCTCACCCTTCGCAGGTGGTTTCATTTTAGCACACTTCAGAGTTATAATTTCATGCTTATTAAAAACATTTAATATGATCTACATAGATGAAAGAAACTTTTGTTTTATTAAATTATTTGACAAAAAAATCTGTTATTTTAAAAATGTAATTCTTTTGAAGGGTCATTTTAGAGCGTTCAGAGAGGATCTAGGCGTGTGGTATTATGCAGTTTTTAAGTAGGTATGAAATGGTTATTTCTATGATTGTTTCTTTAAGGCTTATGTATATTGTCCATTATATGCTATAAAATATTTTGAAAGAGAATTTAAGGTATGTTTTACATAGTTTATTTTTTGGAAAAAATTATTGAAATGACTTATGAAATTCAGTATACTCTCAACATTAATTTATTCTGAAATTTACCAATTGTCTACTGAACCTATTATATGGCAGATATTACTTCAGACTACACTGGTAAATGAAATACTTGGCTTTGTAGAACTTTTATTTTCATGGGTGAGACAATTAAAAGCTATAAACCTTAATAAAAATTGCATAGTGCATTCAAAAATGATGAGTAAAATGGGGAAAAAGAAAAATTCGATCAGGGTGAGAAAAATCAAGGTTGCTAGGCAGGGGATGGGGAGCTAAAATTTTTAATAGGAAGATCAGGGTAGTTACAATGAAGCTGACAATTGAACAAAGGTATGGAAAGGTGATGAATTTGCCCAGAACTATCAGCAATAAGGTCACTCCAGACAAAGGAATTGGCTATCTTGAAGGCCATAAGGTTGGATCATGCCTGGCATATCTGAGGAATAGCAAGGAGGCCACTGTGAGTGACTGAAGAGTAGCAGGAAAAGAGGTCACAGAGGTTAAATGAGTGGCTAGATCATGTAAAAGCTTAGAAGTCATTGTAAAACTCTGGCTTTTATATTTGGAAACTTACTGTGTGATAGAATTTCTGCTAATAACTGAGAGTTCAAATGTCCATAAAATTTCAAGGATTCTTATTCTACTAAGACGGAATAAAGAAAAAGAGTTCATATTTTCACATGGTGTAACAAATGCTCGGAGATCCAAGTGTAGGAAGCTATGGGAGCACAGAAGAAGGCACTAAAATCACACCAATATATTTGATGACTGTGACTATATATAAATTTGTATTTTCTAGATTTTTTATAGTCATGGAATCACACAGTATATACTATTCATTGCCTGGCTTTTCTTTGAGAAAAGCATCATTACTTTGAGAATCTCCAATTGTAAATAGTTCATTTTGATGTTGAATAGTAATCTCTTTAATGAATAGATCATAATTTGTCTTTGCTCTATTGATGGACATTGATGAACATTTCCACTGTTTTCAATTCTTAAAAATAAAGCTGCTATGAAATTCATATACAAGTCCTTGTATGAACATAGGGTTTGTTTCTCTTGGTTAAATGCCTAGAAGTAAAATGGCTATTTGTGTAACTGCAACATACTTTGCATTTAAAAAATTTTCAAACTATTTTCCAAAGTGGTGGTATCATGATATATGCCAACAACAGTTTTGATTTTTTGTTGCTTCTCAATCTAGCTCAGACGAAGTACAATTAGCCTTTATAATTTTAGCCATTCTAATAGATATGTAAGCATGTCTCATTATGATTTTAATTTGTATTTCTTTAATGTCTAAATGTTGAGAAATTTGTCATGTGCTTATAAGCCATCCATATACTTTTGGTGACATGTCTCTTCCATTATTTCCTTCACATGTAAAATTGGATACTCTGGTTATTAGTAAGGTTTTTTATTTTTATTCATTTTTTAATAATCAGAGTAGATGTTCATTATCATATATATAATTTGCAAATCCCTTCTCCATTGTTACGGTTTCTCAATGGAGCTTTGATAGCTGTCTCTTTCAAGAAATATGCTACTTCTTTTTTTTTTTAATTTTATTTATTTATTTGAAAGACGGAGATCACAAGTAGGCAGAGAGGCAGGCAGAGAGAGAGAGAGAGGGAAGTAGGCTTCCTGCGGAGCAGGGAGCCAGATGCGGGGCTCGATCCCAGGACCCTGAGATCATGACCTGAGCCAAAGGCAGCAGCCCAAACCACTGAGCCACCCAGGCGCCCCGAAATATGCTACTTCTTTCCTGGTACACGGAGGTATGACTAGAACATTTGCAAAGAAAATCATGGCTTAAGATATATGTAGTCTGCAGTTGTTGGGAGTGTTCACCATCCTTGCCTCTCACTCATCTCTCACTGCCCACACATTCAGATATAGGGGAATATTGATTGACAAAATATTAATTGCCAAATAACACTAGTTGGAGAATAAGAAAAATGCAGGCACCTGATTATATAATATTACTTAAATAAAATATGTTTTTATAAGTGCTATTGGAAGTAAATTCCTCAATATTTTAATCACACAGAATGATGGAATCCTAGATTTTTTTTCTTCTATTTACTAAGAAAATGATCATGCCTCAAGTATATTAAAATGGAATAGGGAAAATTAAAAATTGTTTTAAGTTGATTTGCGTGTGTTGTGCGTATGTGGGAGAGAAAGTGAGAGAGAAAGAGAAAGAGAGAAAAAGAAAAAGGGAAAGACAGAGAGGTGGCTGCAGTGAATTGATGAGTTGCAGGATAGATTTTAAAGTTTTGTCTTTTGCTTTCTACATTTCCTTTTCCTTAGGTTCAAGAGAACAATCAGTAATATCTCAGATGCCTGCTGGTAACATCAGCAGAAAGAGTTAGAGGTTCCCAGAAAATTAAAGATGAGATATAGTTTTCCTGACATGAGAAAAGTCATTTTTTTCCCCAGCTATTTTCAATGATCTATACCCCACCTGTGTACTTGCCCAAGCACACTTCTTCCAAAACTTCCTGGGAGGTTCTTACAAAGAAATGCAAAAACCTCACTAGTTAAGGATTTTGAGGGAACAAGGCAATGGGAAAACTAACAGTCACCAGCAGACCAGGAAATAGCCTAAGCTATTGAGACAATAAATGAGTGGTAAAACTCCTAGTGCTATTTCAAAAGTAATCAAGGCCTTGCATTCCTTGTTCCAGAAAATGAGCCCAAGACCCCATCTAGTTTATATTTGCTCTTGAAGCCTGCAGAGTCCCTTTCCCTTGTCCAACAGTTACCTCTGCTTTATTCTAACGTTGAAGTTTCTGCCCTCGGTGGAATACAAGCTTCATTCATGTGAACATGCAATACATATTGCACAAATACATATGTGGATGTGCATGCATCCACAACCTTATGACCAACCATACACGGGATAATAAAACTCTCCCTTCTGAGTATTCATCTTAAATACTAAATAAAAATCTCTCTCCTGTTCAAACAGTCAAGGCTTTGGAACTTATTCCCTGTGATCTCCTTGTATGTTGTAAACAAAGATTCCTTTGTTTGACAACTCCACCTGTTTCTGTGATTCACCAAAGACTGACCTCAGTTAGTTCCGTTACTGTAATGGCTTTCACTACTCTGATTCTACCTCTGCAAGTCTCCAAATTTAACTATTTTTTTCTCCCAATTCCACATGTTCTTGGCTTTAAACTGCAACTCTGAAGAGATGATTTGCTTGTTTAAAAAAAAATCAAGCAAAGGGAGTAGTAGTCAACATTGTTACTTTGAACTTCCTGCCCTAAGGGGCTCTCCTGTTGTTTCTCTTTGACTTCCTGGACTGAAACGACAGAAATTTGGCAATACATCACTCCCCAATCCAGATTACTGACAGAACAGTTTAGACCCTTAGAAAAATATTAGTTTAAAAGATCACATAATTAAATACTTAAGCATGTAGTGTAATATAGTGGTTTACAAGAAATATATTTTGGTCATCTGAATATTTGGTTTTCAACCATGGCTACTAACTCACAGCTCCTAAAACTCTTGGAATTTCCTGTGATAAGGGTGAGAGAGGTGTGTTTTGTTATGTTAATGAAGTGACCTTCAGACCTCACTCAAGGCAAGGGCTCTTTGCCTGAAGGACCAACCACTTGGTGAAAGCCTTCATAACTTTTTGCCCAACATGCCTCCCCTTCCTCCCAATTCAGGATTATCTGGGGAGGGAAGAGGAGCTGGAGATTAGATCAGCAAATGACAATGATTTAGTCAGTCATGACTATGTCATGAAGCCTCCACAGAAAACCTGAAAGGACTGGGTTCAGAAAGCTTTTAGTTTGTTAAATGTATGAAAAGGCAGGAAGAGTGGCAGTCTTACAGAAGGTAATAGAAGCTCTGTGCCCATTCTCCATACCTTGCCCTGTGTACTTCTTTATCTATCTATTGATTTAAATCTTCTATTATATCTTTTAATAAGCTGGCAAACACAAAGTAAGTATTTTTCTGAGTTTTGTGAGTCCCTGTAGCAAATTAAAAGAATGAAAGAAGTAGGCCACTGGGACCTCCAACCTGTAGTTGCTCAGTCACAAGCACAGGTAATAACCTGGGGCCTACAGTGAGACTGGCATCTGAGATGGGGTTGGAGATAGTCTTGGAGGACTGATCCCTTAACTGATGAAATCTTACGCTATGTTCAGGTAGATAGTGTCAGAATTTAGTTGAATTCTTGGAGATCCTGCTGTTGTCTGAAAATTATTTGGCATTGTTGGTATGATGTCCCAAAACCCAAAAAGATATAGCTACCTCAAAATAAGAATAAGGTTGACAGCTTAGATATAATAAGTGAGTATTTCAGGGATTTAAAATATACCCAATAAATAATGTAAGGAAATAAGAAAAGATTTTGAAATGAAAACAAGAATAAGAACCTAGTGGTACTAATAGATTAAATATATGTAATCTAGTTGAATTAAGAATACAATGGATAGAATACATAATGGATTCAATAGAGATAAGAAGTCACTTAAGGATATAGTCATCTGGATACCAGCAAAGCATTAAAATTATTAATATAAAAGAGGTGTAAGATGTAGGTGATGTGTGTGGAACAAAAGCTAGAGAAAAAATTAGATTTCCTTACTACTCATAGCCTGTTGACAAGTCCTTGAAGTTCCTCTGGGGACTCAGCTGCTTCCATGTGGACACATCCACTCAGGGCAAAAAGCATTCTTAGTCCACCCCCCCCCCAGGATACTGAAAATCTACTTTCACATGTAAAAATTACTTTGGAAACTTCTTTATCTCTACTCCCCACCCCTACCCTCAAGATATACATTGGCAATCATCTCCCAAGCATATACCCACTGATACACATCAGAAGAGTCTCTTCCCCAAGTTTTTACTAAATAGTAATAAATGACCTTTCCCTAACAATAGCTAGCCCCCTCAAGGTCCTGGAAACCTTGTTTATAAAATACCTTGGAGGCCTGTGCTATCCCTAACCTCCTCCCAAATTGAAAGTATATAATCAGCCACTCTTCATGACCCTCTCTCTCTACTCCAAATAAATAAATAAATATTTTTAAATAAAATAAAATAAATGACTTTTTTTAAATGAAAGAAGAAAAAGGAAAGAAATATTTGAATATTAATGTACATCTGTTTCTCAAGCATAAAATAGTCAAGACACTGGATTAAAACTTACATACAAGAAAAGAAAGAAAATATTCTTAACTATAGTTGACTCTATGAATCCCAAACTAGGGCATACATACCAAAGACAAAAATAAAATCATAAGTGTTAGAGAGAAAAAAAATAATTCATTAATAAAGAGACAAGTATCAGACTGACAGAAATTTTTTAAATAACATCAGTTATAAAAAAGAATGAAGTAATAGCTTTATTATCTTGAAAAAAATAATCACAAATGTAAACATTTAGATCCTTATAAAATGTCATTGGAATAGGAAGGCATAATAAAAAAAATTTTCAGGAATACAGACCACAGTTAATTTGCCTTAATTTGTGTAGGCAGCACTTAAATACTAATATTATTTTAACAGTTAAAATGTATCTATGACCTATGGGGTAGGGGAAAAGAGGATGACCAAGTCATCTTGAAATAATTCAGTTTTATGTAAAAAGTAAAAAGATCGAAAAAAAGACTTGAAGAAAAGAGAGATAAAACATATGCATAATAAAAATAAATAAATAAACAACTGGAGTGCCTGGGTGACTTATTCGGTTCAAGTGTCTGCCTTCAGCTCAGATGATGATCCCAGGGTTCTGGTATTGAGCCCTGCATCAGGCTCCCTGCTCAGTGGAGAGTCTGCTTCTCCCTCCCATTGAGAAAAAAATTTTGACTTATTTATTTGAGAGAGATAATCTTTAAATTTTACTTATTTATTTGAGAGAGAGTGAGAAAAGAAAAACATGCACACAGCAGGGGGAATAACAGAGGGAGAGGGAGAAGCACCCCACTGAGCAGGGAATCCCCTGCGGGCTCTATCTCAGGACCCGGGTATTATGACCTGAGCTATAGGTAGACACTTAACTGGCTGAGCCACTCACGTACCCCCAATGAATACAATCTTTACAAATAATAATAATAATAATAATAAATAATATTACAGATAGCATGATTTTTTTAATGTAAGACTTGGTATAAAAACAGGATGACATACTTGTCTAATTATAGCAAAAGACTTTGATAAGTGTAGATGCAGTAGTACATAAAAAATTTAACTTCTTTCATTAACTGATAATTTAATTAGATTAAATTAAGAGACATCAAAATTTAGAGAATCTAATAGTCCTGATCTATTAATAAATGTAGCCATCCTGACCCCAAAACAATAGTCTTCAGTAAGTATATAAGCATAAGTTGAACATTTACACAAACAGGCCATTATTTAGGCCAGAAGTATATGCCAATAAATTCCTAGAGTTAAATATCAGGCTATATTTTCCAAGAATAAGGCAATAAAATTAGAAAACAATGACCAAAATATTAAATTCATATAATTGGAAGTTAACTTCATACCTAAAAAGAAATAATACAGCTAATTCAGAAATTTTTAGAATTACAGTACTTTGGTAATATCAACTCTCAAAATGAGTAACGGACAGGTGGGGCTAGGGAGGAAGAGATCCATAGGGAACTTTGTGAACAGGCTCTCAGAAATCCCCAAAATGTGGTGTGGTAAAGAGATAAATTGGACCACCCTACCCCGGGAAGAGCACCCTGATCTAGGCATGTAGGATGGAGGACCACCCTTCCCTAGGTGTATGGGGTGGGTCATGTGGGGTGGGTGTCTCTATGATAAACACCTGTAACCAAAAAAGAATAATCAGACCCTCAAAAGGAGGTAAGCCATTGCAGCAGTTATTGATAGAGATGTTAAAAGGATTAAAGTTGCCTGGTTACCTTTTTATAAAAAATAAACCCTGAAGGCACTCATTGTTAACTGAGTGGGGACCCCTCTTAGTTGTGAGAACTTTTTCTATATATTCACTTGATAAACTTCTGTCACTTACTCACTCTCCATTGCCCACGAGATTCCTTCCTTGACTCCAAGAGACAAGAACCTAGCTCTCCCACATCATTCCCTAGAGTTAAGTATCAGGCTATATTTTCCAATGATAAGGCAATAAAACTAGAATAGAATGACCAAAATATTAAGTCCATGTAACTGGAAGTTAACTTTATACCTAAAAAGAAATAATACAGCTAATTCAGAAATATTTAGAATTACTGTACTATGGTAATATCATTTGTGAAAATATGTGACAATAATTAAAGGTATGAAGGAAATCTAAAGGTTTAATTGTATTAATTCAAAAGAAAAACAAAACAATACAACAAAACACCAAAGCATAAAACAACAAAACAAAACAAAAAGAATATAAAGGCAAAACCTAAGAACAGCAGCAGTAATAACAAAATATTATGGAAACAAGCAAATTTTTGGAATAGATTAATAAGAAAGATTTGACCAATGAGTACTGGTCAGGAATACTCAGAGATGATGAAGATAAAATAAAATACTAAATGAAATGTATAAAAACTAAATTATAGACTAATTAAAAATGCTTCTAGAAAAAGAGTCTCATTTGAAGACAATAAAATTAATAGCACCATAGACAAAACTGTATTTGTGACATAGGGGAGCAATTAGAGATGATAAAGTATTTCCTTAAATATCAAAGATAACAAGTAGACTCAGTGGCTCAGTCAGCTAAGCCTCTGCCTTCACCTCAGATCATGATCCCAAGGCCCTGAGACTGAGTTTGACTCCCTGCTTGGTGGGGAACCTGCTTCTTCTTTTCCCTCTCCCTCTGCAGCTTCCCCTGCTTGCACTTGTTCTTTCTCTCTCTCACTCTCTCTCTCAATAAATAAAATTTTAAAAGTTAAAAAAATTAAGAAATAAGCATCAAAGATTAATCCATAAGGTAAAAATCTTTATTAAAGTGATTAATTAATTTATATTAAAATTAAATATTTCCTTGCAATTAAGTGCAGTGTGGAGGAAAAGTTAATAGACAACTGACATAGGAATGAACAATACTTAAAATATTTAAAACTGACAAGGAATTATTAGATTTAGACTCCATGATGATCTCTATGTATGTGCATATAAAACACCTTAATATACTTTGTTGGAATGTGCTACAGGAAATTAAAGAGACAGAAAGATAAAGGGGGAAAAAAATAGCTCAACTTGAAATGACTAGTTGGTTGCCATTTACATTTTCCACCACTTTTTTGGTCAATGAAATTATTTTACATGTATCTATTATTATCTTGTAGGACATATTACACTAAGATCATTATTAATGAAGTTGAGAATAAGAATATGATGCCTCATTTCATCATAGTTGTTAAAAATGATTCCTAAGCTGGTAAATGCAGGAAGCCAGAAACAAACAAATAATAATTAGCACCAGTACAAAAGCTTGTCCACCTGGAACCTGTAAGAAAATCCAACTAGATCCTGAAAATAATGAGTGATTTGAGGAAACTGGACAGGGATATAGATTTCCAGATGCTTTTTACTTATAATGGCAATAGCAACTTAGACAAGGTAATGGAAAAAAATCTATTAATTGGCAGTAGGAAAATTATTAAAAAAATATAAACCATAAGCCAATGAACTTGGGAAAATTATGAAGAATCTACATAAACATAAAATGAAACAATATATATTCGCCAAGGCACATTCACATTTTAAAAAATAAGTTGAAAGGGGAACAATATGCCATAATACATATATCAATGTTTTTCATAGAAGTTTAGTATAAAAAATAAACATTTTAAATAATTTATTTGGAAATTGATATCACATATCTGAAAAACTTGGAAGAAGAAATGGATAACCATGACTAAACAAATGTAGCAGAAAAATGATTTACAATAATAGATAAAAGCTATTCAAAAATGCAGTGAATATTGGCCAAAGCTTAGAAAAATCAATAAAATATAAAATGTAAAATAAATTCATGAATGAAAAAGAGAATCCCATTAAATCTAATTTGGAAAGAACTAATAGTTTTTTTTTTTTCCTGAATCTGATCTGCCTTTCATTAGGTGGGACACTGACCAAGCCCACTCAGCTCCTCTCTCATGCCCAGTAATAGAAAAGTCAGGGACATTAATTACTTCTGGGATGAATTTTAACCACTGTGGATAGGATGCAGAAGCCAGTGGGTTAAACAGATTCTTTCTTGTTTCAGGAAAATAATTCTGAGATGTATTCTGTGCATTAGGATTGATGCTCAGTTGTCCACAATCATAATCCACTCAGTCTGAACTCATATATGTTTCTCCTGGACCACTTAGCTCTTCTCATTCTCTCCTCTTCCATGTGATCAAATCCCAAAATAATTATTTAGGTTGTGTATGCAAGTCCTGATTTTGAAGGGAAACTCAGTTACAGAAAGAGATGAAAATAAAGATACAGGGAAAAAAATGGGGCACTTGGGTGACTCAATTAGATAAGCATCTGATTTCAGCTCAGGTTGTTATCTCAGGGCGATGAGATGAAGCCCCTATAGGCTCTGTGCTGGGCAAGGAGGTTGCTTAAGATTCTCTCTTCTTATCCCTTTCCTTCCACCCCTCACCTCCCATGCTGTCTTTCTCTTAAATAATAAGCACTGCTGAACTATCTTAGATTCTGTACCTTCTCTCCAGCCATGAACCTATCACTGTCTTTAACTCTTGAAAACTTTATTATACAAATTAATGTGGTGAAGGAAGCAATATGAGAAAGCCTATTAATCTGATGAGCATGGAACTGAACAAACCCTATAGATACTTTCCCTTTGATTTCTAGCCTATCAATACCTACAGTGAGTCACATACACTCAAGATTATTGTTTTTATTGTATACTTCATATATTCATTAATTTTTGACTCGTTATCATTTTGTTGAAGTGTTAAACTATGGTAATAAACAAACTTTTAATGAACTTTTCCTCCTAGGATACAAATATAACTTGCACTTGAGCTTTAGCTAATTTTATGTTCTAAAATTGCCAAAACAAAATGATCAAGGTTTCTAGATTATTTACTGTATTTTCTACTATATAATATTGTTCTATCTCTTCTGTATAAAGAAAATGAATGCTTGGGGCTCTTGGGTGGCTCAGTGCGTTAAAGCCTCTGCCTTCTGCTCAGGTCATGATCCCAGAGTCCTGGGATAGAGCCCCACATCAGGCTCTCTGCTCAGCAGGGACCCTGCTTCCTTTCCTTTCTCTCTGCCTGCCTCTCTGTCTACTTGTGCTCTCTGTCTGTCAAATAAATAAATAAAATCTTAAAAAAAGCAAATGAATGCTTGATAACTAAATGAATGCTTTACTGAACAAATTAAATATGGCAATAGCATTTTATTTTGTCATGCTTTACATATGAAACTATAATATTATATCACTAGTCTACAAATAATCTACTCACATAGTGATTTGGAAGCTTTTAGCAAAAGAATTCTTCCTCCTGATTGTAGTATAAAAGCCACAGAAATATTCAGAAGACTCCTAGGATAGAAAGTTAAATCCAGTTATCCGTGATGCCTAGAGTAGGACCTGACCTATGTATGTCCTGGGATGCACTAGTAACTGTTACATGTGATAGGATTATATTTATTATATACAGTTTCATTTACTTCACAAAGGAGATATAAATTTGAGAATAAAATATTTGATGAATCTATAAAGTCTATATCTATTTGTAACCAATGTGGTAGAATTAAGATGTTAATTTGAAAAAAAAATTTCATTGAACACATACACATATTCAATTGTTTTTATATATATAAACAGCATTATTTATTTATGTAAATAAATGCATTGTCAGTAAAATCCATTTACTTATCAATCATAAGGGTAATGTTAAGTACTAAGAATAAGAAATATGTGAAAAGATAAGTGTTCAAGAGTGCAGTTTGTGGTAATTAATACAACATGATAGGCTCATAAAAAAGATATATTACTTGAACTTAAAAGCTTCTATAATTAAGCGATGACCACTTGAAATTTGTAATTAGTCTTGCTGCAGGTTTTCCTTGCACTTATTGCCCTTCCCCAGAAGTTCATTAAGAATTTCTGTGAATGTCCTTATGTTTAATCTCATTCATAGATTCCACTGCTGCTCACAAAACAAAGCCAAAAAGAGAGGTAACTCTATGTGGCACTCCATCCACAAGCAATACATTTATAAATAATTAAAAAGCTCTCTACTTCATTTGTTACACATTCAGCTGATAATTTAAAAGAGTAACTGAGGCCATTTTATCAGCACTTTTAATAGAATGCGACTCAGAAACTTCACAGTGTTATTTAAGAAGAAATGCTCATGTGTTAAGGTTTTTATTTTTTTTAAAATCAACAAAATAATTTTCAAATATTAAAAGCAAATGTCTCCTTTTCCTCCAAGTTTCCTTGCTATGTCAAAGTTATAATTAAATACATTACAATCATATTTTGAGTCGTAGATAAAAACAAATGTTCTGAAACTGTCTGTGGGTTGAGTGTCTGGGTTAACTAGTATAAATATCTGAACTCAAGGTATTTAGACTGTATTAGATGGTTCTTTTAGACTATTTAGACTGTATTAGATGGTTCTTTTAGACTATTTTTAGACATGCTCAGATAATGACAACATTATTTTATTCATTTTAATAAATAAATTATTTTATTTAATTATGTTTAGATATTTATTTATTAAATTAATGATTTAATATTTAAAAATCTAAATTTGAAATATTTTAAATTCTAAAAAATAGTTATTTAATTAAATCGATATATTTAATATAAATATTTAATAAATTATTTAATCATTATTATAATGATTATGCAATACATTATGTATTGTGTAATAATTGCATTTTAATAAATAAATAAATGTATTATTTACATTATCTTATTTTACTTTATTTTATTTAGTTGACAAAGAGAGGGAGAACGCAAGCAAAGGGAGCTGCAGGCAGAGGGAGAGGGAGAAGTAGGCTCCCAGCTGAGCAGAAAGTTCAAACTGGGGTTCCATCCCACGACCCTGGGATCACCACCTGAGTCGAAGGCAGATGCTTAACTGACTGAGCCATCCAGATGCCCAAGGCTTTGTATTCTTCGCTTCTAAACATTGATGCTGCTTCATCTCTGGAGTTAGTCCATTGATGCTGAGAATTCATATCAAAGAATTGATAGTAGCTGTTAAACAGAAACATGTAATTTAGGGGAAAAAAAAGAACAGAAGGAAGAGAAAGGCCAAAAGTCAAAAGCATATTAATATAAAATTTAATTAGATAAATAAAGCTGGTATTCCTGAAGGGGGCTAAAAAAAGAGCTGCAAAGAGCTGATAGGATTAGGAAAATTGTCCACTCCTGGTCATTTCATAATTTTAAACTATTCCTTATTAATAAATATACTTAGTTCCAGAAACACAACCACATAAGGACATTTCCACCAAGTTTCCTCTAACAGCATTTACAAATAAGACGTTCAAACAATGTAGTTCGTTACATGTTGCATCTGTATCTTAAAGTTTAAACACTTTCTGTGACACATTTTCTAACAATGAAAATTTATAGATAAGGTATATATATATATATATATACCTTATCCCTAAATGGAAAAAAAAAATATATATATATAGAAACCTTATCCCTAAATGAAACCTTTCTTTGTTTATTAGCTTAAATAGGTAAATTAGCAACAACAACAACAACAAACAGCTAATATTATAGAGGTAGGAACAATTTACCTTTTCATTCATTGCTATTTTCTAAAAATTCCTATTTTATTTTTTTCTCAAGTCTGTCATAATAATTTTCTAAATCTCCTGCCTTATTCAATTTTTTTCTTTTAGTGGAAATCTCTATTTCATATTTATTTTCTCTTCCTCCACTCTTTGCTCTAATAATTCAATGTATTATTAGATTTTCTGTTTTTATCCAGATATATCTTTTCTTTCTTTCTTTCTTTTCTAAATAATTTCATTTGCTGGCATTTTACATCAGTACATGCTTTCTTATGGATGTTATAAATGTCTGTGGAACTTCTAGAAGAATAAACTTTTTTACCTTTAAGAAGTTTACAGTCTAGAGTGCCTGGGTGGCTCAGTTGGTTAAGTGTCTTCCTTCAGCTTAGGCCATGATGCCAGGGTACTAGGATCCAGTCCTGCATCAGCTGCCTGCTCAGCAAGGAGTCTGGTTCTTCCTCTCCCTCTGCCCCTCCCTCTCTCTTTCTAATAAATAAATAAAATCATTAAAAAAAAAGACTGACTGAAATCTGAGACTGAATTACTAAATTCAGTCTTAATATAAGACAGCTAAACAAAGCAATGATCACAACTGGAAAATTTAATCAGATCATGGTTTAACATTTTTGGTTGACACGGGACCTCTTTCAGTAACAAATTCCCTAAATATCAATTTCTTTTTAAGGCAAAAAATTTTGACAAGAAATCCAGATCCTTCTCATCATTTTCATATCAATTTAATGTGACATCCTCGGAGTATATAATCAAATATGTAATTATTCTATCTGTTGCCTTGTATATTGCCTGTATCTTTTTCAGACTCAAAGTTCCATTGAGGTAGAGTTTTTTTGTTTTGTTTTTAAAGCAGAGATTTTTAAAGTGTTTGATATATACAAGATGCTTAATAAGTGTTTACAAAACCTATGTATTTCAGAAGCCTTAAACAGGCTTTAAAATAATGTAGGTGATATTAGTAGTCATATCAAACAGTTTGTAGGTTTCAGTCATGTAAATAACTACATTTCTCAGAGACAGCGAAACATACAAATGATCTGGGTCCAGTAGGATAATGCTAGCATGTGTTGTAAATTCTCTTATATGACCTTATTCTTGCAAAAATTGGTTATGTGGCAGAAAAAAAGGTATCACTATCTTATACTTTATGATTTAAAGAGATTTATGGAAGTTGTTAATTTCTTACACTACCCCTTTGTTTCAGTGGACCCAATTTCCGTGGTAATGGTGAGAGGAAAGTAGGCAATTTAGGCAGCAGCAAAAATCTCCTACAAGGCACTATAAAATAAGGCTTGTTCTAGATCATGGGTCTGTCCAAAGGGGAATGTTAAGGGGTAGAATGGATGATGGGTGCATTGTGGACTTATAACTATAAGATTAATACTGTTATGCCCCAATAATGGGTCTATGATTAAAGGAGCGAGACTGATGTAAAGCGAAGGTCAAGCAAAGCCTTATTTCATGCCAAGCATCAAGAATCAAACCGAACGTTCAGAGCCACACCTCTTATGAGAGAAGGCAACCCTTCACTGTTTCACAGTCTAGCTTTTTTTTTTTTTTAAAGAATTTATTTATTTATTTGACAGAGAGAGATCACAAGTAGGCAGAGAGGCAGGAAGAGAGAGAGAGAGAGAGGAGGAAGCAGGCTCCCTGCCGAGCAGAGAGCCCGATGCGGGGCTCGATCCCAAGACCCTGAGATCATGACCTGAGCCGAAGGCAGAGGCTTAACCCACTGAGCCACCCAGGCGCCCCTCACAGTCTAGCTTTTAAGGGCAAAGGCCATGAAGTCAGGCCTGGCCACGCACAGGTGACCAATGAGATTTTAACACACACAGGAAACTCCACAGTGAGGCTAGGTGACCAATTGAGGTTCAATTTACCCTAGTATAGACATTTGACCCAGCCTATTACACCTTGATTAGGATTGGTGCCAAAATGGTTCCCAAAGGGCAGAGGAGTGGGGCATACTCCTTAGTATCTAGGGAGACAATATGCAAACACCACCCCCCCTCCCGCTGATTGATGTCTCCACCTGGCCTGACCCACCCTTGTATATGGGCTTTGTTACCTGGAGCTGATTTCCAGGTCTTGTTTTTAAGTGAATTCCCTGGGGGAAGGGCAGCAAGGACAGTTTCAGGGTTAACCTCAATGAAAGCCTCTTGCTAAAATATAAAAATATAAAATAGGTTTTTACATTACAACAACTCAGTAGGGAAAGTCCCAGTGTGGTGATCAAAGAAGTGATGTAACTTGCATTGCACATTTTATTTTTAAAACGTGTTTAAGTTGTATTTTTCCCTGCCATGACATCATACTTTATCTTCATCTCTGTCTACTAGTTTAAAACTAGTTAAACAAACTCGACAATTTTTTAAAAAATATTTTATTTATTTATTTAAGAGGAAAAGCCAGAGAGAGAGAGAAAGAGAGAGAGAGAGAGAGAGCATGAGCAATATGGGGCTCGATCCCAGGACTCTTGAGATCATGATCTGAGCCAAAGGCAGACACTTAACTGACTGAGCAAATGAGACTCCCACAAACTCAACAATTTTATAAAATTTTTATTTGTTGGGGTGCCTGGCTGGATCAGTCAGTAAAATATGTAACTCTTGATCTTGGGGTTGTACGTTTGAAAACCACCTTGGGTGTAGAGGTTTTTAAAAATAAAATCTTTAAAAAATTTTTTTTTCATTTTTTTATTTAAGCCATTGTATGGCAGTGTTGATCACTATATTGTACACATGAAACTAATATTAACGTTATTTTAACTAACTGGAATTTAAATAAAAACTTTAAAAATAAAATGAAAATAATAATCATAAAAATAAAAAAGAGGAAAAATTATTTGGCAGGCAATATTCTTTTTTTTTTTAAAGATTTAATTTATTAATTTAACAAAGAGAAATCACAAGTAGATGGAGAGGCAGCAAGAGAGAGAGAGAGAGGGAAGCAGGCTCTCTGCTCAGCGGGACTCCATCCCAGAACTCTGAGATCATGACCTGAGCCGAAGGCAGCGGCTTATCCCACTGAGCCACCCAGGCGCCCGGCAGGCAATTTTCTTAATTGCATGATTATTTATTATTATTTATTATTATCATAGTCTGTGTGTGTCGGTGGGAAGTGGCTGTTATTACAGTGAGTTCCATATCTGTGTTACACTGAGGTCCATGTCTGTAGTCAGTCTTTTTTTTTTCTTTTAATTTATTTTCAGTGATCTAAAATTCATTGTTTATGTACCACACCCAGTGCTTCATGTAATAAATTCCCTCCTTAATACCCACCACTGGGCTCACCCAACCACCTGCCACCGTCCTCTTCAAAACACTCAGTTTGTTTCTCAGAGTCCACAGTCTCTCATGGTTTGTCTCTCCCTCCGATTTCCCCCAGCACACTTCTCTCCATCTCCCAGTGTCCTCCACGTTATTCCTTATGTATTGAGTCTTATAAAAACTTTTATTTCTTTCCCTATTCTGCTTTGCATATGCTTACCTTAGATGTTAAAATGTTATATACCTCTCCTGCCTGGTCCATTTTCTCTCTCTTCTCTCATGATTTCTCATGCTCTCCCTGCCAACCCCACATGCCTTACAATATCTGGATATGACTAATTTCTTCCTGAGCTACTTTATTCTACTCTGCCATATGGTTGCCCTTCCCTCTTCTGTACCATAACTTCTATCCCCTGCATTTGTGCTTTAACAATACCTAATTCTTTTCACTACATCTGTATCTTTGAGGTCAATACTCAGTAGTGCAATCGCTGGGTCATAGGCTAGCTCTATTTTACTGGAAAGAAGGGCCATATGCACCCCAGTGTTCATAGCAGCAATGTCCACAATAGCCATTCTGTTGAAAGAGCCAAGATCCCCTTCAACAGACAAACGGATAAAGAAGATGTGATCTATGGATACAATGGAATATCACTCAGCCATCAGAAAGGATGAATACCCAACTTTTGCATCAACATGGATGGGACTGGAGGAGATTATGTTAAGTGAAATAAGTCAAGTAGAGAAAGTCAATCATCATATGGTTTCACTTATTTGTGGAACCTAAGGAATAGCATGGAGGACATTAGGAGAAGGAAAGGAAAAATGAAGTGGGGGCATTGGAGGGGGAAATGAAACATGAAAAAATATGGACTCCAAGAAACAAACTGAGGGTTTTAAAGATGAGAAGGATGTGGGGATGGGTGAGCCTGGTGATGGGTATTAAGGAGGGCACATATTGCATGGGGCACTGGGTGTTTTACACCAACAATGAATCATGGAACACTACTTCAAAAACTAATGATGTATTGTATGGTAACTAACATAACATAATTAAAAAAAAAAAGGAGGGGAACAGTACCTAACACTCAATCTGTGCTAGTTTCTTGTTTACCTCCTTTTAAAAGTAAGCTCATTAGTGGTTTTTTGTTTGTTTGTTTGTTTGTTTGTCTCAACTAAAAGAAGAAAAATAATACACATTATTTTGAAAACTTTTTGAACAGTGTACAAACGTTAGTCAAGTCCACAATGTCTCATCTCTTCTTCCTCCTAACATGGCTAAGTTGAAAAACCCTTTATCTGGGAAAAGATCATTCTCCTGCCACCTTGTGTAAGATTTTGGCTTTAGCTTAGATTATCCTTTCTTTCCTTTTCTGAAAATAAGTTGAAAATATTAATAGCCTCAGTTTCTTCTTCCAAAATATGACTGCTTCTTTATCAAGTGCAAAAGCAACCCATTTTGACCATAGTAAACAGCTTGGACCTACTTTTTTTGGCTCACTGTTTTAGTGAGACAAGTGGAGTGAAGATGACACACCATTTCCAAATGTATTCATAATTGGTAGACCATACTTCTAACTTGAAGTTTTGTTGCCATTAAACTACGACCAGACTCGCTATAATTACAGAGGTAAATTCTTTATATTTACTATATTTGAAATTACCATATAATACCAAAATAAAATTATGATTATGTAAAGAGTCTGTAATATTAAGAAGATGACTTTGAAATTATTGCTTATCTAAATGAAATTTCCCATTTTATAATCTTGTATAAGCTTCCGTTGTCATTTCCTATTTAAAATCTATTAGAAGGCATTCTTATTTTCCCTTAAGTGGGAATTCAAATGTGGAACAAATTCATCCCAAAGGAACAGATTCTATATTCCACTGAAGACCAGGTGGCTTCCATGTGGCATTTTGCCTCTTGCATATTGTTCATCTCCTACAACAAATGGGGGTATGCTCTTTAGTAAACTAATTCAACTCAATTAGAGACATTGTCTTCAAGGGATAACATCATAGAGACTAGAATCAGAATCATGCTTTTGGGAAAATTGGGCCTAGGTTTTTTTGTTTTGCTTTGTTTTGTTTTAAGATTTTATTTATTTATTTGACAGACAGAGACCACAAGTCGGCAGAGAGGCAGAGAGAGAGGGGGAAGCAGGCTCCCTACTGAACAGAGAGCTTGATGCAGAGCTCGATCCCAGGACCCTGAGATCATGGCCTGAGCCAAAGGCAGAGGCTTAACCCACTGAGCTACCCAGGCGCCCCTGGGCCCAGGTTTTGATGGCTTCTTTCCTCAATCTTATAAAACCTATTTGAACTCTACTGGATGCCAGAACTGCTTAAAAATATTTGGTCCCTTGTAATTTTAACCTTCCAGTATTCAATGCACCTGATCCATGTAATATCCTATAGTATTTTTGTCAAATGAAGACTCTCAAAGTGTGTTTCTTGGGAGACACTTTTCAATTGGTTGCTTACATTTCTGCATTTATTATTTGTTCTAGACCATCCTTTGAAGATGGTTGTATTGAATAGACTTGGAAGACAGAAATAGTATCTTTTTTTTTTAACTTAACCTGTTGTGTTTGCAAATATTATCTGCCTCTGTTTTGATTCTTCTTGTGGGAACTGGTGCTCAGAACTGATATATAACTCCCACCCCTACACACACACACACACACACGCACACACACAAACACACACACACACACACACAAATACTGTTAATATTCTGGCTACTTCTATTGCTGTGAATAATAAACTATATTATTTCTGAACCATGAGTCTGCGTCTTCTATCAACACCCAAGAAACCACGGCAGACTCATACACCAGCTTTCAAATAAGGGAAAATAATCTCAGATGCTTTATATTTTTTGATAGTGTTACCTACTTCTGAACATATGACTGAACACATATAAAGCTGGAGCCATGACCATTTAGAGCTTCTTCTGTGGAAGAACTATGCATTCACTAGTAAACAAAAGTAGTTTTATCTTCTTTTTTTTTCCTCCTGGACACCATTTCCTCTCTCACACTGTTGCTCAAATTGGATGGAGTCTAAGGTCCTTTGAGGAAATTTTTGTTTAATGACTCAAAATAAAATAGGAAGAGTCTAAAGTGCTAAATGTAATTCTAGATAAAAGGTATAAGATCATGCCTGAAAGGATAGTAATTTTATCTAACAACTGCCTGTTCACCCCTTATTTGATCATTAACTAATCTCCAAATTCCTGACTAAATCCCTTTTGTAAGCCAGAATGTGAGCTAAAAACTGGGATTTTAAAAAAGTTTTCGAGGGAGGAGTCAAGATGGCGGAGAAGTAGCAAGCTGAGACTGCTTCAGCTAGCCGGAGATCAGCTAGATAGCTTATCTAAAGATTGCAAACACCTGAAAATCCATCGGCAGACCGAAGAGAAGAAGAACAGCAATTCTGGAAACAGAAAAACAACCGCTTTCTGAAAGGTAGGACCGGCGGAGAAGTGAATCCAAAGCGACGGGAAGATAGACCCCGGGGGGAGGGGCCGGCTCCCGGCAAGCGGCGGAGCAACCGCGCACAAAATCAGGACTTTTAAAAGTCTGTTCTGCTGAGGGACATCGCTCCAGAGGCTAAACCGGGGCGAAGCCCACGCGGGGTCAGCGTGGCCTCAGGTCCCGCAGGGTCACAGAAGGATCGGGGGTGTCTGAGTGTCGCAGAGCTTGCGGGTATTGGAACGGGAAAGCCGGCTACAGAAACAGAGCCGACAGTAAGCTCACAGCTCGGTGTTACCTTGAACCGATCGCAGGCTCGGTGAGCTCGGAGCGCGGCCGGAGGTCAGGCAGACGGGAATAACTGGGCGCTGTTCTCTGAGGGCGCACTGAGGAGTGGGGCCCTGGGCTCTCGGCTCCTCCGGGCCGGAGACCAGGAGGCCGCCATTTGTGTTCCCGTCCTCCGGAACTCTACGGAAAGCGCTCAGGGAACAAAAGCTCCTGAAAGCAAACCCGAGCGGATTACTCACCCCGGCCCCGGGTAAGGGAGGTGTAATTCCGCCTGGGGCAAAGACACTTGAGAATCACTACAACAGGCCCCTCCCCCAGAAGATCAACAAGAAATCCAGCCGAGACCAAGTTCACCTACCAAGGAGTGCGGTTTCAATACCAAGGAGAGCAGCAGAATTCCAGAGGAGGAGAAAGCCAAGCACGGAACTCATGGCTTTTTTCCTGTGATTTTTTTTTTTAGTCTTGCAGTTAATTTAATTTTTTCTTTTTCATTTTTTTTATTTCTTTTTCTTCTCGCCTTCGGGTAAAAATTTTTTTTTTTAACTGTTACCTTTTTCTTTTTTAACTATTTTTTACTAGTTTATCTAATATATATATTTTTTCTTTTTTACATTTTTCTCAGGTGTTTTCTTTTTTTAAAAAAAAATTTTTTTTCTTTTCTTTTTTTTTCTTTCTTTCTTTTTGAACCTCTTTTTATCCCCTTTCTCCCCACTCACGATTTTGGATCTCTTCTAATTTAGTTAAAGCATATTTTCCTGGGGTTGTTGCCACACTTTTAGTATTTTACTTGCCCCTTCATTTACTCTTATCTGGCCAAAATGACAAGACGTAAAAATTCAACGCAAAAAAAAGAACAAGAGGCAGTACCGAAGGCTAGGGACCTAATCAATACAGACATCGGTAATATGTCAGATCTAGAGTTCAGAATGACAATTCTCAAGGTTCTAGCCGGGCTCGAAAAAGGCATGGAAGATATTAGAGAAACCCTCTCGAGAGATATAAAAGCCCTTTCTGGAGAAATAAAAGAACTAAAATCTAACCAAGTTGAAATCAAAAAAGCTATTAATGAGGTGCAATCAAAAATGGAGGCTCTAACTGCTAGGATAAATGAGGCAGAAGAAAGAATTAGTGATATAGAAGACCAAATGACAGAGAATAAAGAAGCTGAGCAAAAGAGGGACAAACAGCTACTGGACCACGAGGGGAGAATTCGAGAATTAAGTGACACCATAAGACGAAACAACATTAGAATAATTGGGATTCCAGAAGAAGAAGAAAGAGAGAGGGGAGCAGAAGGTATACTGGAGAGAATTATTGGGGAGAATTTCCCCAATATGGCAAAGGGAACGAGCATCAAAATTCAGGAGGTTCAGAGAACGCCCCTCAAAATCAATAAGAATAGGCCCACACCCCGTCACCTAATAGTAAAATTTACAAGTCTCAGTGACAAAGAGAAAATCCTGAAAGCAGCCCGGGAAAAGAAGTCTGTAACATACAATGGTAAAAATATTAGATTGGCAGCTGACTTATCCACAGAGACCTGGCAGGCCAGAAAGAGCTGGCATGATATTTTTAGAGCACTAAACGAGAAAAACATGCAGCCCAGAATACTATATCCAGCTAGGCTATCATTGAAAATAGAAGGAGAGATTAAAAGCTTCCAGGACAAACAACAACTGAAAGAATTTGCAAATACCAAACCAGCTCTACAGGAAATATTGAAAGGGGTCCTCTAAGCAAAGAGAGAGCCTACAAGTGGTAGATCAGAAAGGAACAGAGACCATATACAATAACAGTCACCTTACAGGCAATACAATGGCACTAAATTCATATCTCTCAATAGTTACCCTGAATGTGAATGGGCTAAATGCCCCTGTCAAAAGACACAGGGTATCAGAATGGATAAAAAAACAAAACCCATCTATATGTTGCCTCCAAGAAACTCATTTTAAGCCCAAAGACACCTCCAGATTTAAAGTGAGGGGGTGGAAAAGAATTTACCATGCTAATGGACATCAGAAGAAAGCAGGAGTGGCAATCCTTATATCAGATCAATTAGATTTTAAGCCAAAGACTATAATAAGAGATGAGGAAGGACACTATATCATACTCAAAGGGTCTGTCCAACAAGAAGATTTAACAATTTTAAATATCTATGCCCCCAACGTGGGAGCAGCCAACTATATAAACCAATTAATAACAAAATCAAAGAAACACATCAACAACAATACAATAATAGTAGGGGACTTTAACACTCCCCTCACTGAAATGGACAGGTCATCCAAGCAAAAGATCAGCAAGGAAATAAAGGCCTTAAACGACACACTGGACCAGATGGACATCACAGATATATTCAGAACATTTCATCCCAAAGCAACAGAATACACATTCTTCTCTAGTGCACATGGAACATTCTCCAGAATAGATCACATCCTCGGTCCTACATCAGGACTCAACCGGTATCAAAAGATTGGGATCATTTCCTGCATATTTTCAGACCACAATGCTCTAAAGCTAGAACTCAACCACAAAAGGAAGTTTGGAAAGAACCCAAATGCATGGAGACTAAACAGTATCCTTCTAAAGAATGAATGGGTCAACCGGGAAATTAAAGAAGAATTGAAAAAAATCATGGAAACAAATGATAATGAAAATACAACGGTTCAAAATCTGTGGGACACAATAAAGGCAGTCCTGAGAGGAAAATATATAGCGGTACAAGCCTTTCTCAAGAAACAAGAAAGGTCTCAGGTACACAACCTAACCCTACACCTAAAGGAGCTGGAGAAAGAACAAGAAAGAAACCCTAAGCCCAGCAGGAGAAGAGAAATCATAAAGATCAGAGCAGAAATCAATGAAATAGAAACCAAAAAAACAATAGAAAAAATCAACGAAAGTAGGAGCTGGTTCTTTGAAAGAATTAATAAAATTGATAAACCCCTGGCCCGACTTATCAAAAAGAAAAGAGAAAGGACCCAAATAAATAAAATCATGAATGAAAGAGGAGAGATCACAACTAACACCAAAGAAATACAAACTATTATAAGAACATACTATGAGCAACTCTACGGCAATAAATTTGACAATCTGGAAGAAATGGATGCATTCCTAGAAACATATAAACTACCACAACTGAACCAGGAAGAAATAGAAAGCCTGAACAGACCCATAACCAGTAAGGAGATTGAAACAGTCATTAAAAATCTCCAAACAAACAAAAGCCCAGGGCCAGATGGCTTCCCGGGGGAATTCTACCAAACATTTAAAGAAGAACTAATTCCTATTCTCCTGAAACTGTTCCAAAAAATAGAAATGGAAGGAAAACTTCCAAACTCATTTTATGAGGCCAGCATCACCTTGATCCCAAAACCAGACAAGGATCCCACCAAAAAAGAGAGCTATAGACCGATATCCTTGATGAACACAGATGCAAAAATACTCACCAAAATACTAGCCAATAGGATTCAACAGTACATTAAAAAGATTATTCACCACGACCAAGTGGGATTTATTCCAGGGCTGCAAGGTTGGTTCAACATCCGCAAATCAGTCAATGTGATACAACACATCAATAAAAGAAAGAACAAGAACCATATGATACTTTCAATAGATGCTGAAAAAGCATTTGACAAAGTACAGCATCCCTTCCTGATCAAAACTCTTCAAAGTGTAGGGATAGAGGGCACATACCTCAATATCATCAAAGCCATCTATGAAAAACCCACTGCAAATATCATTCTCAATGGAGAAAAACTGAAAGCTTTTCCACTAAGGTCAGGAACACGGCAGGGATGTCCATTATCACCACTGCTATTCAACATAGTACTAGAGGTCCTAGCCTCAGCAATCAGACAACAAAAGGAAATTAAAGGCATCCAAATCGGCAAAGAAGAAGTCAAATTATCACTCTTCGCAGATGATATGATACTATATGTGGAAAACCCAAAAGACTCCACTCCAAAACTGCTAGAACTTATACAGGAATTCAGTAAAGTGTCAGGATATAAAATCAATGCACAGAAATCAGTTGCATTTCTCTACACCAACAGCAAGACAGAAGAAAGAGATATTAAGGAGTCAATCCCATTTACAATTGCATCCAAAACCATAAGATACCTAGGAATAAACCTAACCAAAGAGACACAGAATCTATACGCAGAAAACTATAAAGTACTCATGAAAGAAATTGAGGAAGACACAAAGAAATGGAAAAATGTTCCATGCTCCTGGATTGGAAGAATAAATATTGTGAAAATGTCTATGCTACCTAAAGCAATCTACACATTTAATGCAATTCCTATCAAAGTACCATCCATCTTTTTCAAAGAAATGGAACAAATAATGCTAAAATTTATATGGAACCAGAAAAGACCTCGAATAGCCAAAGGGATATTGAAAAAGAAAGCCAACATTGGTGGCATCACAATTCCGGACTTCAAGCTCTATTACAAAGCTGTCATCATCAAGACAGCATGGTACTGGCACAAAAACAGACACATAGATCAATGGAACAGAATAGAGATCCCAGAAATAGACCCTCAAATCTATGGTCAACTAATCTTCGACAAAGCAGGAAAGAATGTCCAATGGAAAAAAGACAGCCTCTTCAATAAATGGTGCTGGGAAAATTGGACAGCCACATGCAGAAAAATGAAATTGGACCATTTCCTTACACCACACACAAAAATAGACTCAAAATGGATGAAGGACCTCAATGTGCGAAAGGAATCCATCAAAATCCTTGAGGAGAACACAGGCAGCAACCTCTTCGACCTCTGCCGCAGCAACATCTTCCTAGGAACAACGCAAAAGGCAAGGGAAGCAAGGGAAAAAATGAACTATTGGGATTTCATCAAGATCAAAAGCTTTGGCACAGCAAAGGAAACAGTTAACAAAATCAAAAGACAACTGACAGAATGGGAGAAGATATTTGCAAACGACATATCAGATAAAGGACTAGTGTCCAGAATCTATAAAGAACTTAGCAAACTCAACACCCAAAGAACAAATAATCCAATCAAGAAATGGGCAGAGGACATGAACAGACATTTCTGCAAAGAAGACATCCAGATGGCCAACAGACACATGAAAAAGTGCTCCATATCACTCGGCATCAGGGAAATACAAATCAAAACCACAATGAGATATCACCTCACACCAGTCAGAATGGCTAAAATCAACAAGTCAGGAAATGACAGATGCTGGCGAGTATGTGGAGAAAGGGGAACCCTCCTACACTGTTGGTGGGAATGCAAGCTGGTGCAGCCACTCTGGAAAACAGCATGGAGGTTCCTCAAAATGTTGAAAATAGAACTGCCCTATGACCCAGCAATTGCACTATTGGGTATTTACCCTAAAGATACAAATGTAGTGATCCAAAGGGGCACATGCACCCGAATGTTTATAGCAGCAATGTCCACAATAGCCAAACTATGGAAAGAACCTAGATGTCCATCCACAGATGAATGGATCAAGAAGATGTGGTATATATACACAATGGAATACTATGCAGCCATCAAAAGAAATGAAATCTTGCCATTTGCGACAACATGGATGGAACTAGAGCGTATCATGCTTAGCGAAATAAGTCAAGCAGAGAAAGACAACTATCATATGATCTCCCTGATATGAGGAAGTGGTGATGCAACATGGAGGCTTAAGTGGGTAGGAGAAGAATAAATGAAACAAGATGGGATTGGGAGGGAGACAAACCATAAGTGACTCTTAATCTCACAAAACAAACTGAGGGTTGCTGGGGGGAGGGGGTTTGGGAGAAGGGGGTGGGATTATGGACATTGGGGAGGGTATGTGCTTTGGTGAGTGCTGTGAAGTGTGTAAACCTGGTGATTCACAGACCTGTACCCCTGGGGATAAAAATATATGTTTATAAAAAATAAAAAGTTAAAAATTTAAAAAAAAAAAAAGTTTTTATTTGAAATCCAGTTAGTTAACATATATGGTTGTATTAGTTTCATGTGTACAATATAACATCTAGCACTCGGTGCTCATCATGACAAGTGCTCTAATTAACCCCCATCACTTATTTAATCCATCACTCCTTTCAGATCCTCTCAAGTAACCATCAGTTTATTCTCCGTAATGAAATGTCTGTTTCTTGCTTTCTTTCTCTTTCTATGTCTTATTATTTCCCCCTTTGCTTGTTTGTTTTGTTTCTTTTATTCCATATATGAGTAAAGGTATTTGTCTTTCTCTGACTGACTTATTTCACTTTTAGCATTATACTGTCTAGTTCCAGCCATGTTATTGCAAATGGCAAGATTTCAGTCTTTTTTTATGGCAGAATAATATTCCATTGTATATACATACCACTTATTCTTTATTTATTCATCAATTGATGGATACTTGGGCTCTTTCCATATCTTAGCTTTACAAATAATGCTACTATAAACATAGGGGTGCTAGCATCCCTTTGAATACGTTTTCTTATATTCATTGGTAAATACACACCAACAGAATTGTTGGATCACAAAGGACTTCTATTTTTAAATTTTATGGAAATTCCATACTGTTTTCAAATATGGCTGTATCAGTTTGCATCACCACTAACAGTTCACAATTGTTACTTTTTCTTTTTTTTTAAGATTTTATTCATCTGACAGAGAGAGATCACAAGTAGAGAGAGAGAGGAAGAGCAGGCTCCATGCCTGGCAGAGAGCCCAATGTGGGACTTGATCCCAGGACCCTGAGATCATGACCTGAGCTGAAGGCAGAGGCTTAACCCACTGAGCCACCCAGGCAGCCCCCACAAGTGTTACTTTTTCACATCCTCTCCAACACCTTTTGTTTCTTGTAGTGTTGATTTTAGCCATTCTGACAGGTGTGAGGTGGTATCTCTTTCTAGTTTTGCTTTGCAATTTCCTGATGATACATGATGATAGACATCTTTTCATGTATCTACTGAACATTTGAATGTGTTCTTTGGGGAAACACTTGTTCATGTCTTCTATCCATGTTTTTATTGGATTATTTGTTTTTGGATGTTGACTAAAAACTGGATATTAAGTAACACACAAGACAGGTTTCCTTGAGCTTAAATTTTATTTGCATGAGTGTCATTAACAGGAAAAAATATGCATATGTGTATGTACAAGTGTGTTTATGTATACATCTATCTATCTATCCTCTATCCCCGTTCCTGTCTTCTAATTGTGGTAAATCTTGTAAAGTGGGAAATGGGATAGTCTGAAGAAATGTGCTGCTGGATATGTTGGGTGAGCAAATTTAATTGCACTCAGATGCATTGGATATAAGTGAATCACTCAAATGAGTTATTTAATATTATATAGAAACAAATTAAAATTTTATGTTGTTGAAAATAATAGGTGGTTAAAATAATTTTTGTTGTTTGTTGTTTTTGTGCCTTTTTTTTGTTTATATATACTATGGTGTGAATGTTTATGTCTCCCAAAATCATATTATGAAATCTAACTCTGGAAGTGATAGTATTAAAACATAGGGGCCTTTGGGAGGTGATTATGTCATAAGTGGGATTACAGTCCTTTTAAAGGAGACCCCAGAGCGTTCTCTTGATTCATTCATCATGTACGTTTACAGTGAGAAGATAGCCATCTATGAGGATGTGGGCTCTCCCTGGATCTGCCCATTCCTTAATCTTGAACTTTTCAGTTCTAGAACTGTGAGAAATAAATTCCTGTTCTTTATAAGCTATTCAGTCTATATCATGTCCATTATAGCAGCCTGCATGCAGAAGAACACTATGACCTAAAACGAGAGCAATAAATATAAAGTTTCAGTAAAGTCAGTTGGTACAATGTTTTTTTACTTAGAGAAGACATGCTGCTTCATGTTAAACCTTGATATTGGATATGTTTCTTGAAGGGCCACTTCTTACTCCTTTGTGTGTTTTCCACAAAGTCCAGGATGATGCCTTACATAAAGGTAATATTTTATAAATACTGTTGGAAATATATACTTCTCTAAAATCTTATTTTGCCTACAGATTACTTGGATCCACTTTGCCTTGTGTAGAATATTTGAAATATATTAAGAACAGAATGTCTCTCTAAATAACATTTAGAATCATTAGTTTATGACTCCTGACTCATTTGTTTATGCAGTGATGCTTACTGCAAGAACACTGAAGTTTGTAATATAATTTTTGAATTAATCACCAAGCTAGTTTATTATAACTTATGAAAAAATAATTTCTCATGTTGGTTTAATTCTGCTCTTATGTTATGGTCATGACATTTTCATTAAAATAAAGTAGAAAATAGAAGTAAATAATAAATGAAAAATAAAAAATAGTAAATAAAAAAATAAAAGTAAAACTCTTGTGAAATGTTAAACTTTTCTTACTTATTTTGTTTTGCTTTTCCTCTACGATGCTGGCAAAGCTGTATTTTGCAGATAGATTCAATTTTCTAGTTGCTAGGTTTGTTACTTTTGCTAAAATTTTCAAAATATAAGAAGTTGAATAGTCATGGATTGTTTATTAAACTCCTTATCTACACATATAAAAATAAAACAATGATGGTGACCTGGGTATTTCTAAAATTGTATTCTGTTTTTCCATATTGTGTTTTACAATGTAATTAATAAAGATTTTGCATATATTAACACCCATCCCCTTCTATCTCATCTGTATGTCCATTACAGAGCATGTATGATTTCTATTCATTGCTATGTTGTGGTGAAGAGATTGTCTGAAGTAGTCCTATATTTATGCAGGTAGATCTTAAGCTACGGTGCTCTTGTTTATTTGCTTGTTCGTGATCAGTATGTCTGAAAGATGGTAACTATTGCATCAGGTATGACGATTAAAAAATATTATTGGTGCCTGATACACTGTGATGAAATAGGTAAGTCGATTCATAATTTGTTAATTAAATTAGAAAAAAATTCCTTTGGATTTGTCCTTTATTAAGAGTTTTTTTTTTTTTTTTAACAAATTGCTTGGGATGTTTTTTGTGTAATATATATCACATGCCTCAACCTTTAAATTTGAATGTAGAAAAGAGTTATCAGAATGAGCCTAGAAAATATTGTTATGAAATATTTGTGTTCTGTTATATTATGTTAACTTAGGAAATAATGGTAGTTATTTTTATTAGCATTTCCTACTTTCCACATGCCCTTACAGATGAGATATCATGTTTTTCCTACTCTTTTTATCGTGGTTGTTATATTCTTCATGATCAATAACAATCAATGAAAATTCACAACATTAATTTTCTTTGGGAAAGTGATATTTTAGCAAGAATCCATGACCAAAAATTTTAGCTGTTGTTCTTCTAGGAGATGAGACTATCAATGTTCCTGAAATTTCAAGAAATAGAACTTATTAATTGTGTTGGTTGATGTTTATTGTTTCTGAACTTAGAGGTGCATAATTCAATTTAAAATTTATTTTGGGGGCGCCTGGGTGGCTCAGTGGGTTAAAGCCTCTGCCTTTGGCTCAGGTCATGATCCCAGGGTCCTGGGATCGAGCCCCGCATCGGGCTCTCTGCCTAGCAGGGAGCCTGCTTCCTCTTCCCTCTCTCTCTGCCTGCCTCTCTGCCTACTTGTGATCTCTATCTGTCAATTAAAATAAATAAAATCTTAAAAAAAATGGAGTGGACCTTACGGGGGTGCTTATCTGAAATTGAGGGACATTATAAAAAAAATAAAAAATAAAATTTATTTTGAATTGAAAACAAGATCTTACTGAAGTTTAGGCATCCCACTTTATATCAGGCCTCCAGTACATTATAATTTATTTATAGAAAATTTCATAAACATGAATGTCACTTTTCCTATTGCATTTATACTGAAACTGCAATGACTCAAAGATGTCAGATCTGAAAAGCACTACCTTTCTATAATTTCTGTTTCCTAGAAGGAATGGATATACCATTTTAGCACAATTATCCAACAGTATTCAAAACCACCATGAATTTTAAGACATAGTTTTTACACCCTAAAAATCAAGTATGAAAATGTATAAACAACCAAATCTCTATCTGTAAATGAAATACTCCCACACAGACGTGTTTTAAAACTTTCTAACTTAAGGGATTTGATAGCACAGACTCAGGGTAGTAGTTTCAGTGCCTACAGTATACTTTCAGGGAGAGAGTAATGTAGGCTCTGAGTCACTTTCTGCCTAGAGATGACCTAATAGTGGTTCTGCCATTGTTTGTTTGTTTTTGAAAATACGTCCCTGGGCGTCATTCAGAAAATGCAGAGTTTGGCAATCTATATAAATTAAGGATGATCTTTTTGAATGTTTGTCTTTCACTACATCAAATTAACATAATTGGACAGAAATTCCACTAAATTAAGCATTGTTAGGAAACGTGTAAATTGGAGCTGCTCAAATTAGTTGCTCTTTGAACTATGTGCTGTTGGTTCAGGATTAGATAAGGAGTTTGAAGGAAAACCTAAATCATTGCTTCCTTTTTTGAGAGAGTCTTAGCATATTTTCTTAAAATTAGCTGAAATAAACAATGTGTTTAGTCGCAAAGTGATTTGCATTTTTGCACAAACTCCCTATCTCCTTGAGAATTATAACAAATATTTCATGAAACATCATTGATCTTTACTTTGTGACACTGCTGTAAAGTACATTCAGAGTTGCCAGTTAAAAGTGTTAGTGTTGAGATGAAATGTCATGCATTTTTCTTCACTTCCATGCAAATGAACACAGTAATTTATTAAGACACAATGAAGAAAAAAAAATTGACAATGAGTTCCAGATTTTAAAAATCACTTGCCATTCAATCCAAATTGTGAGTTTGATCGGTTACCGAACAGTTTATAATGCACCCCTGGTAATTTTACAGAGATTATTTTTTTCTTACCAATTCTTGATTATTCTGTCTTGCAATGCAGAGAAAGCTAACTAAATTAAAATAAACTTCCGTTAATTTTGATTGTTATAAACTTAAAACTGATTAATTTCCATATACAGAGTTTAAAATGTTCACAATTTACATTAAATATATATTCTGTGTGTACCTTGGAAAAATTATACTGAAAATTGAAATTAAAATGATGTTGTATATAGCTGCAAGAAGCCGCCTGTCCCATTTCATCTTACTATATAAGTTTTGTCAGGTAATTTATAAAATCCCTACTGCATAACAAGTCTATTTTTATTGGAATGGGTAGTAATGTTTCTTCTTATTTCTAAATAAGAGTTGGTCTATGAGTGCATCTGCAACTGTATTTTTCCTAAGTGGCTTCATGGTCTTGAACTGAGAAATCTCAGAACATTAAACATCAAAATAATATATTTTGACATAATTAGACATCAAGGAAATGCAATTAAAATGACACTGAGATATCACTACCCACTTACCAGAATGGCTAAAACTAAATATAATGACAAGACCAAAAGAAAAAATATACCATTTGATGATACACAATGGCAAGTTGTACCATAACTTAACCATCTCAGACTAGTGAAGTGTTAAATTTGTTTTTCTAAGCAATGTTTTGGGTCACTTACCACTTTTCAAGGATATAAAGTGCTACCATTTTACTTAAAACTGTGAAATTTGGTCAGATTTAATTTTCAATTTATGTTAAAACATTCTGTAAACTGTGTTAAACTTTGACATTTGTTCCCTCTGTTCAGTGAATAACACTATATCATATTCTGAAAAATACGCTAATTTTCATTTTGAAAAATATCCCTTTTTCCTCTTATGGTAATTATTAATATGAATTAATAGTAGAATTTGATATGGTTCCATATGCCCATAAATACTTTATTGTATATTATCAAATTTAATAATGAATATAATGTACTTTTTGGACAATTTTTAAAGACCAGTCTACCTGGGGATAAAAATATATGTTTATAAAAAATAAAAAGTTAAAAAAAAAAAAAGACCAGTCTACTCTTAAAACAAAAAAATGGAGACGCACTTCTTTAGTTCACACAAATTTCATTTTATTATATATAACCTCAGATAAATTTCAACAAATCATAATTTATTAAAATTATGTCTACTTAAAAATCTCATAGAGAGTAAAACCATCAAAAATAAAAATAAACACACACAACACACACACATCACCCATGTATTGGCAAATTACAGTTGCTGTAACAATACATTAGGCATTCCACTGTTGAGGGCTATCATATCAAAATTTCCATCAGTGACAAGAAGATTTGTATCCAAATGGACTGATTTTCCAGAATCCAAGAAAAAGTCTCCTAGGGTTTATTTAAAGATAAATATTTGAACAAATACTTCTTAAATTTAGGAAATTCAGAACATACGATTAAGGAATATTTGCAGTGCAGACTATATTCAATCCTTCCTTCAAAATGTGCCTTTGAGTACATAATTCTGTTTTCTCTATCTAAATTGAGCTGTTCTCCAAGGAAGTTTTCTAAAATGTGTATCTCTGTGTGATAAATGTTCTAAGACCTAACATGCTTCATTGTATTTTTACTGTGCTCTCAAATTTAATCAATAATTTGGCTTGATGTATAATATCTAGTTTCAAATATCTTTTCCATCTATACAAACACCCAGCTGTCTCCTTTATATGCTATTACTATTGAGAATTCTGCTGTCAGTATTATTCTTGTACATTTTAGGTGATCTGTTCTTCTCTTGGGCATCATTTATGCTCTTCTCTGTTTTTGATATTCTTAAAACTCACCATAAAGTATATGAGTGGTTTTGTGTGTGTGTGGTTTTTGTTTTGTTTTGTTTCTGATTTCTCATGTTTGGCATCATTTTAAGTCTAGTATCTTTTATCTTTCTTTAATTCTCCAAAATTTATCTCAGTACTTATTTAAATATTTTCTTTATTTTTTTTTCTCTTCTGCTGCATTTGGGCAAAAGTCATTAATTTGTTTGTTTGTTTGTTTTTCCCAACTCATTTATTCATTTTACAGCTATATTCATCTTAGTCTCCATTTATTGTATTCTTTATTTCAACAATTTTCACTTAATTTATATTCACAGTATAGTATCTTTTCTTTGTATATGTATATCATTATTTTATCATATACTTTTAAGCTATTTTTAAAAATATTTTATTTATTTATTTGACCGTGAGAGATCACAAATAGGCAGAGAGGCGGGCAGTGAGAGAGGAAGGGAAGCAGGCTACCTGCTGAGCAAAAAGCCCGATGTGGGGCTTGATCCCAGGACCCTGAGATCATAACCTGAACCGAAGGCAGCGGCTTAACCCACTGAGCCACCCAGGCGCCCCTTTTAAGCTATTTTTTTAAAGTACAGTCATTCTTTTTTTTTTTTTTAAGATTTTCTTTCTTTATTTATTTGACAGAGAGAGATCACAAGTAGACGGAGAGCAGGCAGAGAGAGAGAGAGAAAGAGAGAGAGAGGGAAGCTGACTCCCTGCTGAGCAGAGAGCCTGATACAGGACTTGAACCCAGGAACCTGAGATCATGACCTGAGCTGAAGGCAGTGGCTTAATCCACTGCGCCACCTAGGCGCCCCTAAGCTATTTTTTTAATTCCTGTTCCAATAACACTTGAATTGCCATATAAAGTTAACCACATCACCTTTTTTAGGTAAGTAATTGTACTTTTTATGTGCATAGTTATTTTGGTCCATGAGTTCAGCTCCTCTTAGGATCATCAAATCTCTGTAAAGTCTGGGTATGCTAGGATTTTCTAAGCAACAATAAAATACATTGAAACCTGGTAGCTTAATTATAATAATGTTTTCTTTCTCAATCATTCACAATAGTATTACATTCTGAGTAGCTTCCTTCTATTTTGCAGCTATAGTGTTTGGAAAAACTTGAATTGTGATATCACTGTGATAATGTGAATTAGTCAGGGTTTTTTAGAGAATCGGGAAGATAAAAAAAGGAAGATATTCTCCAGGGCCAACTCTAGAAGTGACTATTAAAACATCTGTCCAAATTAAATTGAACAAAACTCAGAAATGCCATCTCCAGTGAAATACAAAGAAGATTATGTATAGTTCTGGGCACACACATCTCATTTGACCCAATGATGTATATCAATGAAAGACTGAAGGCCAATCACCACTCCATGGGAGAATTTAAAAATAAATTTACTAATGAGGCCAAGAATTCAGAATCACAAATAATTCAGAACTAATTATAACTGCCTTCACTTGATGTAAGATAAATCCTACGATCAAGTTTCAATTTTAAATTCTTACAATTTTAAATTCTTAAATCCTTATGAAGAAGCATCATTTGGAGGGAGCAGTTTTCATAATTTATCATCCATCAGCCTTTTTTTTAAGATTTTATTTATTTCTTGGACACAGAGAGAGAGAAAGAGAGAGAGAGAGAGAGATCACAAGTAAGCAGAGAGGCAGGCAAGCAGGGAAAGAAGCAGGCTTCCTTTTGAGCAGAGCCCGATGTGGGGCTGGTTCCCAGGACCCAGAGACCATGACTTGAGATGAAGGCAGAGGCTTAACCCACCACCCACGTGATGAGAGAGCCACTCAGGTGCCCCTCATCCATCAGTCTTAATTGATTGGAGGAAAATGTGTGGAGGAATAATGCCTTAGGGAGCTAATCTCTCTAAAGAATTTTCAAGTCTTTACCCCTTCAAGGTTTTTGTACAGTTCTGATAGCCTCTAAACATCCAGCTGATTTCTACAGTGACAGGCCTGTTAAAACCTGTCTTCAAACCAGGAATAGAGCTTGAAACATACCAGTCAAGAGCAACTTTGAGTCTTTTAAGGAATTTATCATCATTTCTTTGTTTTTGGTTAATATCTGAAATAGTTCCATATTACACTTGCATAATTTCTCCAGAGCTGACTTTGAAGGAGGCATTCAGTTCCAGCTAGTTCCATATTTTGGCAAGAACTATAATTCTATATATAAAAAAAAAACATATTTTAGGGTGCCTGGGTGGCTCAGTGGGTTAAAATCTCTGCCTTCGGCTCAGGTCATGATTCCAGGTTCCTGGGATTGAGTCCCACAGTGGGCTCTCTTCTCAGCAGGGAGCCTGCTTCCATTCCTCTCTCTCTGGCTGCCTCTCGGCCTTCCTGTGATCTCTGTCAAGTAAATAAATAAAATTTTTTAAAAAACATATTTTATACCAGTTATTCATGTTTATTAACGAAGATATCACAATACAAATAATACAAACAGTTGCTCTTTATTAATACCTTCAACCAAGATCAAAAAATATGTCATATTTTATACAAAAATTTTATATCATCAGATAGGTCAGATATATATAAAATTACTTTTAAAGTTTTAAAAATATCATCAAATATTTTCATTTAAATGCAAATTTGAAAAAAAATCTACTTTTCCAAACACGACTTTTCATCCTATTTTTTTTGAATTTTGTCGACAATTGATAAAATGTTTAGCGAGACTATAAATGTTAGATCAAAAAAAATGATTAATAGATGTAGGTTCAAATTATTATGTTCCATTAAAAATGATTTAGTCTTTGATGAACATCTTTTTAGTAATATGTTGTATCCAGATATAGTAAATTAATGACATATATAAAATTATAGGGAAATGACACCTTCTGTTCCATTATGAGTAGAGCTTTTAAAATGCTATTTGTCACAACCTGTCATCTTTTCATTATGTAGCATTATGTAGCATTTAAAAAATGTATACTCTTCACTTTGAAGTCTTTTAGAAATCTAAAATATGACTTTCTATGGTTTGTGTCCATATTCCTTTATTGCCAGTTTGAACAAATCCACATGCTTGGATTCAAAGGTAATAAATTCCTCTTATTTGGAAAAATGATGTTTATTTTTGTTCTCTCACCCTTAGCAGGTGGTTTCATTTTAGCACACTTCAGAGTTATAATTTCATGCTTATTAAAAACATTTATTATGATCTACATAGATGAATGAAACTTTTATTTTATTAAATTATTTGCCAAAAAATCTGTTATTTTTAAAAATGTATATCCTTTGAAGGGTTATTTTAGAGCGTTCAGAGAGGATCTAGTAGTGTGATATTATGCAGTTTTTAAGCAGGTATGAAATGGTTATTTATAAGATTTTTTCTTTAAGGCTTATGTATATTGTCCATTATATGCTATAAAATATTTTGAAAGTAAATTTAAAGTATGTTTTACATAGTTTATTTTTTGGAAAAAATATTGAAATGACTTATGAAATTCAGTATACTCTCAACATTAATTTATTTTGAAATTTACCAGTTGTCTACTGAACCTATTATATGGCAGATATTACTTCAGACTACACTGGTAAATGAAATACTTGGCTTTGTAGAACTTTTATTTTCATGGGTGAGACAATTAAAAGCTATAAACCTTAATAAAAATTGCATAGTGCATTCAAAAATGATGAGTAAAATGGGGAAAAAGAAAAATTCGATCAGGGTGAGAAAAATCAAGGTTGCTAGGCAGGGGATGGGGAGTTAAAATTTTTAATAGGAAGATCAGGGTAGTTACAATGAAGCTGACAATTGAACAAAGGTATGGAAAGGTGATGAATTTGCCCAGAACTATTAGCAATAAGATCACTCCAGACAAAGGAATTGGCTATCTTGAAGGCCATAAGGTTGGATCATGCCTGGCATATCTGAGGAATAGCAAGGAGGCCACTGTGAGTGACTGAAGAGTAGCAGGGAAAGAGGTCACAGAGGTTAAATGAGTGGCTAGATCATGTAAAAGCTTAGAAGTCATTGTAAAACTCTGGCTTTTATATTTGGAAACTTACTGTGTGATAGAATTTCTGCTAATAACTGAGAGTTCAAATGTCCATAAAATTTCAAGGATTCTTATTCTACTAAGACGGAATAAAGAAAAAGAGTTCATATTTTCACATGGTGTAACAAATGCTCGGAGATCCAAGTGTAGGAAGCTATGGGAGCACAGAAGAAGGCACTAAAATCACACCAATATATTAGATGACTGTGACTATATATAAATTTGTATTTTCTAGATTTTTTATAGTCATGGAATCACACAGTATATACTATTCATTGCCTGGCTTTTCTTTGAGAAAAGCATCATTACTTTGAGAATCTGCAATTGTAAATAGTTCATTTTGATGTTGAATAGTAATCTCTTTAATGAATAGATCATAATTTGTCTTTGCTCAATTGATGGATATTGATGAACATTTCCACTGTTTTCAATTCTTAAAGCTGCTATGAAATTCATATACAAGTCCTTGTATGAACATAGGGTTTGTTTCTCTTGGTTAAATACCTAGAAGTAAAATGGCTATTTGTGTAACTGCAACATATTTTGCATTTAAAAAAATTTTCAAACTATTTTCCAAAGTGGTGGTATCATGATATATGCCAACAACAGTTTGGATTATTTGTTGCTTCTCAATCTAGCTCAGACGAAGTACAATTAGCCTTTATAATTTTAGCCATTCTAATAGATATGTAAGCATGTCTCCTTATGATTTTAGTTTGTATTTCTTTAATGTCTAAATGTTGAGAAATTTGTCATGTGCTTATAAGCCATCCATATTCTTTTCGTGACATATCTCTTCAATAATTTTCTTCAAAATTGGATACTCTGTTTGGTTATTAGTAAGGTTTTTAATTTTTTTCATTTTTTAATAATCAGAGTAGATGTCCATTATCAGATATATAATTTGCAAATCCATTCTTCATCTTTACGGTTTCTGAATGGAGCTTTGATAGCTGTGTCTTTCAAGAAAGTGCTACTTCTTTCCTGGTACACCAATGTATGACTAGAACATTATCAATGTTGACCTTTGCAAAGAAAATCATGGCTTAAGATATATGTAGTATGCGGTTGTTTGGAGTGTTCTGTAATATCAAGCATATCTAGTTAGTTGATAATTTTGTTCAAGTCTTACATATCTTACCAATTTGATGACCATTTGTCTATATAATCTTAAAATAAGGGTGTTGACATTTTTTTCCATTTCTCTTCTAAGGTAGAAGTTATGATTTTTTCTTAGTTTTTCCCAATATATCCCCAAATCTGTTATTAAATATTAAAAGTCAAGAATTATTATACTCCCTGATGAATTCATCCTTTTACTCTTCTGTAATTTTGACTTGATCTTTATGTCTGATAATAAAATTTGCTTTAAAATCACTTTTCACTATCTTGATATAACCACCAAAGTTATAGTGTGATTAGTGTTAATATAGCATACTTTTTCTTTTACTTTTTAAAGCACTTCTATATTTAATCCTGACAAAGAAACAAAAAGATTTTTAACTCTGGAAGCATCTTTCTAAATTATCTTTTTTTTTTTTTAAATAAAGCAGTAGCAATTTTTGTTAAGGGACCTAAAGTGAAAGTAGGATTAGAAATTTATTTATTTATTTAGTAAAAGATTTTATTTTGTTTATTGACAGCAAGAGAGAGAGAGAGATAGAGAAGAAGAAGCTCACAAGCATGGGGAATCACGTGCAAAGGGAGAGGAAGAAGCAAGCTCCTTGTGGTGCAAGTAGTCCCATGCAGGGCTAGATCCCTGTACACTGGAATCATGACCTCAGCCAAAGGCAAACATCTGCTTAAACAACTGAGTCATCCAGGCACCCCTAGAAAATTAAAAAAAAATAACTTTTAAAAACATTTTGTTTCTTTCTTGTATTTTTTTTAATATTTTATTTATTTGACAGACAGAGAGATAGGAAGAGGAACTATAAGCAGGGCAGAGGGAAAAGGAGAAGCAGGTTTCCCACTGAGCAGAGAGCCTGATGTGGGGCTCCATCCCAGGACCCTGGGATCGTGACCTGAAAAGAAGGAACACTTATGGAGGAAGCCACCCAGACACCTCTTTTCTTTGTTTTTAATATATGGCAACTGATGCTTCCCAGCCACGAGGAGCATAATACCCATTGATTAAATCTTTGATAACAACCTATTTAAAAAGGTGTGTAAATATATACTTACTCAGATTTATACACTTTGTGTTTTCTTCATAGTTTGGGGCTGGACCCCATGGTGACAACACTGCTTTCAGCCTTTGCCTTCCCATCTTTTGATACCAGGTATTTGGTCAGCAAAGCAAATTAGTATCAAAATTAATAAGCCTTTGGCACCATATCTCTGGAGCAGGGGTTGCTCTTAGCCAAGGCCCAGAGCAGTTGACCTCCCCTCGCTAGTGCTATAGCCCCAAGGACTAGGTCCCTGCCACCAGAACTCAGTCTTACATGTTATGCTAAGCAGACAAAACCAAAACAGGAAAGCTCCGACACCTTTCACTGGCATGCCTCATCTCCCACTCCCAACGACGTCCAGGCAGTACCAGATGCCAGGGAGGGGTCTTGGTCCAACATATGGGCGGGAAGGAAGTAGCCACGAGCAAGTACCTGCCTCTCTGTGCCTTTCTTTCATGAGCAGGTTGTAAGGAGGAGGAAGAGGAAGGGGAAGAGAGGTGAACTTCAGGGGGTGAAGGCCTCAGGTAGGCATCTGGCTCCTGCCAGTAGGAAAGGGACAAAGGAGAAGGCAGTGAGTCTTGCAGGGAGGGTGGGGGGTAAGGGTTACAGCTTATGACGGAATCTGGACAGGAGTAATAGGGATACTAGTCATTTGAGTCCACCATTGGCAAGCTGGGCTGGGTGTCAGGGCAGATAGGCCTCCCTGGGCAATGGCACATGAGAGAAGGTGCTCTTCTCTGAGGAGCAGGTGGAGCTTCGGGTGTTGGGAAAGCATAGACAGTATTGTTCCAGGGCCAAGGACAGGTCGAGGTACTCCTGGTTGGAGGTCAAGGCCACAGTATGATCCAGGTCTTCTACCAGCAGCTTGAAGGTACCACATGCCAGCCACCCCTCATTATTGTGTATATCTCTCTGTTGCACTTATTGGCTTATCCATCAAATGACTCCTTCAGCAGCTTGAAAACCACCTCCACAGGCACTCCAGGATGTGGGAGGCTTCCAGAGTGAAAATTTTGCACAGGATCACCCCAAAAGACCAGAAGTCACTCTGGTGGATGTAGATCTGGTCAAACATGGCCTTAGGGACCATCCACTTCACAGGCAGTCCACTGTTGGTTGTCTTTTTATAGTAACTGATGTGGTGATATCTCTGGCAAGTCTGAAGTCTGAGATCTTCATCATGTTGTCCTTTGTCACCAGCACATCCCTGGTGGCCAGGTCTTGGTGTATGCAATTCTTGGAGGTAAGGTACTCCATGCCTCAGGCTACCTGATAGGCACAGGATACAAGGTCCTTGGAGGAGAGTTGCTCTGCTGCATTGTGGCTGATATTGTAACAGTACTCCAGGTCAGGAGGCCTCTGGGCCTGCAGGTACTCCTGTATGTTGTCTTTGGAGGCCTATTCCATGAGAGTGTACGAAGGACCATCCTGTGAGCAGGACCCAGCAGGTTGATGGTGTCCTTGTGCTGTCCAATCATCTTCATCATCTCCATTTCTGAGATTAGGTTAACAGGTCTTTCTCTGTTGCATCTGACTTCAACATCTTCACAGACACTTTAGTCAAATGGTTGGATTTGTCTTTGTCCAGCCCAATGGCCTCCTCCATCACCACCTGCCCAAAATAGGCCTGTCTTAGGGGTCTGCCTAAACTGCCTACAACCAGCCTGCCTCAAGGCAGTTATGAACTCTAGATTATCCTCAAAAACATTAAACCACAAGCTAAAAATTCTCTTCACTAGGTCTCTGTCATAGGTCTAATTTTCCTATCGTTCATCATTTATCTTTTTCCTAATTCTTATTTTCAGTATAGTTTATTTCGCTTCCAGGTGTTTCCCCTGGTTTCTGGATGCTGTTTCATAGGGAAGAATTATCCTGTCATAAAATTATTTCTTGAGCATTCATTACATCTCTCAGTTAAAATGGGTTCTTTTATGGTATTGATTCATTTGAGTTTTCTCAAAATGGGAAGACTTTTCAAAATGGTGTTTTCCTCAAGGTTCAGAGTATGTCTTAGCCTCATCTTTACTCTTTTTGAAATTCACTTTTCAAATTCTTGTCCCTCTTTTTATCTTTTTAAATTAAAATGTTTTATTTTTACTATTTTTTTATTTGAGTATAGTTGATATTCAGTGTTACATTGGTTTCAGGTTTTCAATATCTCCATACATTATTCTATGATCACTACAAATATAGCCACCATCTTTCACCATATAACACTATTATAATATCATTTACTATATTCTCTACACTGTCCCATATCTCTTTTTAAAATCTCTGATTTTTATGTTTTCTGTTATTCCAATTTTCGACCATCATTTTACTTGGTTACTTTAATAAAATATGCCTGATTACACACTCTTTGCTGAACACCATAGCATTTGATTTATAGTAGTCTTCTTTTTCTTCTTCTTTTTTTTAATTAACATATAATATATTATTTGCCCCAGTGGTACAGGTCTGTGAATCGCCAGGTTTACACATTTCACAGCACTCACCACAGCACATACCCTCCCCAATGTTCATAACCCCACCACCCTCTCCCTACCCTCCCCACCCCCCCGGCAACTCTCAGTTTGTTTTGTGAGATGAAGAGTCTCTTATGGTTTGTCTCCCTCCTGATCCCATCTTGTTTCTTTTACTCTTTTCCTGTCCCCCAAACTCCCCACATTGCACCACCATTTCCTCATATCAGGGAGATCATATGATAGTGTCTTTCTCTGGTTGACTTATTTTGCTAAGCATAATACCCTCTAGTTCCATCCATGGCAACGCAAATGGCAAGATTTCATTTCTTTTGATGGCTGCATAGTATTCCATCATATATATATATATATATATATATATATATATATATATATATATATATATACCATTCATTTGTTGATGGACATCTAGGTTCTTTCCATAGTTTGGCTATTGTGGATATTACTGCAATAAACATTTGGTGCACGTGCCCCTTTGGATCATATAGCAGTCTTCTTTACCTGTATCAGAACCCCAAGAAGCTTTATTTATTTATTTACTCACATAAACAGATGATCCAACACAACGTTTTTTGATGTTCAAATGTATTATAATGTCTTACCGCTTAACACTATGCTTACTGCTCTCTTTCACTGTCTGACTAAATCCTCATCATCACTATGCCATTTAATGAGAAATAACATTTGAACTCAGAGTTCTCTCCATATCAGGGAATGAAGACTCCACCCTTCTGTTTGTGCAGGTAAAATAAATGTTGATATTGTCTGTCCTGCACATACCCCATCCTGTTCACCAGAATATTCACCATCAAAATATATACAAAATGAAAACCATACCTCACCACTTCTATTACCACCCAGCATGCTAAAAACACCATCATATGTTCCTGAATTATTGACTTGATTGATAGCCCCACTTCCACACATAATGCACTCCTTTCTCCCTGCAAATTTATTTTGGTACAGCAACTTAACGTAAAAATCAAGTCAGATGATTTTATTCTGCTGTTGAAAGTCTTTTGGTATCTTCCCCTTTCATATTAAATAAAAACTGAAGGCGTTTCAATGTACTAGAAGGTCATACATCAATACGTTCTTCCTCTCTCCACCACTATGAACTCCTCATTGGCCTCCTTGCTTTTCCTCAAAAGTAACAGACAAGCTGTTCACACAAAGTCTATATACTTACTTGCTCTGCCTAGAGCAATCTTTTCCTTTAATATTTGTATAACACTCTCCTTCACTTCCTGGGTCTTTGTGCAAATAACATCTCCTAAATGAGATATAACTACCCAACACAAAATAAAATTAACTTTCATCCCAGCATTCTCCAATGGCTTTTACCTTTCTTGTATTTCTTTGTAACACTTATCGCCATCAACCATCAATCATTATTCTATTACTGGTTTATTACCTTATTTGAGACAGAGAGAGAGAGAATTGGGAGGGTGCGCAGAGGAAGAAGAAAACACCCCACTGCCTAGAAAGCCTGCTGGGGAGTTACATCCCAGGACTCTGAGATCATGACCCAAGCCAAAGGCAGTCACTCAATGGACTGAGCCACCGAGGTGCCCCTCTATTATTGGTTTATTTCACTATTATATTTCAAAAGAATGTAAGCTCTTTGTGGTCAGGTATTTTATATGTTTTATTAATCGAATTATTCTCAGAAAGGTAGCTGGCAGATTGTAAGGGCTCACTAAACTGTATTTTGTTGTTATTATTGGGCTCCTTTATGGGCTTTACCTCTTACGCTAGAAGTCTATCCTTCAGATGTAAGCAATAAGAATAGAGCCCTGCTGCCTGTTCAAATGTGTAAAAAGCATGTATTAAGTCGATATTTTAAAAGCTAAATGAATGGCTTAATAGTTGTATATAGGGGGGAAGGGAACATATTTTCCACAGTTTAGAAGTGGAGTTCTTTTATACAGTTCTTGTACAAGCCTACACTCTTGAACGATAATGCGCAGTTGTACATTACAATTATACAAACACTTTGGTAATTTATATCCTTTTTTTGTAATTCATGACTGGATCATTTAATTCCTTAGAAGCATTATAGCATTTCAACTTTTCATGTTCAATAAACTTATTGGGGTTGCTACCTTTTTTATTCAAATGGAGAAATAGTCATGATTTAATCTAAATAAAGTGTTACTGATTGTGTTGTTTTCTAGGAATGAGTCGCACATGCTAGTTTAAAAGTTTTGTTAAATTCCCAAGTCTGTCACTGATAAAAGCCTTTTGTAGATTAGTAACTTGATCAAAACGGAAAAGTTATGTAACACCAATTGTTATACTATCTTTGTTTCCATCTTGCATTGTAATAACACCCATCTTAACTCTATTTAAGACAAATCATTGCCAGATGGATTTCTGGCATTGATGGCATGATATGAAATCTAGTATAACTAAAAGTTTTTGGTTTTAGTAGCATATAAATCAATTTAGAAAAATATATGTATTTGATATAAGATAAAGTTTTAAATTATTTGGCAATAGTAAACTAAACTTTTTTTTGTAAATTTTTATTTTCTAAAATTTCATTGAGCTCTTTTGCAATAAGAAACAAGTTACAAAAAATTAAGGTTTATTTACCCCAATTCAAAATTATTAGGAATATAATCATAGAGGTTGAAGTATTTAAAATATTGAACCCAAAATATTTTATTAGGTAAATTCATGAATGCTGAGCATTCACTGTTAAAATATACTAATACTATGGATAGATTGGTAGAAGCCTAAAATCAAATATTTATTAAATATTCATATCCATATCTTTTCATGGCTTGGTAATTCATTTCTCTAGCATTAAATAATATTCCATTGTTTGCATGTACTACACTTTTTATTTGACCTTTCACCTATGGAAGGATATCTTGGTTGCTTCCAAGCCTTTGTCAGTTATGAATAAAACTTCTATAGACATCTTTGTGGGTATAGATTTCATCTTCTTTGGATGAATACCAAGAACTGCTACTGCTGAATCATTTGGCAAGAATATGTTTAGTTTTGTAAGAAATTGCCAAGTTGTTTTCCATACTTTATTCTCAATAGACATGGAAGAACATTCCTGTTGCTCCACGTCCTCACCAACATTTCGTGTTCTGTTGTCAGTGCTCTGGGTTCTGGGAATGTACTGGTGTCTCTTTTTTGTTTTAATTTGCATTTTCCTGATGACTTATGATGTGAAGCATCTTTTTATATGCTCATTTGCCATCTGTAATATTTTCTTTTGTGAGGTATCTGCTAAGGTCTTTGGCTCATTTTTAATCAGGTTTTTCCCCCATTGTTGAGGTTTAAGGGGTCTTTGTGTATTTTTGATTAACAGTCCTTTGCCAGATGTGTATTTTGCAAATTTTTTCTCATAGCCTGTGCTTTGCCTTTTCATTCTCTTGGCATTGTGTTTCACAGAATAGACATTTTAAAATTCAGTGCTTGTGCTTTTGTAGCTAAAGTTATCGCCAAAACCAAGGTCATTTAAATTTTCTTCTATATTACCTTCTACATGTTTCATGTTCAGGTTTATAATCCAATCTGAGTTAATTTTTGTGAAGAGTGTATGATATCTGCCTGAATTTATTTTATTTTATTATTTGATTTGATTTGATTTGATATTTTTACATTTAGCTTCACCATTACTCCAGAACCATTTGTTTAAAAGATTGTATTTTGCTCTCTTGTATTGCTTTTGCTTTTATATTAAATATAAAATATAATTGATAATATATATTCTGTTGCTTCAATCTAGTCTTTCTGTGGTATTACAATATCTTGCTTACAATTGTCGTTATGGTAAACTTTTTTAAAAGATTTTATTTATTTATTTGACAGAGAGGGATCACAAATAGGCAGAGAGACAGACAGAGAGAGAGATGAGGAGAATCAGGCTCCCTGCTGAGCAGAGAGCCCAATGCAGGACTCGATCCCAGGCCCCTGGGATCATGACCTGAGCCGAAGGCAGAGGCTTAACCCACTGAGCCACCCAGCCGCCCCATCGTTATGGTAAACTTTGAAGTCAGTCCTCAGTCTTTGTTCTCCTTCAACACTATGTTGACTATTGTGAGTCTTTTCCTCTCCATATAAACTTTAAAATAAGTTTGTTAATATTAAAAAAAAAAGAACTTGCTGGAATGCATTAATTGTATAGATAAACTTGGAAACCAGTGACCTCTTGAGCTTAGCAGGAGATAGACCATGGACATCAGTTGTCACAGTGGTGCCTCTGGCAGAACCTATTGCAAATCCCTAGGCTAAATGAGACCTCAAGGATCTAAGAGAATGTCTAAGAAGTACTTGATACTTCCCTTGGGTATGGTTTATTGAAGTGTCCACCTGTCTGAAAGCTGGGGAACCTAGATAAGGGAGGGAAAATTAGTTATGATAAAACATATTAACAAACATCAATAAATTTTGTGAAACTAATTGTCATGGCTCATATACAATATGACCAACGAAGGGACCATCAGAAGGAAATCATCAGTTATGTTTATTGTGAAATTTTTATTCAAAATAAAGCAATGTGAGGGGAAGACACAATGAGAAAATTACCATTTTTTAAATGGTTAAACTTCTTACAAAATGGAATAGGTTTTATATTCTAAGTAGTATATTGAAAAGTAAAACATTGGGGCACCTGGGTGGCTCAGTGGGTTGGGCTGTTGCCTTCGGCTCGGGTCATGATCTCAGGGTCCTGGGATTGAGCCCCGCATTGGGCTCTCAGCTCTGCAGGGAGCCTGCTTCCCTCTCTTTCTCTGCCTGCCTCTCTGCCTACTTGTGATCTCTGTCTGTCAAATAAATAAATAAAATCTTTAAAAAAGAAAAGTAAAACATTAAAAAATAAAATTTCAATTAAAAATTATGTAATTTTAAAAAAAGGTTAAAAATAGCAGAACCATTTTTCTTATAACTGGAAAATACATTGTATATATATATCTATCAAAAATAACTCGTCATGGGGGCGCCTGGGTGGCTCAGTGGGTTAAAGCCTCTGCCTTCAGCTCAGATCATGATCCCAGGAACCTTGGATTGAGTCCCACATCGGGCTCTCAGCTCAGCAGGGAACCTGCTTCCTCCTCTCTCTCTCTCTGCCTGACTCTGCCTACTTGTGGTCTCTGTCAAATAAATAAATAAAATCTTTTATAAAAAAATTTAAAAAAATAACTTGTCATGTCTGGAATCAGGAGCATATGGAAAAAAATAATATCTGAAGACAATACTTCTGCCATGTTTTGTGCCTTGTTAATATTTTTAAACAGTCAGGCAACTTTTAGCTCTATTGAAATACCTGCTAAGATACCAGCAGTGCCTTTTGGAGCCCTATGACTATAAAAATTAATTGCAAATATTCAAAATGTTTACTATGGTGTCACTATTTAGGGCCACCACCAAGTATGTTTCAGAAGTAAGCATAACTGTTACTCTTCTGTAAGGCAAAAGGGCATATTTTCAGGAGTTCCATCTGCTGTACCAGGAGGTGAATCAAGTAATGATTTTTGTCTATAAAATAATTCACTTTTCAATCTAACATTCCTCATTCCACATTATAATAATAAAAACTAGGAGGAGACTAAAACAAACAAACAACTACAACTACAACAACCAGCTTTTCCTTCAGTGGAAAAGTAAATATAACCTTATGAGTAGCCTGAAATTTATTTTTAAATATTTTTAAGATAAACGTTTTTGTTAGAAAACCACATATTTTATATTACTAAGAAATACCAGGCAAACTTTTATTAACTTCTAAAAAGTCTAGTTACTTCTATTTATCTATTAACTCATCTCTTTATGAAGTAGAACATGATCACACCTATTGTATCTACCCAAGGTTGTATGCTTTGGTTATTTTATGTTTGCTATTTCCTTGCTTAATTTTTACAATATTTGATACATAATAGTATCTTTAAGTCCATCTACGGATTCACAGAATTTGTTTGAACTTCATAAAAATGTACCACACTTTTTGCACTGTCCTTGTTTTACTTCTCTATTAGCTTTGCAAGATTTATTCACTTTAGAGTGTGTATTTTATTTTTATTCCTCCATAATGCTATGTTTACAAATTTGTATTTATCTGTACTTTTAAAATTATCTTAATTATAAACCATTTCTCTTCTCACGTAACACTCATGTTACTTCTACACTTATCAGATATTATGTAACTGAAAACCACAACTCAGCAACAATAGAACACCATTTTTCAAAATTAAATGGCTTACCAGAATTCTTTAATTCTATCCTTTATTTGTATTAGATGACCCTTTATTCTGGTATTTGGCATTTTTCATATGGAGGAAAGCTTATAAGTTGGTATTCCATAAATAGAAGGATTTATTATGATTGATTAATTATTTTCATTTAGAATGCATAGAATATGGTTGATTTAATATTTCTTTCTTACTCTCTGCCTGGAACATAGTGCTATCTATGTAATAGCCACTAAAATATTAAGTTAATCACCTAGACTTTAAACTGCATATTAATAGGAATAACATACAGAACTCTTCTCAGATTGGGACACCTGGGTGGCTCAGTCATTTGAACGCCTGAGCCTTTAGCTCAGGTCATGATCTTAGGGTCCTGGGACTCAGTTCTGCAACAGATTCCCTGCTTAGCCAGGAGTTTGCTTCTCCCTCACCCTGCTGCTCCCCCTGCTTGTGCTCTCTCTCACTCACAAATAAATAAAATTAAAAAAACAAATTCTTCTCAGATAGCTAATATAGAATATCGTCTTTGTATTCATCAAAGGGAAAGTGCCATATAATAATGAAATTCAGACTACTTCAAATTCATTTTTTAACCAGTAAGAAAGTACTGGAAACAAGCCAAAAATGTCTTTAATGAATCAAAGAAATAGATTGATTTTCAATATCTTAATGTTTCTAAAATAAATTGCAAGATTTTTATAGTAGATATCAGTGTAAATATTCATTATACAAGGATATTCTAAAAATCAACGTGAGAAAACTACTTGTCATATATGATGACAAAAACGAGTTTGACAAAAGTCAGTTTGGGTAAAACTTACAACACCTACCACCTGAAACTCTTGTTCTATAATTTAATTATTTTAATGTACAGAAATACAAAAGTAATATATCAGAGAAAGTATATTGATAGCTTTGAAGGTATGCTCTGGTTGTGCCCTGTTTACTATTGAAAGGGGAATCCAATATGTGATGCTTATGGTGTGACTATATTAAAATTCAACAAGTTCAGAAGCATGCAAGGAATAGAATAAAGACAAAAGATGACCCTTACTTATCCTAAAGATAGACAATGGTATATATGTGCTAGTTGGGGAGAGAATCCAGTCAGTAGATGGAGGATGTGGTAGTGGAAAAAAAAAAGACACAATGTTTTGGTTGAAAGGCTAGCACTCTATTTAACAAAGTGAAATTGTGAGTTAATAGCCTTGAATAAAATCCAAAAAATATTTTCAATTCATTGAAGATTATTTAGGAAAAACTTGAAAAATACAACTTGATAAGGATTCCAATAAAAGATTCATAAGCAATACAAGTTTCAGAATTTTTAGTATATTTTCCCTAAAAAGCCATTTGATTTAAATTAAAAAGAATTCCATTTACCTGCCACTTAAATAAGAGGAAATTATTTGGTTTTGTAATAAGTCAATAAAATAAATTAACATATCTTTAGAAAACAGATATGCACACTAATTTAAAAAGAATCGTGCTTAAGCTGTTCAGCAAACATTTGTAAAATTCCTTGCCATCAGCTAGCTCTGGAGTTCTGCTAGGTGAGTAAGGCCATGTATGTTACTGCTCAGAGTACCGACGCGAAGCAATTGTCCCCTTCACATCCATTTTTTGCTGTTGATAGGTCATGCTATGTTGTTTAGAGATCCATAGATGGCCCTACATGAAGGCCTTTTTTGTGTGTATACGGGTGACTGTGATTTAACTTTCAAATAAGATGGCTCCTGATTTACAATGATTCAACTTACAATATATTTCGCAAAGATGTGAAAGTGAAAGTGATTCAGTAGAAACTGTACTTTGAATTTTGAATTTGGGTCTTTATAAAAAGGGCCAGTGACATGTGGTATGGTGCCGTCTTGTGATGCTGGGCAGGGGTAGTGAGCCACAGCTCCCAGTCAGCTAGAAGATTACAGGGGTGAACACCTGATATTCTTACAAGCATTCTATATATAGCCATTCTTCTTTTTTTTAGTGTAATATTTAATAAATTGCATGTGATATTTGATACTTTGTTATAAAATAGGCTTTGCTTAAGATGATTTTGCCCAAATGCAGGCAAATATAAGTGTTCTGAGTATGTTGAAATAAGCTTAAGAGAAGCTATGATATTTGATAGTTTAGGGGTATTAAATGCATTTTCAGTTTTTTATGTGTTTCTCTGTACATAGCCCCCTTGTAAGCTGAGGAACATCTCTATATGTATATGTAGCCTTGGTATGGCTTACATATTATTGGCATGAAACATCTAGAACAGTACATGTGCCATATAATTGTCTACAATATCCAACAAGTTTCTTGAAAACTTGTGCCAAAGGGGTTATTTCTTTAAGGATTCTTATTTCAGAAGGGTTCTCTCAAACGTAAGATTTTTTAGAAGTTAAGTGAAAATCTGACCAAACTAAACATTTTTCCATTTTCCCTACTGAGCAAAGATAGCTAAAATCTATCTGCCATTTTCAACACTGTACTCAACGATTGTAATTCTAATTTAAGAACAGATGATTTATATCAAAACCACATGTTGGCCTAATCTTATACAATATTCATAAATCTCACTCAGAGCCTTGGACATTTTTATTTGTTGAGTCTATATGGTACTACGGACATTCATCTTTTTTGACCTCATAGCTTCATGTATGTCTATACTTTTGAAAATACATGCATCATAGTTCCATTGTAAAATGTCTGGGTTATAAAATGTGCTATGCTATCAAAATGGTAATAAGAACATACAAATGACCTGATGTAATGAACTGGACCAGATTGCCAGATATCACATTTCATACCAGAAAGATTCAGTGGTAAGTTTTAAAATGGCCAGCTATACTTCGACTGAATTATAACTCATTTAACTTCTTTCTTTGTGTACAGTATTATACATTAGTCAGTATGATAGTAAATAAGTACTTTGGACAGATGTAAATATGCTGTAATAAAAAAAGTTTTTCTTCTTTCTTTTAGTCCTTTTTACTTGTAAGACTAGCCACAAATACCATGCCTCCCCCCAAATAATTTGCAATCCAAATTTATCTCTAAATGAATTTATTGCACAGGAAAAAAAAAATATATATATACACTTACAGTAGACATGTTCAAAAATAGTTACACAACAGCAGGGCCCTAAATGTAAGCAGTATAGTTGTTTTGTTTTGTTTTGTGCTTTAAAAATAAAAAGAGGTTATGTGAAATATTGGAATTTTATTTCGAGGTCTAGTATTTCAAGACAGTTAACCACACTTACGGTGTCAACAGCCTCTTGTTGGCAGTATGATTTTATTGGCTCCATGGAATAACAGCAAGAATTTACTATTGCTTCTTTCTTTTTTGACACACACAGAAAAAAAAATTGACACATTTGCTCAAGACCATCCAGAATCATTTTAACCTATCAAAATTGATGGGAGGCCTTCACTGCCAAAGTCACTGCTGGGTTTTCACAATTCATAGCAGACAATCTGCTACTCCCATTAGGATAAAGGAGAGAAGAGTCATAATCAGAGAAGAAAGGTAGATTAATACTTGTAATTATCATTGAATTATTTAGCCTGCTATAGGATTATTATTATTAGTGTCATTTGATCATTTTCTCTCATTTTATTAAACACAACTGTGAGTAATTACCCTACCTAATATTTCTCTGTATTGGTTGACTAGCTAGCAAACATTCATGAAAATATCCATTAGCCACACATATAAAATGCTGCATTATGATGCTGTTGAATCAGAACATACCACTACCTGATCCTGTAGCTCTTTGAGGATTTGCAAATCAATTAATTATATGTTTCTTGGATTCTTCCCATACAATTAGAAAATTTATAATAGAGTCCATGAACATTATTAGTTTTACCATTTTAAACCAGCAATCACACTTTGATCTTCACAACAAAAGCAGAAATATAAACACACACATTTGGGTCAGTTTTCTGTTAGTCTGTCTGGACTTCAAAATTCTATTCCTCAAGATAATGCACACCAAAGTTCTGGATTAAACAAGAAATTAGATGGCACCTGAACACTTGGTTTAATATTCTCAAAAGGACTATGCAACCTATTTCTTACATTATGACATTGTTTTACAAAGATCCACACTTTTATAATGTACTAACATTATTTTTAATCATGATTAAAAATCAAACATAAAAATTCCTACTTTTTGCTTTTGCCCCCTCCATTTAGAACTTATTTATAGCCTGATAATTCAAAGGTCCCTATGTTTATGAAAATCTGGACAGAAATAGCTCTGAGATCCCATTCAGAACTTGATATTAATCTAAGTCTTTTGGCTCCATTTATCCTGAGAGCAAAGAGTAGGACAAAGGATTTGAGTACTGTTAGTTTATCTGGGAGATTATCCAAGGTAGAAAAGAATGGGAAAGTGATACAGTGAAGAAGCAACTTTGTCAAAGAGGTACATTGTTGATATAATTGTTGTGGATAGAAAATGAAGGCTTGCTTTTACTGAAAGGTCCTGAGAAACTTCTTTAAGTTGTCCTCATGAAGACCTGAAAACTGACAATTTTATCTATAGCTCTTATTTCCACTTCACTGAGAGCTGTCCTCAGAGGACATTAACTCTCCTACACTTTTGGGTTGTGTTGGAGACATTCTAAAATGAGAGAGAGAACATGAGATGCTATCAGTGTTAAGTAACTGCAATTTCCCATGGAACTATCCACCACAGGTTTGGCTATAATCAAGTGTTGGGCCTTGATATCAGAGGGATTTGAGGCACTATCATTTTAGGTTAATCATTATATCTGAAATTTCCAAAAACTTCAACTGATGAAACTTTGATTATAAATCTATAAATATAACAATAAATCTACAGTATTCAAATTATTATCATAGAAATACACAGACAAAGCATCAATTGATTAATATTTAAATGTTACAAAATACTGAACTGAAAGGATTTGGTCATAGAACAACGTGTAAGAAGTAGAACTTAGGTTTAGGTTAGAACTCAGGATGCATTTGAGACTCAGTTAAGAAATTGAATGGAGGGACGCCTGGGTGGCTCAGTGGGTTAAGCCACTGTCTTCGGCTCAGGTCATGATCCCAGGGTCCTGGGACCGAGCCCCAAGTCAGGCTCTCTACTCAGCAGGGAGCCTGCTTCCTCCTCTCTCTCTGCCTGCCTCTCTGCCTGCTTGTCATCTCTCTCTGTCAAATAAATAAATAAAATCTTAAAAAAAAACAAATTGAATGGATGTCTGACTATCTTATAGGTTTGCTAAAAATCAGTGACTTTGTGTTCACGTGTGGCTATGCAGGAATTTTTAACTTTCTCTAAGAAGTTATTAGATATGATTATATAATGGCAGTAAAGGATGGGGAAAAGCAAAGTACAAACCCCATAAAGACAAAGACACTGAGTATGAGAAAAGAGTAATAGATAAGAAGAATCAATGCATTTGAGGAAAATGGGAATTGAAATACACAATGATTGTTGATTTTTTTAGATGGAGAAAACAAAACTAGCTTGCAAGAAGGAAATAACAGAAGACATGTTGTGATGTGATACAGAATCCTGGAAAAGGCAGTAACGTGGAATAAAGGAGTAGGGAGAGCATATCAGGTAATTTGGATAGGAAGGAGTTAGGAGATAATTGCTTGATAAATTTTATATGGCCCACTTAAATGCATAGATTTCTCTTCTTTAATTTATATGGAGAACAGGGTGTCCTTTCTCTTCCCTTTCAGAGCACCAGAGGTGTACTCTTTCAGACTGAAAACCCGAAAAGCTCAGGACTCAGTTGCTTAAGCACAGCTAAGAGGACATATTTCAATTAAGATTTACATTTTGCTGTATGTAGTAGACTTTCAAAAGTGGTTTAACCATATTTTTTCATTTAACAAGAAGACTACAGAGAGTGTATTCTGGTGTTGGTTCAGCGTCTTAAGAAAGTCAAGTGAAGTATCTTAGAGGTTTTCATGGCTTTTTATTCACAGTTGCAAAAATTGCTGTTGGAGTACTCACTATTAAGCCCACATTTCTTGCAGAAAGATAGAGGTAAAGAGAATGATATCTTGTACGACTGATACTTTGTCATGTGGTTACAATATAAATAGAAAAGAGACAATAAAATATTTGATGTTGTTTTAAGTTTCCTTGTTGTCAATCCCTCAGTGCTTTCTGAGATTCAAGGAAAAAGTAAATGGATATTGACCTGGCAACTATCAACACCTGTCAGTCTCTCTTGGATAACCAATATCTCTATAATCTCTTCTTCCCAGTAAAAAAAAAATAAAATATATTCATAACCCACACTGTGCCATCTCAAGTTACTGCACCAAGATAAAATTACAATGATTTTCAGTTGTTCCAAATGGACAGAAGACCCTTCCTTATGATATCATGTCTTATAAGATAGATAATTGGCTTGCTACCAATATACCCAGATGTGACTGTGGAAGAGACAGGAAAAAAATAATAATATTTATTTATTCCTTGGGTTGACTCTGTTTACACAGATGCATTAGTATTAGAAAAGGTTGGTTTCGGACATTGGAATGAATTTACTTAATGGGTCTGTATGTCATTGTGTTGGAGGAAATTTTTAATTTCTACAAAAATTATTAGAATTCTATCTTATTCTCTTTTGTTAATTTTCACATGTTAACAAAGCCAACGTATTTTCTAGCAGACAAGATCTTAAATCCTAACAAAACTCAATTTTTTCCTTTTTTTTTTAAGTTTGAGAGCCTCATGTTCTCTCATGCTGCTTTAAATACAACTCAAAAAGAAAAAAGGAGCTAAATGGGGCAGTAAGACCAGACTTTTTATTTTATTTTATTTATCTTATTTTTAATTAAAAAATTAAAGATTGTATTTATTTATTTGAGAGAGAGAGAGAGCATGAGTGGGGCAGGGGGAGGTAGCAGCAGAGAGAGACTGAGAAGTATACTCCCTAATGAGCAGGAAGCCCGATATGGGGCTCGATCCCAGGATCCTGACTGAGATCATGACCAGAGACAAAGGCAGATACATGTGCAAAATCCCTTTTTTTTCTGGAAAACAATACTTTACAAGAGATGTTTGAAAAAGTACTGGGGAATCAACTTTAATAGGAGATACAAAAATTTAATTGACTTTTGTAAAGCTACAGGGATCCAAATGATGGGAATCCCAGCCCGTTTAGGTTGTGGACCACAGAGTATTCCTCTCTGTAATATTTTATTTTCTTCCATGTCTACTAACTCCAGTCCAAGTTCACTGATCTCATTTTAGATAGTGCAAAACATGGCAAAGAATACCAAACGAGTGCCCAATATTCTACATTTATTATATCATTTCTAACATATAGAAGTGTGTTATCAAGGCTGGTCCTGTGAACGAACCTAGTTACGCTAAAGTGTGTTTTGTTCTCCAAGAAATTAAATGCATGATTATCACACAATTATAAAATACTTGTGTCAAGAATTTTTATTCAAAAATTAATAAGAAGCAGATATTAAAACTAGTTCACATGGTTATTTGGGATATAAGCAGAGTTGTGCAGCAGAAGTGCTCTGGGCCCATAATTTGGGTTATAGAATTTATGTTTTCTAATGAAATATCACTAACTTGCATTATTGTTAACAAGAATCTTGTGCATTACCATCAGTTTTCTACATTATAACCTCTTGCTCTACAGTTTGTAAATAACTTTGTCAATAGCAAGCTAGTAAACAGGGTGACTCCAATGAATTGAGATAATCTCCAGAGTTTCTGCTACATAATGCCCAGGACTCCATTGAAAGGACACCTAAGAATTTATTTTGCCCAAAACTTTGATCATTTTTTTCACTGTCCTTACCTATTTTCCAAACCTAGTCCTTTTGCTTCACCTTTCAGTCTACGGACAACCCTGTATCTGACTGACTTGTAAATTCTGGGAATGTCTTGCAGATTAATTTGCTTGCCAGAGGTGGTTCCTCTATTTGATGTCTAAGAACCCTAATTAGTTAAGAAAACTTTTTTTAACATTTTCATTGCTATTTATTATTATTATTATTATTGCTAATATCTCTATTATAAATAATTCACAAGGGCATCTTTCTGACAAAAGACAAAGAGCTGGCTACTAGTAGAAAAAGTACATTTGACTCTGTCAGTGAAAGTGGTAAAGGGATTTGAGAAAATAAGGCAAAGCACTGGAATTATGTGTTAAAACTTTAAATATTATAGACCCATTTACTTAATTTCTAATACTGTTGTTGCTTATAATTAAATAAGATGTTTTTCATGAACCACGCATTACAGCAAATATATTGTTTATACAGATTAAATTTTCATCAAAAGGGATGCCAGGGCGGCTCAGTTGGTTAAGCAGCTGCCTTTGGTTAAGCAGCATCCTGGGATCGAGTCCCACATTGGGCTCCTTGCTCGGCCGGGAGCCTGCTTCTCCCTCTGCCTCTGCCTGCCATTCTGTCTGCCTGTGCTTGCTCTCTCGCCCACAATCTCTGATAAATAAATAAAATCTTATAAACATTCGGGTGCACGTGCCCCTTTGGATCACTACGTTTGTATCTTTAGGGTAAATACCCAATAGTGCAATTGCTGGGTCATAGGGCAGTTCTATTTTCAACAATAAATAAATAAATTTTCATCAAAAAATAGTAAGTGTATTTTATTGTAGGATCATGATCAGCATTTTGCAGATGAGAAAAGTGAAATTTAGAAAAGTATGTCTCTTCAAATCCCTCATACAATATCTGGCCTAGATAGAAGGATATACTATCACAATTGAGGAAGATAATTGAGATTACTTAAAATGATAAACTTTATTGTATAGGGTTTTTAAAAGTTTGCCACAGATTTAGATTCTTTTAAAATATATATCTATTTTGTGTAAAGAGAATGCACTGAGAAGTAAAAAGAAAGTGATATATCAGTGCTACCAACTAATGGCTATAATGTCATCACCTTATTTATGAACAATTAAACAGTGTGCAATATTTAAATAAATTTAAATAAATTCCTATTTATTTTATATATTTATAAATTTAAATAAATTCCTATTTATTTATTATTAAAGAAATTCCTCTAACAAACAGTATGTTTTGAAGGTTGCTAGCAGGAAATTGTTGTACTACATGGAAGTAATCAGAAAATGTGATCTAAAAGTCTGCTTTCAAGGGTATCTGCGTGGCTCAGTGGGTTAAAATTCTGCTTTCAAGAAGCTATAACAGTAAGTACTGAGCATTAGCTATTATATGCTATGGATGAATAACTGAAATCTACATTTGAAACTAATGGTACACTATACGTTAACTAATTGAATTTTAAAAAGTTAATTTAAAAAAACCCACTATTTTATAAAACAATATTCCCAACAGGCTCTTTTGCTTTAAAATACTCACTTTGTAATGAGAGTCATTACTTTTGTCTAGCCAATTCTTACACCACTGTTTATCCCTTCCCTGCTTTATCCCTTCCCAGTATCAATAAAGGCTCACTTGGGTTACCTAGAAGCCATGAGAAAGCTTGTAATAGATCTGGCTGGTTTTCACCAGCAATTTGACCACCATGTGCACAGGGAAGTCTATTGATAAAGGCTTTATTGCAATAAGTTGCAAATACATGGATGATTTTGAATTCTCTTTCTTGAGGTCTTGTTTCATGATAATCAATTTAGGGTGGCTTATTGGAATGGATGTTATTAACATATCTTCATAGTTATAAGTACATGGAATTGTAAAATAGATTAATGAATGTGGCATTACTGACAACTGTCCTCATTTTGAAATCAAATTACAGTGTACTAAGATGAGGAAGCAAAGCAGATTTGGGATTATGAGTGAAATAATTTAAAAAAGTCTTAGGGGTATGATCAGACTATTGGGTAATTCAGTAGAAAAATGTCAACTGATTGAGATTCTGTGTTCCCTGATTTCAGAGAGAAGTTAAGATAAATAAGGAACACGAGGAGACTAGGAAGCCAAACATAAGTGATACTTTTGTGCCAGGGTGTGTATACATCTGTTTATCTTCTTGCTTTACCACTAAGGTTGCTCCTAGAGGAGAGTTTAAATATGTGTTGGAGCTAATCTCTGTGGATTACACAAGAAACCACATCCTACAGCTCTCCCTGAAACACCCTTTATGATTTCAATGTAATTTGGTTTTTGCATTTTTAGAAATAACAAAATACTTTGCAAACTCATCTACTTTATTACCACCACAAGTGAGTCAGCTGACTCCACATTTTAACACAGTGACAGTCACAGAGGAATGGAGGAATGAGTAGAGTTATCAATATATGTGCTTTTAAGAAGTATGACAGGGTAGCAGCTATTTCCAGGAACCAAAACATGGGTCAGCAGCTGTGCAGGAAAAGTGATGGAATAAATGACTCATTTCAGAGGAGTTCTATAACATATTAGTTCTAGAATGTATCTTCAGCACCCAATTACCCGCTTTGATCTAAAGATAAGGATTTACAGTTAAGGTCCCATTTATGATTTGACTGGTAGGGTCTGAATCATTTTTACTATTGTTTTGACTATTACTTGAAACCTATAGTAGTACTTGGGATATGTGTTGTGTATTCTGTGCTATTTTTAGATTAGATAACTTCTGTCTCGAACTCCTGTTAATTTGTTTGTTTTGTTTATTTGATAGTGGTTTCAGTAAATGGATATATCTGAAAAATTGCAAAGCCACTATTAAAATAAGTTATTATGATATATAGCATGGTATTGCACATTCCTCCTTTGAATCCGACAGAGCTTCACCATATCCTTAACAACTTGGGAAAAACATGCTATTATTTTTCTTTATAAAATTTCTCCTGTTAGGCTGTGATGGTTGTCATGAGCAGTAACTCCTCTGAAGGCTTTGTCAAATGGGTTGAAAAAATTGGAAAGGTGTGAATGAAGCTGTTAGCTGAATATAAAGAAAAGAGCATTGAAGTACAATTCACACTCTTACTTCTCCTTCTATGCTTTCAGATGTTTGACATTTGAAAATTTTGCTTCTAGAAGAGATGCCCTATATAATTCTTACTTTAAGGAGCAAGTTGCTTTTATAATTTTTTTTATTATTCTACCATTCAAGTATTTCCATTTAAATTAAATTCAATACCATTTAAAAAAAATCAAAAGTGCAGCCAGTATTCAATTCCTGGGCTAAATAATTTTAGAAAGCTTTGTGTTATTGAACCTACAGGGTTTTTCTGTAGTTTTAACTCTTTCTTTCTGTGATTTTTCCCATTAGTCAGGTAAGTGACTGCAATATAACAGACATTGAGGGTAAAGAAGGACTGAATAGAACAATCCTTGGCCTCATGAAGTTGAGAATCTAGCAAGGGAGTCAAACAATTCAATCATTCAGAGACAATTTATTGAGTGTCTGGCCTAAGATGAGCACAACAAAACCCCAGCACAGAGGAATCATTTTAATGGGAGAGATAGATAATAGGTAAGCCAACTTTAAAAAAAAATCGTACTGGTTTTTCTTTAATAGTGATGCATATTTGAACTAAATAAGCACATTTTAAAAAGAGCAGTGATTGAGAAGAGGCTTTTTAACTGAGTGGTCTGAAAGGGCCTCCCTGAAAAAGTCTGTTTTGAACAGATTTCTGAATAATATCAGCCAGGAAGCTGCGTAAAAATCTCAGGGATGGGTGATTTTTCCAGTCAAAAAACTGTAAAGGCTCCAAAGTCACAATAGAGCCATAAGTTTCTCTAATAAAGTAACTTCTGACAAAGAATGAGAAGAAATAACTAACCCAGGTTTGAAAGAAAAGGGACAGACTTTCTATGGAATTCATATTTAATTAAAGCTCTAAAGGACAAAAATACAATAGAGCAAAATTCTGGTCACGCTGATATACCTAATGAAAGTTCAGAAACAAGGTGTGGGTAGCAAAGAGTGTGTGGGAATGTTGGTAAGAACAGTTGGGAAGAGTCATCCCTGAACATGTTCTTAAATAAAGCAATTCTTGTGTTGTTTGAAAGGGTAAATTGGAGTTTGCCTAAGTGATTAGAGAAGGATGCCTCAGCTTATGGAAGTTCAAAGCCATAAAAATGTGATAAACTACTACAGACATTTTCATGTATATTTGTTGTTGCTTCTAGTAATGGTGATCTAAAAACTCCTACTTAAGACAACTAAAAATCCAGACAAAATAGCTTTTAAAATTAAAAATATCAGAATGATTATAAAAATTAAGTGTGGGATTACTGGGCCAAAATACGAAATACAATGAGAGCCTAGAGATATATGCCCTGAAGCCATTTTAGCTATGAGAGCATTTGAAACTGCTAAAACACACTGAGCTGTGTTGTTAATAGACTCTTGATACTAGAGAAACAAAATTCATAATCCAGCAGCAATCAAATTTGAGGACTTTGGTACAACCCAAATTTAAGTTGAGATCCCCAAAGCACAAGGAGAAGCAGAAATAAGACTATAGCCTACCTTGCCTTCTGTGTAAACTGAGAAAGTCAATCACTGAATTTGGAGTAGGATTGTCTTGTAGAGTCTCAGATATAAGAGAAAATCCTGCCAAGGAGGACCATACCATTATTATAGCTCTTAATTATCCCTACTCAATAAGAGTTTCAAATATAATGTCTTGAACATAGCAAAATGTAACAAAGCGCACAAAGAAAAACCATTAACAAGATTTGATAGACAAAATGGGATTAAGTATGATGTTAAAATGATCAATAAAGATTGTAAAATGGCTTGAGTACTCTGCTCAAAGAAATGAGAGGGGAAGCAAATTGAACAAAAAACTGAAACTAAAAATGATATTGAGAAAGGTTTTATAAATGAACCAAATGGATACTCTAGAACTTTAAAGATATGACAGCTAATTTAAGATACCACAGGGGTGCCTGGGTGGCTCACTTAATTAAACCTCCAATTCTTGTTCTTTTTTTTTTTAACACCTTAATTTTATTTTATTTCTTTCATTTTGGCTCAGGTCATGATGTCAGGGTTGTGAAATAGAGCCCAGAGTTGGGCTCTGTGCTGAGCCTGGAGCCTGCTTAAGATTTTTTTCCCTTCTTTTTCTATCCCTCCCTGAGCTCTCACTTGCTCACTCTCTCTTGCTTGCAAATAAATAGATAGATAGATAATAGACAAAGCAAAATAAAAGCAGATTATGAAAATAAATATAAAGATTTTGAAATGAAAACAAGTTCTAAATAAAATAGAGAAGACCTACACAGCTAAAAGTTCATTCAGAAAATCTACTATTAAAGAAGTCAGTATGACACAATGTTAAGATATCAAAAGATTTGAGCATGTACTTTACAGAAAGTGTAATCCAAATGGCCACTCATATATAAAAACTGTTTATCTTTATTATGAATCTGGAATTAAATTAAATTAAAAATGAATTAAAACCTAAAATGACATACTATTACACACTTACCATATTGGGCAACAGTAAAATTGTCTTGCAAGAATGTGAAAGAATGAAAGTGCCCATAATAAAAACATTTGAGGTAAGTTGGACAATATTTAGAAAACTTAAAAATAAAAATAAAGATTTGGTCCATTCCTAGAAATACAACATGGAACTAAATGAATATTTTCACCAGGATATGCAAACAGATGATTATAGCTATTTTATTCATAACGGCAGATCAGTAGTGGTCTATTTGCACAATGTTACATTAAATAAGAGAGAATATTAACAAACTAGGAGGAGGGGCTAGGTTGTTATCATAAACAGATCTTCTATGGTGCTGATTATGTTCTATTTCTCAAAATCTTTAAGTTAAAAAAGTTTTCAAATTTATATCTAGATAGATAGAGGATAGATGGACAGATATCCCAGAAGCTGCAAGGCTAGTCTAAGACCAGGCTTTAAAGGGCTTTTCTATACTCTACTAAATACTTGAAACCATTCATTATATCATAGCTCAGTGTTCAAATCTCCATTTGTTTCCTCAGTTTCCTAATATTTATCTTAAGGTGACCTGATCCAGACTTTTGATCACCTTTGTCTAAATATTTCTATTTTAACAAAGTCCTTTTTAAAACTGAGAGACTAAAACTTAGAAAAATACTCTGATTGTTATCTCAGTAGAGTGGAAAATATATAGTTACCCATTAACTAATGATATCCATGTCTACATTAGATCCATGACATTTTTAATTCTTGGGAGCTTTTGGTTAAATGAATTTTTTAAGCTTCCTTTAAATGAAGCTTTAAGCCATCACCACATGAATAAAATTAAAGAACTAAATGAAAACAGGCCAAGTATTTACAGAGTAATAGAATGTGCAGTGGAAAGAGTACAATTCTGAAATCATAAAGCCTAAATTAGTGTGATGCATCTTTACTAGCCATGTAATCATAAACCAGTTATCTAAATGTGTTAGCCTCAGTTTTTTCACCCATGAAATGGTGATGATAATACTTATTATGCAGAGTTGTTGTGCGGATGTGATGAAGCATGGAGCATGAGAGTCTCATATTCCATGCTAAAATGATAGCTATTTTTATACTTATAATAATTCTAATAATAGTAATTAAATTGTTCAAAATAGTAATATTCATCTATATTGAGGCATTGTATTGACTATTCATAGACACATTTACCAAAATAAATTTTATTTTACGTTACCCCCTCTGAGGATATGTATTCCCTAATTCAATATGAATCTCATTATGAGTAATAATTATCATAATAAATATGCTGATTTTTCTTCTATTTATTTTTAGGGAAGTATCCTTTACTGTTGAACATAAAGAAACTTAAGCAAGTCTGTCTTATTCAAAATTTGCATGCTGCTTTCTTATGAAACTAGATTATAGAGTTGTATGAAATAAATTCATGCAGTTAAGACATTTATGTTTGGAAAACTGGGTGGTCAGTTTAGTATTTCAAAAGAAGATTTTAAATTTAAACCTTAAAACTGAGCTCTTTCAGCCTTATTTATAGACCATCCTTCATGCTTCATAAGTACTCCTTCATTGTAAACTAAGTAATAGTGTTTGTCACAGTGTATATAACGAAAATGGATTTTATATTCTATTATTTCAGAGTTAGTTGCCGTTTCTACTTCCTTACTTCCTTTTTTGAAAAATAGATTAATTCTACAAAAAGTTTTTGCCAGCTTTATTGAAAAAAAATCGACATATTATAATTTGTAAATTTAAGAAATGATTTCTTATAACATTGCAAACTTTTAACATTGTGTAAATTTTGTACAATTTGATAAATCGGTATACATCTTTATTGCAATATAATCTACATAAAAATGTTAATACATCTACTATCTCGTATAGTTGCCACTGTTTTTTATGCATGTATCATAAGGAATTTATGATCTACTCTCTTAGCAACTTCTATGTATATAGTATAGTAGAGATAAACTTCAGAGGTCTTGTGGGTTTTGTTCCAGACTGCCTCAATAAAGTGATTATCTCAATAAACTAAGTCAAATTATTATTATTATTTTTTTGGTTTCCCAGTGCATATAAAAAATTATGTTTCCCAGTGCATATAAAAAATAAACACTATACTGTACTGTTCAAAAGCATTATGTTTTTAAAGAAAAACAATGTATATACCTTAAGTAAACTAGTTCTGAGTTTTCAGTGGGTCATAATTACTGATCACAGATCACCATAACAAATACAATAATAATGAAAAAACTTGAAATATTGCAAGAATTACCAACATGTGACAGAGAGACACAAAATGAACAAATGTTAGAAAAATGGTGGCAGCAGACCTCTTTTATACAAGATTGCTATAAACTTTCAACTTGTAAGAATGTGATATATGCAAAGTTTAATAAAGGGAAGCACAATTTAAAAAAAGTATGTATAATTTATTAACTATGATCATCATGCTGTACATTAGATCCCCAGAACTTTTTCGTATTATAGTTGCAAGTTTGCACCCTTTGACCACCTTACTCCACCCCAGGTTCACCCCTTGTCAACTCAACTCTAAGTTTCCATTAGTTTGCCTTTTCCTCAGATTCTGTATGTAAGGGATATCATAATACATAAATTTAAAAAATATATAAAATCTTTGAAAAATTTCACTTAGTATAACACCTTCAAGATCCATCCATGCTGTTGTATGGCAGTATTTCTTAATTTTTCATGGGTAAGTAGTATTCCATAGTATATATTTACCATACTTAGTTTATTCATTCATCCATTAATGGATACTGAAGTTATTTCCATCTCTTGCTTAGAGTTAATAATGTGATAATAAACATAAGAGTGCAGATATGTCTTTGACCTGTGACCTCGTTTCCTTTAGATATATCCCTAGAAGTGGGATTACTGAATCATATGGTAATTTTACTTTTAATAATATGAATAATCTCCATACTGTTTTCCATACAAATTTATATCCCTATCACAGTGCATTTTCCCCAATATTTACCAAAATTTGTTAGTTTCAATTTCTGGTAGTATATATTCTAATAGGTAGTAATATCTTGCTGTGTTTTTCAGAGGTAAACAACAACAACAACATCATAATGACTTTGCCCTGAGTTTTTTACGTTGAGCACTTTTTAATGCTCCTGTTGGTCATTTATATAACTTTTTTGAAAAAAAAAAAAAGTCTATTGAGATCCTTTTGCTATTTTTTTAATTATATATATTTTTTCTATTTGTATCTGTTGGTTATTAACCTCTTTTCAGATATAAGATTTGTAAGTATTTTCTTACATTCTGTGGATTGTGTTTTCATTCTCTCTCTCTCTCTTTTTTTTTGGCAATGCAGACACTTTAGTTTGATGTAATACGATTTATTTATTTTTGCTTTTTTTCCTGTGTTTTTGGTCTGGTATCCAAAAAACTATTGGCAAGACCAATGTCAAGGAGAATTTTTCCTATGTTTTCCTTTAGGAAATGTAGTTTCATGCATCACCTTTAAGTCTTTAATCTATTTCAAGTTAAGACTTATGAGTGATATAAGGTTCCGGTTTCATACTGTTTATGTGACTATTCAGTTTTAAATATCATTTTTGAACAGACTATCTTTACCCATTACATATGTTGGCCCCTGTCAAATATTAGGTGACTGTATGAAAGGATTTATTTCTGTTCTACTTGTTTATTGGTCTGTTTTTATGCCAGTATACTTTATTGTTTTGAGCATGAGGACTTTGTAGTATAGTTTCAAATCAAGAAGTGTAATTTCTCTTCTTCATTCTTTCTCAGAACTGCTTTGATTATTTGTTGTCTTTTATGGTCTCATATAAATTGTAGGATTCTTTACTTACTTCTGTAAAAAATAATATTGGATTTTTTAAAGATTTTTAATTTATTTATTTGACAGAGAGAGATGACAAGCAGGCAGAGAGGCAGGCAGACAGAGAAGAGGAAGCAGGCTTCCTGCTGAGCAGAGAGCCTGATGCGGGGCTCGATCCCAGGACCCTGGAATCATGACCTGAGCCGAAGGCAGCGGCTTAACCCACTGAGCCACCCAGGCGCCCCTAACATTGGATTTTTGATAGGAATTGGATTTACAGATGGTTTTCGGTAGTATGGACATTTTAACAATGTTAATTCTTACCATTCATAAATATGAGCTATCTTTCCATTTGTGTCTCCTTCAATTTCTTTATCAATGTCATAGTTTATGGAGTACAGATCTTTCATCTTCTTAGTTAAATCTATTCCTAAGTATTTTATTATTTTTGATGCTATTGTGAATTAGATTGTTTTCTTTATTTTTTCAGGTAGTTCATCATTAGAGTGTTAAAATGCTCCTGTCTTTTGCTTACTTTGGATGATATGAAAAACAGGGAAGAATTCCATATTAAAAAAAATGAAACAAAACAAAATTCTTGTCTTTTATATATTGATCTTGTATTTGGCGGCTTTACTAAATTTGTTTATTCAAATTTTTTTTGTGAAGTTTTTAGGATTTTTTAACATGTAAGTTCATGTTATCCAAAAAAAGAAAATTTTACTTCTTCCTTTTTTTTTTTCTTTTTTGGAGTCTCTTATTTCTTTGTGTTCCTTGTTTCTCTGGCTAGGACATCCAGTACTATGTCAAATGAGAGTAGTGAAAGTGGACACACTTGTCTTTTTTCTGATCTTTAAGGGGAAAACTTTCAAACTTTTTTGATTGAATATGAGATTAGCTCTGGGCTTGCAATATGTGGTTTTTCTTTAATGGATTTTTTAAATTATTTTTTAAAAAATTTTTTATAAACATATAATGTGTTTTTATCCCTAGGGGTACAGGTCTGTGAATCACCAGGTTTACACATTTCACAGCACTCACCATCACTCACCATAGCACCTGCCCTCCCCAATGTCCATACCCCCACCATCCTCTCCCAACACACCTCCCCCCAGCAACCCTCAGTCTGTTTTGTGAGATTCAGTCTTTTATGGTTTGTCTCCCTCCCAATCCCATCTTCTTTTATTTTTCTTTTCGTACGCCCGAAACCGCCTATGTTGCATCCCCACTTCATCATATCAGGGAGATCATATGATAGTTGTCTTTCTCAGATTGATTTATTTCGCCAAGCATAATACCCTCTAGTTCCATCCACGTCATCACAAATAGCAGGATTTCATTTCTTTTGATGGCTGCATAGTATCCCATTGTACATATATACCACATCTTATTTATTGATTCATCTGTTGAAGGACATTTAGGTTCTTTCCATAGTTTAACTATTGTGGACATTGCTGCTATGAACATTTGGGTGCATGTGCCCCTTCAGAATGCCACGTTTGTATCTGTAGGGTATATACCCAGTACTGCAATCACTGGGTCATAGGCTAGTTCTATTTTCAGCTTTTTGAGGCACCTCCACGCTGCTTTCCAGAGTGGTCGCTCCAGCTTGCATTCCCACGTACAGTGTAGGAGGGTTGCCCTTTCTCCACATCCTCGCCAGCATCTGTCATTGACTGACTTGTTCATTTTAGCCATTCTGAAAGGTGTGAGGTGGTATCTCATTCTGGTTTTGATTTGTATTTCCCTGATGCCGATTGATGTGGAGCATTTTTTCATGTGTCTGTTGGCCATTTGGATGTATTTTTTGCAGAAATGTCTGTTCATGTCCTCTGCCCATTTCTCCATTCGATTATTTGTTCTTAGGGTGTTGAGTTTGATAAGCTCTTTATAGATTTTGGATGGATACTGGTTCTTTACCTGGTATGTCATTTGCAAATATCTTCTCCCAGATAACTTCTGACAGTCATCTTTTGGCTTTGTTAACTGTTTCCTTTGTTGGGCAAAAGCTTTTTGATCTGATGAAATCCCAAGAGTTCATTCTTGCCCTTGCTTCCCTTGCCTTTGGCGATGTTCCTAGGAAGAAGTTGCTGCTGCTGAGGTCAAAGAGGTTGCTGCCTGTACTCTCCTCAAGGATTTTGATGGATTCCTTTCTCACATTATGCTTCTTCATCCATTTCCAGTCTATTTTCATGTATGGTGTAAGGAAATGGTCCAACTTCATTTTTCTGCATGTGGCTGTTCAATTTTCCCAACACCATTTGTTGAAGAGGCTGTCTCTTTTCCATAGGACATTTCTTCCTGCTTTGTTGACGATTAGTTGACCATAGAGTTGAGGGTGTATTTCTGGGCTCTCTATTCTGTTCCATTGATCTATGTCTGTTTTGGGGACAGTTCCCTACCATCTTGATGATGACAACTTTGTAATAGAGCTTGAAGTCTGGAATTGTGATGCCAACAACTTTGGCTTTCTCTTTCAATATTCCTCTGGCTATTCGAGGTATTTTCTGGTTCCATATATATTTTAGGATGATTTGTCCCATTTCTTTGGAAAAAAAATGGATGAGATTTTGATAGGGATTGCATTAAATGTGTAGATTGCTTTAGGTAGCATAGACATTTTCACAATACATTTCTTCCAATACAGGAGAATGGAACATTTTTCCATTTCTTTGTGTCTTCTTCAATTTCTTTCATGAGTACTCACTTTAGAGTTCTGAGTATAGATTCTTTGTCTCTTGGGTTAGGTTTATTCCTAGGTATCTTAGGGTTTTGAGTGCAATTGTAAATGGGATTCACTCCTTAATTTCTATTTCTTCAGTCTTGTTGGTTTAAAAAAATGCAACCAATTTCTGTGCATTGATTTTATATTCTGACACTTTACAGAATTCCTATACAAGTTATAGCAGATTTGGAGTGGAGTCCTTTAAGTTTTCCACATACAGTGTCATATCGTCTGCAAGCAGGGATAGTTTGACTTCTCTTTTGCCAATTTGGCAAAATTTGGATGCCTTTAATTTCTTTTTGTTGTCTGATTGCTGAGGCTAGGACTTCTAGTACGATGTTGAATAGCAGTGGTGATAACGGACATCCCTGCCGTGTTCCTGACCTCAGCGGAAAAGTATTCAGTTTTTCTCCATTGAGAATGATATTTGCAGTGGGTTTTTCATAGATGGCTTTGATAATATTGATAATATGTGCCCTCTATCCCTACACTTTGAAGAGTTTTAATCAGGAAGGGACACTGCACTTTGCCAAATGCTTTTTCAGCATCTATGGAGAGTATCATGTGGTTCTTGTTCTTTCTTTTATTAATGCGTTGTATCACATTGATTGATTTGCATATGTTGAACCAACCTTATAGCCCTGGAATAAATCCCACTTGGTCGTGGTGAATAATCCTTTTAATGTACTGTTGAATCCTATTGGCTAGTATTTTGGTGAGAATTTTCGCATCTGTGTTCATCAAGGATATTGGTTTGCTGTTCTCTTTTTTGATGGGATCCTTGTCTGGTTTTGGGATCAAGGTGATGCTGGCCTCATAAAATGAGTTTGGAAGTTTTCCTTCCATTTCTATTTTTTTGGAACAGTATCATGAGAATAGGAATTAATTCTTCTTTAAATGTTTGGTAGAATTTCCCTGGGAAGCCATCTGGCCCGGGGCTTTTGTTTCTTTGGAGATTTTTGATGACTGTTTCAATCTCCGTACTGGTTATGGGTCTGTTTCTTCCTGGTTCAGTTGTGGTAGTTTATATGTCTCTAGGAATGTATCCATTTCTTCCAGATTGTTGAATTTGTTGGCGTAGAGTTGCTCATAGTATGTTCTTATAATTGTTTGTATTTCTTTGGTGTTGGTTGTGATCTCTCCTCTTTCATTCATTAATTTATTTATTTGGGTTCTTTCGCTTTTCTTTTTGATAAGTCTGGAAAGGGTTTTATCAATCTTATTAATTCTTTCAAAGAAGCAGCTCCTAGTTTCGTTGATTTGTTCTATTGTTTTTTGTTGTTGGTGGTGGTTTTTTGTGGTTTTTATTTGTTTGTTTATTTGTTTCTATTTCATTGATTTCTGCTCTGATCTTTATTATTCCTCTTCTGCTGGGTTTAGGCTTTCTTTGTTGTTCTTTCTCCATCTCCTTTAGGTGTAGGGTTATGTTGGGTATTTGAGATCTGAGAGAGAAGCGTGATTGCACACGTGTGTCACTGCGCTCCCCAAGAGCATGTCTGGGGAAGGTGCAGACGCCACCCCAGGAGAAGAGAAGGATACGTTGGCCTTGTGGTCGGGAAAGGTCGGGAAGCAGAATAGCCTGCCGTGGCAGGAACAGCAGGCCGGTGGCAAGACAAGTGTCACCCACTCCCTGTGCAGAGAGACAAAGCCTGGTTCCTAAGCAGACATGAGGGGATGACTAGGGCAGGGATGCATGCTCCACTCTGAGGAAGGAGTCTGGGCAGAAGGCAGGCCTGTCCTGTGCCTCTGGTCCCAAGGGGACAGCATCTCCTTGACCACCTGTCCGTTGGGCCGACTTGGGCTAGCTACCAGGCGCCATACCCGGAACTCGCAGAAATAACTCCCTCGAGAAATGGGCAGTCAGATGCCATCTTCCTCCAAGATGTGACAGCGTTTTCGGTGGCAGGGGGTTTGCCGGGGAAGGAGTGGGGACAATTTCCCAAAGCTCCCCATTCCAGTGAACGGGCGGTGTTCAGGGATCCTGTCGCCTCTCCTCTCCTGTGGGGAAGGCACTGGCCTTGTCCGCAAGTCGGCCTGAGGGCCTGTGCAAAAGGCCAAGCGTTGCCTACACTGGGAGAATGTAGTGTGCATTGAGTGCCATCCTAGGCCACGCACGCTGCTGCAGCGCTGTGGCTGTGTCTGCTTAGTTCGGACTGGCAGGGTGAACCCAGGGTGCCAACATAGAGCCCGGGAAAGCAAGGACCAAGAGGGACCAGCTCTCCCGCAGCGCTTCTTCCCTGATGCGACAGAGCGAACACCCAAAGCCTTGCTGAGGAAGCAGCAGCGAAGTGCCGTTCGCGCCAAGCTGAAAACCTCTGTGAAAGCATAGCAGTCGCTGGGAAATCAGAGTCGTTTTTGTGGGCTGCTGTTGCTGCTTGCCTTAGGCTAGTATTCGCAGCACGGCGGGAGAAACCCTCATACAGCGAAAGGGTCTTTGCCTGGGCATCTCCTCTGGGAAAGCACAGCATTCTTTGGGAAATCAGAGTCGGGTCTGTGGGGTCCTGCTGCTGCTTGCCTGAGCAAGACCCAACAGCACGGTGTAATAAACCTGCATGGGGCGAAATCCTCTTTGCCTGGGCATCCCCACTGCCTGAGAGAACCGTGGTTGCGCCTGTGGAAAGAGCCTTAAGGAAGGGGACATGTCTGTCACTGGGCTCCCCAGGAGCCTGTCTGGGGAAAGTGCAGCAAGCTGCCCAGGAGAAGAGAAGGAGCCATTGGCCTTGTGGTCGGGAAATGGTCGCGAAGCTGGCAGGAACAGCGGGCCGGTGGCAAGACAAGTGTCACCCACTCCCTGTGCAGAGAGACGAAGCCTGGCTGCTAAGGAGACATGAGGGGGCGATTGGGCCGGGGAACGTGCTCCAATCTGAGGAAGGAGTCTGGGCAGAAGGAAAGCCTTTCCTGTGCCTCTGGTTCCAAGTGGAAAGCATCTCCTTGGCCACCTGTCCAGAGGGCAGACGTGGGCTTGCCACCAAGCTTCCAGCCCTGAACTCTCAGAAACACCTCCTGGAGGAACGGGCAATCAGATGCCGTCTTCCTCCAGGATGTGGCAGCATTGGCGGAGGCAGGGGGTGTCCCGGGGAAACAGGGACAGTTACCGATTACTCCCCATTCCAGGGCACGGGCGGTGTGCAGTGATCCTCTCACGTCTCCTCAAGGATGGAGAAGGCACTGGCCTAGTCCCCTGTCCACCTGAACGCCAGAGTAAAAGGGCCGGCCGTGCCTATGCTGAGAGATGGCATTGTGAGCAGAGTGCCATCCTAGGCCACGCACGCTGCTGCAGGGTCGAGGCTGTGTCTGCTTATTTCACCTTGGCAGAATGAACCCAGGATGTGAACTTGGAGCCCAGGATAGGAAGGCCCCAAGAGGCACCAGCTCTCCGGCAGCACTTCTTCCCTGACGCGACTGAAGCCTTGCTGAGGAAGCAGCGGCGAAGTGCTGTTTGCTTCAAGCCAAAGCCTCTGCGAAAGCACAGCATTTGCTGAGAAATCAGAAGTCGGTTCTGCGGACTCTTCTGCAGCTTGCCTGTGCCCAGTCTCTCAGTGGGAGAAACCTGCATACAGCGAAAGCGTCTTTGCCCGGGCATCTCCTCTGGGAAAGCACAGCATTCGTTGGGAAATCAGAATCGGATGTGCGGGATGCAGCAGCTGAATGCCTGAGCTAGTCTCCGCAGCACGGTGGAAGATACCCGCATGGAGCGAAATACTCTTTGCCCTAGCATCCCTTCTGCCTGAGAGAGAAGCGTGGTTGCACACGTGTGTCACTGCGCTCCCGAGGAGCAAGTGTGGGGAAGGCGCAGCAGGCCGCCTCTGGAGAAGAGAAGGAGCCCTTGGCCTTGGGGTCGGGAAACGCTCGGGAAGCAGGATAGCCTGCCATGGCACGAACAGCAGGCCGGTAGCAAGACAAGTCTCACCCGCTCCCTGTGCGGAGAGATGGAGGCTGGCTGCTAAGGAGACATGAGGGGACGACTAGGGCAGGGGCGCGTGCTCCCCTCTGAGGAAGGAGTCTGGGCAGAAGGCAGGCCTGTCTTGTGCCTCTGGTCCCAAGGGGACAGCATCTCCTTGGCCACCTGTCCTAAGGGCATCTTGGGCTTGCCACCAGGTGCCATACCGCAACTCGCAGAAACAACCCCATGGAGAAACGGGCAGTCAGATGCCGTCTTCCACCAAGATGTGGCAGCGATGTGGGTGGCAGGGGGTGTGCCGGGGAAGGAGTGGAGACTGTCCCCCACAGTTCCCCATCCAAGAGCACGGGCCTTGTGCAGGGTTCCTGTCGCCTCTTCTCTCCTGTGCTGAAGGCACTGGCCTAACCCCGAGTCTGCCTGAGGGCCGGAGCAAAAGGCAAAGCCTTACCTACCCCAGGAGATGGTAATAGGCATAGAGTGCCATGCTAGGCCACGCAAGCTGCTGCAGGGCTGTGACTGTGTCTGCATAGTTCGGCTTAACAAGGTGAACGCCGGGCGCGAACTTGGAGCCCGGGAAAGCAAGGCCCAAGAGGCACCAGCTCTCCCTCGGTTCTTCTTCCCTGCCGCGAAGGAGCGAACGACCAAAGTCTTGCTGAGGAAGCAGAAGCATAGTGCGTTTCGCGCCAAGTTGGAAACCTCTGGGAAAGCATAGCAGTCGCTGGGAAATCAGAGTCGGTTCTGCTGGCTTTTCTGCTGCTTGCCTGAGCCCAGTCTCGCGGTGGGAGAAACCCGCATACAGCGAAACCTCTTTGACGGGCATCCCCTCTGGGAAACACAGCTTTTGTTGGGAAATCAGAATCGGATATGTGTGATGCTGCAGCTTAATGCCTGAGCTAGTCTCTGCAGCAAGGTGGAAGATACCCGCATGGAGCGAAATCCTCTTTGCCCTAGCACCCCTCTGACTGAGAGAAGCGCGGTTGTGCCTGTGGATAGAGCCTTAAGGAAAGGGACACGTCTAGTACTGCGATCCCCAGGAGTATGTCTGTGGAAGGTGCAGCACACTGCCCAGGGAGAAGAGCAGGAGCCGTTGGCTTTCTGGTCTGGAAATGGTTGCGAAGCAGAAGAGCCGGCCCTGGCAGGCACAGCGGCCAGTGGCAATACAAGTGTCACCCGCTCCCTGTGCAGAGAGACAGTAGCCTTTCTGCTACTGAGAGAGGAGGGGATGAGTAGGGCAGGGCGTGTGCTCCACTCTTAGGAAGGAGTCTGGGCAGAAAGTATGCCTGTCCTGAGCCTCTGGGCCCAAGGAGACAGCAGCTCCTTGGCCACCTGTCCCTGGGGCAGACATGCGCTAGCCACCAGGAGCCTACGCCGAACTCGCAGAAACAGCTCCCTGAAATAACAGGGAGTCAGATGCCGTCTTCCTTCAGGATGTGGAAGCTTGGAGGTGGCATGGGGTTTAAGGGGATGGGGTGAGGACAGTCCCCGAAAACTCCCTATTCAGTGCACGGGCGGTGTGCAGAGATCCTGTCACGTCGCCTTTCCTGTGGGGGAAAGCACTGGGCTAGTCCGCGAGAGCGCCTGAGCGCCAGAGTAAAAGGCCAAGCGATGCCTACACCGGGAGATGGTAGTGTGCATAGGGTGCCATCCTAGGCTCCGCACGCTACTGCAGGGTTGTGGCTGTGTCTGCTTAATTCGGCCTGGCAGGGTGAACCCGGGAAGCGAACATGGAGCCCGGGAAAGCAAGGCCCAAAAGGCACCAGCTCTCCCGCAGCTCTGCTTCCCTGACGCGACTGAAGCCTTGCTGAGGAAGCCTCGGCGAAGTGCTGTTCGCTCCAAGCCAAAGCCTCTGAGAAAGCACAGCATTCGCTGAGAAATGTTCTGCGGGCTACTGCGGCTTGCCTGAGCCCAGACTCGCGGCTGGAGAAACCCGCATACAGCGAAAGCCTCTTTGCCTTGTGTTCTACAATGGGAAATCACAGCATTCGTTTGGAAATCTGAGTTGGGTTTGGGGAAGCTGCTGCTGCTTGCCTGAGCTAGTCTCCGCAGCACGGTGGAAGATACCCGCATGGAGCGAAATACTCTTTGCTCTAGCATCCCTTTACCTGAGAGAGACGCGTGGTTGCACACGTCTGTCACGGCGTTCCCCAGGAGCAAGTGTGGGGAAGGCGCAGCAGGCCACCTCCGCAGAAGAGAAGGAGCCCTTGGCCTTGGGGTCGGGAAACGCTCGGGAAGCAGGATAGCCTGCCATGGCACGAACAGCAGGCCGGAAGCAAAAGAAGTGTCACCCGCTCCCTGTGCGGAGAGATGGAAGCCAGGCTGCTAAGGAGACATGAGGGGATGACTAGGGCAGGGGCGCGTGCTATCCTCTGAGGAAGGAGTCTGGGCAGAATGCAGGCCTGTCTTGTGCCTCTGGTCCCAAGGGGACAGCATCTCCTTGGCCACCTGTCCCAAGGGCAGACTTGGGCTTGCCACCAGGTGCCATACCCGCAACTCGCAGAAACAACCCCATGGAGAAACGGGCAGTCAGATGCCATCTTCCACCAAGATGTGGCAGCGATGTGGGTGGCAGGGGGTGTGCCGGGGAAGGAGTGGAGACTGTCCACCACAGTTCCCCATTCAAGTGCACGGGCCATTTTCAGGGATCCTGTCGCCACCTCTCTCCTGTGCTGAAGGCACTGGCCTAACCCCGAGTCTCCCTGAGCGCCAGAGCAAAAGGCAAAGCCTTACCTACCCCAGGAGATGGTAATAGGCATAGAGTGCCATGCTAGGCCACGCAAGCTGCTGCAGGGCTGTGACTGTGTCTGCTTAGTTAAGCTTAGCAAGTTGAAACCCGGGTGTGAACTTGGAGCCCGGGAATGCAAGGCACACGAGGCACTAGCTCCCCCGCGCGTCTTCTTCCCTGCCGCGACAGAGCGAACGACCAAAGCCTTGCTGAGGACAGCAGTGTACTGCGGTTCGGGCCAAGTTGAAAACCTCTGGGAAAGCATAGCAGTCGCTGGGAAATCAGAGTCGGTTCTGCGGTCTCTTCTGCTGCTTGCCTGAGCCCAGTCTCGTGGTGGGAGAAACCCGCATACAGCGAAAACCCTTTGCCCGGGCATCCCCTCTGGGAAAGCACAGCATTCGTTGGGAATTCAGAATCGGATGTGTGTGATGCTGCAGCTTAATGCCTGAGCTAGTCTCTGCAGCATGGTGGAAGATACCCGTATGGAGCGAAATCCTCTTTGCCCCCTCTGCCTGAGAGAGAAGCGCGGTTGCGCCTGTGGAAAGAGCCTTAAGGATAGGAACACGTCTATCACTGCGCTCCCCAGGAGCATGTCTGTGAAAGGTGCAGCACGCTGCCCAGGGAGAAGAGCAGGAGCCATTGGCTTTCTGGTCTGGAACGGTTGCGAAACAGGAGAGCCGGCCCTGGCAGGCACAGCGGCCGTTGGAAATACAAGTGCCACCCGCTCCCTGTGCAGAGAGACGGAAGCCTGTCTCCTACGGAGAGAGGAGGGGATGAGTAGGGCAGGGCGCGTGCTACACTATGAAGAAGGTGTCTGGGCAGAAAACATGCCTGTCCTGAGTCTCTGGGCCCAAGGAGACAGCAGCTCCTTGGCCACCTGTCCCTGGGGCAGACATGCGCTAGCCACCAGGAACCTACGCTGAACTGGCAGAAACAGCTCCCTGAAATAACAGAGTCAGATGCCGTTTTCCTTCAGGATGTGGAAGCTTGGAAGTGGCATGGGGTATAGGGTGATGGGTGAGGACTGTCCACGAAAGTTCCCTATACAGTGCATGGGCGGTGTGCAGGGATCCTGTCACGTCTCCTTTCCTCTGGCGAAAGGACTGGGCTAGTCCGCGAGAACGCCTGAGCGCCAGAGTAAAAGGCCAAGCGATGCCTACACCGGGAGATGGTAGTGTGCATAGGGTGCCATCCTAGGCTCCGCACGCTACTGCAGGGTTGTGGCTGTGTCTGCTTAATTCGGCCTGGCAGGGTGAACCGGGAAGCGAACATGGAGCCCGGGAAAGCAAGGCCCAAAAGGCACCAGCTCTCCCGCAGCTCTTCTTCCCTGAAGCGAACGAAGCCTTGCTGAGGAAGCAGCAGTGAAGTGCGGTTCGCTCCAAGCCCAAAGCCTCTGTGAAAGCAGAACATTCGCTGAAAATCAGAGTCGGTACTGAGGGCTGCTGCTGCTCTTTGCCTGAGCCAATCTCACAGTGGGAGAAACCCGCATACAGCGAACGGCTCTTTGCCAGGGCATCTCCTCTGGGAAAGCACAGCATTCGTTGGGATAACTAAGTTGGGTTTGGGGATACTGCTGCTGCTTGCCTGAGCTAGTCTCCGCAGCACGGTGGAAGATACCCGCATGGAGCGAAATCCTCTTTGCCCTAGCACCCTTCTGCCTGAGAGAGAAGCGTGGTTGCACACGTCTGTCAGCGCGCTCCCCAGGAGCAAATGTGGGGAACGCGCAGCACGCCGCCCCCGGAGAAGAGAAGGAGCCCTTGGCCTTGGGGTCGGGAAACGCTCGGGAAGCAGGATAGCCTGCCGTGGCACGAACAGCAGGCCTGTGGCAAGACAAGTCTCACCCGCTCCCTGTGCGGAGAGATGGAGCCTGAATGCTAAGGAGACATGAGGGGACGACTAGGGCAGGGGCGTCAGCTCCACTCTAAGGAAGGAGACTGGGCAGAAGGCAGGCCTGTTCTGTGCCTCTAGTCCCAAGGGGACAGCATCTCCTTGGCCACCTGTCCCAAGGGCAGACTTGGTCTAGCAACCAAGTGCCATACCCGCAACTCGCAGAAACAACTCCATGGAGAAACGGCCAGTCAGATGCCATCTTCCACCATGATGTGGCAGCGATGTGGGCGGCAGTGGGTGTGCCGGGGAAGGAGTGGAGACTGTCCCCCACAGATCCCCATCCAAGTGCACGGGCCGTGTGCAGGAATCCTGTCGCCTCCTCTCTCCTGTGCTGAGGGCACTGGCCTAGACGCCGAGTCTGCCTGAGCGCCGGTGTAAAAGGCAAAGCCTTACCTACCCCAGGAGATGGTAATAGGCATAGAGTGCCATGCTAGGCCACGCAAGCTGCTGCAGGGCTGTGACTGTGTCTGCATAGTTCGGCTTAGCATGTTGAAACCCGGGTGTGAAGTTGGAGCCCGGGAAAGCAAGGCCCAAGAGGCACCAGCTCTCCCACGCTTCTTCTTCCCTGCCGCGACAGAGCGAACAACCAAAGCCTTGCTGAGGAAGCAGCAGCGTAGTGCGGTTCGCGCCAAGTTGAAAACCTCTGGGAAAGTATAGCAGTCGCTGGGAAATCAGAGTCGGTTCTGCGGTCTCTTCTGCTGCTTGCCTGAGCCCAGTCTCGCGGTGGGAGAAACCCGCATACAGCGAAACCCCTTTGCCCGGGCATCCCCTCTGGGAAAGCACAGCATTCGTTGGGAAATTAGAATCGGATGTGTGTGATGCTGCAGCTTAATGCCTGAGCTAGTCTCTGCAGCATGGTGGAAGATACCCGCATGGAGCGAAATCCTCTTTGCCCTAGCACCCCTCTGCCTGAGAGAGATGCGCGGTTGCGCCTGTGGAAAGAGCCTTAAGGAAAGGGACACGTCTATCACTGCGCTCCCCAGGAGCATGTCTGTGGAAGGTGCAGCACGCCTCCCAGGGAGAAGAGCAGGAGCCGTTGGCTTTCTGGTCTGGAAACGGTTGCGAAACAGGAGAGCCGGCCCTGGCAGGCACAGCGGCCGGTGGCACTACAAGTGTTACCCGCTCCCTTGCAGAGAGACAGAAGCCTGTCTGCTACAGAGAGAGGAGGGGATGAGTAGGCCAGGGCGCGTGCTCCACTCTTAGGAAGGAGTCCGGGCAGAAAGCATGCCTGTCCTGAGCCTCTGGGCCCAAGGAGACAGCAGCTCCTTGGCCACCGGTCCCTGGGGCAGACATGCGCTAGCCACCAGGAGCCTACGCCGAACTCGCAGAAACAGCTCCCTGAAATAACAGGGAGTCAGATGCCGTCTTCCTTCAGGATGTGGAAGCTTGGAGGTGGCATGGGGTTTAAGGGGATGGGGTGAGGACAGTCCCCGAAAACTCCCTATTCAGTGCACGGGCGGTGTGCAGGGATCCTGTCACGTCGCCTTTCCTGTAGGGGAAAGCACTGGTCTAGTCCGCGAGAACGCCTGATCGCCAGAGTAAAAGGCCAAGCGATGCCTACACCGGGAGATGGTAGTATGCATAGGGTGCCATCCTAGGCTCCGCACGCTACTGCAGGGTTGTGGCTGTGTCTGCTTAATTCGGCCTGGCAGGGTGAACCCGGGAAGCGAACATGGAGCCCGGGAAAGCAAGGCCCAAAAGGCACCAGCTCTCCCGCAGCTCTGCTTCCCTGACGCGACTGAAGCCTTGCTGAGGAAGCCTCGGCGAAGTGCTGTTCGCTCCAAGCCAAAGCCTCTGAGAAAGCACAGCATTCGCTGAGAAATGTTCTGCGGGCTACTGCGGCTTGCCTGAGCCCAGACTCGCGGCTGGAGAAACCCGCATACAGCGAAAGCCTCTTTGCCTTGTGTTCTACAATGGGAAATCACAGCATTCGTTTGGAAATCTGAGTTGGGTTTGGGGAAGCTGCTGCTGCTTGCCTGAGCTAGTCTCCGCAGCACGGTGGAAGATACCCGCATGGAGCGAAATACTCTTTGCTCTAGCATCCCTTTACCTGAGAGAGACGCGTGGTTGCACACGTCTGTCACGGCGTTCCCCAGGAGCAAGTGTGGGGAAGGCGCAGCAGGCCACCTCCGCAGAAGAGAAGGAGCCCTTGGCCTTGGGGTCGGGAAACGCTCGGGAAGCAGGATAGCCTGCCATGGCACGAACAGCAGGCCGGAAGCAAAAGAAGTGTCACCCGCTCCCTGTGCGGAGAGATGGAAGCCAGGCTGCTAAGGAGACATGAGGGGATGACTAGGGCAGGGGCGCGTGCTATCCTCTGAGGAAGGAGTCTGGGCAGAATGCAGGCCTGTCTTGTGCCTCTGGTCCCAAGGGGACAGCATCTCCTTGGCCACCTGTCCCAAGGGCAGACTTGGGCTTGCCACCAGGTGCCATACCCGCAACTCGCAGAAACAACCCCATGGAGAAACGGGCAGTCAGATGCCATCTTCCACCAAGATGTGGCAGCGATGTGGGTGGCAGGGGGTGTGCCGGGGAAGGAGTGGAGACTGTCCACCACAGTTCCCCATTCAAGTGCACGGGCCATTTTCAGGGATCCTGTCGCCACCTCTCTCCTGTGCTGAAGGCACTGGCCTAACCCCGAGTCTCCCTGAGCGCCAGAGCAAAAGGCAAAGCCTTACCTACCCCAGGAGATGGTAATAGGCATAGAGTGCCATGCTAGGCCACGCAAGCTGCTGCAGGGCTGTGACTGTGTCTGCTTAGTTAAGCTTAGCAAGTTGAAACCCGGGTGTGAACTTGGAGCCCGGGAATGCAAGGCACACGAGGCACTAGCTCCCCCGCGCGTCTTCTTCCCTGCCGCGACAGAGCGAACGACCAAAGCCTTGCTGAGGACAGCAGTGTACTGCGGTTCGGGCCAAGTTGAAAACCTCTGGGAAAGCATAGCAGTCGCTGGGAAATCAGAGTCGGTTCTGCGGTCTCTTCTGCTGCTTGCCTGAGCCCAGTCTCGTGGTGGGAGAAACCCGCATACAGCGAAAACCCTTTGCCCGGGCATCCCCTCTGGGAAAGCACAGCATTCGTTGGGAATTCAGAATCGGATGTGTGTGATGCTGCAGCTTAATGCCTGAGCTAGTCTCTGCAGCATGGTGGAAGATACCCGTATGGAGCGAAATCCTCTTTGCCCCCTCTGCCTGAGAGAGAAGCGCGGTTGCGCCTGTGGAAAGAGCCTTAAGGATAGGAACACGTCTATCACTGCGCTCCCCAGGAGCATGTCTGTGAAAGGTGCAGCACGCTGCCCAGGGAGAAGAGCAGGAGCCATTGGCTTTCTGGTCTGGAACGGTTGCGAAACAGGAGAGCCGGCCCTGGCAGGCACAGCGGCCGTTGGAAATACAAGTGCCACCCGCTCCCTGTGCAGAGAGACGGAAGCCTGTCTCCTACGGAGAGAGGAGGGGATGAGTAGGGCAGGGCGCGTGCTACACTATGAAGAAGGTGTCTGGGCAGAAAACATGCCTGTCCTGAGTCTCTGGGCCCAAGGAGACAGCAGCTCCTTGGCCACCTGTCCCTGGGGCAGACATGCGCTAGCCACCAGGAACCTACGCTGAACTGGCAGAAACAGCTCCCTGAAATAACAGAGTCAGATGCCGTTTTCCTTCAGGATGTGGAAGCTTGGAAGTGGCATGGGGTATAGGGTGATGGGTGAGGACTGTCCACGAAAGTTCCCTATACAGTGCATGGGCGGTGTGCAGGGATCCTGTCACGTCTCCTTTCCTCTGGCGAAAGGACTGGGCTAGTCCGCGAGAACGCCTGAGCGCCAGAGTAAAAGGCCAAGCGATGCCTACACCGGGAGATGGTAGTGTGCATAGGGTGCCATCCTAGGCTCCGCACGCTACTGCAGGGTTGTGGCTGTGTCTGCTTAATTCGGCCTGGCAGGGTGAACCGGGAAGCGAACATGGAGCCCGGGAAAGCAAGGCCCAAAAGGCACCAGCTCTCCCGCAGCTCTTCTTCCCTGAAGCGAACGAAGCCTTGCTGAGGAAGCAGCAGTGAAGTGCGGTTCGCTCCAAGCCCAAAGCCTCTGTGAAAGCAGAACATTCGCTGAAAATCAGAGTCGGTACTGAGGGCTGCTGCTGCTCTTTGCCTGAGCCAATCTCACAGTGGGAGAAACCCGCATACAGCGAACGGCTCTTTGCCAGGGCATCTCCTCTGGGAAAGCACAGCATTCGTTGGGATAACTAAGTTGGGTTTGGGGATACTGCTGCTGCTTGCCTGAGCTAGTCTCCGCAGCACGGTGGAAGATACCCGCATGGAGCGAAATCCTCTTTGCCCTAGCACCCTTCTGCCTGAGAGAGAAGCGTGGTTGCACACGTCTGTCAGCGCGCTCCCCAGGAGCAAATGTGGGGAACGCGCAGCACGCCGCCCCCGGAGAAGAGAAGGAGCCCTTGGCCTTGGGGTCGGGAAACGCTCGGGAAGCAGGATAGCCTGCCGTGGTACGAACAGCAGGCCTGTGGCAAGACAAGTCTCACCCGCTCCCTGTGTGGAGAGATGGAGCCTGAATGCTAAGGAGACATGAGGGGACGACTAGGGCAGGGGCGTCAGCTCCACTCTAAGGAAGGAGACTGGGCAGAAGGCAGGCCTGTTCTGTGCCTCTAGTCCCAAGGGGACAGCATCTCCTTGGCCACCTGTCCCAAGGGCAGACTTGGTCTAGCAACCAAGTGCCATACCCGCAACTCGCAGAAACAACTCCATGGAGAAACGGCCAGTCAGATGCCATCTTCCACCATGATGTGGCAGCGATGTGGGCGGCAGTGGGTGTGCCGGGGAAGGAGTGGAGACTGTCCCCCACAGATCCCCATCCAAGTGCACGGGCCGTGTGCAGGAATCCTGTCGCCTCCTCTCTCCTGTGCTGAGGGCACTGGACTAGACGCCGAGTCTGCCTGAGCGCCGGTGTAAAAGGCAAAGCCTTACCTACCCCAGGAGATGGTAATAGGCATAGAGTGCCATGCTAGGCCACGCAAGCTGCTGCAGGGCTGTGACTGTGTCTGCATAGTTCGGCTTAGCATGTTGAAACCCGGGTGTGAAGTTGGAGCCCGGGAAAGCAAGGCCCAAGAGGCACCAGCTCTCCCACGCTTCTTCTTCCCTGCCGCGACAGAGCGAACAACCAAAGCCTTGCTGAGGAAGCAGCAGCGTAGTGCGGTTCGCGCCAAGTTGAAAACCTCTGGGAAAGTATAGCAGTCGCTGGGAAATCAGAGTCGGTTCTGCGGTCTCTTCTGCTGCTTGCCTGAGCCCAGTCTCGCGGTGGGAGAAACCTGCATACAGCGAAACCCCTTTGCCCGGGCATCCCCTCTGGGAAAGCATAGCATTCGTTGGGAAATCAGAATCGGATGTGTGTGATGCTGCAGCTTAATGCCTGAGCTAGTCTCTGCAGCATGGTGGAAGATACCCGCATGGAGCGAAATCCTCTTTGCCCTAGCACCCCTCGGCCTGAGAGAGATGCGCGGTTGCGCCTGTGGAAAGAGCCTTAAGGAAAGGGACACGTCTATCACTGCGCTCCCCAGGAGCATGTCTGTGGAAGGTGCAGCACGCCTCCCAGGGAGAAGAGCAGAAGCCGTTGGCTTTCTGGTCTGGAAACGGTTGCGAAACAGGAGAGCCGGCCCTGGCAGGCACAGCGGCCGGTGGCACTACAAGTGTTACCCGCTCCCTTGCAGAGAGACGGAAGCCTGTCTGCTACAGAGAGAGGAGGGGATGAGTAGGCCAGGGCGCGTGCTCCACTCTTAGGAAGGAGTCCGGGCAGAAAGCATGCCTGTCCTGAGCCTCTGGGCCCAAGGAGACAGCAGCTCCTTGGCCACCGGTCCCTGGGGCAGACATGCGCTAGCCACCAGGAACCTACGCCGAACTCGCAGAAACATCTCCTAGAAATAACAGGGAGTCAGATGCCGTCTTCCTTCAGGATGTGGAATCTTTGAGGTGGCATGGAGTTTAGAGTGATGGGGTGAGGACAGTCCCCAAAAGCTCCCTATTCAGTGCACGGGCGGTGTGCGGGGATCCTGTCACGTTGCCTTTCCTGTGGGGAAAGCACTGGGCTAGTCCGCATGAACGCCTGAGCGCCAGTGTAAAAGGCCAAGCGATGCCTACACCGGGAGATGGTAGTGTGCATAGGGTGCCATCCTAGGCTCCTCACGCTACTGCAGGGTTGGGGCCGTGTCTGCTTAATTCGGCCTGGCAGGGTGAACCAAGGAGGCGAACATTGAGCCCGGGAAAGCAAGGCCAAAAGGCACCAGCTCTCCCGCAGCTCTGCTTCCCTGACGCGACTGAAGCCTTGCTGAGGAAGCCGCCGGGAAGTGCTGTTCGCTCCAAGCCAAAACCTCTGAGAAAGCACTGCATTCGCTGAGAAATGTTCTGCGGGCTACTGCTGCTTGTCTGAGCCCAGTCTCGCGCCTGGAGAAACCCGCATACAGCGAAAGCCTCTTTGCCTTGTGATCTACACTGGGAAATCACAGCATTCGTTGGGAAATCTGAGTTGTGTTTGTGGATGCTGCTGCTGCTAGCCTGAGCTAGTCTCCGCAACACGGTGGAAGATACCCGCATGGAGCGAAATACTCTTTGCCCTAGCATCCCTTCAGCCTGAGAGAGACGCGTGGTTGCACACGTCTGTCACGGCGTTCCCCAGGAGCAAGTGTGGGGAAGGCGCAGCAGGCCGCGTCAGGAGAAGAGAAGGAGCCCTTGGCCTTGGGTTTGGGAAACGCTCGGGAAGCAGGATAGCCTGCCATGGCACGAACAGCAGGCCGATAGCAAGACAAGTGTCACCCGCTCCCTGTGCGGAGAGATGGAAGCCTGCCTGCTAAGGAGACATGATGGGACGACTATGGCAGGGGCGCGTGCTATCCTCTGAGGAAGGAGTCTGGGCAGAAGGCAGGCCTGTCTTGTGCCTCTGGTCCCAAGGGGACAGCATCTCCTTGGCCACCTGTCCCAAAGGCAGACATGGGCTTGCCACCAGGTGCCATACCCGCAACTCGCAGAAACAACCCCATGGAGAAACGGGCAGTCAGATGCCATCTTCCACCAAGATGTGGCAGCGATGTGGGTGGCAGGGGGTGTGCCGGGGAAGGAGTTGAGACTGTCCTCCACAGTTCCTCATCCAAGTGCACGGGCCCTTTGCAGGGATCCTGTCGCCACCTCTCTTTGTGCTGAAGGCACTGGCCTAGACCCCGATTCTTCCTGAGCGCCAGAGCAAAAGTCAAAGCCTTCCCTACCCCAGGAGATGGTAATAGGCATAGAGTGCCATGATAGGCCACGCAAGCTGCTGCAGGGCTGTGACTGTGTCTGCTTAGTTCGGCTTAGCAAGGTGAACCCCGGGTGCGATCTTGGCGCTCGGGAAAGCAAGGCCCAAGAGGCATCATCTCTCCCGCAGCTCTTCTTCCCTGAAGCGAACGAAGCCTTGCTGAGGAAGCAGCAGTGAAGTGCGGTTCGCTCCAAGCCCAACGCCTCTGTGAAAGCACAACATTCGCTGAAAATCAGAGTCGGTACTGTGGGCTGATGCTGCTGGTTGCCTGAGCCATTCTCACAGTGGGAGAAACCCGCATACAGCGAACGGCTCTTTGCCAGGGCATGTCCTCTGGGAAAGCACAGCATTCGTTGGGAAATCAGAGTCGGGTCTGTGGGATGCTGCCTGCTGCTTGCCTCAGCTAGTCTCCACAGCCCGGTGGACTAAACCCGCATGGAGCGAAATCCTCTTTGCCTGGGCATCCCCTCTGCCTGAGAGTGAAGCGCGGTGGCACCTGTGGAAAGAGCCTTAAGGAAAGGGACACGTCTGTCACTGCAGAGCGACGGAAGCCTGGCTGCTAAGGAGACACGAGGGGTAGATTAGGGCAGGGGAAAGGGCTTCACTCTGAGGAAGGAGTCTGGGCAGAAAGCATGCCAGTCCTGACCTTTGGGCTCAAGAAGACAGCCGCTCCTTAGCCACCTGTCCGTGGTGGAGACATGGGCTTGCTACCAGGCGCCTACCCTGAACTCGAGAAACAACTCCCAGAAAGAACTGGCCATCAGATGCCTTCTTCCTCCAGGATGTGGAAGCTTGGAGGAGGCATGGGGTTTAAGGGGAAGGAGTGGGGACATCCCCCAAAGCTCCCTATTCAGTGCACAGAGCGGTGTGCAGGGATCCTGTCACCTCTCCTTTGCAGTGGGGAAAGCACTGGCCTAGTCCCCAAGTCCGCCACAGCGCTAGAGTAAAAGGCCTAGCGATGCCTAAACCGGGAGATGGTAGTGTGCATAGAGTGCCACCCTAGGCTATGCACGCTACTTCACGGTTGTGGCTGCGTCTGCTTAGTTCGGCCTGGCAGGGTGAACCCAGGACGCAAACATGGAACCCGGGAAAGCAAAGCCCAAGAGGCACCAGCTCTCCTGCAGCTCTTCTTCCCTAACGGGACTGAAGCCTTGCTGCGGAAGCAGCGGCGAAGTGCTGTTCGCTCCAAGCCAAAGCCTCTGCGAAAGCACAGCATTCGCTGAGAAATGATCTGCGGGCTGCTGCTGCTTGCCTGAGCCCAGTCTCGCGGTGGGAGAAACCCGCATACAGCGAAAGCCTCTTTGCCTGGGCATCTCCCCTGGGAAAGCACAGCATTTGTTGGGAAATCAGAGTTGGGTTTGTGGATGCTGCTGCTGCTTGCCTGAGCTAGTCTCCGCAGCACGGTGGAAGATACCCGCATGGATCGATATACTTTTTCCCTAGTATCCCCTCTGTATGAGAGAGAAGCATGGTCGCACACGTCTGTCACCGCGCTCCCCAGGAGCACATGGGGGAAGGCACAGCACGCCGCCCCCAGAGTAGAGAAGGAGCCTCTGGCCTTAGGGTTGGGAAAATTGAACAGCCACATGCAGAAAAATGAAATTGGGCCATTTCCTTACACCATACATGAAAATAGACTGGAAATGGATGAAGAAGCATAATGTGAGAAAGGAATCCATCAAAATCTTTGAGGAGAGAACAGGTAGCAACCTCTTTGACCTCAGCAGCAGCAACTTCTTCCTAGGAACATCGCCAAAGGCAAGGGAAGCAAGGAAAGAATGAACTCTTGGGATTTCATCAGATCAAAAAGCTTTTGCCCAGCAAAGGAAACAGTTAACAAAGCCAAAAGATGACTGTCAGAAGTTATCTGGGAGAAGATATTTGCAAATGACATACCAGGTAAAGAACCAGTATCCAAAATCTATAAAGAGCTTATCAAACTCAACACCCTAAGAACAAATAATCGAATGGAGAAATGGGCAGAGGACATGAACAGACATTTCTGCAAAAAATACATCCAAATGGCCAACAGACACATGAAAAAATGCTCCACATCACTCGGCATCAGGGAAATACAAATCAAAACCAGAATGAGATACCACCTCACACCTTTCAGAATGGCTAAAATGAACAATGCTGGCGAGGATGTGGAGAAAGGGCAACCCTCCTACACTGTATGTGGGAATGCAAGCTGGAGCGACCACTCTGGAAAGCAGCGTGGAGGTGCCTCAAAAAGCTGAAAATAGAACTAGCCTATGACCCAGTGATTGCAGTACTGGGTATATACCCTACAGATACAAACTTGGCATTCTGAAGGGGCACATGCACCCAAATGTTTATAGCAGCAATGTCCACAATAGTTAAACTATGGAAAGAACCTAAATGTCCTTCAACAGATGAATCAATAAATAAGATGTGGTATATATGTACAATGGGATACTATGCAGCCATCAAAAGAAATGAAATCCTGCTATTTGTGATGACGTGGATGGAACTAGAGGGTATTATGCTTGGCGAAATAAATCAATCTGAGAAAGACAACTATCATATGATCTCCCTGATATGATGAAGTGGGGATGCAACATAGGCGGTTTTGGGCGTACGAAAAGAAAAATAAAAGAAGATGGGATTGGGAGGGAGACAAACCATAAAAGACTGAATCTCACAAAACAGACTGAGGGTTGCTGGGGGGAGGTGTGTTGGGAGAGGATGGTGGGGGTATGGACATTGGGGAGGGCAGGTGCTATGGTGAGTGATGGTGAGTGCTGTGAAATGTGTAAACCTGGTGATTCACAGACCTGTACCCCTAGGGATAAAAACACATTATATGTTTATAAAAATTTTTTTAAAAAATAATTTAAAAAATCCATTAAAGAAAAACCACATATTGCAAGCCCAGAGCTAATCTCATATTCAATCAAAAAAGTTTGGAAGTTTTCCCCTTAAAGATCAGAAAAAAGACAAGTGTGTCCACTTTCACTACTCTCATTTGACATAGTACTGGATGTCCTAGCCAGAGAAACAAGGAACACAAAGAAATAAGAGACTCCAAAAAAAAAAAAAAAAAAAAGGAAGAAGTAAAATTTTCTTTTTTTGGATAACATGAACTTACATGTTAAAAAATCCTAAAAACTTCACAAAAAAAATTTGAATAAACAAATTTAGTAAAGCCGCCAAATACAAGATCAATATATAAAAGACAAGAATTTTGTTTTGTTTCATTTTTTTTAATATGGAATTCTTCCCTGTTTTTCATATCATCCAAAGTAAGCAAAAGACAGGAGCATTTTAACACTCTAATGATGAACTACCTGAAAAAATAAAGAAAACAATCTAATTCACAATAGCATCAAAAATAATAAAATACTTAGGAATAGATTTAACTAAGAAGATGAAAGATCTGTACTCCATAAACTATGACATTGATAAAGAAATTGAAGGAGACACAAATGGAAAGATAGCTCATATTTATGAATGGTAAGAATTAACATTGTTAAAATGTCCATACTACCGAAAACCATCTGTAAATCCAATTCCTATCAAAAATCCAATGTTAGGGGCGCCTGGGTGGCTCAGTGGGTTAAGCCGCTGCCTTCGGCTCAGGTCATGATTCCAGGGTCCTGGGATCGAGCCCCGCATCAGGCTCTCTGCTCAGCAGGAAGCCTGCTTCCTCTTCTCTGTCTGCCTGCCTCTCTGCCTGCTTGTCATCTCTCTCTGTCAAATAAATAAATTAAAAATCTTTAAAAAATCCAATATTATTTTTTACAGAAGTAAGTAAAGAATCCTACAATTTATATGAGACCATAAAAGACAACAAATAATCAAAGCAGTTCTGAGAAAGAATGAAGAAGAGAAATTACACTTCTTGATTTGAAACTATACTACAAAGCCCTCATGCTCAAAACAATAAAGTATACTGGCATAAAAACAGACCAATAAACAAGTAGAACAGAAATAAATCCTTTCATACAGTCACCTAATATTTGACAGGGGCCAACATATGTAATGGGTAAAGATAGTCTGTTCAAAAATGATATTTAAAACTGAATAGTCACATAAACAGTATGAAACCGGAACCTTATATCACTCATAAGTCTTAACTTGAAATAGATTAAAGACTTAAAGGTGATGCATGAAACTACATTTCCTAAAGGAAAACATAGGAAAAATTCTCCTTGACATTGGTCTTGCCAATAGTTTTTTGGATACCAGACCAAAAACACAGGAAAAAAAGCAAAAATAAATAAATCGTATTACATCAAACTAAAGTGTCTGCATTGCCAAAAAAAAAGAGAGAGAGAGAGAATGAAAACACAATCCACAGAATGTAAGAAAATACTTACAAATCTTATATCTGAAAAGAGGTTAATAACCAACAGATACAAATAGAAAAAATATATATAATTAAAAAAATAGCAAAAGGATCTCAATAGACTTTTTTTTTTTCAAAAAAGTTATATAAATGACCAACAGGAGCATTAAAAAGTGCTCAACGTAAAAAACTCAGGGCAAAGTCATTATGATGTTGTTGTTGTTGTTTACCTCTGAAAAACACAGCAAGATATTACTACCTATTAGAATATATACTACCAAAACTGAAACTAACAAATTTTGGTAAATACTGGGGAAAATGCACTGTGATAGGGATATAAATTTGTATGGAAAACAGTATGGAGATTATTCATATTATTAAAAGTAAAATTACCATATGATTCAGTAATCCCACTTCTAGGGATATATCTAAAGGAAACGAAGTCACAGGTCAAAGACATATCTGCACTCTTATGTTTATTATCACATTATTAACTCTAAGCAAGAGATGGAAATAACTTCAGTATCCATTAATGGATGAATGAATAAACTAAGTATGGTAAATATATACTATGGAATACTACTTACCCATGAAAAATTAAGAAATACTGCCATACAACAGCATGGATGGATCTTGAAGGTGTTATACTAAGTGAAATTTTTCAAAGATTTTATATATTTTTTAAATTTATGTATTATGATATCCCTTACATACAGAATCTGAGGAAAAGGCAAACTAATGGAAACTTAGAGTTGAGTTGACAAGGGGTGAACCTGGGGTGGAGTAAGGTGGTCAAAGGGTGCAAACTTGCAACTATAATACGAAAAAGTTCTGGGGATCTAATGTACAGCATGATGATCATAGTTAATAAAATATACATACTTTTTTTTAATTGTGCTTCCCTTTATTAAACTTTGCATATATCACATTCTTACAAGTTGAAAGTTTATAGCAATCTTGTATAAAAGAGGTCTGCTGCCACCATTTTTCTAACAACATTTGTTCATTTTGTGTCTGTCTGTCACATGTTGGTAATTCTTGCAATATTTCAAGTTTTTTCATTATTATTGTATTTCTTATGGTGATCTGTGATCAGTAATTATGACCCACTGAAAACTCAGAACTAGTTTACTTAAGGTATATACATTGTTTTTCTTTAAAAACATAATGCTTTTGAACAGTACAGGATAGTGTTTATTTTTTATATGCACTGGGAAACATAATTTTTTATATGCACTGGGAAACCAAAAAAAATAATAATAATAATTTGACTTAGTTTATTGAGATAATCACTTTATTGAGGCAGTCTGGAACAAAACCCACAAGACCTCTGAAGTTTATCTCTACTATACTATATACATAGAAGTTGCTAAGAGAGTAGATCATAAATTCCTTATGATACATGCATAAAAAACAGTGGCAACTATACGAGATAGTAGATGTATTAACATTTTTATGTAGATTATATTGCAATAAAGATGTATACCGATTTATCAAATTGTACAAAATTTACACAATGTTAAAAGTTTGCAATGTTATAAGAAATCATTTCTTAAATTTACAAATTATAATATGTCGATTTTTTTTCAATAAAGCTGGCAAAAACTTTTTGTAGAATTAATCTATTTTTCAAAAAAGGAAGTAAGGAAGTAGAAACTGCAACTAACTCTGAAATAATAGAATATAAAATCCATTTTCGTTATATACACTGTGACAAACACTATTACTTAGTTTACAATGAAGGAGTACTTATGAAGCATGAAGGATGGTCTATAAATAAGGCTGAAAGAGCTCAGTTTTAAGGTTTAAATTTAAAATCTTCTTTTGAAATACTAAACTGACCACCCAGTTTTCCAAACATAAATGTCTTAACTGCATGAATTTATTTCATACAACTCTATAATCTAGTTTCATAAGAAAGCAGCATGCAAATTTTGAATAAGACAGACTTGCTTAAGTTTCTTTATGTTCAACAGTAAAGGATACTTCCCTAAAAATAAATAGAAGAAAAATCAGCATATTTATTATGATAATTATTACTCATAATGAGATTCATATTGAATTAGGGAATACATATCCTCAGAGGGGGTAAAGTAAAATGAAATTTATTTTGGTAAATGTGTCTATGAATAGTCAATACAATGCCTCAATATAGATGAATATTACTATTTTGAACAATTTAATTACTATTATTAGAATTATTATAAGTATAAAAATAGCTATCATTTTAGCATGGAATATGAGACTCTCATGCTCCATGCTTCATCACATCCGCACAACAACTCTGCATAATAAGTATTATCATCACCATTTCATGGGTGAAAAAACTGAGGCTAACACATTTAGATAACTGGTTTATGATTACATGGCTAGTAAAGATGCATCACACTAATTTAGGCTTTATGATTTCAGAATTGTACTCTTTCCACTGCACATTCTATTACTCTGTAAATACTTGGCCTGTTTTCATTTAGTTCTTTAATTTTATTCATGTGGTGATGGCTTAAAGCTTCATTTAAAGGAAGCTTAAAAAATTCATTTAACCAAAAGCTCCCAAGAATTAAAAATGTCATGGATCTAATGTAGACATGGATATCATTAGTTAATGGGTAACTATATATTTTCCACTCTACTGAGATAACAATCAGAGTATTTTTCTAAGTTTTAGTCTCTCAGTTTTAAAAAGGACTTTGTTAAAATAGAAATATTTAGACAAAGGTGATCAAAAGTCTGGATCAGGTCACCTTAAGATAAATATTAGGAAACTGAGGAAACAAATGGAGATTTGAACACTGAGCTATGATATAATGAATGGTTTCAAGTATTTAGTAGAGTATAGAAAAGCCCTTTAAAGCCTGGTCTTAGACTAGCCTTGCAGCTTCTGGGATATCTGTCCATCTATCCTCTATCTATCTAGATATAAATTTGAAAACTTTTTTAACTTAAAGATTTTGAGAAATAGAACATAATCAGCACCATAGAAGATCTGTTTATGATAACAACCTAGCCCCTCCTCCTAGTTTGTTAATATTCTCTCTTATTTAATGTAACATTGTGCAAATAGACCACTACTGATCTGCCGTTATGAATAAAATAGCTATAATCATCTGTTTGCATATCCTGGTGAAAATATTCATTTAGTTCCATGTTGTATTTCTAGGAATGGACCAAATCTTTATTTTTATTTTTAAGTTTTCTAAATATTGTCCAACCTACCTCAAATGTTTTTATTATGGGCACTTTCATTCTTTCACATTCTTGCAAGACAATTTTACTGTTGCCCAATATGGTAAGTGTGTAATAGTATGTCATTTTAGGTTTTAATTCATTTTTAATTTAATTTAATTCCAGATTCATAATAAAGATAAACAGTTTTTATATATGAGTGGCCATTTGGATTACACTTTCTGTAAAGTACATGCTCAAATCTTTTGATATCTTAACATTGTGTCATACTGACTTCTTTAATAGTAGATTTTCTGAATGAACTTTTAGCTGTGTAGGTCTTCTCTATTTTATTTAGAACTTGTTTTCATTTCAAAATCTTTATATTTATTTTCATAATCTGCTTTTATTTTGCTTTGTCTATTATCTATCTATCTATTTATTTGCAAGCAAGAGAGAGTGAGCAAGTGAGAGCTCAGGGAGGGATAGAAAAAGAAGGGAAAAAAATCTTAAGCAGGCTCCAGGCTCAGCACAGAGCCCAACTCTGGGCTCTATTTCACAACCCTGACATCATGACCTGAGCCAAAATGAAAGAAATAAAATAAAATTAAGGTGTTAAAAAAAAAAAAGAACAAGAATTGGAGGTTTAATTAAGTGAGCCACCCAGGCACCCCTGTGGTATCTTAAATTAGCTGTCATATCTTTAAAGTTCTAGAGTATCCATTTGGTTCATTTATAAAACCTTTCTCAATATCATTTTTAGTTTCAGTTTTTTGTTCAATTTGCTTCCCCTCTCATTTCTTTGAGCAGAGTACTCAAGCCATTTTACAATCTTTATTGATCATTTTAACATCATACTTAATCCCATTTTGTCTATCAAATCTTGTTAATGGTTTTTCTTTGTGCGCTTTGTTACATTTTGCTATGTTCAAGACATTATATTTGAAACTCTTATTGAGTAGGGATAATTAAGAGCTATAATAATGGTATGGTCCTCCTTGGCAGGATTTTCTCTTATATCTGAGACTCTACAAGACAATCCTACTCCAAATTCAGTGATTGACTTTCTCAGTTTACACAGAAGGCAAGGTAGGCTATAGTCTTATTTCTGCTTCTCCTTGTGCTTTGGGGATCTCAACTTAAATTTGGGTTGTACCAAAGTCCTCAAATTTGATTGCTGCTGGATTATGAATTTTGTTTCTCTAGTATCAAGAGTCTATTAACAACACAGCTCAGTGTGTTTTAGCAGTTTCAAATGCTCTCATAGCTAAAATGGCTTCAGGGCATATATCTCTAGGCTCTCATTGTATTTCGTATTTTGGCCCAGTAATCCCACACTTAATTTTTATAATCATTCTGATATTTTTAATTTTAAAAGCTATTTTGTCTGGATTTTTAGTTGTCTTAAGTAGGAGTTTTTAGATCACCATTACTAGAAGCAACAACAAATATACATGAAAATGTCTGTAGTAGTTTATCACATTTTTATGGCTTTGAACTTCCATAAGCTGAGGCATCCTTCTCTAATCACTTAGGCAAACTCCAATTTACCCTTTCAAACAACACAAGAATTGCTTTATTTAAGAACATGTTCAGGGATGACTCTTCCCAACTGTTCTTACCAACATTCCCACACACTCTTTGCTACCCACACCTTGTTTCTGAACTTTCATTAGGTATATCAGCGTGACCAGAATTTTGCTCTATTGTATTTTTGTCCTTTAGAGCTTTAATTAAATATGAATTCCATAGAAAGTCTGTCCCTTTTCTTTCAAACCTGGGTTAGTTATTTCTTCTCATTCTTTGTCAGAAGTTACTTTATTAGAGAAACTTATGGCTCTATTGTGACTTTGGAGCCTTTACAGTTTTTTGACTGGAAAAATCACCCATCCCTGAGATTTTTACGCAGCTTCCTGGCTGATATTATTCAGAAATCTGTTCAAAACAGACTTTTTCAGGGAGGCCCTTTCAGACCACTCAGTTAAAAAGCCTCTTCTCAATCACTGCTCTTTTTAAAATGTGCTTATTTAGTTCAAATATGCATCACTATTAAAGAAAAACCAGTACGATTTTTTTTTAAAGTTGGCTTACCTATTATCTATCTCTCCCATTAAAATGATTCCTCTGTGCTGGGGTTTTGTTGTGCTCATCTTAGGCCAGACACTCAATAAATTGTCTCTGAATGATTGAATTGTTTGACTCCCTTGCTAGATTCTCAACTTCATGAGGCCAAGGATTGTTCTATTCAGTCCTTCTTTACCCTCAATGTCTGTTATATTGCAGTCACTTACCTGACTAATGGGAAAAATCACAGAAAGAAAGAGTTAAAACTACAGAAAAACCCTGTAGGTTCAATAACACAAAGCTTTCTAAAATTATTTAGCCCAGGAATTGAATACTGGCTGCACTTTTGATTTTTTTTAAATGGTATTGAATTTAATTTAAATGGAAATACTTGAATGGTAGAATAATAAAAAAAATTATAAAAGCAACTTGCTCCTTAAAGTAAGAATTATATAGGGCATCTCTTCTAGAAGCAAAATTTTCAAATGTCAAACATCTGAAAGCATAGAAGGAGAAGTAAGAGTGTGAATTGTACTTCAATGCTCTTTTCTTTATATTCAGCTAACAGCTTCATTCACACCTTTCCAATTTTTTCAACCCATTTGACAAAGCCTTCAGAGGAGTTACTGCTCATGACAACCATCACAGCCTAACAGGAGAAATTTTATAAAGAAAAATAATAGCATGTTTTTCCCAAGTTGTTAAGGATATGGTGAAGCTCTGTCGGATTCAAAGGAGGAATGTGCAATACCATGCTATATATCATAATAACTTATTTTAATAGTGGCTTTGCAATTTTTCAGATATATCCATTTACTGAAACCACTATCAAATAAACAAAACAAACAAATTAACAGGAGTTCGAGACAGAAGTTATCTAATCTAAAAATAGCACAGAATACACAACACATATCCCAAGTACTACTATAGGTTTCAAGTAATAGTCAAAACAATAGTAAAAATGATTCAGACCCTACCAGTCAAATCATAAATGGGACGTTAACTGTAAATCCTTATCTTTAGATCAAAGCGGGTAATTGGGTGCTGAAGATACATTCTAGAACTAATATGTTATAGAACTCCTCTGAAATGAGTCATTTATTCCATCACTTTTCCTGCACAGCTGCTGACCCATGTTTTGGTTCCTGGAAATAGCTGCTACCCTGTCATACTTCTTAAAAGCACATATATTGATAACTCTACTCATTCCTCCATTCCTCTGTGACTGTCACTGTGTTAAAATGTGGAGTCAGCTGACTCACTTGTGGTGGTAATAAAGTAGATGAGTTTGCAAAGTATTTTGTTATTTCTAAAAATGCAAAAACCAAATTACATTGAAATCATAAAGGGTGTTTCAGGGAGAGCTGTAGGATGTGGTTTCTTGTGTAATCCACAGAGATTAGCTCCAACACATATTTAAACTCTCCTCTAGGAGCAACCTTAGTGGTAAAGCAAGAAGATAAACAGATGTATACACACCCTGGCACAAAAGTATCACTTATGTTTGGCTTCCTAGTCTCCTCGTGTTCCTTATTTATCTTAACTTCTCTCTGAAATCAGGGAACACAGAATCTCAATCAGTTGACATTTTTCTACTGAATTACCCAATAGTCTGATCATACCCCTAAGACTTTTTTAAATTATTTCACTCATAATCCCAAATCTGCTTTGCTTCCTCATCTTAGTACACTGTAATTTGATTTCAAAATGAGGACAGTTGTCAGTAATGCCACATTCATTAATCTATTTTACAATTCCATGTACTTATAACTATGAAGATATGTTAATAACATCCATTCCAATAAGCCACCCTAAATTGATTATCATGAAACAAGACCTCAAGAAAGAGAATTCAAAATCATCCATGTATTTGCAACTTATTGCAATAAAGCCTTTATCAATAGACTTCCCTGTGCACATGGTGGTCAAATTGCTGGTGAAAACCAGCCAGATCTATTACAAGCTTTCTCATGGCTTCTAGGTAACCCAAGTGAGCCTTTATTGATACTGGGAAGGGATAAAGCAGGGAAGGGATAAACAGTGGTGTAAGAATTGGCTAGACAAAAGTAATGACTCTCATTACAAAGTGAGTATTTTAAAGCAAAAGAGCCTGTTGGGAATATTGTTTTATAAAATAGTGGGTTTTTTTAAATTAACTTTTTAAAATTCAATTAGTTAACGTATAGTGTACCATTAGTTTCAAATGTAGATTTCAGTTATTCATCCATAGCATATAATAGCTAATGCTCAGTACTTACTGTTATAGCTTCTTGAAAGCAGAATTTTAACCCACTGAGCCACGCAGATACCCTTGAAAGCAGACTTTTAGATCACATTTTCTGATTACTTCCATGTAGTACAACAATTTCCTGCTAGCAACCTTCAAAACATACTGTTTGTTAGAGGAATTTCTTTAATAATAAATAAATAGGAATTTATTTAAATTTATAAATATATAAAATAAATAGGAATTTATTTAAATTTATTTAAATATTGCACACTGTTTAATTGTTCATAAATAAGGTGATGACATTATAGCCATTAGTTGGTAGCACTGATATATCACTTTCTTTTTACTTCTCAGTGCATTCTCTTTACACAAAATAGATATATATTTTAAAAGAATCTAAATCTGTGGCAAACTTTTAAAAACCCTATACAATAAAGTTTATCATTTTAAGTAATCTCAATTATCTTCCTCAATTGTGATAGTATATCCTTCTATCTAGGCCAGATATTGTATGAGGGATTTGAAGAGACATACTTTTCTAAATTTCACTTTTCTCATCTGCAAAATGCTGATCATGATCCTACAATAAAATACACTTACTATTTTTGATGAAAATTTATTTATTTATTGTTGAAAATAGAACTGCCCTATGACCCAGCAATTGCACTATTGGGTATTTACCCTAAAGATACAAACGTAGTGATCCAAAGGGGCACGTGCACCCGAATGTTTATAAGATTTTATTTATTTATCAGAGATTGTGGGCGAGAGAGCAAGCACAGGCAGACAGAATGGCAGGCAGAGGCAGAGGGAGAAGCAGGCTCCCGGCCGAGCAAGGAGCCCAATGTGGGACTCGATCCCAGGATGCTGGGATCATGACCTGAGCCAAAGGCAGCTGCTTAACCAACTGAGCCGCCCTGGCATCCCTTTTGATGAAAATTTAATCTGTATAAACAATATATTTGCTGTAATGTGTGGTTCATGGAAAACATCTTATTTAATTATAAGCAACAACAGTATTAGAAATTAAGTAAATGGGTCTATAATATTTAAAGTTTTAACACATAATTCCAGTGCTTTGCCTTATTTTCTCAAATCCCTTTACCACTTTCACTGACAGAGTCAAATGTACTTTTTCTACTAGTAGCCAGCTCTTTGTCTTTTGTCAGAAAGATGCCCTTGTGAATTATTTATAATAGAGATATTAGCAATAATAATAATAATAATAAATAGCAATGAAAATGTTAAAAAAAGTTTTCTTAACTAATTAGGGTTCTTAGACATCAAATAGAGGAACCACCTCTGGCAAGCAAATTAATCTGCAAGACATTCCCAGAATTTACAAGTCAGTCAGATACAGGGTTGTCCGTAGACTGAAAGGTGAAGCAAAAGGACTAGGTTTGGAAAATAGGTAAGGACAGTGAAAAAAATGATCAAAGTTTTGGGCAAAATAAATTCTTAGGTGTCCTTTCAATGGAGTCCTGGGCATTATGTAGCAGAAACTCTGGAGATTATCTCAATTCATTGGAGTCACCCTGTTTACTAGCTTGCTATTGACAAAGTTATTTACAAACTGTAGAGCAAGAGGTTATAATGTAGAAAACTGATGGTAATGCACAAGATTCTTGTTAACAATAATGCAAGTTAGTGATATTTCATTAGAAAACATAAATTCTATAACCCAAATTATGGGCCCAGAGCACTTCTGCTGCACAACTCTGCTTATATCCCAAATAACCATGTGAACTAGTTTTAATATCTGCTTCTTATTAATTTTTGAATAAAAATTCTTGACACAACTATTTTATAATTGTGTGATAATCATGCATTTAATTTCTTGGAGAACAAAACACACTTTAGCGTAACTAGGTTCGTTCACAGAACCAGCCTTGATAACACACTTCTATATGTTAGAAATGATATAATAAATGTAGAATATTGGGCCCTCGTTTGGTATTCTTTGCCATGTTTTGCACTATCTAAAAAGAGATCAGTGAACTTGGACTGGAGTTAGTAGACATGGAAGAAAATAAAATATTACAGAGAAGAATACTCTGTGGTCCACAACCTAAACGGGCTGGGATTCCCATCATTTGGATCCCTGTAGCTTTACAAAAGTCAATTAAATTTTTGTATCTCCTATTAAAGTTGATTCCCCAGTACTTTTTCAAACATCTCTTGTAAAGTATTGTTTCCCAGAAAAAAAGGGATTTTGCACATGTATCTGCCTTTGTCTCTGGTCATGATCTCAGTCAGGATCCTGGGATCGAGCTCCATATCGGGCTTCCTGCTCATTAGGGAGTATACTTCTCAGTCTCTCTCTGCTGCTACCTCCCCCTGCCCCACTCATGCTCTCTCTCTCTCTCAAATAAATAAATACAATCTTTAATTTTTTAATTAAAAATAAGATAAATAAAATAAAATAAAAAGTCTGGTCTTACTGCCCCATTTAGCTCCTTTTTTCTTTTTGAGTTGTATTTAAAGCAGCATGAGAGAACATGAGGCTCTCAAACTTAAAAAAAAAAAAAGAAAAAAAATTGAGTTTTGTTAGGATTTAAGATCTTGTCTGCTAGAAAAAACGTTGGCTTTGTTAACATGTGAAAATTAACAAAAGAGAATAAGATAGAATTCTAATAATTTTTGTAGAAATTTAAAATTTCCTCCAACACAATGACATACAGACCCATTAAGTAAATTCATTCCAATGTCCGAAACCAACCTTTTCTAATACTAATGCATCTGTGTAAACAGAGTCAACCCAAGGAATAAATAAATATTATTATTTTTTTCCTGTCTCTTCCACAGTCACATCTGGGTATATTGGTAGCAAGCCAATTATCTATCTTATAAGACATGATATCATAAGGAAGGGTCTTCTGTCCATTTGGAACAACTGAAAATCATTGTAATTTTATCTTGGTGCAGTAACTTGAGATGGCACAGTGTGGGTTATGAATATATTTTATTTTTTTTTTACTGGGAAGAAGAGATTATAGAGATATTGGTTATCCAAGAGAGACTGACAGGTGTTGATAGTTGCCAGGTCAATATCCATTTACTTTTTCCTTGAATCTCAGAAAGCACTGAGGGATTGACAACAAGGAAACTTAAAACAACATCAAATATTTTATTGTCTCTTTTCTATTTATATTGTAACCACATGACAAAGTATCAGTCGTACAAGATATCATTCTCTTTACCTCTATCTTTCTGCAAGAAATGTGGGCTTAATAGTGAGTACTCCAACAGCAATTTTTGCAACTGTGAATAAAAAGCCATGAAAACCTCTAAGATACTTCACTTGACTTTCTTAAGACGCTGAACCAACACCAGAAAACACTCTCTGTAGTCTTCTTGTTAAATGAAAAAATATGGTTAAACCACTTTTGAAAGTCTACTACATACAGCAAAATGTAAATCTTAATTGAAATATGTTCTTAGCTGTGCTTAAGCAACTGAGTCCTGAGCTTTTCGGGTTTTCAGTCTGAAAGAGTACACCTCTGGTGCTCTGAAAGGGAAGAGAAAGGACACCCTGTTCTCCATATAAATTAAAGAAGAGAAATCTGTGCATTTAAGTGGGCCATATAAAATTTATCAAGCAATTATCTCCTAACTCCTTCCTATCCAAATTACCTGATATGCTCTCCCTACTCCTTTATTCCACGTTACTGCCTTTTCCAGGATTCTGTATCACATCACAACATGTCTTCTGTTATTTCCTTCTTGCAAGCTACTTTTGTTTTCTCCATCTAAAAAAATCAACAATCATTGTGTATTTCAATTCCCATTTTCCTCAAATGCATTGATTCTTCTTATCTATTACTCTTTTCTCATACTCAGTGTCTTTGTCTTTATGGGGTTTGTACTTTGCTTTTCCCCATCCTTTACTGCCATTATATAATCAAATCTAATAACTTCTTAGAGAAAGTTAAAAATTCCTGCATAGCCACACGTGAACACAAAGTCACTGATTTTTAGCAAACCTATAAGATAGTCAGACATCCATTCAATTTGTTTTTTTTTAAGATTTTATTTATTTATTTGACAGAGAGAGATGACAAGCAGGCAGAGAGGCAGGCAGAGAGAGAGGAGGAAGCAGGCTCCCTGCTGAGTAGAGAGCCTGACTTGGGGCTCGGTCCCAGGACCCTGGGATCATGACCTGAGCCGAAGACAGTGGCTTAACCCACTGAGCCACCCAGGCGTCCCTCCATTCAATTTCTTAACTGAGTCTCAAATGCATCCTGAGTTCTAACCTAAACCTAAGTTCTACTTCTTACACGTTGTTCTATGACCAAATTCTTTCAGTTCAGTATTTTGTAACATTTAAATATTAATCAATTGATGCTTTGTCTGTGTATTTCTATGATAATAATTTGAATACTGTAGATTTATTGTTATATTTATAGATTTATAATCAAAGTTTCATCAGTTGAAGTTTTTGGAAATTTCAGATATAATGATTAACCTAAAATGATACTGCCTCAAATCCCTCTGATATCAAGGCCCAACACTTGATTATAGCCAAACCTGTGGTGGATAGTTCCATGGGAAATTGCAGTTACTTAACACTGATAGCATCTCATGTTCTCTCTCTCATTTTAGAATGTCTCCAACACAACCCAAAAGTGTAGGAGAGTTAATGTCCTCTGAGGACAGCTCTCAGTGAAGTGGAAATAAGAGCCATAGATAAAATTGTCAGTTTTCAGGTCTTCATGAGGACAACTTAAAGAAGTTTTTCAGGACCTTTCAGTAAAAGCAAGCCTTCATTTTCTATCCACAACAATTATATCAACAATGTACCTCTTTGACAAAGTTGCTTCTTCACTGTATCACTTTCCCATTCTTTTCTACCTTGGATAATCTCCCAGATAAACTAACAGTACTCAAATCCTTTGTCCTACTCTTTGCTCTCAGGATAAATGGAGCCAAAAGACTTAGATTAATATCAAGTTCTGAATGGGATCTCAGAGCTATTTCTGTCCAGATTTTCATAAACATAGGGACCTTTGAATTATCAGGCTATAAATAAGTTCTAAATGGAGGGGGCAAAAGCAAAAAGTAGAAATTTTTATGTTTGATTTTTAATCATGATTAAAAATAATGTTAGTACATTATAAAAGTGTGGATCTTTGTAAAACAATGTCATAATGTAAGAAATAGGTTGCATAGTCCTTTTGAGAATATTAAACCAAGTGTTCAGGTGCCATCTAATTTCTTGTTTAATCCAGAACTTTGGTGTGCATTATCTTGAGGAATAGAATTTTGAAGTCCAGACAGACTAACAGAAAACTGACCCAAATGTGTGTGTTTATATTTCTGCTTTTGTTGTGAAGATCAAAGTGTGATTGCTGGTTTAAAATGGTAAAACTAATAATGTTTTATAAATTTATAAATTTTATAAATTTTCTAATTGTATGGGAAGAATCCAAGAAACATATAATTAATTGATTTGCAAATCCTCAAAGAGCTACAGGATCAGGTAGTGGTATGTTCTGATTCAACAGCATCATAATGCAGCATTTTATATGTGTGGCTAATGGATATTTTCATGAATGTTTGCTAGCTAGTCAACCAATACAGAGAAATATTAGGTAGGGTAATTACTCACAGTTGTGTTTAATAAAATGAGAGAAAATGATCAAATGACACTAATAATAATAATCCTATAGCAGGCTAAATAATTCAATGATAATTACAAGTATTAATCTACCTTTCTTCCCTGATTATGACTCTTCTCTCCTTTATCCTAATGGGAGTAGCAGATTGTCTGCTATGAATTGTGAAAACCCAGCAGTGACTTTGGCAGTGAAGGCCTCCCATCAATTTTGATAGGTTAAAATGATTCTGGATGGTCTTGAGCAAATGTGTCAATTTTTTTTTCTGTGTGTGTCAAAAAAGAAAGAAGCAATAGTAAATTCTTGCTGTTATTCCATGGAGCCAATAAAATCATACTGCCAACAAGAGGCTGTTGACACCGTAAGTGTGGTTAACTGTCTTGAAATACTAGACCTCGAAATAAAATTCCAATATTTCACATAACCTCTTTTTATTTTTAAAGCACAAAACAAAACAAAACAACTATACTGCTTACATTTAGGGCCCTGCTGTTGTGTAACTATTTTTGAACATGTCTACTGTAAGTGTATATATATATTTTTTTTTCCTGTGCAATAAATTCATTTAGAGATAAATTTGGATTGCAAATTATTTGGGGGGAGGCATGGTATTTGTGGCTAGTCTTACAAGTAAAAAGGACTAAAAGAAAGAAGAAAAACTTTTTTTATTACAGCATATTTACATCTGTCCAAAGTACTTATTTACTATCATACTGACTAATGTATAATACTGTACACAAAGAAAGAAGTTAAATGAGTTATAATTCAGTCGAAGTATAGCTGGCCATTTTAAAACTTACCACTGAATCTTTCTGGTATGAAATGTGATATCTGGCAATCTGGTCCAGTTCATTACATCAGGTCATTTGTATGTTCTTATTACCATTTTGATAGCATAGCACATTTTATAACCCAGACATTTTACAATGGAACTATGATGCATGTATTTTCAAAAGTATAGACATACATGAAGCTATGAGGTCAAAATGATGAATGTCCGTAGTACCATATAGACTCAACAAATAAAAATGTCCAAGGCTCTGAGTGAGATTTATGAATATTGTATAAGATTAGGCCAACATGTGGTTTTGATATAAATCATCTGTTCTTAAATTAGAATTACAATCGTTGAGTACAGTGTTGAAAATGGCAGATAGATTTTAGCTATCTTTGCTCAGTAGGGAAAATGGAAAAATGTTTAGTTTGGTCAGATTTTCACTTAACTTCTAAAAAATCTTACGTTTGAGAGAACCCTTCTGAAATAAGAATCCTTAAAGAAATAACCCCTTTGGCACAAGTTTTCAAGAAACTTGTTGGATATTGTAGACAATTATATGGCACATGTACTGTTCTAGATGTTTCATGCCAATAATATGTAAGCCATACCAAGGCTACATATACATATAGAGATGTTCCTCAGCTTACAAGGGGGCTATGTACAGAGAAACACATAAAAAACTGAAAATGCATTTAATACCCCTAAACTATCAAATATCATAGCTTCTCTTAAGCTTATTTCAACATACTCAGAACACTTATATTTGCCTGCATTTGGGCAAAATCATCTTAAGCAAAGCCTATTTTATAACAAAGTATCAAATATCACATGCAATTTATTAAATATTACACTAAAAAAAAGAAGAATGGCTATATATAGAATGCTTGTAAGAATATCAGGTGTTCACCCCTGTAATCTTCTAGCTGACTGGGAGCTGTGGCTCACTACCCCTGCCCAGCATCACAAGACGGCACCATACCACATGTCACTGGCCCTTTTTATAAAGACCCAAATTCAAAATTCAAAGTACAGTTTCTACTGAATCACTTTCACTTTCACATCTTTGCCAAATATATTGTAAGTTGAATCATTGTAAATCAGGAGCCATCTTATTTGAAAGTTAAATCACAGTCACCCGTATACACACAAAAAAAGGCCTTCATGTATGGCCATCTATGGATCTCTAAACAACATAGCATGACCTATCAACAGCAAAAAATGGATGTGAAGGGGACAATTGCTTCGCGTCGGTACTCTGAGCAGTAACATACATGGCCTTACTCACCTAGCAGAACTCCAGAGCTAGCTGATGGCAAGGAATTTTACAAATGTTTGCTGAACAGCTTAAGCACGATTCTTTTTAAATTAGTGTGCATATCTGTTTTCTAAAGATATGTTAATTTATTTTATTGACTTATTACAAAACCAAATAATTTCCTCTTATTTAAGTGGCAGGTAAATGGAATTCTTTTTAATTTAAATCAAATGGCTTTTTAGGGAAAATATACTAAAAATTCTGAAACTTGTATTGCTTATGAATCTTTTATTGGAATCCTTATCAAGTTGTATTTTTCAAGTTTTTCCTAAATAATCTTCAATGAATTGAAAATATTTTTTGGATTTTATTCAAGGCTATTAACTCACAATTTCACTTTGTTAAATAGAGTGCTAGCCTTTCAACCAAAACGTTGTGTCTTTTTTTTTTTCCACTACCACATCCTCCATCTACTGACTGGATTCTCTCCCCAACTAGCACATATATACCATTGTCTATCTTTAGGATAAGTAAGGGTCATCTTTTGTCTTTATTCTATTCCTCGCATGCTTCTGAACTTGTTGAATTTTAATATAGTCACACCATAAGCATCACATATTTGATTCCCCTTTCAATAGTAAACAGTGCACAACCAGAGCATACCTTCAAAGCTATCAATAGACTTACTCTGATATATTATTTTTGTATTTTTGTAAATTAAAATAATTAAATTATAGAACAAGAGTTTCAGGTGGTAGGTGTTGTAAGTTTTACCCAAACTGACTTTTGTCAAACTCGTTTTTGTCATCATATATGACAAGTAGTTTTCTCACGTTGATTTTTAGAATATCCTTGTATAATGAATATTTACACTGATATCTACTATAAAAATCTTGCAATTTATTTTAGAAACATTAAGATATTGAAAATCAATCTATTTCTTTGATTCATTAAAGACATTTTTGGCTTGTTTCCAGTACTTTCTTACTGGTTAAAAAATGAATTTGAAGTAGTCTGAATTTCATTATTATATGGCACTTTCCCTTTGAAGAATACAAAGACGATATTCTATATTAGCTATCTGAGAAGAATTTGTTTTTTTAATTTTATTTATTTGTGAGTGAGAGAGAGCACAAGCAGGGGGAGCAGCAGGGTGAGGGAGAAGCAAACTCCTGGCTAAGCAGGGAATCTGTTGCAGAACTGAGTCCCAGGACCCTAAGATCATGACCTGAGCTAAAGGCTCAGGCGTTCAAATGACTGAGCCACCCAGGTGTCCCAATCTGAGAAGAGTTCTGTATGTTATTCCTATTAATATGCAGTTTAAAGTCTAGGTGATTAACTTAATATTTTAGTGGCTATTACATAGATAGCACTATGTTCCAGGCAGAGAGTAAGAAAGAAATATTAAATCAACCATATTCTATGCATTCTAAATGAAAATAATTAATCAATCATAATAAATCCTTCTATTTATGGAATACCAACTTATAAGCTTTCCTCCATATGAAAAATGCCAAATACCAGAATAAAGGGTCATCTAATACAAATAAAGGATAGAATTAAAGAATTCTGGTAAGCCATTTAATTTTGAAAAATGGTGTTCTATTGTTGCTGAGTTGTGGTTTTCAGTTACATAATATCTGATAAGTGTAGAAGTAACATGAGTGTTACGTGAGATGAGAAATGGTTTATAATTAAGATAATTTTAAAAGTACAGATAAATACAAATTTGTAAACATAGCATTATGGAGGAATAAAAATCAATGATAGCTACACACTCTAAAGTGAATAAATCTTGGAAAGTTAATAGAGAAGTAAAACAAGGGCAGTGCAAAAAGTATGGTACATTTTTATGAAGTTCAAACAAATTCTGTGAAACCATAGATGGACTTAAAGATACTATTATGTATCAAATATTGTAAAAATTAAGCAAGGAAATAGCAAACATAAAATAACCAAAGCATACAAACTTGGGTAGATACAATAGGTGTGATCATATTCTACTTCAAAAAGAGATGAGTTAATAGATAAATAGAAGTAACTAGACTTTTTAGAAGTTAATAAAACTTTGCCTGTTATTTCTTAGTAATATAAAATATATGGATTTCTAACAAAAACGTTTATCTTAAAAATATTTAAAAATAAATTTCAGGCTACTCATAAGGTTATATTTACTTTTCCACTGAAGGAAAAGCTGGTTGTTGTAGTTGTAGTTGTTTGTTTGTTTTAGTCTCCTCCTAGTTTTTATTATTATAATGTGGAATAAGGAATGTTAGTTTGAAAAGTGAATTATTTTATAGACAAAAATCATTACTTGATTCACCTCCTGGTACAGCAGATGGAACTCCTGAAAATATGCCCTTTTGCCTTACAGAAGAGTAACAGTTATGCTTACTTCTGAAACGTACTTGGTGGTGGCCCTAAATAGTGACACCATAGTAAACATTTTGAATATTTGCAATTAATTTTTATAGTCATAGGGCTCCAAAAGGCACTGCTGGTATCTTAGCAGGTATTTCAATAAAGCTAAAAGTTGCCTGACTGTTTAAAAATATTAACAAGGCACAAAACGGCAGAAGTATTGTCCTCAGATATTATTTTTTTCATATGCTCCTGATTCCAGACATGACAAGTTATTTTTTTTAAATTTTTTATAAAAGATTTTATTTATTTATTTGACAGAGATCACAAGTAGGCAGAGTCAGGCAGAGAGAGAGGAAGAAGCAGGAACGCTGCGGAGCTGAGAGCTCAATGTGGGACTCGATCCAAGGATCCTGGGATCATGACCTGAGCCGAAGGCAGAGGCTTTAACCCACTGGGCCACCCAGGCGCCCCCATGACAAGTTATTTTTGATAGATATATACACAATGTATTTTCCAGTTATAAGAAAAATGGTTCTGCTATTTTTAACCTTTTTTAAAAATTACATAATTTTTTAAATTAAAATTTTATTTTTTAATGTTTTAATTTTCTTTTCTTTTTTTTAAAAGATTTTATTTGAAAGACGGAGATCACAAGTAGGCAGAGAGGCAGGCAGAGAGAGAGAGAGAGGGAAGCAGGCTTCCTGCGGAGCAGGGAGCCCGATGCGGGGCTCGATCCCAGGACCCTGAGATCATGACCCGAGCCAAAGGCAGCAGCCCAAACCACTGAGCCACCCAGGCGCCCCAATGTTTTACTGTTCAATATACTACTTAGAATATAAAACCTATTCCATTTGGTAAGATATTTACCATTTAAAAAATGGTAATTTTCTCATAGTGTGTTCCCCTCACATTGCTTTATTTTGAATAAAAAAATTTCACAATAAACATAACTGATGCTTTCCTTTTGATTGTCCCTCTGTTGGTCATACTGTATATGAGCCATGACAATTAGTTTTACAAAATGTATTCATGTTTGTTGATATGTTTTATCATCACTAATTTTCCCTCCCTTATCTAGATTCCCGAGCTTTCAGACAGGTGGACACTTCAATAAACCATACCCAAGGGATGTATCAAGTACTTCTTAGACATCTCTCAGATCCTTGAGGTCTCATTTTACCTAGGGATTTGCAAAAGGCTCTGCCAGAGGCACCACTGTGACAACTGATGACCATGGTCTATCTCCTGCTAAGTTCAAGAGGTCACTGGTTTCCAAGTTTATCTATACAATTAATGCATTCCAGCAAGTTCTTTGTTTTTTAATATTAACAAACTTACTTTAAAGTTTATATGAAGAGGCAAAGACTCACAATAGTCAACATAGTGTTGAAGGAGAACAAAGACTGAGGACTGACTTCAAAGTTCACCATAACGATGGGGCACCTGGGTGGCTCAGTGGGTTAAGCCTCTACCTTCGACTCAGGTCATGATCCCAGGGGCCTGGGATCGAGTCCTGCATTGTGCTCTCTGCTCAGCAGGGAGCCTGCTTCTCCTCATCTCTCTCTCTGTCTGTCTCTCTGCCTACCTATTTGTGTTCCCTCTCTGTCAAAAAAATAAATAAAATCTTTTAAAAAAAGTTGACCATAATGATAATTGTAAGCAAGATATTGTAATACTACAGAAAGACTAGGTTAAAGGAACAGAATATATATTATCAATTATATTTTATATTTAATATAAAAGCAAAAGCAATACAAGAGAGCAAAATATAATCTTTTAAACAAATGGTTCTGGAGTAATGGTGAAGCTAAATGTAAAAATATAAAATAAAAATAAAATAAAATAATAAAATAAAATAAATCCAGGCAGATATCATACACTCTTCACAAAAATTAACTCAGATTGGATTATAAACCTAAACATGAAACATGTAGAAGGTAATATAGAAGAAAATTTAAATGACCTTGGTTTTGGCTATAACTTTAGCTACAAAAGCACAAGCACTGAATTTTAAAATGTCTACTCTGTGAAACACAATGCCAAGAGAATGAAAAGGCAAAGCACAGACTATGAGAAAAAATTTGCAAAATACACATCTGGCAAAGGACTGTTAATCAAAAATACACAAAGACCCCTTAAACCTCAACAATGGGGGAAAAACCTGATTAAAAATGAGCCAAAGACCTTAGCAGATACCTCACAAAAGAAAATATTACAGATGGCAAATGAGCATATAAAAAGGTGCTTCACATCATAGGTCATCAGGAAAATGCAAATGAAAACAAAAAAGAGACACCCGTACATACCCAGAATTCAGAACACTGAAAACAGAACATGAAATGTTGGTGAGGATGTGGAGCAACAGGAATGTTCTTCCATGTCTATTGAGAATAAAGAATGGAAAACAACTTGGCAGTTTCTTACAAAACTAAACATATTCTTGCCAGATGATTCAGCAGTAGCAGTTCTTGGTATTTATCCAAAGAAGATGAAATCTATACCCACAAAGATGTCTATAGTAGTTTTATTCATAACTGACAAAAGCTCGGAAGCAACCAGGATATCATTCCACAGGTGAAAGGTCAAATAAAGTGTAGTACATGCAAACAATGGAATATTATTTAATGCTAGAGATATGAATTACCAAGCCATGAAAAGATATGGATATAAATATTTAATAAATATTTGATTTTAGGCTTCTACCAGTCTATCAATAGTATTAGTATATTTTAACAGTGAATGCTCAGCATTCATGAATTTACCTAATAAAATATTTTGGGTTCAATATTTTAAATACTTCAACCTCTATGATTATATTCCTAATAATTTTGAATTGGGGTAAATAAACCTTAACTTTTTGTAACTTGTTTCAATATGCAAAAGAGCTCAATGAAATTTTAGAAAATAAAAATTTACAAAAAAAAGTTTAGTTTACTATTGCCAAATAATTTAAAACTTTATCTTATATTCAAATACATATATTTTTCTAAATTGATTTATATGCTACTAAAACCAAAAACTTTTAGTTATACTAGATTTCATATCATGCAACCAATGCCAGAAAGCCATCTGTCGATGACTTGTCTTAAATAGAGTTAAGATGGGCGTTATAACAATGCAAGATGGAAACAAAGATAGTATAACAATTGGTGTTACATAACTTTTCTGTTTTGATCAAGTTACTAATCTACAAAAGGCTTTTATCAGTGACAGACTTGGGAATTTAACAAAACTTTTAAACTAGCATGTGCGACTCATTCCTAGAAAACAACACAACCAATAACACTTTATTTAGATTAAATCATGACTATTTCTCCATTTGAATAAAAAAGGTAGCAACCCCAATAAGTTTATTGAACGTGAAAAGTTGAAATGCTGTAATGCTCCTAAAGAATCAAATGATCCAGTCATGAATTACAAAAAAATGATATAAATACCAAAGTGTTTGTATAATTGTAATGTACAACTGCCCATTATCGTTCAAGAGTGTAGGCTTGTTCAAGAACTCTATAAAGAACTCCACTTCTAAACTGTGGAAAATATGTTCCCTTTCTCCCTATATACAACTATTAAGCCATTCATTTAGCTTTTAAAATATCCACTTAATACAGGCTTTTTACTCATTTGAACGCGGCAGCAGGGCTCTATTCTTATTGCTTACATCTGAAGGATAGACTTCTAGCGTAAGAGGTAAAGCCCATAAAGGAGCCCAATTATAACAACAAAATACATTTTAGTGAGCCCTTACAATCTGCCAGCTATCTTTCTGAGAATAATTCGATTAATAAAACATATAAAATAGCTGACCAGAAAGAGCTTACATTCTTTTGAAATATAATAGTGAAATAAACCAATAATAGAGGGGCGCTTTGGTGGCTCAGTCCATTGAGTGACTGCCTCTGGCTTGGGTCATGATCTCAGGGTCCTGGGATGTAACTCCCCAGCAGGCTTTCTAGGCAGTGGGGTGTTTTCTTCTTCCTCTGCGCACCCTCCCAATTCTCTCTCTCTCTGTCTCAAATAAGGTAATAAACCAGTAATAGAATAATGATTGATGGTTGATGGTGATAAGTGTTACAAAGAAATACAAGAAAGGTAAAAGCCATTGGAGAATGCTGGGATGAAAGTTAATTTTATTTTGTGTTGGGTGGTTATATCTCATTTAGGAGATGTTATTTGCACAAAGACCCAGAAAGTGAAGGAGGGTGTTATACAAATATTAAAGGAAAAGATTGCTCTAGGCAGAGCAAGTAAGTATATAGACTTTGTGTGAACAGCTTGTCTGTTACTTTTGAGGAAAAGCAAGGAGGCCAATGAGGAGTTCATAGTGGTGGAGAGAGGAAGAACGTATTGATGTATGACCTTCTAGTACATTGAAACGCCTTCAGTTTTTATTTAATATGAAAGGGGAAGATACCAAAAGACTTTCAACAGCAGAATAAAGTCATCTGTCTTGATTTTTACGTTAAGTTGCTGTACCAAAATAAATTTGCAGGGAGAAAGGAGTGCATTATTTGTGGAAGTGGGGCTATCAATCAAGTCAATAATTCAGGAACATATATGATGGTGTTTTTAGCATGCTGGGTGGTAATAGAAGTGGTGAGGTATGGTTTTTATTTTGTATATATTTTGATGGTGAATATTCCGGTGAACAGGATGGGGTATGTGCAGGACAGACAATATCAACATTTATTTTACCTGCACAAACAGAAGGGTGGAGTCTTCATTCTCTGATATGGAGAGAACTCTGAGTTCAATTGTTCTTTGTCATTAAGTGGCATAGTGATGATGAGGATTTAGTCAGACAGTGAAAGAGAACAGTAAGCATAGTGTTAAGCGGTAAGACATTATAATACATTTGAACAACAAAAAACGTTGTGTTGGATCATGTGTTTATGTGAGTAAATAAATAAATAAAGCTTCCTGGGTTTCTGATAGAGGTAAAGAAGACTAGTATATGATCCAAAGGGGCATGTGCACCAAATGTTTATAGCAGCAATATCCACAATAGCCAAACTATGGAAAGAACCTAGATGTCCATCAACAAATGAATGGTATATATATATAGGATGGAATACTATGCAGCCATCAAAAGAAATGAAATCTTGCCATTTGCGATGACATGGATGGAACTAGAGGGTATTATGCTTAGCAAAATAAGTCAACCAGAGAAAGTCACTATCATATGATCTCTCTGATATGAGGAAATGGAGGTGCAATGTGGGTGCTTGGGGGACAGGAAAAGAGTAAATGAAACAAGATGGGATCAGGAGGGAGACAAACCATAGGAGACTCTTAATCTCACAAAACAAACTGAGAGTTGCCGGGGGGTGGGGAGGGTAGGGAGAGGGTGGTGGGGTTATGAACATTGGGGAGGGTATGTGCTGTGGTGAGTGCTGTGAAGTGTGTAAACCTGGCGATTCACAGACCTGTACCACTGGGGCTAATAATGCATTATATGTTAATTTAAAAAAAAAGAGGAAGAAGAAGACTACTATAAATCAAATGCTATGGTTTTCAGCAAAGAGTGTGTAATCAGGCATATTTTATTAAAGTAACCATGTAAAATGATGGTTGAAAATTGGAATAACAGAAAACATAAAAATTAGAGATTTTAAAAAGAGATCTGGGACAGTGTAGAGAATATAATCAATGATATTATAATAGTGTTATATGGTGACAGATGGTGGATATATTTATAGTGATCATAGAATAATGTATGGAGATATTGAAAACCTGAAACCAATGTAACACTGAATATCACTATACTCAAATAAAAAAATAGTAAAAATAAAACATTTTATTTTAAAAAGATAAAAAGAGGGACAAGAATTTGTAAAGTGAATTTCAAAAAGCTTAAAGATGAGGCGAAGACATACTCTGAACCTTGAGGAAAACACCATTTTGAAAATTCTTCCCATTTTGAGAAAACTCAAATGAATCAATACCATAAAAGAACCCATTTTAACTGAGAGATATAATGAATGGTCAAGAAATAATTTTATGACAGGATAATTCTTCCCTATGAAACAGCATCCAGAAACCAGGGGAAACACCTGGAAGCAAAATAAACTATACTGAAAATAAGAATTAGGAAAAAGATAAATAATGAAAGATAAGAAAATTAGACCTGCGACAGAGACCTAGTGAAGAGAATTTTTAGCTTGTGGTTTAAAGTTTTTGAGGATAATCTAGAGTTCATAACTGCCTTGAGGCAGGCTGGTTGTAGGCAGTTTAGGCAGACCCCTAAGACAGGCCTACTTTGGGCAGGTGATGTTGGAGGAAGCCATTGGGCTGGACAAAGACAAATCCAACCATTTGACTAAAGTTTCTGTGAAGATGTTGAAGTCAGATGCAACAGAGAAAGACCTGTTAAACCTAATCTCAGAAATGGAAATGATGAAGATGATTGGACAGCACAAGGACACCATCAACCTACTGGGTTCTGCACACAGGATGGTCCTTCGTACACTCTCATGGAATATGCCTCCAAAGACAACATACAGGAGTACCTGCAGGCCCAGAGGCCTCCTGACCTGGAGTACTGTTACAATATCAGCCACAATGCAGCAGAGCAACTCTCCTCCAAGGACCTGGTATCCTGTGCCTACCAGGTAGCCTGAGGCATGAAGTACCTTGCCTCCAAGAAGTGCATACACCAAGACCTGGCACCAGGGAAGTGCTGGTGACAAAGGACAACATGATGAAGATCTCAGACTTCAGCCTTGCCAGAGATATCACCACATCAGTTACTATAAAAAGACAACCAACAGTGGACTGCCTGTGAAGTGGATGGTCCCTAAGGCCATGTTTGACCAGAGCTACATCCACCAGAGTGACTTCTGGTCTTTTGGGGTGATCCTGTGCAAAATCTTCAATCTGGAAGCCTCCCATATCCTGGAGTGCCTGTGGAGGTGGTTTTCAAGCTGCTGAAGAAGTCATTTGATGGATAAGCCAATAAGTGCACCAGAGAGTTATACACAATAATGAGGGGTGGCTGGCATGTGGTTCCTTCAAGCTGCTGGTAGAAGACCTGGATCATACTGTGGCCTTGACCTCTGACCAGGAGTACCTGGACCTGTCCTTGGACCTGGAACAATACTGTCTATGCTTTCCCAACACCTGAAGCTCAACCTGCTCCTCAGAGAAGAATTCCACCTTCTCTCATGTGCCATTGCCCAGGGAGGCCTATCTGCCCTGACACCCAGCCCAGCTTGCCAATGGTGGACTCAAATGACTAGTATCCCTATTACTCCTGTCCAGATTCCATCATAAGCTGTAACCCTTACCCCCCACCCTCCCTGCAAGACTCACTGCCTTCTCCTTTGTCCCTTTCCTACTGGCAGGAGCCAGCTGCCTACCTGAGGCCTTCACCCCTTGAAGTTCACCTCTCTTCCCCTTCCTCTTCCTCCTCCTTACAACCTGCTCATGAAAGAAAGGCACAGAGAGGCAGGTACTTGCTCGTGGCTACTTCCTTTCCGCCCATATGTTGGACCAAGACCCCTCCCTGGCATCTGGTACTGCCTGGACGTCGTTGGGAGTGGGAGATGGGGCATGCCAGTGAAAGCTGTTGGAGCTTTCCTGTTTTGGTTTTGTCTGCTTAGCATAACATGTAAGACTGAGTTCTGGTGGCAGGGACCTAGTCCTTGGGGCTATAGCACTAGCGAGGGGAGGTCAACTGCTCTGGGCCTTGGCTAAGAGCAACCCCTGCTCCAGAGATATGGTGCCAAGGGCTTATTAATTTTGATACTAATATGCTTTGCTGACCAAATACCTGGTATCAAAAGATGGGAAGGCAAAGGCTGAAAGCAGTGTTGTCACCATGGGGTCCAGCCACAAACTATGAAGAAAACACAAAGTGTATAAATCTGAGTAAGTATATATTTACACACCTTTTTAAATAGGTTGTTATCAAAGATTTAATCAATGGGTAATGTGCTCCTCGTGGCTGGGAAGCATCAGTTGCCATATATTAAAAACAAAGAAAAGAGGTGTCTGGGTGGCTTCCTCCATAAGTGTCCCTTCTTTTCAGGTCATGATCCCAGGGTCCTGGGATGGAGCCCCACATCAGGCTTTCTGCTCAGTGGGAAACCTGCTTCTCCTTTTCCCTCTGCCCTGCTTATAGTTCCTCTTCCTAGCTCTCTGTCTGTCAAATAAATAAAATATTTTTAAAAAAAGAAAGAAACAAAATGTTTTTAAAAGGTCTTTTTTTTTTTTTAATTTTCTAGGGGTGCCTGGATGACTCAGTTGTTTAAGCAGATGTTTGCCTTTGGTTGAGGTCATGATTCCAGTTTACAGGGCTCCAGCCCTGCATGGGACTACTTGCACCCCAAGGAGCTTGCTTCTTCCTCTCCCTTTGCATGTGATTCCCCCCGCTTGTGCGCTTCCACTCTCTCTCTCTCTCTTTCTCTCTCTAGCTGTCAATAAACAAAATAAAATCTTTTCCTAAATAAATAAATAAATAAATTTCTAAACCTACTTTCAGTTTAGGTCCCTTAACAAAAATTGCTACTGCTTCATTAAAAAAAAAAAAAAGATAATTTAGAAATGTGCTTCCAGAGCTAAAAAGCTGTTTTGTTTTTTGGTCAGGATTAAATATAGAAGTGCTTTAAAAAGTAAAAGAAAAAATATGCTATATTAACACTAATCACACTATAACTTTGGTGGTTATATCAAGATAATGAAAAGTGATTTTAAAGCAAATTTCATTATCAGACATAAAGATCAAGTCAAAAACACAGAAGAGTAAAAGGATGAATTCCTCAGGGAGTATAATAATTCTTGACTTTTAATACTTAATAACAGATTTGGGGATATATAGGGAAAAACTAAGAACAAAAATCATAACTTCTACCTTAGAAGAGAAATGGAAAAAAATTTCAACACCTTTATTTTAAGATTATATAGACAAATGGTCATCAAATTGGTAAGATATGTAAGACTTGAACAAAATTATCAACTAACTAGATATGCTTGATATTACAGAACACACCCAACAACCGCAGACTACATATATCTTAAGCCATGATTTTCTTTGCAAAGGTCAACATTGATAATGTTCTAGTCATTCCTCCGTGTACCAGGAAAGAAGTAGCACTTTCTTGAAAGACACAGCTATCAAAGCTCCATTGAGAAACCGTAAAGATGGAGAAGGGATTTGCAAATTATATATCTGATAATGGACATCTACTCTGATTATTAAAAAATGAATAAAAATAAAAAACCTTACTAATAACCAGAGTATCCAATTTTACATGTGAAGGAAATAATGGAAGAGACATGTCACCAAAAGTATATGGATGGCTTATAAGCACATGACAAATTTCTCAACATTTAGACATTAAAGAAATACAAATTAAAATCATAATGAGGCATGCCTACATATCTATTAGAATGGCTAAAATTATAAAGGCTAATTGTACTTTGTCTGAGCTAGATTGAGAAGCAACAAAAAATCTAAACTGTTGTTGGCATATAACATGATACCACCACTTTGGAAAATATCTGCCATATAATAGGTTCAGTAGACAATTTGTAAATTTCAGAAAAAAATAATGTTGAGAGTATACTGAATTTCATAAGTCATTTCAATATTTTTTTTCCAAAAAATAAACTATGTAAAACATACCTCAAATTTACTTTCAAAATATTTTATAGCATATAATGGACAATATACATAAGCCTTAAAGAAACAATCATATAAATAACCATTTCATACCTACTTAAAAATTGCATAATACCACACTCCTAGATCCTCTCTGAATGCTCTAAAATAACCCTTCAAAGGAAATACATTTTTAAAAATAACAGATTTTTTTGGCAAATAATTTAATAAATAAAAATTTCATTCATCTACGTAGATCATAATAAATGTTTTTAATAAGCATGAAATTATAACTCTGAAGTGTGCTAAAATGAAACCACCTGCGAAGGGTGAGAGAACAAAAATAAACATCATTTTTCCAAATAAGAGGAATTTATTACCTTTGAATCCAAGCATGTGGATTTGTTCAAACTGGCAATTAAGGAATATGGACACACAAACCATAGAAAGTCATATTTTAGATTTCTGAAAGACTTCAAAGTGAAGAGTATACATTTTTTAAATGTTACATAATGCTACATAATGACAAGATGACAGGTTGTGACAAATAGCATTTTAAAAGCTCTACTCATAATGGAACGGAAGGTGTCATTTCCCTATAATTTTATATATGTCATTAATTTACTATATCTGGATACAACATATTACCAAACAGATGTTCATCAAAGACTAAATCATTTTTAATGGAACATAATAATTTGAACCTACATCTATTAATCATTTTATTCAATCAAACATTTATAGTCTCGCTAAACATTTTATCAGTTGTCGACAAAATTAAAAAACAATAGGATAAAAAGTCGTGTTTGGAAAAGTAGATTTTCTTTGAAATTTGCATTTAAATAAAAATATTTGCTGATATTTTCAAAACTTTAAATGTAATTTTATATATATCTGACCTATCAAATAATATAAAATTTTTGGAGACAATATAGTTTGGGGCACATGGTAAGCAATAATCAATTTTTTTGTTGATCCAAGTGTTCTTGTATTATTTTTCTTAATTATTCTAGTACCACAATTTATAGTTCTAAGATTTTTCCACCCCCCCCTCCATTTTAATATCTCTTAAGGTGGCAATCACCTTGCACTTGATGACATATCCTAGTTTAACTGACAGCATTTCACTTTCTTAGTCTAACATAAACTATAGTGCATCTTACCCTTGATGAAAGCTAGGATACAATTAAATACTCTATTATGGTTACGATTCTGATATGTGAAATCCTCCGGTAGCTCCCTGTGCCCCCACAGTGTAGTACCTCACCTCCTCGCCAAGTATACAAACCTTCTCACCCCCAGTGTTAACCCCAGGGCTCAGCCTCCATCCCCAGGTGATGCTGCCAGATCAGCTGTCGGTTGTCATGAACTTGCTGTAGTTTCCCGAATGCACTGTGCTGCCTCCTGACACTTTGAAACTTGACACACTCATCCTCATTCTTCGCTTTGGCCTTGTCTATCACCTCCCCTGAAAATCTGTTCCTAAGTGGCTTTTCCCAGCTCCCACCTACCCTTGGCAGTGTATTATCTCCCTGTGGTAAAGCCTGTCACACTGCACCATGGACATGCCCGTTGTCCCCCTGAGAAGAGAAAAGGGACAGTGAGGGCCCCCAGCATTTGCAGCTATAGTGCAGAGCCCCATGCCTGGCTTGCAGGAAATGCCAGATCAAGAAGACAAACAGAGATCATCCTCTGACTAAAACCAGCTCTTCTTTGCCTACCGCAGGATCTGGATCAATAAAGAGCAGCCAGTTATTATTGCTGTTTGTCTAGGGATTTTTTCCCCATATATTTCCCAGGTCTTTACTCTTTTTATAGCACTTTAATTCAGGCTTCAACCACTTCCTAGTCAGATCAGGTGAAATCATTTTCCTTCCCATACCCTCGATGTATTTCACATCTAGTAATTCTTTTTTTAAAGATCTTATTTACCCATTTGACAGACAGATCACAAGTAGGTAGAGAGGCAGGCAGAGCGAGAGGGGGGAAGCAGGCTCCCCGCTCAGCAGAGAAACCCATGTGGGGCTCCATCCCAGGACCCTGAAATCATGACTTGAGCCGAAGGCAAGAGGCCTAAACCACTGAGCCACGCAGGAGACCCCATATCTGGTAATTTTTAATCAACGTGGACTTGCTGCATCAAATACTTCCTTCTTCAAATATAAATATATAAATATATTGATCAAGTCACTCACATGTCTTAGGAGAATGTCATGCCTTTAGTAGCAAACTTGAAATCTTGGCCATTGGTTTTGATTTTTGATTTTTGTTTTGGTTAGATTTGGTGGGGTTTTTGTAATTTTAAAAATGCCTCCAGCCCTTGGCTCTGTCTGATGATTGCTTTCAGCTGTTTCTGCAACAAAATCGTCCAGGCAGTGAAAACTCTCATTGTTTACAGTGGCGCCCCCTTCTGAACACTTTGTTAATAAAAAGATTTTTTTTTTTTTTGGCTACGATAAATGTGCAACAATAATGAGGTATTTCAAAGAGGTGAACCACAGATAAATTTCTCTAAGGGTGGGGTGAGGGTTACTCAAAAAGGAACTTGACAAGGCTTTTAAAGATATCGACAATCATTATAACATAATGTGACTGATTATTACCGTGCTCTTAACTGGGCCAACACTTGTTGGCTTCCAAGAAAGACTAACATCGTTGAGATGGTTCTAGCGGCCTTCTAGCACAGGGTCTCATGAGGCAGGGATTCTAGCCACTGGATGTGCAAGGCATGAGGCCTGTTAGTGATTCTATTTTTTCCTCTGCAGAATGGGTCTTTCTACATCCCAGGTCCTTTCGACCCCAATAAATAATGCGGCGATTCTCTCAGTGAGTTGTACTTTTGGTTTAAACAGCCAACTGTCTCTTAAAAAGGACTTTTGTTTAAATTCCTTTAAAAAAAAGTCTTTTTAAAAAAATCTTTTTTTTAATTTTTATTTTTTAATCCCATATGTATACTCTGATCGTGGAACTTTGTCATTATGACCTTCTCGGCTGATTAAAATATTCATCATCAGCACCTACTGCTCTCCTCTCCTGGTGGTCTCTCCGGAAGGGGACTTCTCTAGCTCTTATAGCAGAAGATGGGCACTTCCCCTCTACCCCTACTGCCGGACGAGCCTTACCAATTTTGCAGGGTCAGGTCGTTCTGGCCTTTTATCTGTTGTTCTCTTCTGAGTGGTTAGTTTTTCATAGATACCGTGCTTTCCTTTTGTCAGGATTTACCCTGGACTATCAAAACCCTTTTCTTGTGCCAGTGAAGCCTAAGAAACAGTCCTGGTGAGAGAACCAGGAACTCAAACAGATCATATTTATCCTGAATGTTCTGTCCAAAATGAAAAATACATTTCTGAGGAGCCTCAAGATCTCTGAGAAGGGAAGTTTCACCAACTCTGTCATGTAGGTGCATCAATTCCAATTCTGTGTCAATTTTCCTACTTTCCCAGCTAATAATTCTCTACATCTTAAAGCCCAATCTCAACCGTTTCCTCTCTCAAAGGCAGTTGCTCTTAGAGTCTTCACATGGCACCTGGGGCCTGCTGGTCGTTGGCTACTGCGCTCTGTACTTTGGGTCTAACAGCTGCGTGGCATCAGATGAGAACTTCTCTTGTTCTAAGACTTAATATAGTTTGGGGCACATGGTAAGCAATAATCACTTTTTTAGTTGATCCAAGTGTTCGAACTTTTCTCAATTATTCTAATACCACAATTTACTTTTCTAAGATTTGCCCCCCCCCGTTTTACTATCTCTTAAGGAGGCACTCACCTTGCACTTGATGACATATCCTAGCTTAACTGACAGCATTTTTCTTTCTTAGTCGAACATAAACTATAGTGCATCTTACCCTTGATGAAAGGTAAGATGCAATTAAATACTCTATTATGGTTACGATTCTGATATTTATGTTTAGGTTCTGTTTTATGAGTAGGTTCAGGATCAGGGTTAGCTTTAGGGTTACGATTCTGTTCAGGATCACGGTTTGCGTCAGAGTTAGGTTTACAGTCTGGGTTAGGGTCAGTGTTAAGGTCAAGGCCAGAGTCAGGTTTAAGTTTAAGAAATGACAAAGGCAAATTTCAGAGTTAGGGTTATGATCATGGTCAGGGAGAGGTTCGGGATTATGGTTAAAGTGTGGTTAGGGTTAGGGTAGAGGTAGGTTGAGGGTTAGGGTTAGACCAGGTTAGGGTCAGTGTCAGGGATAATGTTAGAGGTTAGTTTTAGGGTTAGGTTCAGTGTTAGGTTTCGGGTCAGGGCCCGTGTTAGTGTCAGGGAGGGTTAGGTTTAGGGTTAGAGTTAGGGTCAGGCTCACATTCAGTGTCAGGGTTAGTGTTAGGGTCAGGGTCAGGGTCACTTTTAGGTTCAGGGTTAGGTTTCTGGTGTTTGCCTGAGTCAGGGTCAGGGTGAAGTCTAGGGCCAGTGTCAGGTTTACGGTCAGGATCAGGTATTGGTTTAAAGTCCACATTAGTGTCAACGACAGGGTTATGTAGTAGTCAGTGTTAGAGTAATGGATTGGATTAGGATCGTAACCATAATAGAGTATTTAATTGCATCCTAGCTTTCATCAAGGGTAATAAGCACTATAGTTTATGTTCGACGAAGAAAGACAAATGCTGTCAGTTAAACTAGGATATGTCATCAAGTGCAAGGTGAGTGCCACCTTAAGAGATATTAAAATGGGGGGGGACAACTCTTAGAACAAGACAATTGTGGTAGTAGAATAAATAAGAAAGGTCCCACACTTGGATCAACTAAAGAAGTAATTATTGCTTACCATGTGCCCCAAACTATATTAAGTCCTAGAACAAGAGACGTGCTCATCTTGATGCCCCGCAGCTGTTAGACCCAAGGTACAGAGGGCAGTAGCTAGTGACCAGCAGGCCCCAATTGCCATGTGCAGACTCTAAGAGCAACTGCCTTTGAGAGAGGAAACGGTTGAGAGTGGGCTTTCTGAGGTAGAGAATTACTAGCTGGGAAAGTAGGACAATTGACAAGAATCGGAATTGATGCACCTACATGACAGAGTTGGTGAAACTTCCCTTCTCAGAAAACTTGAGGCTCCTCAGAAATGAATTTTTCATTTTGCACAGAACATTCAGGATAAATATGATCTGTTCGAGTTCCTGGTTCTCTCATCCGTACTGTTTCTTAAGCTTCACTGGCACAAGAAAAGGGTTTTGATAGTCCAGGGAAAATCCTGACAAAAGCAAAGCAAGGTATCTATGAAAAACTAACCACTCAGTGGAGAACAACAGATAAAGGACCAGGCTGACCTGACCCTACAGGATAGGTAAGGTTAGTCTGGAAACAGGGGTAGAGGGGAAGTGCCCATCTCCTGCTAGAAGAGCTAGAGAAGACCCGTTCCGGAGAGACCACCAGGAGAGGAGAGCAGTAGGTGCTAATGATGAAGAATATTTTAATCAGCAGATATGGTCAAAATGACAAAGTTCCATGATCAGAGTAAACATATGGGATTTAAAAATAAATAATAAAAAAAAAGATTTTTTTGTAAGGACTTTTTTTTAAAGGAATTTAAGCAAAAGTCCTTTTAAAGAGACAATTTGCTGTTTAAACCAATAGTACAACTCACTGAGAGAATCGCCGCATTATTTATTGGGGTAGAAATTACCTGGAATGTAGAAAGACCCATTCTGCAGAGGAAAAAATTGAATCACTAACAGGCCTCATGCCTTGCACAGCCAGTGGCTAGAATCCCTGCCTCATGAGACCCTGGCCAGAAGGCCGCTAGAACCATCTCAACAATGTTAGTCTTTCTTGGAAGCCAACAAGTGTTTGCCCGTAAGAGCACGGTAACAATCAGTCACGTTATGTTATAATGATTGTCGATATCTTTAAAAGCCTTGTCAAGTTCCTCTTTGAGTAACCCTCACCCCACCCTTAGAGAAATTTATCTGTGGTTCACCTCTTTGAAATACCTCATTGTTGTTCCACATTTACCATAGCAAAAAAACAAAAACAAAAAAAAAAGCTTTTTATTAACAAAGTGTTCAGAAGGGGGCGCCACTGTAAACAATGAGTGTTTTTGCTGCTGGGACATTTTTGTTGCAGAAACAGCTGAAAGCAATCAGGTCAGACAGAGCCAAGGGCTGGAGGGATTTTTAAAATTACAAAAACCGAACCAAATCTAACTATAACAAAAATAAAAACCAATGGCCAAGATTACAAGTTTGCTACTAAAGTATAACATTCTCGTAAGACATGCAAGTGACTTGATCAATATATTTATATATTTATATTTGAAGAAAAAGGAACTATGTGATGCAGCAAAACCACGTTGGTTAAAAATTACCAGATATGGGGGCTCCTGGGTGGCTCAGTGGTTTAGGCCTCTGCCTTCAGCTCAGGTCATGATTTCAGTGTCCTGGGATGGAGCCCCACATCGGGCTCTCTGCTGAGCGGAGAGCCTGCTTAGCCCCTCTCTCTCTGCCTCCCTCCCTACCTACTTGTGATCTGTCTGTCAAATGGGTAAATAAGATGTTTAAAAAAAGAATTACTAGATGTGAAATACATCGAGGGTATGGGAAGGAAAATGATTTAACCTGATCTGACTAGGAAGTGGTTGAAGCCTGAATTAAGTGTTACAAAAAGAGTAAAGACCTGGGAAATATATGGGGTAAAAATCCCTAGACAAACAGCAATAATAACTGGCTGCTCTTTATTGATCCAGATCCTGCGGTAGGCAAAGAAGAGCTGGTTTTAGCCAGAGGATGATCTCCGTTTGTCTTCATGATCTGGCATTTCCTGCAAGCCAGGCATGGGGCTCTCCACTAGAGCTGCAAATGCTGTGGGCCCTCATTGTCCCTTTTCTCTTCTCAGGGGGACAATGGGCATATCCATGGTGCAGTGTGACAGGCTTTACCACAGGGAGATAATACATTGCCAAGGGTAGGTTGGACCTGGGAAAAGCCACTTAGGAACAGATTTTCAGGGGAGGTGATAGACAAGGGCAAAGCGAAGAATGAGGATGAGTGTGTCAAGTTTCAAAGTGCCAGGAGGCAGCACATGCATTCGGGAATCTACAGCAAGTTCATGACAACTGACAGCTGATCTGGCAGCATCCCCTGGGGATGGAGGCTGAGCCCCGGGGTTAACACTGGGGGTGAGAAGTTTTGTATCCTATGGTGAGGAGGTGAGGTACTACACTGTGGGGGCACAGGGAGCTACCGGAGGATTTCAAATATCAGAATCATAACCATAAAAGAGTATTTAATTGCATCCTAGCTTTCATCAAGGGTAAGATGCACTATAGTTTATGTTCGACTAAGAAAGAGAAATGCTGTCAATTAAACAAGGATATGTCATCAAGTGCAACGTGAGTGCCACCTTAAGAGATATTAAAAGGGGGGGGTACAAATCTTAGAACAAGTAAATTGTGGTAGTAGATAAATAAGAAAGATCCAACACTTGGTTCAACTAAAGAAGTGATTACTGCTTAACATGTGCCCCAAACTATATTAAGTCCTAGAACAAGAGACGTGCTCATCTTGATGCCCCGCAGCTGTTAGACCCAAGGTACAGAGGGCAGTAGCCAACGACCAGCAGGCCCCAAGTGCCATGTGCAGACTCTAAGAGCAACTGCCTTTGAGAGAGGAAACGGTAGAGAGTGGGCTATCTGAGGTAGAGAATTACTAGCTGGAAAAGTAGGAAAATTGACACAGAATCGGAATTGATGCCCCTACATGACAGAGTTGGTGAAACTTCCCTTATCAGAGGTCTTGAGGCTCCTCAGAAATGTATTTTTCATTTTGGACAGAACATTCAGGACAAATATGTTCTGTTCGAGTTCCTGGTTCTCTCATCACGACTGTTTCTTAGGATTCACTGGCACCAGAAAAGGGTTTTGATAGTCCAGGGTAAGTCCTGACAAATGCAAAGCACGGTATCTATGAAAAACTAACCACTCAGAAGAGAACAACAGACAAAAAGCCAGGCCGACCTGACCCTGCAGGATAGGTAAGGCTGGTCTGGAAACATGGGTAGAGGGGAAGTGCCCATCTCCTGGTAGAAGACCTAGAGAAGACCCCTTCCGGAGAGACCACCAGGAGAGGAGAGCAGTAGGTGCTGATGATGAAGAATATTTTAATCAGCAGAGAAGGTCAAAATGACAAAGTTCCACGATCAGAGTAAACATATGGGATTTAAAAATAAAAAATAGAAAAAAAAAAAAAAGATTTTTTTGAAAGGACTTTTTTTTAAAGGAATTTAAACAAAAGTCCTTTTAAAGAGACAGTTGGCTGTTTAAACCAATAGTACAACTCACTGAGAGTATCGCTGCTTTATTTATTGGTGTAGAAAGGACCTGGAATGTAGAAAGACCCATTCTGCAGAGGAAAAAATAGAATCACTAACAGGCCTCATGCCTTGCACAGTCAGTGGCTAGAATCCCTGCCTCATAAGACCCTGTGCTAGAAATCCCCTAGAACCATCTCAACTATGTTAGTCTATCTTTGAAGCCTACAAGTGTTGGCCCAGTTAGCGCACGGTAACAATCAGTCACGTTATGTTATAATGATTGTCGATATCTTTAAAAGCCTTGTCAAGTTCCTTTTTGAGTAACCCTCACCCCACCCTTAGAGAAATTCATCTGTGGTTCACCTCTTTGAAATACCTCATTGTTGTTCCACATTTACCATAGTCCGAAAAAAAAAAAAAAGCTTTTTATTAACAAGTGTTTAGAAGGGGGCACCACTGTAAACAATGAGAGTTTTTGATGCCGGGTCATTTATGTTGCAGAAACCGCTGAAAGCAATCAGGTCAGACAGAGCCAAGGGCTGGAGGGATTTTTAAAATTACAAAAACCGAACCAAATCTAACCAATGTTATAAGTTTGCAATGTTATAAGAAATCATTTCTTAAATTTACAAATTATAATATGTCGATTTTTTTTCAATAAAGCTGGCAAAAACTTTTTGTAGAATTAATCTATTTTTCAAAAAAGGAAGTAAGGAAGTAGAAACGGCAACTAACTCTGAAATAATAGAATATAAAATCCATTTTCGTTATATACACTGTGACAAACACTATTACTTAGTTTACAATGGAGTACTTATGAAGCATGAAGGATGGTCTATAAATAAGGCTGAAAGAGCTCAGTTTTAAGGTTTAAATTTAAAATCTTCTTTTGAAATACTAAACTGACCACCCAGTTTTCCAAACATAAATGTCTTAACTGCATGAATTTATTTCATACAACTCTATAATCTAGTTTCGTAAGAAAGCAGCATGCAAATTTTGAATAAGATAGACTTGCTTAAGTTTCTTTATGTTCAACAGTAAAGTATACTTCCCTAAAAATAAATAGAAGAAAAATCAGCATATTTATAATGATAATTATTATTCATAATGAGATTCATATTGAATTAGGGAATATATATCCTCAGAGGGGGTAAAGTAAAATGAAATTTATTTTGGTAAAAGTGTCTATGAATAGTCAATACAATGCCTCAATATAAATGAATATTACCATTTTGAACAATTTAATTACTACTATTAGAATTATTATAAGTATATTATAAGTATAAAAATAGCTATCGAGTCCCACATCGGACTCCTTGCTCAGCAGGGAACCTGCTTCTCCCTCTGCCTCTGCCTGCCATTCTGTGTGCCTGTGCTCGCTCTCTCCCCTTCTCTCTCTCTGATAAATAAATAAAATCTTTAAAAAAAATAGCTATCATTTTAGCATGGAATATGAGACTCTCATGCTCCATGCTTCATCACATCCACACAACAACTCTGCATAATAAGTATTATCATCACCATTTCATGGGTGAAAAAACTGAGGCTAACACATTTAGATAACTGGTTTATGATTACATGGCTAGTAAAGATGCATCACACTAATTTAGGCTTTATGATTTCAGAATTGTACTCTTTCCACTGCACATTCTATTACTCTGTAAATACTTGGCCTGTTTTCATTTAATTCTTTAATTTTATTCATGTGGGATGGCTTAAAGCTTCATTTAAAGGAAGCTTAAAAAATTCATTTAACCAAAAGCTCCCAAGAATTAAAAATGTCATGGATCTAATGTAGACATGGATATCATTAGTTAATGGGTAACTATATATTTTCCACTCTAGTGAGATAACAATCAGAGTATTTTTCTAAGTTTTAGTCTCTCAGTTTTAAAAAGGACTTTGTTAAAATAGAAATATTTAGACAAAGGTGATCAAAAGTCTGGATCAGGTCACCTTAAGATAAATATTAGGAAACTGAGGAAACAAATGGAGATTTGAACACTGAGCTATGATATAATGAATGGTTTCAAGTATTTAGTAGAGTATAGAAAAGCCCTTTAAAGCCTGGTCTTAGCCTAGCATTGCAGCTTCTGGGATATCTGTCTATCTATCCTCTATCTATCTAGATATAAATTTGAAAACTTTTTTAACTTAAAGATTTTGAGAAATAGAACATAATCAGCACCATAGAAGATCTGTTTATGATAACAACCTAGCCCCTCCTCCCAGTTTGTTAATATTCTCTCTTATTTAATGTAACATTGTGCAAATAGACCACTACTGATCTGCAGTTATGAATGAAATAGCTATAATCATCTGTTTGCATAACCTAGTGAAAATATTCATTTAGTTCCATGTTGTGTTTCTAGGAATGGACCAAATCTTTATTTTTATTTTTAAGTTTCCTAAATATTGTCCAACTTACCTCAAATGCTTTTATTATGGGCACTTTCATTCTTTCACATTCTTGCAAGACAATTTTACTGTTGCCCAATATGGTAAGTGTGTAATAGTATGTCATTTTAGGTTTTAATTTATTTTTAATTTAATTTAATTTAATTCCAGATTCATAATAAAGATAAACAGTTTTTATATATGAGTGGCCATTTGGATTACCCTTTCTGTAAAGTACATGCTCAAATCTTTTGATATCTTAACATTGTGTCATACTGACTTCTTTAATAGTAGATTTTCTGAATGAACTTTTAGCTGTATAGGTCTTCTCTATTTTATTTAGAACTTGTTTTCATTTCAAAATCTTTATATTTATTTTCATTATCTGCTTTTATTTTGCTTTGTCTATTATCTATCTATCTATCTATCTATCTATCTATCTATCTATTTGCAAGCAAGAGAGAGCGAGCAAGTGAGAGCGCAGGGAGGGATAGAAAAAGAACGGAAAAGAATCTTAAGCAGGCTCCAGGCTCAGCACAGAGCCCAACTCTGGGCTCTATTTCACAACCCTGACATCACGACCTGAGCCAAAATGAAAGAAATAAAATAAAATTAAGGTGTTAAAAAAAAAAAAGGAACAAGAATTGGAGGCTAATTAAGTGAGCCACCCAGGCACCCCTGTGGTATCTTAAATTAGCAGTCATATCCTTAAAGTTCTAGAGTATCCATTTGGTTCATTTATAAAACCTTTCTCAATATCATTTTTAGTTTCAGTTTTTGTTCAATTTGCTTCCCCTCTCATTTCTTTGAGCAGAGTACTCAAGTCATTTTACAATCTTTATTGATCATTTTAACATCATACTTAATCCCATGTTGTCTATCAAATCTTGTTAATGGTTTTTCTTTGTGCGCTTTGTTACATTTTTGCTATGTTCAAGACATTATATTTGAAACTCTTATTGAGTAGGAATAATTAAGAGCTATAATAATAGTATGGTCCTCCTTGGCAGGATTTTCTCTTATATCTGAGACTCTACAAGACAATCATACTCCAAATTCAGTGATTGATTTTCTCAGTTTACACAGAAGGCAAGGTAGGCTATAGTCTTATTTCTGCTTCTCCTTGTGCTTTGGGGATCTCAACTTAAATTTGGGTTGTACCAAAGTCCTCAAATTTGATTGCTGCTGGATTTTGAATTTTGTTTCTCTAGTATCAAGTGTCTATTAACAACACAGCTCAGTGTGTTTTAGCAGTTTCAAATGCTCTCATAGCTAAAATGGCTTCAGGGCATATATCTCTAGGCTCTCATTGTATTTCGTATTTAGGCCCAGTAATCTCACACTTAATTTTTATAATCATACTGATATTTTTAATTTTAAAAGCTATTTTGTCTGGATTTTTAGTTGTCTTAAGTAGGAGTTTTTAGATCACCATTACTAGAAGCAACAACAAATATACATGAAAATGTCTGTAGTAGTTTATCACATTTTTATGGCTTTGAAATTCCATAAGCTGAGGCATCCTTCTCTAATCACTTAGGCAAACTCCAATTTACCCTTTAAAACAACACAAGAATTGCTTCATATAAGAACATGTTCAGGGATGACTCTTCCCCACTGTTCTTACCAACATTCCCACACACTCTTTGCTAACCACACTTTTTTTTTGAACTTTCATTAGGTATATCAGCGTGACCAGAATTTTGCTCTATTGTATTTTTGTCCTTTAGAGCTTTAATTAAATATGAATTCCATAGAAAGTCTGTCCCTTTTCTTTCAAACCTGGGTTAGTTATTTCTTCTCATTCTTTGTCAGAAGTTACTTTATTAGAGAAACTTATAGCTCTATTGTGACTTTGGAGCCTTTATAGTTTTTTGACTGGAAAAATCACCCATCCCTGAGATTTTTACGCAGCTTCCTAGCTGATATTATTAAGAAATCTGTTCAAAACAGACTTTTTCAGGGAGGCCCTTTCAGACCACTCAGTTAAAAAGCCTCTTCTCAATCACTGCTCTTTTAAAAATGTGCTTATTTAGTTCAAATATGCATCACTATTAAAGAAAAACCAGTACGATTTTTTTTTCAGTTGGCTTACCTATTATCTATCTCTCCCATTAAAATGATTCCTCTGTGCTGGGGTTTTGTTGTGCTCATCTTAGGCCAGGCACTCAATAAATTGTCTCTGAATGATTGGATTGTTTGACTCCCTTGCTAGATTCTCAAATTCATGAGGACAAGGATTGTTCTATTCAGTCCTTCTTTATCCTCAATGTCTGTTATATTGCAGTTACTTACGTGACTAATGGGAAAATCACAGAAAGAAAGAGTTAAAACTACAGAAAAACCCTGTAGGTTCAATAACACAAAGCTTTCTAAAATTATTTAGCCCAGGAATTGAATACTCGCTGCACTTTTGATTTGTTTTTAAATTGTATTGAATTTAATTTAAATGGAAATACTTGAATGGTAGAATAATAAAAAAAAATTATAAAAGCAACTTGCTCCATAAAGTACGAATTATACATGGCATCTCTTTTAGAAGCAAAATTTTCAAATGTCAAACATCTGAAAGCATAGAAGGAGAAGTAAGAGTGTGAATTGTACTTCAATGTTCTTTTCTTTATATTCAGCAAACAGCTTCATTCACACCTTTCCAATTTTTTCAACTCTTTTGACAAAGTCTTCAGAGGAGTTACTGCTGATGACAATCATCACAGCCTAACAGGAGAAATTTTTATAAAGAAAAATATTAGCATGTTTTCCCCAAGTTGTTAAGGATATGGTGAAGCTCTGTTGGATTCAAAGGAGGAATGTGCAATTCCATGCTATATATCATAATAACTTATTTTAATAGTGGTTTGCAATTTTTCAGATATATCCATTTACTGAAACCACTATCAAATAAACAAAAACAAACAAATTAACAGGGGTTCTAGACAGAAGTTATCTAATCTAAAATTAGCACATGTTCACAGAATACACAACACATATCCCAAGTACTACTATAGGTTTCAAGTAATAGTCAAAACAATAGTAAAAATGATTCAGACCCTACCAGTCAAATCATAAATGGGACCTTAACTGTAAATCCTTATCTTTAGATCAAAGCGGGTAATTGGGTGCTGAAGATACATTCTAGAACTAATATGTTATAGAACTCCTCTGAAATGAGTCATTTATTCCATCACTTTTCCTGCACAGCTGCTGACCCATGTTTTGGTTCCTGGAAATAGCTGCTACCCTGTCATACTTCTTAAAAGCACATATATTGATAACTCTACTCATTCCTCCATTCCTCTGTGACTGTCACTGTGTTAAAATGTGGAGTCAGCTGACTCACTTGTGGTGGTAATAAAGTAGATGAGTTTGCAAAGTATTTTGTTATTTCTAAAAATGCAAAAACCAAATTACATTGAAATCATAAAGGGTGTTTCAGGGAGAGCTGTAGGATGTGGTTTCTTGTGTAATCCACAGAGATTAGCTCCAACACATATTTAAACTCTCCTCTAGGAGCAACCTTAGTGGTAAAGCAAGAAGATAAACAGATGTATACACACCCTGGCACAAAAGTATCACTTATGTTTGGCTTCCTAGTCTCCTCGTGTTCCTTATTTATCTTATCTTCTCTCTGAAATCAGGGAACACAGAATCTCAATCAGTTGACATTTTTCTACTGAATTACCCAATAGTCTGATCATACCCCTAAGACTTTTTAAAATTATTTCACTCATAATCCCAAATCTGCTTTGCTTCCTCATCTTAGTACACTGTAATTTGATTTCAAAATGAGGACAGTTGTCAGTAATGCCACATTCATTAATCTATTTTACAATTCCATGTACTTATAACTATGAAGATATGTTAATAACATCCATTCCAATAAGCCACCCTAAATTGATTATCATGAAACAAGACCTCAAGAAAGAGAATTCAAAATCATCCATGTATTTGCAACTTATTGCAATAAAGCCTTTATCAATAGACTTCCCTGTGCACATGGTGGTCAAATTGCTGGTGAAAACCAGCCAGATCTATTACAAGCTTTCTCATGGCTTCTAGGTAACCCAAGTGAGCCTTTATTGATACTGGGAAGGGATAAAGCAGGGAAGGGATAAACAGTGATGTAAGAATTGGCTAGACAAAAGTAATGACTCTCATTACAAAGTGAGTATTTTAAAGCAAAAGAGCCTGTTGGGAATATTGTTTTATAAAATAGTGGTTTTTTTTAATTAACTTTTTAAAATTCAATTAGTTAACATATAGTGTACCATTAGTTTCAAATGTAGATTTCAGTTATTCATCCATAGCATATAATAGCTAATGCTCAGTACTTACTGTTATAGCTTCTTGAAAGCAGAATTTTAACCCACTGAGCCACCCAGGCGCCCTTGAAAGCACACTTTTAGATCACTTTTTCTGATTACTTCCATGTAGTACAACACTTTCCTGCTAGCAACCTTCAAAACATACTGTTAGAGGAATTACTTTAATAATAAATAAATAGGAATTTATTTAAATTTATAAATATATATAAATATATATAAATTTATAAAAATATATATAAAATAAATAGGAATTTATTTAAATATTGCACACTGTTTTATTGTTCATAAATAAGGTGATGATATTATAGCCATTAGTTGGTAGCACTGATATATCACTTTCTTTTTACTTCTCAGTGCATTCTCTTTACACAAAATAGATATATATTTTAAAAGAATCTGAATCTGTGGCAAACTTTTAAAAAACCCTCTATAGTAAAGTTTATCATTTTAATTAATCTCAATTATCTTCCTCAATTGTGATAGTATATCCTTCTATCTAGGCCAGATATTGTATGAGGGATTTGAAGAGACATACTTTTCTGATTTCACTTTTCTCATCTGCAAAATGCTTATCAGGATCCTGCAATAAAATACACTTACTATTTTTTGATGAAAATTTATTTATTTATTTTAAGATTTTATTTCTTTATCAGAGAGAGTGGGCGAGAGAGCAAGCACAGGCAGACAGAATGGCAGGCAGAGGCAGAGGGAGAAGCAGGCTCCTGGCGGAGCAAGGAGCCCGATGCGGGACTCGATTCCTGGACGCTGGGATCATGACCTGAGCCAAAGGCAGCTGCTTCACCAACTGAGCCACCCAGGCATCCCTTTTGATGAAAATTTAATCTGTATAAACAATATATTTGCTGTAATGCGTGGTTCATGGAAAACATCTTATTTAATTATAAGCAACAACAGTATTAGAAATTAAGTAAATGGGTCTATAATATTTAAAGTTTTAACACATAATTCCAGTGCTTTGCCTTATTTTCTCAAATCCCTTTACCACTTTCACTGACAGAGTCAACTGTACTTTTTCTACTAATAGCCAGCTCTTTGTCTTTTGTCAGAAAGATGCCCTTGTGAATTATTTATAATAGAGATATTAGCAATAATAATAATAATAATAATAATAAGTAGCAATGAAAATGTTAAAAAAAAGTTTTCTTAACTAATTAGGGTTCTTAGACATCAAATAGAGGAACCACCTCTGTCAAGCAAATTAACCTGCAAAACATTCCCAGAATTAACAAGTCAGTCAGATAGATACAGGGTTGTCCATAGACTGAAAGGTGAAGCAAAAGGACTAGGATTGGAAAATAGGTAAGGGCAGTGAAAAAAATGATCAAAGTTTTGGGCAAAATAAATTCTTAGGTGTCCTTTCAATGGAGTCCTGGGCATTATGTAGCAGAAACTCTGGAGATTATCTCAATCCATTGGAGTCACCCCGTTTATTAGCTTGCTATTGACAAAGTTATTTACAAACTGTAGAGCAAGAGGTTGTAATGTAGAAAACTGATGGTAATGCACAAGATTCTTGTTAACAATAATGTAAGTTAGTGATTTTTCATTAGAGAACATAAATTCTATAACCCAAATTATGGGCCCAGAGCACTTCTGCTGCACAACTCTGCTTATATCCCAAATAACCATGTGAACTAGTTTTAATATCTGATTCTCTTATTAATTTTTGAATAAAAATTCTTGACACAAGTATTTTATAATTGTGTGATAATCATGCATTTAATTTCTTGGAGAACAAAACACACTTTAGCGTAACTAGGTTTGTTCACAGAACCAGCCTTGATAACACACTTCTATATGTTAGAAATGATGTAATAAATGTAGAATATTGGGCACTCGTTTGGTATTCTTTGCCATGTTTTGCACTATCTAAAAAGAGATCAGTGAATTTGGACTGGAGTTAGTAGACATGGAAGAAAATAAAATATTACAGAGAAGAATACTCTGTGGTCCACAACCTAAACGGGCTGGGATTCCCAGCATTTGGATCCCTGTAGCTTTACAAAAGTCAATTAAATTTTTGTATCTCCAATTAAAGTTGATCCCCCAGTACTTTTCCAAACATCTCTTGAAAAGTATTGTTTCCCAGAAAAAAAGGGATTTTGCACATGTATCTGCCTTTGTCTCTGGTCATGATCTCAGTCAGGATTCTGGGATCGAGCCCCATATCGGGCTTCCTGCTCATTAGGGAGTATACTTCTCAGTCTCTCTCTGCCGCTACATCCCCCTGCCCCACTCATGCTCTCTCTCTCTCTCAAATAAATAAATACAATCTTAATTTTTTAATTAAAAATAAGATAAATAAAATAAAATAAAAAGTCTGGTCTTACTGCCCCATTTAGCTCCTTTTTTCTTTTTGAGTTGTATTTAAAGCAGCATGAGAGAACATGAGGCTCTCAAACTTAAAAATAAGAGGAAAAAATTGAGTTTTGTTAGGATTTAAGATCTTGTCTGCTAGAGAAAATGTTGGCTTTGTTAACATGTAAAAATTAACAAAAGAGAATAAGATAGAATTCTAATAATTTTTGTAGAAATTAAAAATTTCCTCCAACCCAATTACATACAAACCCATTAAGTAAATTCATTCCAATGTCCCAAACCAACCTTTTCTAATAGTAATGCATCTGTGTAAACAGGGTCAACCCAAGGAATAAATAAATATTATTATTTTTTTCCTGTCTCTTCCACAGTCACATCTGGGTATATTGGTAACAAGCCAATTATCTATCTTATAAGACATGATATCATAAGGAAGGGTATTCTGTCCATTTGGAACAACTAAAAATCATTGTAATTTTATCTTGGTGCAGTAACTTGAGATGGCACAGTGTGGGTTATGAATATATTTTATTTTTTTTTTTTTACTGGGAAGAAGAGATTATAGAGATATTGGTTATCCAAGAGAGACTGACAGGTGTTGATAGTTGCCAGGTCAATATCCATCTACTTTTTCCTTTAATATCAGAAAGCACTGAGGGATTGACAACAAGGAAACTTAAAACAACATCAAATATTTTATTGTCTCTTTTCTAGTTACATTGTAACCATATGACAAAGTATCAGTCGTACAAGATATCATTCTCTTTTACCTCTATCTTTCTGCCAGAAATGTGGGCGCAAAAGTGAGAGCTCCAACAGCAATTTTTGCAACTGTGAATAAAAAGCCATGAAAACCTCTAAGATAGTTCACTTGACTTTCTTAAGACTCTGAACCAACACCAGAAAACACTCTCTGTAGTCTTCTTGTTAAATGAAAAAATATGGTTAAACCACTTTTGAAAGTCTACTACATACAGCAAAATGTAAATCTTAATTGAAATATGTCCTCTCAGCTGTGCTTAAGCAACTGAGTCCTGAGCTTTTCAGGTTTTCAGTCTGAAAGAGTACACCTCTGGTGCTCTGAAAGGGAAGAGAAAGGACACCCTGTACTCCATATAAATTAAAGAAGAGAAATCTGTGCATTTAAGTGGGCCATATAAAATTTATCAAGCAATTATCTCCTAACTCCTTCCTATCCAAATTACCTGATATGCTCTCCCTACTCCTTTATTCCATGTTACTGCCTTTTCCAGGATTCTGTGTCACATCACAACATGTCTTCTGTTATTTCCTTCTTGCAAGCTAGTTTTGTTTTCTCCATCTAAAAAAATCAACAATCATTGTGTATTTCAATTCCCATTTTCCTCAAATGCATTGATTCTTCTTATCTATTACTCTTTTCTCATACTCAGTGTCTTTGTCTTTATGGGGTTTGTACTTTGCTTTTCCCCATCCTTTACTGCCATTATATAATCAAATCTAATAACTTCTTAAGGAAAGTTAAAAATTCCTGCATAGCCACACATGAACACAAAGTCACTGATTTTTAGCAAACCTATAAGATAGTCAGACATCCATTCAATTTGTTTTTTTTTAAGATTTTATTTATTTATTTATTTGACAGAGAGAGATGACAAGCAGGCAGAGAGGCAGGCAGAGAGAGAGGAGGAAGCAGGCTCCCTGCTGAGCAGAGAGCCTGACTTGGGGCTCGGTCCCAGGACCCTGGGATCATGACCTGAGCCGAAGACAGTGGCTTAACCCACTGAGCCACCCAGGCGTCCTTCAATTCAATTTCTTAACTGAGTCTCAAATGCATCCTGAGTTCTAACCTAAACCTAAGTTCTACTTCTTACACGTTGTTCTATGACCAAATCCTTTCAGTTCAGTATTCTGTAACATTTAAATATTAATCAATTGATGCTTTGTTTGTGTATTTCTATGAAAATAATTTGAATACTGTAGATTTATTGTTATATTTATAGATTTATAATCAAAGTTTCATCAGTTGAAGTTTTTGGAAATTTCAGATATAATGATTAACCTAAAATGATACTGCCTCAAATCCCTCTGATATCAAGGCCCAACACCTGATTATAGCCAAACCTGTGGTGGATAGTTCCATGGGAAATTGCAGTTACTTAACACTGATAGCATCTCATGTTCTCTCTCTCATTTTAGAATGTCTCCAACACAACCCAAAAGTGTAGGAGAGTTAATGTCCTCTGAGGACAGCACTCAGTGAAGTGGAAATAAGAACCATAGGTAAAATTGTCAGTTTTCAGGTCTTCATGAGGACAACTTAAAGAAGTTTCTCAGGACCTTTCAGTAAAAGCAAGCCTTCATTTTCTATCCACAACAATTATATCAACAATGTACCTCTTTGACAAAGTTGCTTCATTATCTGGGTAATCTCCCAGATAAACTAACAGTACTCAAATCCTTTGTCCTACTCTTTGCTCTCAGGATGAATGGAGCCTAAAGACTTAGATTAATATCAAGTTCTGAATGGGATCTTAGAGCTATTTCTGTCCAGACTTTCATAAACATAGGGACCTTTGAATTATCAGGCTATAAATAAGTTCTAAATGGAGAGGGCAAAAGCAAAAAGTAGAAATTTTTATGTTTGATTTTTAATCATGATTAATTGACTTTATTGATTATTAAAAATACTAACATTATAAAAGTGTGGATCTTTGTAAAACAATGTCATAATGTAAGAAATAAGTTGCATAGTCCTTTGGAGAATATTAAACCAAGTGTTCAGGTGCCATCTAATTTCTTGTTTAATCCAGAACTTTGGTGTGCATTATCTTGAGGAATAGGATTTTGAAGTCCAGACAGACTAACAGAAAACTGATCCAAATGTGTGTGTTTATATTTCTGCTTTTGTTGTAAAAATCAAAGTGTGATTGCTGGTTTAAAATGGTAAAACTAATAATGTTCATGGACTCTATTATAAATTTTCTAATTGTATGGGAAGAATCCAAGAAACATATAATTAATTGATTTGCAAATCCTCAAAGAGCTACAGAATCAGGTAGTGGTATGTTCTGATTCAACAGCATCATAATGCAGCATTTTATGTGTGTGGCTAATGGATATTTTCATGAATGTTTGCTAGCTAGTCAGCCAATACAGAGAAATATTAGGTAGGGTAATTACTCACAGTTGTGTTTAATAAAATGAGAGAAAATTATCAAATGACACTAATAATAATAATCCTATAGCAGGCTAAATAATTCAATGATAATTACAAGTATAAATCCAGCTTTCTTCCCTGATTATGACTCTTCTCTCCTTTATCCTAATGGGAGTAGCAGATTGTCTGCTATGAATTGTGAAAACCCAGCAGTGACTTTGGCAGTGAAGGCTTCCCATCAATTTTGATAGGTTAAAATAATTCTGGTTTGTCTTGAGCAAATGTGTCAATTTTTTTTTCTGTGTGTGTCATAAAAGAAAGAAGCAATAGTATATTCTTGCTGTTATTCCATGGAGCCGATAAAATCATACTGCCAACAAGAGGCTGTTGACACCGTAAGTGTAGTTAACTGTCTTGAAATACTAGGCCTGGAAATAAAATTCCAATATTTCACATAACCTCTTTTTTTTTTTAAAGAAAAAAACAAAACAAAACAAAACAACTATACTGCTTACATATAGGGCCCTGCTGTTGTGTAACTATTTTTGAACATATCTACTGTAAGTGTATATATATATATTTTTTTTCTGTGCAATAAATTCATTTAGAGATAAATTTGGATTGAAAATTATCTTGGGGGAGGCATGGTATTTGTGGCTAGTCTTACAAGTAAAAAGGACTAAAGGAAAGAAGAAAAACATTGTTTATTACAGCATATTTACATCTGTCCAAAGTACTTATTTACTATCATACTGACTAATGTATAATACTGTACACAAAGAAAGAAGTTAAATGAGTTATAATTCAGTCGAAGTATAGCTGGCCATTTTAAAACTTACCACTGAATCTTTCTGGTATGAAATGTGATATCTGGCAATCTGGTCCAGTTCATTACATCAGGTCATTTGTACGTTCTTATTACCATTTTGATAGCATAGCACATTTTATAACCCAGACATTTTACAATGGAACTATGATGCATGTATTTTCAAAAGTATAGACATACATGAAGCTATGAGGTCAAAAAAGATGAATGTCCGTAGTACCATATAGACTCAACAAATAAAAGTGTCCAAGGCTCTGAGTGAGATTTATGTATATTGTATAAGATTAGGCCAACATGTGGTTTTGATATAAATCATCTGTTCTTAAATTAGAATTACAATCATTGAGTACAGTGTTGAAAATGGCAGATAGATTTTAGCTATCTTTGCTCAGTAGGGAAAATGGAAAAATGTTTAGTTTGGTCAGATTTTCACTTAACTTCTAAAAAATCTTACGTTTGAGAGAACCCTTCTGAAATAAGAATCCTTAAAGAAATAACCCCTTTGGCACAAGTTTTCAAGAAACTTGTTGGATATTGTAGACAATTATATGGCACACATACTGTTCTAGATGTTTCATGCCAATAATATGTAAGCCATACCAAGGCTACATATACATATAGAGATGTTCCTCAGCTTACAAGGGGGCTATGTACAGAGAAACACATAAAAAACTGAAAATGCATTTAATACCCCTAAACTATCAAATATCATAGCTTCTCTTAAGCTTATTTCAACATACTCAGAACACTTACATTTGCCTGCATTTGGGCAAAATCATCTTTTTTTTTTTTTTTTAAAGATTTTATTTATTTATTTGACAGAGAGAAATCACAAGTAGGCAGAGAGGCAGGCAGAGAGAGAGAGGAGGAAGCAGGCTCCCTGCTGAGCAGAGAGCCCGATGCGGGGCTCGATCCCAGGGTCCTGGGATCATGACCTGAGCCAAGGCAGCGGCTTAAATACTGAGCCACCCAGGCGCCCCGGCACTTTCCCTTTGATGAATACAAGGCGATATTCTATATTAGCTATCTGAGAAGAATTTATTTTTTAATTGTATTTATTTGTAAGAGAGAGAGTGAGAGAGAGCACAAGCAGGGGGAGCAGCAGGGTGAGGGAGAAGCAAACTCCTGGCTAAGCAGGGAATCTGTTGCAGAACTGAGTCCCAGGACCCTAAGATCATGACCTGAGCTAAAGGCTCAGGCGTTCAAATGACTGAGCCACCCAGGTGTCCCAATCTGAGAAGAGTTCTGTATGTTATTCCTATTAATATGCAGTTTAAAGTCTAGGTGATTAACTTAATATTTTAGTGGCTATTACATAGATAGCACTATGTTCCAGGCAGAGAGTAAGAAATATTAAATCAACCATATTCTATGCATTCTAAATGAAAATAATTAATCAATCATAATAAATCCTTCTATTTATGGAATATCAACTTATAAGCTTTCCTCCAAATGAACAATGCCAAATACCAGAATAAAGGGTCATCTAATACAAATAAAGGATAGAATTAAAGAATTCTGGTAAGCCATTTAATTTTGAAAAATGGTGTTCTATTGTTGCTGAGTTGTGGTTTTCAGTTACATAATATCTGATAAGTGTAGAAGTAACATGAGTGTTACGTGAGATGAGAAATGGTATATAATTAAGATATTTTTAAAAGTACAGATAAATACAAATTTGTAAACATAGCATTATGGAGGAATAAAAATAAAATACACACTCTAAAGTGAATAAATCTTGCAAAGCTAATAGAGAAGTAAAACAAGGACAGTGCAAAAAGTGTGGTACATTTTTATGAAGTTCAAACAAATTCTGTGAATCCGTAGATGGACTTAAAGATACTATTATGTATCAAATATTGTAAAAACTAAGCAAGGAAATAGCAAACATAAAATAACCAAAGCATATAACCTTGGGTAGATACAATAGGTGTGATCATGTTCTACTTCAAAAAGAGATGAGTTAATAGATAAAAAGAAGTAACTAGACTTTTTAGAAGTTAATAAAACTTTGCCTGGTATTTCTTAGTAATATAAAATATATGGTTTTCTAACAAAAACGTTTATCTTAAAAATATTTAAAAATAAATTTCAGGCTACTCATAAGGTTATATTTACTTTTCCACTGAAGGAAAAGCTGGTTGTTGTAGTTGTAGTTGTTTGTTTGTTTTAGTCTCCTCCTAGTTTTTATTATTATAATGTGGAATGAGGAATGTTAGATTGAAAAGTGAATTATTTTATAGACAAAAATCATTACTTGATTCACCTCCTGGTACAGCAGATGGAACTCCTGAAAATATGCCCTTTTGCCTTACAGAAGAGTAACAGTTATGCTTACTTCTGAAACATACTTGGTGGTGGCCCTAAATAGTGACACCATAGTAAACATTTTGAATATTTGCAATTAATTTTTATAGTCATAGGGCTCCAAAAGGCACTGCTGGTATCTTAGCAGGTATTTCAATAAAGCTAAAAGTTGCCTGACTGTTTAAAAATATTAACAAGGCACAAAACATGGCAGAAGTATTGTCTTCAGATATTATTTTTTTCCATATGCTCCTGATTCCAGACATGACAAGTTATTTTTAAAAATTTTTTTATAAAAGATTTTATTTATTTATTTGACAGAGACCACACGTAGGCAGAGTCAGTCAGAGAGAGAGAGAGGAGGAAGCAGGTTCCCTGCTGAGCTGAGAGCCCGATGTGGGACTCAATCCAAGGTTCCTGGGATCATGATCTGAGCTGAAGGCAGAGGCTTTAACCCACTGAGCCACCCAGGCGCCCCCATGACGAGTTATTTTTGATAGATATATATATACAATGTATTTTCCAGTTATAAGAAAAATGGTTCTGCTATTTTTAAACTTTTTTTTAAATTACATAATTTTTAATTGAAATTTTATTTTTTAATGTTTTACTTTTCTTTTTTAAAGATTTTATTTATTTATTTGACAGACAGAGATCACAAGTAGGCAGAGAGGCAGGCAGAGAAAGAGAGGGAAGCAGGCTCCCTGCAGAGCAGAGAGCCCAATGCGGGGCTCAATCCCAGGACCCTGAGATCATGACCCGAGCCGAAGGCAACAGCCCAACCCACTGAGCCACCCAGGTGCCCCAATGTTTTACTTTTCAATATACTACTTAGAATATAAAACCTATTCCATTTTGTAAGAAGTTTAACCATTTAAAAAATGGTAATTTTCTCATTGTGTCTTCCCCTCACATTCCTTTATTTTGAATAAAAATTTCACAATAAACATAACTGATGATTTCCTTCTGATGGTCCCTTCGTTGGTCATATTGTATATGAGCCATGACAATTAGTTCACAAAATTTATTGATGTTTGTTAATATGTTTTATCATAACTAATTTTCCCTCCCTTATCTAGATTCCCGAGCTTTCAGACAGGTGGACACTTCAATAAACCATACCCAAGGGATGTATCAAGTACTTCTTAGACATTCTCTTAGATCCTTGAGGTCTCATTTAGCCTAGGGATTTGCAATAGGTTCTGCCAGAGGCACCACTGTGACAACTGATGTCCGTGGTCTATCTCCTGCTAAGCTCAAGAGGTCACTGGTTTCCAAGTTTATCTATACAATTAATGCATTTCAGCAAGTTCTTTTTTTTAATATTAACAAACTTATTTTAAAGTTTATATGGAGAGGCCAAGACTCACAATAGTCAACATAGTGTTGAAGGAGAACAAAGACTGAGGACTGACTTCAAAGTTTACCATAACGATGGGGCGCCTGGGTGGCTCAGTGGGTTAAGCCTCTGCCTTCGGCTCAGGTCATGATGCCAGGGGCCTCGGATCGAGTCCTGCATTGGGCTCTCTGCTCAGCAGGGAGCCTGATTCTCCTCATCTCTCTCTCTGTCTGTGTCTCTGCCTATTTGTGATCTCTCTCTCTGTCAAATAAATAAATAAAATCTTTTAAAAAAGTTTACCATAACGACAATTGTAAGCAAGATATTGTAATACCACAGAAAGACTAGATTAAAGCAACAGAATATATATTATCAATTATATTTTATATTTAATATAAAAGCAAAAGCAATACAAGAGAGCAAAATACAATCTTTTAAACAAATGGTTCTGGAGTAATGGTGAAGCTAAATGTAAAAATATAAAATCAAATCAAATAAAATAATAAAATAAAATAAATTCAGGCAGATATCATACACTCTTCACAAAAATTAACTCAGATTGGATTATAAACCTAAACATGAAACATGTAGAAGGTAATATAGAAGAAAATTTAAATGACCTTGGTTTTGGCTATAACTTTAGCTACAAAAGCACAAGCACTGAATTTTAAAATGTCTATTCTGTGAAACACAATGCCAAGAGAATGAAAAGGCAAAGCACAGGCTATGAGAAAAAATTTGCAAAATACACATCTGGCAAAGGACTGTTAATCAAAAATACACAGAGACCCCTTAAAACTCAACAATGGGGGAAAAACCTGATTAAAAATGAGCCAAAGACCTTAGCAGATACCTCACAAAAGAAAATATTACAGATGGCAAATGAGCATATAAAAAGATGCTTCACATCATAAGTCATCAGGAAAATGCAAATTAAAACAAAAAAGAGACACCAGTACATTCCCAGAACCCAGAGCACTGACAACAGAACATGAAATGTTGGTGAGGACGTGGAGCAACAGGAATGTTCTTCCATGTCTATTGAGAATAAAGTATGGAAAACAACTTGGCAATTTCTTACAAAACTAAACATATTCTTGCCAAATGATTCAGCAGTAGCAGTTCTTGGTATTCATCCAAAGAAGATGAAATCTATACCCACAAAGATGTCTATAGTAGTTTTATTCATAACTGACAAAGGCTTGGAAGCAACCAAGATATCCTTCCATAGGTGAAAGGTCAAATAAAAAGTGTAGTACATGCAAACAATGGAATATTATTTAATGCTAGAGAAATGAATTACCAAGCCATGAAAAGATATGGATATGAATATTTAATAAATATTTGATTTTAGGCTTCTACCAATCTATCAATAGTATTAGTATATTTTAACAGTGAATGCTCAGCATTCATGAATTTACCTAATAAAATATTTTGGGTTCAATATTTTAAATACTTCAACCTCTATGATTATATTCCTAATAATTTTGAATTGGGGTAAATAAACCTTAATTTTTTGTAACTTGTTTCTTATTGCAAAAGAGCTCAATGAAATTTTAGAAAATAAAAATTTACAAAAAAAAGTTTAGTTTACTATTGCCAAATAATTTAAAACTTTATCTTATATCAAATACATATATTTTTCTAAATTGATTTATATGCTACTAAAACCAAAAACTTTTAGTTATACTAGATTTCATATCATGCCATCAATGCCAGAAATCCATCTGGCAATGATTTGTCTTAAATAGAGTTAAGATGGGTGTTATTACAATGCAAGATGGAAACAAAGATAGTATAACAATTGGTGTTACATAACTTTTCCGTTTTGATCAAGTTACTAATCTACAAAAGGCTTTTATCAGTGACAGACTTGGGAATTTAACAAAACTTTTAAACTAGCATGTGCGACTCATTCCTAGAAAACAACACAATCAGTAACACTTTATTTAGATTAAATCATGACTATTTCTCCATTTGAATAAAAAAGGTAGCAACCCCAATAAGTTTATTGAACGTGAAAAGTTGAAATGCTATAATGCTCCTAAGGAATTAAATGATCCAGTCATGAATTACAAAAAAAGGATATAAATTACCAAAGTGTTTGTATAATTGTAATGTACAACTGCCCATTATCGTTCAAGAGTGTAGGCTTGTACAAGAACTGTATAAAAGAACTCCACTTCTAAACTGTGGAAAATATGTTCCCTTCCCCCCTATATACAACTATTAAGCCATTCATTTAGCTTTTAAAATATCGACTTAATACATGCTTTTTACACATTTGAACAGGCAGCAGGGCTCTATTCTTATTGCTTACATCTGAAGGATAGACTTCTAGCGTAAGAGGTAAAGCCCATAAAGGAGCCCAATAATAACAACATAATACAGTTTAGTGAGCCCTTACAATCTGCCAGCTACCTTTCTGAGAATAATTCGATTAATAAAACATATAAAATACCTGACCACAAAGAGCTTACATTCTTTTGAAATATAATAGTGAAATAAACCAATAATAGAGGGGCACCTCGGTGGCTCAGTCCATTGAGTGACTGCCTTTGGCTTGGGTCATGATCTCAGAGTCCTGGGATGTAACTCCCCAGCAGGCTTTCTAGGCAGTGGGGTGTTTTCTTCTTCCTCTGCGCACCCTCCCAATTCTCTCTCTCTCTCTGTCTCAAATAAGAAAATAAACCAGTAATAGAATAATGATTGATGGTTGATGGCGATAAGTGTTACAAAGAAATACAAGAAAGGTAAAAGCCATTGGAGAATGCTGGGATGAAAGTTAATTTTATTTTGTGTTGGGTAGTTATATCTCATTTAGGAGATGTTATTTGCACAAAGACCCAGGAAGTGAAGGAGAGTGTTATACAAATATTAAAGGAAAAGATTGCTCTAGGCAGAGCAAGTAAGTATATAGACTTTGTGTGAACAGCTTGTCTGTTACTTTTGAGGAAAAGCAAGGAGGCCAATGAGGAGTTCATAGTGGTGGAGAGAGGAAGAACGTATTGATGTATGACCTTCTAGTACATTGAAACGCCTTCAGTTTTTATTTAATATGAAAGGGGAAGATACCAAAAGACTTTCAACAGCAGAATAAAATCATCTGACTTGATTTTTACGTTAAGTTGCTGTACCAAAATAAATTTGCAGGGAGAAAGGAGTGCATTATTTGTGGAAGTGGGGCTATCAATCAAGTCAATAATTCAGGAACATATGATGGTGTTTTTAGCATGCTGGGTGGTAATAGAAGTGGTGAGGTATGGTTTTCATTTTGTATATATTTTGATGGTGAATATTCTGGTGAACAGGATGGGGTATGTGCAGGACAGACAATATCAACATTTATTTTACCTGCACAAACAGAAGGGTGGAGTCTTCATTCCCTGATATGGAGAGAACTCTTAGTTCAAATGTTATTTCTCATTAAATGGCATAGTGATGATGAGGATTTAGTCAGACAGTGAAAGAGAGCAGTAAGCATAGTGTTAAGCGGTAAGACATTATAATACATTTGAACATCAAAAAACGTTGTGTTGGATCATCTGTTTATGTGAGTAAATAAATAAATAAAGCTTCTTGGGGTTCTGATACAGGTAAAGAAGACTGCTATATGATCCAAAGGGGCACGTGCACCAAATGTTTATTGCAGTAATATCCACAATAGCCAAACTATGGAAAGAACCTAGATGTCCATCAACAAATGAATGGTATATATATATATATATATATATGATGGAATACTATGCAGCCATCAAAAGAAATGAAATCTTGCCATTTGCGTTGCCATGGATGGAACTAGAGGGTATTATGCTTAGCAAAATAAGTCAACCAGAGAAAGACACTATCATATGATCTCCCTGATATGAGGAAATGGTGGTGCAATGTGGGGGGTTTGGGGGACAGGAAAAGAGTAAAAGAAACAAGATGGGATCAGGAGGGAGACAAACCATAAGAGACTCTTCATCTCACAAAACAAACTGAGAGTTGCCGGGGGGGTGGGGAGGGTAGGGAGAGGGTGGTGGGGTTATGAACATTGGGGAGGGTATGTGCTGTGGTGAGTGCTGTGAAATGTGTAAACCTGGCGATTCACAGACCTGTACCACTGGGGCAAATAATATATTATATGTTAATTAAAAAAAAGAAGAAGAAAAAGAAGACTACTATAAATCAAATGCTATGGTGTTCAGCAAAGAGTGTGTAATCAGGCATATTTTATTAAAGTAACCAAGTAAAATGATGGTCGAAAATTGGAATAACAGAAAACATAAAAATCAGAGATTTTAAAAAGAGATATGGGACAGTGTAGAGAATATAGTCAATGATATTATAATAGTGTTATATGGTGAAAAATGGTGGCTATATTTGTAGTGATCATAGAATAATGTATGGAGATATTGAAAACCTGAAACCAATGTAACACTGAATATGAACTATACTCAAATAAAAAAATAGTAAAAATAAAACATTTTAATTTAAAAAGATAAAAAGAGGGACAAGAATTTGAAAAGTGAATTTCAAAAAGAGTAAAGATGAGGCGAAGACATAATCTGAACCTTGAGGAAAACACCATTTTGAAAAGTCTTCCCATTTTGAGAAAACTCAAATGAATCAATACCATAAAAGAACCCATTTTAACTGAGAGATGTAATGAATGCTCAAGAAATAATTTTATGACAGGATAATTCTTCCCTATGAAACAGCATCCAGAAAACAGGGGAAACACCTGGAAGCAAAATAAACTATACTGAAAATAAGAATTAGGAAAAAGATAAATGATGAACGATAGGAAAATTAGACCTACGACAGAGACCTAGTGAAGAGAATTTTTAGCTTGTGGTTTAATGTTTTTGAGGATAATCTAGAGTTCATAACTGCCTTGAGGCAGGCTGGTTGTAGGCAGTTTAGGCAGACCCCTAAGACAGGCCTATTTTGGGCAGGTGGTGATGGAGGAGGCCATTGGGCTGGACAAAGACAAATCCAACCATTTGACTAAAGTGTCTGTGAAGATGTTGAAGTCAGATGCAACAGAGAAAGACCTGTTAACCTAATCTCAGAAATGGAGATGATGAAGATGATTGGACAGCACAAGGACACCATCAACCTGCTGGGTCCTGCTCACAGGATGGTCCTTCGTACACTCTCATGGAATAGGCCTCCAAAGACAACATACAGGAGTACCTGCAAGCCCAGAGGCCTCCTGACCTGGAGTACTGTTACAATATCAGCCACAATGCAGCAGAGCAACTCTCCTCCAAGGACCTGGTATCCTGTGCCTACCAGGTAGCCTGAAGCATGGAGTACCTTACCTCCAAGAATTGCATACACCAAGACCTGGCCACCAGGGATGTGCTGGTGACAAAGGACAACATGATGAAAATCTCAGACTTCAGACTTGCCAGAGATATCACCACATCAGTTACTATAAAAAGACAACCAACAGTGGACTGCCGGTGAAGTGGATGGTCCCTAAGGCCATGTTTGACCAGATCTACATCCACCAGAGTGACTTCTGGTCTTTTGGGGTGATCCTGTGCAAAATTTTCACTCTGGAAGCCTCTCATATCCTGGAGTGCCTGTGGAGGTGGTTTTCAAGCTGCTGAAGGAGTCATTTGATGGATAAGCCAATAAGTGCAACAGAGAGATATACACAATAATGAGGGGTGGCTGGCATGTGGTACCTTCAAGCTGCTGGTAGAAGACCTGGATCATACTGTGGCCTTGACCTCCAACCAGGAGTACCTGGACCTGTCCTTGGCCCTGGAACAATACTGTCTATGCTTTCCCAACACCCGAAGCTCCACCTGCTCCTCAGAGAAGAGCACCTTCTCTCATGTGCCATTGCCCAGGGAGGCCTATCTGCCCTGACACCCAGCCCAGCTTGCCAATGGTGGACTCAAATGACTAGTATCCCTATTACTCCTGTCCAGATTCCGTCATAAGCTGTAACCCTCACCCCCCACCCTCCCTGCAAGACTCACTGCCTTCTCCTTTGTCCCTTTCCTACTGGCAGGAGCCAGATGCCTACCTGAGGCCTTCACCCCCTGAAGTTCACCTCTCTTCCCCTTCCTCTTCCTCCTCCTTACAACCTGCTCATGAAAGAAAGGCACAGAGAGGCAGGTACTTGCTCGTGGCTACTTCCTTCCTGCCCATATGTTGGACCAAGACCCCTCCCTGGCATCTGGTACTGCCTGGACGTCGTTGGGAGTTGGAGATGAGGCATGCCAGTGAAAGATGTCGGAGCTTTCCTGTTTTGGTTTTGTCTGCTTAGCATAACATGTAAGACTGAGTTCTGGTGGCAGGGACCTAGTCCTTGGGGCTATAGCACTAGCGAGGGGAGGTCAACTGCTCTGGGCCTTGGCTAAGAGCAACCCCTGCTCCAGAGATATCGTGCCAAAGGCTTATTAATTTTGATACTAATTTGCTTTGCTGACCAAATACCTGGTATCAAAAGATGGGAAGGCAAAGGCTGAAAGCAGTGTTGTCACCATGGGGTCCATCCCCAAACTATGAAGAAAACACAAAGTGTATAAATCTGAGTAAGTATATATTTACACACCTTTTTAAATAGGTTGTTATCAAAGATTTAATCAATGGGTAATATGCTCCTCGTGGCTGGGAAGCATCAGTTGCCATATATTAAAAACAAAGAAAAGAGGTGTCTGGGTGGCTTCCTCCATAAGTGTCCCTTCTTTTCAGGTCATGATCCCAGGGTCCTGGGATGGAGCCCCACATCAGGCTCTCTGCTCAGTGGGAAACCTGCTTCTCCTTTTCCCTCTGCCCTGCTTATAGTTCCTCTTCCTATCTCTCTGTCTGTCAAATAAATAAAATATTAAAAAAAATACAAGAAAGAAACAAAATGTTTTTAAAAGTTCTTTTTTTTTAATTTTCTAGGGGTGCCTGGATGACTCAGTTGTTTAAGCAGATGTTTGCCTTTGGCTGAGGTCATGATTCCAGTGTACAGGGATCTAGCCCTGCATGGGACTACTTGCACCACAAGGAGCTTGCTTCTTCCTCTCCCTTTGCACGTGATTCCCCATGCTTGTGAGCTTCTTCTTCTCTATCTCTCTCTCTCTCTTGCTGTCAATAAACAAAATAAAAACTTTTACTAAATAAATAAATAAATTTCTAATCCTACTTTCACTTTAGGTCCCTTAACAAAAATTGCTACTGCTTTATTTAAAAAAAAAAAGATAATTTAGAAAGATGCTTCCAGAGTTAAAAATCTGTTTTGTTTCTTTGTCAGGATTAAATATAGAAGTGCTTTAAAAAGTAAAAGAAAAAGTATGCTATATTAACACTAATCACACTATAACTTTGGTGGTTATATCAAGATAGTGAAAAGTGATTTTAAAGCAAATTTTATTATCAGACATAAAGATCAAGTCAAAATTACAGAAGAGTAAAAGGATGAATTCATCAGGGAGTATAATAATTCTTGACTTTTAATATTTAATAACAGATTTGGGGATATATTGGGAAAAACTAAGAAAAAATCATAACTTCTACCTTAGAAGAGAAATGGAAAAAAATGTCAACACCCTTATTTTAAGATTATATAGACAAATGGTCATCAAATTGGTAAGATATGTAAGACTTGAACAAAATTATCAACTAACTAGATATGCTTGATATTACAGAACACTCCAAACAACCGCATACTACATATATCTTAAGCCATGATTTTCTTTGCAAAGGTCAACATTGATAATGTTCTAGTCATACATTGGTGTACCAGGAAAGAAGTAGCACTTTCTTGAAAGACACAGCTATCAAAGCTCCATTCAGAAACCGTAAAGATGAAGAATGGATTTGCAAATTATATATCTGATAATGGACATCTACTCTGATTATTAAAAAATGAAAAAAATTAAAAACCTTACTAATAACCAAACAGAGTATCCAATTTTGAAGAAAATTATTGAAGAGATATGTCACGAAAAGAATATGGATGGCTTATAAGCACATGACAAATTTCTCAACATTTAGACATTAAAGAAATACAAACTAAAATCATAAGGAGACATGCTTACATATCTATTAGAATGGCTAAAATTATAAAGGCTAATTGTACTTCGTCTGAGCTAGATTGAGAAGCAACAAATAATCCAAACTGTTGTTGGCATATATCATGATACCACCACTTTGGAAAATAGTTTGAAAATTTTTTTAAATGCAAAATATGTTGCAGTTACACAAATAGCCATTTTACTTCTAGGTATTTAACCAAGAGAAACAAACCCTATGTTCATACAAGGACTTGTATATGAATTTCATAGCAGCTTTAAGAATTGAAAACAGTGGAAATGTTCATCAATATCCATCAATTGAGCAAAGACAAATTATGATCTATTCATTAAAGAGATTACTATTCAACATCAAAATGAACTATTTACAATTGCAGATTCTCAAAGTAATGATGCTTTTCTCAAAGAAAAGCCAGGCAATGAATAGTATATACTGTGTGATTCCATGACTATAAAAAATCTAGAAAATACAAATTTATATATAGTCACAGTCATCTAATATATTGGTGTGATTTTAGTGCCTTCTTCTGTGCTCCCATAGCTTCCTACACTTGGATCTCCGAGCATTTGTTACACCATGTGAAAATATGAACTCTTTTTCTTTATTCCGTCTTAGTAGAATAAGAATCCTTGAAATTTTATGGACATTTGAACTCTCAGTTATTAGCAGAAATTCTATCACACAGTAAGTTTCCAAATATAAAAGCCAGAGTTTTACAATGACTTCTAAGCTTTTACATGATCTAGCCACTCATTTAACCTCTGTGACCTCTTTCCCTGCTACTCTTCAGTCACTCACAGTGGCCTCCTTGCTATTCCTCAGATATGCCAGGCATGATCCAACCTTATGGCCTTCAAGATAGCCAATTCCTTTGTCTGGAGTGATCTTATTGCTAATAGTTCTGGGCAAATTCATCACCTTTCCATACCTTTGTTCAATTGTCAGCTTCATTGTAACTACCCTGATCTTCCTATTAAAAATTTTAACTCCCATCCCCTGCCTAGCAACCTTGATTTTTCTCACCCTGATCGAATTTTTCTTTTTCCCCATTTTACTCATCATTTTTGAATGCACTATGCAATTTTTATTAAGGTTTATAGCTTTTAATTGTCTCACCCATGAAAATAAAAGTTCTACAAAGCCAAGTATTTCATTTACCAGTGTAGTCTGAAGTAATATCTGCCATATAATAGGTTCAGTAGACAACTGGTAAATTTCAAAATAAATTAATGTTGAGAGTATGCTGAATTTCATAAGTCATTTCAATATTTTTTCCAAAAAATAAACTATGTAAAACATACTTTAAATTTACTTTCAAAATTTTTTATAGCATATAATGGACAATATACATAAGCCTTAAAGAAACAATCATATAAATAACCATTTCATACCTGCTTAAAAACTGCATAATATCACACTCCTAGATCCTCTCTGAACGCTCTAAAATAACCCTTCAAAGGATATACATTTTTAAAAATAACAGATTTTTTGGCAAATAATTTAATAAAATAAAAGTTTCATTCATCTATGTAGATCATAATAAATGTTTTTAATAAGCATGAAATTATAACTCTGAAGTGTGCTAAAATGAAACCACCTGCGAAGGGTGAGAGAACAAAAATAAACATCATTTTTCCAAATAAGAGGAATTTATTACCTTTGAATCCAAGCATGTGGATTTGTTCAAACTGGCAATAAAGGAATATGGAGACACAAACCATAGAAAGTCATATTTTAGATTTCTAAAAGACTTCGAAGTGAAGAGTATACATTTTTTAAATGCTACATAATGCTACATAATGAAAAGATGACAGGTTGTGACAAACAGCATTTTAAAAACTCTACTCATAATTAAACGGAAGGTGTCATTTCCCTATAATTTTATATATATCATTAATTTACTATATCTGGATACAACATATTACCAAGCAGATGTTCAACAAAGACTAAATCATTTTTAATGGAACATAATAATTTGAACCTACATCTATTAATCATTTTTTTTTGATCTAACATTTATAGTCTCGCTAAACATTTTATCAATTGTCGACAAAATTCAAAAAAAATAGGATGAAAAGTCGTGTTTGGAAAAGTAGATTTTTTTTCAAATTTGCATTTAAATGAAAATATTTGATGATATTTTTAAAACTTTAAAAGTAATTTTATATATATCTGACCTATCAGATGATATAAAATTTTTGTATAAAATATGACATATTTTTTGATCTTGGTTGAAGGTATTAATAAAGAGCAACTGTTTGTATTATTTGTATTGTGATATCTTCGTTAATAAACATGAATAACTGGTATAAAATATGTTTTTTAAAAAATTTTATTTATTTACTTGACAGAGATCACAGGAAGGCAGAGAGGCAGCCAGAGAGAGAGGAATGGAAGCAGGCTCCCTGCTGAGAAGAGAGCCCACTGTGGGACTCAATCCCAGGAACCTGGAATCATGACCTGAGCCGAAGGCAGAGATTTTAACCCACTGAGCCACCCAGGCACCCTAAAATATGTTTTTTTTTTTTTATATATAGAATTATAGTTCTTGCCAAAATATGGAACTAGCTGGAACTGAATGCCTCCTTCAAAGTCAGCTCTGGAGAAATTATGCAAGTGTAATATGGAACTATTTCAGATATTAACCAAAAACAAAGAAATGATGATAAATTCCTTAAAAGACTCAAAGTTGCTCTTGACTGGTATGTTTCAAGCTCTATTCCTGGTTTGAAGACAGGTTTTAACAGGCCTGTCACTGTAGAAATCAGCTGGATGTTTAGAGGCTATCAGAACTGTACAAAAACCTTGAAGGGGTAAAGACTTGAAAATTCTTTAGAGAGATTAGCTCCCTAAGGCATTATTCCTCCACACATTTTCCTCCAATCAATTAAGACTGATGGATGAGGGGCACCTGAGTGGCTCTCTCATCACGTGGGTGGTGGGTTAAGCCTCTGCCTTCATCTCAAGTCATGGACTCTGGGTCCTGGGAACCAGCCCCACATCGGGCTCTGCTCAAAAGGAAGCCTGCTTCTTTCCCTGCTTGCCTGCCTCTCTGCTTACTTGTGATCTCTCTCTCTCTCTCTCTTTCTCTCTCTCTGTGTCCAAGAAATAAATAAAATCTTAAAAAAAAGGCTGATGGATGATAAATTATGAAAACTGCTCCCTCCAAATGATGCTTCTTCATAAGGATTTAAGAATTTAAAATTGTAAGAATTTAAAATTGAAACTTGATCGTAGGATTTATCTTACATCAAGTGAAGGCAGTTATTATTAGTTCTGAATTATTTGTGATTCTGAATTCTTGGCCTCATTAGTAAATTTATTTTTAAATTCTCCCATGGAGTGGTGATTGGCCTTCAGTCTTTCATTGATATACATCATTGGGTCAAATGAGATGTGTGTGCCCAGAACTATACATAATCTTCTTTGTATTTCACTGGAGATGGCATTTCTGAGATTTGTTCAATTGAATAGTCACTTCTAGAGTTGGCCCTGGAGAATATCTTCCTTTTTTTATCTTCCCAATTCTCTAAAAAACCCTGACTAATTCACATTATCACAGTGATATCACAATTCAAGTTTTTCCAAACACTATAGCTGCAAAATAGAAGGAAGCTACTCAGAATGTAATACTATTGTGAATGATTGAGAAAGAAAACATTATTATAATTAAGCTACCAGGTTTCAATGTATTTTATTGTTGCTTAGAAAATCCTAGCATACCCAGACTTTACAGAGATTTGATGATCCTAAGAGGAGCTGAACTCATGGACCAAAATAACTATGCACATAAAAAGTACAATTACTTACCTAAAAAAGGTGATGTGGTTAACTTTATATGGCAATTCAAGTGTTATTGGAACAGGAATTAAAAAAATAGCTTAGGGGCGCCTAGGTGGCGCAGTGGATTAAGCCACTGCCTTCAGCTCAGGTCATGATCTCAGGTTCCTGGGTTCAAGTCCTGTATCAGGCTCTCTGCTCAGCAGGGAGTCAGCTTCCCTCTCTCTCTCTTTCTCTCTCTCTCTCTGCCTGCCCTCCGTCTACTTGTGATCTCTCTCTGTCAAATAAATAAAGAAAGAAAATCTTAAAAAAAAAAAAAAAGAATGACTGTACTTTAAAAAAATAGCTTAAAAGGGGCGCCTGGGTGGCTCAGTGGGTTAAGCCGCTGCCTTCGGTTCAGGTTATGATCTCAGGGTCCTGGGATCAAGCCCCACATCGGGCTTTCTGCTCAGCAGGTAGCCTGCTTCCCTTCCTCTCTCACTGCCCGCCTCTCTGCCTATTTGTGATCTCTCACGGTCAAATAAATAAATAAAATATTTTTAAAAATAGCTTAAAAGTATATGATAAAATAATGATATACATATACAAAGAAAAGATACTATACTGTGAATATAAATTAAGTGAAAATTGTTGAAATAAAGAATACAATAAATGGAGACTAAGATGAATATAGCTGTAAAATGAATAAATGAGTTGGGAAAAACAAACAAACAAATTAATGACTTTTGCCCAAATGCAGCAGAAGAGAAAAAAAAATAAAGAAAATATTTAAATAAGTACTGAGATAAATTTTGGAGAATTAAAGAAAGATAAAAGATACTAGACTTAAAATGATGCCAAACATGAGAAATCAGAAACAAAACAAAACAAAAACCACACACACACAAAACCACTCATATACTTTATGGTGAGTTTTAAGAATATCAAAAACAGAGAAGAGCATAAATGATGCCCAAGAGAAGAACAGATCACCTAAAATGTACAAGAATAATACTGACAGCAGAATTCTCAATAGTAATAGCATATAAAGGAGACAGCTGGGTGTTTGTATAGATGGAAAAGATATTTGAAACTAGATATTATACATCAAGCCAAATTATTGATTAAATTTGAGAGCACAGTAAAAATACAATGAAGCATGTTAGGTCTTAGAACATTTATCACACAGAGATACACATTTTAGAAAACTTCCTTGGAGAACAGCTCAATTTAGATAGAGAAAACAGAATTATGTACTCAAAGGCACATTTTGAAGGAAGGATTGAATATAGTCTGCACTGCAAATATTCCTTAATCGTATGTTCTGAATTTCCTAAATTTAAGAAGTATTTGTTCAAATATTTATCTTTAAATAAACCCTAGGAGACTTTTTCTTGGATTCTGGAAAATCAGTCCATTTGGATACAAATCTTCTTGTCACTGATGGAAATTTTGATATGATAGCCCTCAACAGTGGAATGCCTAATGTATTGTTACAGCAACTGTAATTTGCCAATACATGGGTGATGTGTGTGTGTTGTGTGTGTTTATTTTTATTTTTGATGGTTTTACTCTCTATGAGATTTTTAAGTAGACATAATTTTAATAAATTATGATTTGTTGAAATTTATCTGAGGTTATATATAATAAAATGAAATTTGTGTGAACTAAAGAAGTGCGTCTCCATTTTTTTGTTTTAAGAGTAGACTGGTCTTTTTTTTTTTTAACTTTTTATTTTTTATAAACATATATTTTTATCCCCAGGTAGACTGGTCTTTAAAAATTGTCCAAAGAAGTACATTATATTCATTATTAAATTTGATAATATACAATAAACGTATTTATGGGCATATGGAACCATATCAAATTCTACTATTAATTCATATTAATAATTACCATAAGAGGAAAAAGGGATATTTTTCAAAATGAAAATTAGCGTATTTTTCAGAATATGATATAGTGTTATTCACTGAACAGAGGGAACAAATGTCAAAGTTTAACACAGTTTACAGAATGTTTTAACATAAATTGAAATTTAAATCTGACCAAATTTCACAGTTTTAAGTAAAATGGTAGCACTTTATATCCTTGAAAAGTGGTAAGTGACCCAAAACATTGCTTAGAAAAACAAATTTAACACTTCACTAGTCTGAGATGGTTAAGTTATGGTACAACTTGCCATTGTGTATCATCAAATGGTATATTTTTTCTTTTGGTCTTGTCATTATATTTAGTTTTAGCCATTCTGGTAAGTGGGTAGTGATATCTCAGTGTCATTTTAATTGCATTTCCTTGATGTCTAATTATGTCAAAATATATTATTTTGATGTTTAATGTTCTGAGATTTCTCAGTTCAAGACCATGAAGCCACTTAGGAAAAATACAGTTGCAGATGCACTCATAGACCAACTCTTATTTAGAAATAAGAAGAAACATTACTACCCATTCCAATAAAAATAGACTTGTTATGCAGTAGGGATTTTATAAATTACCTGACAAAACTTATATAGTAAGATGAAATGGGACAGGCGGCTTCTTGCAGCTATATACAACATCATTTTAATTTCAATTTTCAGTATAATTTTTCCAAGGTACACACAGAATATATATTTAATGTAAATTGTGAACATTTTAAACTCTGTATATGGAAATTAATCAGTTTTAAGTTTATAACAATCAAAATTAACGGAAGTTTATTTTAATTTAGTTAGCTTTCTCTGCATTGCAAGACAGAATAATCAAGAATTGGTAAGAAAAAAATAATCTCTGTAAAATTACCAGGGGTGCATTATAAAGTGTTCGGTAACCGATCAAACTCACAATTTGGATTGAATGGCAAGTGATTTTTAAAATCTGGAACTCATTGTCAATTTTTTTTTCTTCATTGTGTCTTAATAAATTACTGTGTTCATTTGCATGGAAGTGAAGAAAAATGCATGACATTTCATCTCAACACTAACACTTTTAACTGGCAACTCTGAATGTACTTTACAGCAGTGTCACAAAGTAAAGATCAATGATGTTTCATGAAATATTTGTTATAATTCTCAAGGAGATAGGGAGTTTGTGCAAAAATGCAAATCACTTTGCGACTAAACACATTGTTTATTTCAGCTAATTTTAAGAAAATATGCTAAGACTCTCTCAAAAAAGGAAGCAATGATTTAGGTTTTCCTTCAAACTCCTTATCTAATCCTGAACCAACAGCACATAGTTCAAAGAGCAACTAATTTGAGCAGCTCCAATTTACACGTTTCCTAACAATGCTTAATTTAGTGGAATTTCTGTCCAATTATGTTAATTTGATGTAGTGAAAGACAAACATTCAAAAAGATCATCCTTAATTTATATAGATTGCCAAACTCTGCATTTTCTGAATGACGCCCAGGGACGTATTTTCAAAAACAAACAAACAATGGCAGAACCACTATTAGGTCATCTCTAGGCAGAAAGTGACTCAGAGCCTACATTACTCTCTCCCTGAAAGTATACTGTAGGCACTGAAACTACTACCCTGAGTCTGTGCTATCAAATCCCTTAAGTTAGAAAGTTTTAAAACACGTCTGTGTGGGAGTATTTCATTTACAGATAGAGATTTGGTTGTTTATACATTTTCATACTTGATTTTTAGGGTGTAAAAACTATGTCTTAAAATTCATGGTGGTTTTGAATACTGTTGGATAATTGTGCTAAAATGGTATATCCATTCCTTCTAGGAAACAGAAATTATAGAAAGGTAGTGCTTTTCAGATCTGACATCTTTGAGTCATTGCAGTTTCAGTATAAATGCAATAGGAAAAGTGACATTCATGTTTATGAAATTTTCTATAAATAAATTATAATGTACTGGAGGCCTGATATAAAGTGGGATGCCTAAACTTCAGTAAGATCTTGTTTTCAATTCAAAATAAATTTTATTTTTTATTTTTTTTATAATGTCCCTCAATTTCAGATAAGCACCCCCGTAAGGTCCACTCCATTTTTTTTAAGATTTTATTTATTTTAATTGACAGATAGAGATCACAAGTAGGCAGAGAGGCAGGCAGAGAGAGAGGGAAGAGGAAGCAGGCTCCCTGCTAGGCAGAGAGCCCGATGCGGGGCTCGATCCCAGGACCCTGGGATCATGACCTGAGCCAAAGGCAGAGGCTTTAACCCACTGAGCCACCCAGGCGCCCCCAAAATAAATTTTAAATTGAATTATGCACCTCTAAGTTCAGAAACAATAAACATCAACCAACACAATTAATAAGTTCTATTTCTTGAAATTTCAGGAACATTGATAGTCTCATCTCCTAGAAGAACAACAGCTAAAATTTTTGGTCATGGATTCTTGCTAAAATATCACTTTCCCAAAGAAAATTAATGTTGTGAATTTTCATTGATTGTTATTGATCATGAAGAATATAACAACCACGATAAAAAGAGTAGGAAAAACATGATATCTCATCTGTAAGGGCATGTGGAAAGTAGGAAATGCTAATAAAAATAACTACCATTATTTCCTAAGTTAACATAATATAACAGAACACAAATATTTCATAACAATATTTTCTAGGCTCATTCTGATAACTCTTTTCTACATTCAAATTTAAAGGTTGAGGCATGTGATATATATTACACAAAAAACATCCCAAGCAATTTGTTAAAAAAAAAAAAAAACTCTTAATAAAGGACAAATCCAAAGGAATTTTTTTCTAATTTAATTAACAAATTATGAATCGACTTACCTATTTCATCACAGTGTATCAGGCACCAATAATATTTTTTAATCGTCATACCTGATGCAATAGTTACCATCTTTCAGACATACTGATCACGAACAAGCAAATAAACAAGAGCACCGTAGCTTAAGATCTACCTGCATAAATATAGGACTACTTCAGACAATCTCTTCACCACAACATAGCAATGAATAGAAATCATACATGCTCTGTAATGGACATACAGATGAGATAGAAGGGGATGGGTGTTAATATATGCAAAATCTTTATTAATTACATTGTAAAACACAATATGGAAAAACAGAATACAATTTTAGAAATACCCAGGTCACCATCATTGTTTTATTTTTATATGTGTAGATAAGGAGTTTAATAAACAATCCATGACTATTCAACTTCTTATATTTTGAAAATTTTAGCAAAAGTAACAAACCTAGCAACTAGAAAATTGAATCTATCTGCAAAATACAGCTTTGCCAGCATCGTAGAGGAAAAGCAAAACAAAATAAGTAAGAAAAGTTTAACATTTCACAAGAGTTTTACTTTTATTTATTTATTTATTATTTTTTATTTTTCATTTATTATTTACTTCTATTTTCTACTTTATTTTAATGAAAATGTCATGACCATAACATAAGAGCAGAATTAAACCAACATGAGAAATTATTTTTTCATAAGTTATAATAAACTAGCTTGGTGATTAATTCAAAAATTATATTACAAACTTCAGTGTTCTTGCAGTAAGCATCACTGCATAAACAAATGAGTCAGGAGTCATAAACTAATGATGATTCTAAATGTTATTTAGAGAGACATTCTGTTCTTAATATATTTCAAATATTCTACACAAGGCAAAGTGGATCCAAGTAATCTGTAGGCAAAATAAGATTTTAGAGAAGTATATATTTCCAACAGTATTTATAAAATATTACCTTTATGTGAGGCATCATCCTGGACTTTGTGGAAAACACACAAAGGAGTAAGAAGTGGCCCTTCAAGAAACATATCCAATATCAAGGTTTAACATGAAGCAGCATGTCTTCTCTAAGTAAAAAAACATTGTACCAACTGACTTTACTGAAACTTTATATTTATTGCTCTCGTTTTAGGTCATAGTGTTCTTCTGCATGCAGGCTGCTATAATGGACATGATATAGACTGAATAGCTTATAAAGAACAGGAATTTATTTCTCACAGTTCTAGAACTGAAAAGTTCAAGATTAAGGAATGGGCAGATCCAGGGAGAGCCCACATCCTCATAGATGGCTATCTTCTCACTGTAAACGTACATGATGAATGAATCAAGAGAACGCTCTGGGGTCTCCTTTAAAAGGACTGTAATCCCACTTATGACATAATCACCTCCCAAAGGCCCCTATGTTTTAATACTATCACTTCCAGAGTTAGATTTCATAATATGATTTTGGGAGACATAAACATTCACACCATAGTATATATAAACAAAAAAAAGGCACAAAAACAACAAACAACAAAAATTATTTTAACCACCTATTATTTTCAACAACATAAAATTTTAATTTGTTTCTATATAATATTAAATAACTCATTTGAGTGATTCACTTATATCCAATGCATCTGAGTGCAATTAAATTTGCTCACCCTACATATCCAGCAGCACATTTCTTCAGACTATCCCATTTCCCACTTTACAAGATTTACCACAATTAGAAGACAGGAACGGGGATAGAGGATAGATAGATAGATGTATACATAAACACACTTGTACATACACATATGCATATTTTTCCTGTTAATGACACTCATGCAAATAAAATTTAAGCTCAAGGAAACCTGTCTTGTGTGTTACTTAATATCCAGTTTTTAGTCAACATCCAAAAACAAATAATCCAATAAAAACATGGATAGAAGACATGAACAAGTGTTTCCCCAAAGAACACATTCAAATGTTCAGTAGATACATGAAAAGATGTCTATCATCATGTATCATCAGGAAATTGCAAAGCAAAACTAGAAAGAGATACCACCTCACACCTGTCAGAATGGCTAAAATCAACACTACAAGAAACAAAAGGTGTTGGAGAGGATGTGAAAAAGTAACACTTGTGGGGGCTGCCTGGGTGGCTCAGTGGGTTAAGCCTCTGCCTTCAGCTCAGGTCATGATCTCAGGGTCCTGGGATCAAGTCCCACATTGGGCTCTCTGCCAGGCATGGAGCCTGCTCCCTCCTCTCTCTCTCTACTTGTGATCTCTCTCTGTCAGATGAATAAAATCTTAAAAAAAAAGAAAAAGTAACAATTGTGAACTGTTAGTGGTGATGCAAACTGATACAGCCATATTTGAAAACAGTATGGAATTTCCATAAAATTTAAAAATAGAAGTCCTTTGTGATCCAACAATTCTGTTGGTGTGTATTTACCAATGAATATAAGAAAACGTATTCAAAGGGATGCTAGCACCCCTATGTTTATAGTAGCATTATTTGTAAAGCTAAGATATGGAAAGAGCCCAAGTATCCATCAATTGATGAATAAATAAAGAATAAGTGGTATGTATATACAATGGAATATTATTCTGCCATAAAAAAAGACTGAAATCTTGCCATTTGCAATAACATGGCTGGAACTAGACAGTATAATGCTAAAAGTGAAATAAGTCAGTCAGAGAAAGACAAATATCTTTACTCATATATGGAATAAAAGAAACAAAACAAACAAGCAAAGGGGGAAATAATAAGACATAGAAAGAGAAAGAAAGGAAGAAACAGACATTTCATTACGGAGAATAAACTGATGGTTACTTGAGAGGATCTGAAAGGAGTGATGGATTAAATAAGTGATGGGGGTTAATTAGAGCACTTGTCATGATGAGCACCGAGTGCTAGATGTTATATTGTACACATGAAACTAATACAACCATATATGTTAACTAACTGGATTTCAAATGAAAACTTTTTTAAAATCCCAGTTTTTAGCTCACATTCTGGCTTACAAAAGGGATTTAGTCAGGAATTTGGAGATTAGTTAATGATCAAATAAGGGGTGAACAGGCAGTTGTTAGATAAAATTACTATCCTTTCTGGCATGATCTTATACCTTTTATCTAGAATTACATTTAGCACTTTAGACTCTTCCTATTTTATTTTGAGTCATTAAACAAAAATTTCCTCAAAGGACCTTAGACTCCATCCAATTTGAGCAACAGTGTGAGAGAGGAAATGGTGTCCAGGAGGAAAAAAAAAGGATAAAACTACTTTTGTTTACTAGTGAATGCATAGTTCTTCCACAGAAGAAGCTCTAAATGGTCATGGCTCCAGCTTTATATGTGTTCAGTCATATGTTCAGAAGTAGGTAACACTATCAAAAAATATAAAGCATCTGAGATTATTTTCCCTTATTTGAAAGCTGGTGTATGAGTCTGCCGTGGTTTCTTGGGTGTTGATAGAAGACGCAGACTCATGGTTCAGAAATAATATAGTTTATAATTCACAGCAATAGAAGTAGCCAGAATATTAACAGTATTTGTGTGTGTGTGTGTGTGTGTGTGTTTGTGTTTGTGTGTGTGCGTGTGTGTGTGTGTGTGTAGGGGTGGGAGTTATATATCAGTTCTGAGCATCAGTTCCCACAAGAAGAATCAAAACAGAGGCAGATAATATTTGCAAACACAACAGGTTAAGTTAAAAAAAAGATACTATTTCTGTCTTCCAAGTCTATTCAATACAACCATCTTCAAAGGATGGTCTAGAACAAATAATAAATGCAGAAATGTAAGCAACCAATTGAAAAGTGTCTCCCAAGAAACACACTTTGAGAGTCTTCATTTGACAAAAATACTATAGGATATTACATGGATAAGGTGCATTGAATACTGGAAGGTTAAAATTACAAGGGACCAAATATTTTTAAGCAGTTCTGGCATCCAGTAGAGTTCAAATAGGTTTTATAAGATTGAGAAAAGAAGCCATCAAAACCTGGGCCCAGGGACACCTGGGTAGCTCAGTGGGTTAAGCCTCTGCCTTCGGCGCAGGCCATGATCTCAGGGTCCTGGGATCGAGCTCTGCATCAAGCTCTCTGTTCAGTAGGGAGCCTGCTTCCCCCTCTCTCTCTGCCTCTCTGCTGACTTGTGGTCTCTGTCTGTCAAATAAATAAATAAAATCTTAAAACAAAACAAAGCAAAACAAAAAACCTAGGCCCAATTTTCCCAAAAGCATGATTCTGATTCTAGTCTCTATGATGTTATCCCTTGAAGACAATGTCTCTAATTGAGTTGAATTAGTTTACTAAAGAGCATACCCCCATTTGTTGTAGGAGATGAACAATATGCAAGAGGCAAAATGCCACATGGAAGCCACCTGGTCTTCAGTGGAATATAGAATCTGTTCCTTTGGGATGAATTTGTTCCACATTTGAATTCCCACTTAAGGGAAAATAAGAATGCCTTCTAATAGATTTTAAATAGGAAATGACAACGGAAGCTTATACAAGATTATAAAATGGGAAATTTCATTTAGATAAGCAATAATTTCAAAGTCATCTTCTTAATATTACAGACTCTTCACATAATCATAATTTTATTTTGGTATTATATGGTAATTTCAAATATAGTAAATATAAAGAATTTACCTCTGTAATTATAGCGAGTCTGGTCATAGTTTAATGGCAACAAAACTTCAAGTTAGAAGTATGGTCTACCAATTATGAATACATTTGGAAATGGTGTGTCATCTTCACTCCACTTGTCTCACTAAAACAGTGAGCCAAAAAAAGTAGGTCCAAGCTGTTTACTATGGTCAAAATGGGTTGCTTTTGCACTTGATAAAGAAGCAGTCATATTTTGGAAGAAGAAACTGAGGCTATTAATATTTTCAACTTATTTTCAGAAAAGGAAATAAAGGATAATCTAAGCTAAAGCCAAAATCTTACACAAGGTGGCAGGAGAATGATCTTTTCCCAGATAAAGGGTTTTTCAACTTAGCCATGTTAGGAGGAAGAAGAGATGAGACATTGTGGACTTGACTAACGTTTGTACACTGTTCAAAAAGTTTTCAAAATAATGTGTATTATTTTTCTTCTTTTAGTTGAGACAAACAAACAAACAAACAAACAAAAAACCACTAATGAGCTTACTTTTAAAAGGAGGTAAACAAGAAACTAGCACAGATTGAGTGTTAGGTATTGTTCCCCTCCTTTTTTTTTTATTATGTTATGTTAGTTACCATACAATACATCATTAGTTTTTGAAGTAGTGTTCCATGATTCATTGTTGGTGTAAAACACCCAGTGCCCCATGCAATATGTGCCCTCCTTAATACCCATCACCAGGCTCACCCATCCCCACATCCTTCTCATCTTTAAAACCCTCAGTTTGTTTCTTGGAGTCCATAGTTTTTCATGTTTCATTTCCCCCTCCAATGCCCCCACTTCATTTTTCCTTTCCTTCTCCTAATGTCCTCCATGCTATTCCTTAGGTTCCACAAATAAGTGAAACCATATGATGATTGACTTTCTCTACTTGACTTATTTCACTTAACATAATCTCCTCCAGTCCCATCCATGTTGATGCAAAAGTTGGGTATTCATCCTTTCTGATGGCTGAGTGATATTCCATTGTATCCATAGATCACATCTTCTTTATCCGTTTGTCTGTTGAAGGGGATCTTGGCTCTTTCAACAGAATGGCTATTGTGGACATTGCTGCTATGAACACTGGGGTGCATATGGCCCTTCTTTCCAGTAAAATAGAGCTAGCCTATGACCCAGCGATTGCACTATTGAGTATTGACCTCAAAGATACAGATGTAGTGAAAAGAATTAGGTATTGTTAAAGCACAAATGCAGGGGATAGAAGTTATGGTACAGAAGAGGGAAGGGCAACCATATGGCAGAGTAGAATAAAGTAGCTCAGGAAGAAATTAGTCATATCCAGATATTGTAAGGCATGTGGGGTTGGCAGGGAGAGCATGAGAATTCATGGGAGAAGAGAGAGAAAATGGACCAGGAAGGAGAGGTTTATAACATTTTAACATCTAAGGTAAGCATATGCAAAGCAGAATAGGGAAAAAAATAAAAGTTTTTATAAGACTCAATACATAAGGAATAACGTGGAGGACACTGGGAGATGGAGAGAAGTGTGCTGGGGGAAATCGGAGGGAGAGACAAACCATGAGAGACTGTGGACTCTGAGAAACAAACTGAGGGTTTTGAAGAGGAGGGTGGCAGGTGGTTGGGTGAGCCCAGTGGTGGGTATTAAGGAGGGAATTTATTACATGAAGCACTGGGTGTGGTACATAAACAATGAATTTTAGATCACTGAAAATAAATTAAAAGAAAAAAAAAAGACTGACTACAGACATGGACCTCAGTGTAACACAGATATGGAACTCACTGGAATACCAGCCACTTCCCACCGACACACACAGACTATGATAATAATAAATAATAATAAATAATCATGCAATTAAGAAAATTGCCTGCCGGGCGCCTGGGTGGCTCAGTGGGATAAGCCGCTGCCTTCGGCTCAGGTCATGATCTCAGAGTTCTGGGATGGAGTCCCGCTGAGCAGAGAGCCTGCTTCCCTCTCTCTCTCTCTCTGGCTGCCTCTCCATCTACTTGTGATTTCTCTCTGTTAAATTAATAAATTAAATCTTTAAAAAAAAAAGAATATTGCCTGCCAAATAATTTTTCCTCTTTTTTATTTTTATGATTATTATTTTCATTTTATTTTTAAAGTTTTTATTTAAATTCCAGTTAGTTAAAATAACGTTAATATTAGTTTCATGTGTACAATATAGTGATCAACACTGCCATACAATGGCTTACATAAAAAAATGAAAAAAAATTTTAAAAGATTTTATTTTTAAAAACCTCTACACCCAAGGTGGTTTTCAAACGTACAACCCCAAGATCAAGAGTTACATATTTTACTGACTGATCCAGCCAGGCACCCCAACAAATAAAAATTTTATAAAATTGTTGAGTTTGTGGGAGTCTCATTTGCTCAGTCAGTTAAGTGTCTGCCTTTGGCTCAGATCATGATCTCAAGAGTCCTGGGATCGAGCCCCATATTACTCATGCTCTCGCTCTCTCTCTCTCTCTCTCTCTCTCTCTGGCTTTTCCTCTTAAATAAATAAATAAAATATTTTTTAAAAAATTGTCGAGTTTGTTTAACTAGTTTTAAACTAGTAGACAGAGATGAAGATAAAGTATGATGTCATGGCAGGGAAAAATACAACTTACACGTTTTAAAAATAAAATGCGCAATGCAAGTTACATCACTTCTTTGATCACCACACTGGGACTTTCCCTACTGAGTTGTTGTAATGTAAGGACCTATTTTATATTTTTATATTTTAGCAAGAGGCTTTCATTGACGTTAACCCTGAAACTGTCCTTGCTCCCCTTCCCCCAGGGAATTCACTTAAAAACAAGACCTGGAAATCAGCTCCAGGTAACAAAGCCCATATACAAGGGTGGGTCAGGCCAGGTGGAGACATCAATCAGCGGGAGGGGGGGGTGGTGTTTGCATATTGTCTCCCTAGATACTAAGGAGTATGCCCCACTCCTCTGCCCTTTGGGAACCGTTTTGGCACCAATCCTAATCAAGGTGTAATAGGCTGGGTCAAATGTCTATACTAGGGTAAATTGAACCTCAATTGGTCACCTAGCCTCACTGTGGAGTTTCCTGTGTGTGTTAAAATCTCATTGGTCACCTGTGCGTGGCCAGGCCTGACTTCATGGCCTTTGCCCTTAAAAGCTAGACTGTGAAACAGTGAAGGGTTGCCTTCTCTCATAAGAGGTGTGGCTCTGAACGTTCGGTTAGATTCTTGATGCTTGGCATGAAATAAGGCTTTGCTTGACCTTCGCTTTACATCAGTCTCGCTCCTTTAATCATAGACCCATTATTGGGGCATAACAGTATTAATCTTATAGTTATAAGTCCACAATGCACCCATCATCCATTCTACCCCTTAACATTCCCCTTTGGACAGACCCATGATCTAGAACAAGCCTTATTTTATAGTGCCTTGTAGGAGATTTTTGCTGCTGCCTAAATTGCCTACTTTCCTCTCACCATTACCACGGAAATTGGGTCCACTGAAACAAAGGGGTAGTGTAAGAAATTAACAACTTCCATAAATCTCTTTAAATCATAAAGTATAAGATAGTGATACCTTTTTTTCTGCCACATAACCAATTTTTGCAAGAATAAGGTCATATAAGAGAATTTACAACACATGCTAGCATTATCCTACTGGACCCAGATCATTTGTATGTTTCTCTGTCTCTGAGAAATGTAGTTATTTACATGACTGAAACCTACAAACTGTTTGATATGACTACTAATATCACCTACATTATTTTAAAGCCTGTTTAAGGCTTCTGAAATACATAGGTTTTGTAAACACTTATTAAGCATCTTGTATATATCAAACACTTTAAAAATCTCTGCTTTAAAAACAAAACAAAAAAACTCTACCTCAATGGAACTTTGAGTCTAGTTCACATGGTTATTTGGGATATAAGCAGAGTTGTGCAGCAGAAGTGCTCTGGGCCCATAATTTGGGTTATAGAATTTATGTTTTCTAATGAAATATCACTAACTTGCATTATTGTTAACAAGAATCTTGTGCATTACCATCAGTTTTCTACATTATAACCTCTTGCTCTACGGTTTGTAAATAACTTTGTCAATAGCAAGCTAGTAAACAGGGTGACTCCAATGAATTGAGATAATCTCCAGAGTTTCTGCTACATAATGCCCAGGACTCCATTGAAAGGACACCTAAGAATTTATTTTGCCCAAAACTTTGGTCATTTTTTTCACTGTCCTTACCTATTTTCCAAACCTAGTCCTTTTGCTTCACCTTTCAGTCTACGGACAACCCTGTATCTGACTGACTTGTAAATTCTGGGAATGTCTTGCAGCTTAATTTGCTTGCCAGAGGTGGTTCCTCTATTTGATGTCTAAGAACCCTAATTAGTTAAGAAAACTTTTTTTAACATTTTCATTGCTATTTATTATTATTATTATTATTACTAATATCTCTATTATAAATAATTCACAAGGGCATCTTTCTGACAAAAGACAAAGAGCTGGCTACTAGTAGAAAAAGTACATTTGACTCTGTCAGTGAAAGTGGTAAAGGGATTTGAGAAAATAAGGCAAAGCACTGGAATTATGTGTTAAAACTTTAAATATTATAGACCCATTTACTTAATTTCTAATACTGTTGTTGCTTATAATTAAATAAGATGTTTTCCATGAACCACGCATTACAACAAATATATTGTTTATACAGATTAAATTTTCATCAAAAGGGATGCCAGGGCGGCTCAGTTGGTTAAGCAGCTGCCTTTGGTTAAGCAGCATCCTGGGATCGAGTCCCACATTGGGCTCCTTGCTCGGCCGGGAGCCTGCTTCTCCCTCTGCCTCTGCCTGCCATTCTGTCTGCCTGTGCTTGCTCTCTCGCCCACAATCTCTGATAAATAAATAAAATCTTATAAACATTCGGGTGCACGTGCCCCTTTGGATCACTACGTTTGTATCTTTAGGGTAAATACCCAATAGTGCAATTGCTGGGTCATAGGGCAGTTCTATTTTCAACAATAAATAAATAAATTTTCATCAAAAAATAGTAAGTGTATTTTATTGTAGGATCATGATCAGCAGTTTGCAGATGAGAAAAGTGAAATTTAGAAAAGTATGTCTCTTCAAATCCCTCATACAATATCTGGCCTAGATAGAAGGATATACTATCACAATTGAGGAAGATAATTGAGATTACTTAAAATGATAAACTTTATTGTATAGGGTTTTTAAAAGTTTGCCACAGATTTAGATTCTTTTAAAATATATATCTATTTTGTGTAAAGAGAATGCACTGAGAAGTAAAAAGAAAGTGATATATCAGTGCTACCAACTAATGGCTATAATATCATCACCTTATTTATGAACAATTAAACAGTGTGCAATATTTAAATAAATTTAAATAAATTCCTATTTATTTTATATATTTATAAATTTAAATAAATTCCTATTTATTTATTATTAAAGAAATTCCTCTAACAAACAGTATGTTTTGAAGGTTGCTAGCAGGAAATTGTTGTACTACATGGAAGTAATCAGAAAATGTGATCTAAAAGTCTGCTTTCAAGGGTATCTGCGTGGCTCAGTGGGTTAAAATTCTGCTTTCAAGAAGCTATAACAGTAAGTACTGAGCATTAGCTATTATATGCTATGGATGAATAACTGAAATCTACATTTGAAACTAATGGTACACTATACGTTAACTAATTGAATTTTAAAAAGTTAATTTAAAAAAACCCACTATTTTATAAAACAATATTCCCAACAGGCTCTTTTGCTTTAAAATACTCACTTTGTAATGAGAGTCATTACTTTTGTCTAGCCAATTCTTACACCACTGTTTATCCCTTCCCTGCTTTATCCCTTCCCAGTATCAATAAAGGCTCACTTGGGTTACCTAGAAGCCATGAGAAAGCTTGTAATAGATCTGGCTGGTTTTCACCAGCAATTTGACCACCATGTGCACAGGGAAGTCTATTGATAAAGGCTTTATTGCAATAAGTTGCAAATACATGGATGATTTTGAATTCTCTTTCTTGAGGTCTTGTTTCATGATAATCAATTTAGGGTGGCTTATTGGAATGGATGTTATTAACATATCTTCATAGTTATAAGTACATGAAATTGTAAAATAGATTAATGAATGTGGCATTACTGACAACTGTCCTCATTTTGAAATCAAATTACAGTGTACTAAGATGAGGAAGCAAAGCAGATTTGGGATTATGAGTGAAATAATTTAAAAAAGTCTTAGGGGTATGATCAGACTATTGGGTAATTCAGTAGAAAAATGTCAACTGATTGAGATTCTGTGTTCCCTGATTTCAGAGAGAAGTTAAGATAAATAAGGAACACGAGGAGACTAGGAAGCCAAACATAAGTGATACTTTTGTGCCAGGGTGTGTATACATCTGTTTATCTTCTTGCTTTACCACTAAGGTTGCTCCTAGAGGAGAGTTTAAATATGTGTTGGAGCTAATCTCTGTGGATTACACAAGAAACCACATCCTACAGCTCTCCCTGAAACACCCTTTATGATTTCAATGTAATTTGGTTTTTGCATTTTTAGAAATAACAAAATACTTTGCAAACTCATCTACTTTATTACCACCACAAGTGAGTCAGCTGACTCCACATTTTAACACAGTGACAGTCACAGAGGAATGGAGGAATGAGTAGAGTTATCAATATATGTGCTTTTAAGAAGTATGACAGGGTAGCAGCTATTTCCAGGAACCAAAACATGGGTCAGCAGCTGTGCAGGAAAAGTGATGGAATAAATGACTCATTTCAGAGGAGTTCTATAACATATTAGTTCTAGAATGTATCTTCAGCACCCAATTACCCGCTTTGATCTAAAGATAAGGATTTACAGTTAACGTCCCATTTATGATTTGACTGGTAGGGTCTGAATCATTTTTACTATTGTTTTGACTATTACTTGAAACCTATAGTAGTACTTGGGATATGTGTTGTGTATTCTGTGCTATTTTTAGATTAGATAACTTCTGTCTCGAACTCCTGTTAATTTGTTTGTTTTGTTTATTTGATAGTGGTTTCAGTAAATGGATATATCTGAAAAATTGCAAAGCCACTATTAAAATAAGTTATTATGATATATAGCATGGTATTGCACATTCCTCCTTTGAATCCGACAGAGCTTCACCATATCCTTAACAACTTGGGAAAAACATGCTATTATTTTTCTTTATAAAATTTCTCCTGTTAGGCTGTGATGGTTGTCATGAGCAGTAACTCCTCTGAAGGCTTTGTCAAAAGAGTTGAAAAAATTGGAAAGGTGTGAATGAAGCTGTTAGCTGAATATAAAGAAAAGAGCATTGAAGTACAATTCACACTCTTACTTCTCCTTCTATGCTTTCAGATGTTTGACATTTGAAAATTTTGCTTCTAGAAGAGATGCCCTATATAATTCTTACTTTAAGGAGCAAGTTGCTTTTATAATTTTTTTTATTATTCTACCATTCAAGTATTTCCATTTAAATTAAATTCAATACCATTTAAAAAAAATCAAAAGTGCAGCCAGTATTCAATTCCTGGGCTAAATAATTTTAGAAAGCTTTGTGTTATTGAACCTACAGGGTTTTTCTGTAGTTTTAACTCTTTCTTTCTGTGATTTTTCCCATTAGTCAGGTAAGTGACTGCAATATAACAGACATTGAGGGTAAAGAAGGACTGAATAGAACAATCCTTGGCCTCATGAAGTTGAGAATCTAGCAAGGGAGTCAAACAATTCAATCATTCAGAGACAATTTATTGAGTGTCTGGCCTAAGATGAGCACAACAAAACCCCAGCACAGAGGAATCATTTTAATGGGAGAGATAGATAATAGGTAAGCCAACTTTAAAAAAAAATCGTACTGGTTTTTCTTTAATAGTGATGCATATTTGAACTAAATAAGCACATTTTAAAAAGAGCAGTGATTGAGAAGAGGCTTTTTAACTGAGTGGTCTGAAAGGGCCTCCCTGAAAAAGTCTGTTTTGAACAGATTTCTGAATAATATCAGCCAGGAAGCTGCGTAAAAATCTCAGGGATGGGTGATTTTTCCAGTCAAAAAACTGTAAAGGCTCCAAAGTCACAATAGAGCCATAAGTTTCTCTAATAAAGTAACTTCTGACAAAGAATGAGAAGAAATAACTAGGTTTATTTGATAGTGGTTTGAAAGAAAAGGGACAGACTTTCTATGGAATTCATATTTAATTAAAGCTCTAAAGGACAAAAATACAATAGAGCAAAATTCTGGTCACGCTGATATACCTAATGAAAGTTCAGAAACAAGGTGTGGGTAGCAAAGAGTGTGTGGGAATGTTGGTAAGAACAGTTGGGAAGAGTCATCCCTGAACATGTTCTTAAATAAAGCAATTCTTGTGTTGTTTGAAAGGGTAAATTGGAGTTTGCCTAAGTGATTAGAGAAGGATGCCTCAGCTTATGGAAGTTCAAAGCCATAAAAATGTGATAAACTACTACAGACATTTTCATGTATATTTGTTGTTGCTTCTAGTAATGGTGATCTAAAAACTCCTACTTAAGACAACTAAAAATCCAGACAAAATAGCTTTTAAAATTAAAAATATCAGAATGATTATAAAAATTAAGTGTGGGATTACTGGGCCAAAATACGAAATACAATGAGAGCCTAGAGATATATGCCCTGAAGCCATTTTAGCTATGAGAGCATTTGAAACTGCTAAAACACACTGAGCTGTGTTGTTAATAGACTCTTGATACTAGAGAAACAAAATTCATAATCCAGCAGCAATCAAATTTGAGGACTTTGGTACAACCCAAATTTAAGTTGAGATCCCCAAAGCACAAGGAGAAGCAGAAATAAGACTATAGCCTACCTTGCCTTCTGTGTAAACTGAGAAAGTCAATCACTGAATTTGGAGTAGGATTGTCTTGTAGAGTCTCAGATATAAGAGAAAATCCTGCCAAGGAGGACCATACCATTATTATAGCTCTTAATTATCCCTACTCAATAAGAGTTTCAAATATAATGTCTTGAACATAGCAAAATGTAACAAAGCGCACAAAGAAAAACCATTAACAAGATTTGATAGACAAAATGGGATTAAGTATGATGTTAAAATGATCAATAAAGATTGTAAAATGGCTTGAGTACTCTGCTCAAAGAAATGAGAGGGGAAGCAAATTGAACAAAAAACTGAAACTAAAAATGATATTGAGAAAGGTTTTATAAATGAACCAAATGGATACTCTAGAACTTTAAAGATATGACAGCTAATTTAAGATACCACAGGGGTGCCTGGGTGGCTCACTTAATTAAACCTCCAATTCTTGTTCTTTTTTTTTTTTAACACCTTAATTTTATTTTATTTCTTTCATTTTGGCTCAGGTCATGATGTCAGGGTTGTGAAATAGAGCCCAGAGTTGGGCTCTGTGCTGAGCCTGGAGCCTGCTTAAGATTTTTTTCCCTTCTTTTTCTATCCCTCCCTGAGCTCTCACTTGCTCACTCTCTCTTGCTTGCAAATAAATAGATAGATAGATAATAGACAAAGCAAAATAAAAGCAGATTATGAAAATAAATATAAAGATTTTGAAATGAAAACAAGTTCTAAATAAAATAGAGAAGACCTACACAGCTAAAAGTTCATTCAGAAAATCTACTATTAAAGAAGTCAGTATGACACAATGTTAAGATATCAAAAGATTTGAGCATGTACTTTACAGAAAGTGTAATCCAAATGGCCACTCATATATAAAAACTGTTTATCTTTATTATGAATCTGGAATTAAATTAAATTAAAAATGAATTAAAACCTAAAATGACATACTATTACACACTTACCATATTGGGCAACAGTAAAATTGTCTTGCAAGAATGTGAAAGAATGAAAGTGCCCATAATAAAAACATTTGAGGTAGGTTGGACAATATTTAGAAAACTTAAAAATAAAAATAAAGATTTGGTCCATTCCTAGAAATACAACATGGAACTAAATGAATATTTTCACCAGGATATGCAAACAGATGATTATAGCTATTTTATTCATAACGGCAGATCAGTAGTGGTCTATTTGCACAATGTTACATTAAATAAGAGAGAATATTAACAAACTAGGAGGAGGGGCTAGGTTGTTATCATAAACAGATCTTCTATGGTGCTGATTATGTTCTATTTCTCAAAATCTTTAAGTTAAAAAAGTTTTCAAATTTATATCTAGATAGATAGAGGATAGATGGACAGATATCCCAGAAGCTGCAAGGCTAGTCTAAGACCAGGCTTTAAAGGGCTTTTCTATACTCTACTAAATACTTGAAACCATTCATTATATCATAGCTCAGTGTTCAAATCTCCATTTGTTTCCTCAGTTTCCTAATATTTATCTTAAGGTGACCTGATCCAGACTTTTGATCACCTTTGTCTAAATATTTCTATTTTAACAAAGTCCTTTTTAAAACTGAGAGACTAAAACTTAGAAAAATACTCTGATTGTTATCTCACTAGAGTGGAAAATATATAGTTACCCATTAACTAATGATATCCATGTCTACATTAGATCCATGACATTTTTAATTCTTGGGAGCTTTTGGTTAAATGAATTTTTTAAGCTTCCTTTAAATGAAGCTTTAAGCCATCACCACATGAATAAAATTAAAGAACTAAATGAAAACAGGCCAAGTATTTACAGAGTAATAGAATGTGCAGTGGAAAGAGTACAATTCTGAAATCATAAAGCCTAAATTAGTGTGATGCATCTTTACTAGCCATGTAATCATAAACCAGTTATCTAAATGTGTTAGCCTCAGTTTTTTCACCCATGAAATGGTGATGATAATACTTATTATGCAGAGTTGTTGTGCGGATGTGATGAAGCATGGAGCATGAGAGTCTCATATTCCATGCTAAAATGATAGCTATTTTTATACTTATAATAATTCTAATAATAGTAATTAAATTGTTCAAAATAGTAATATTCATCTATATTGAGGCATTGTATTGACTATTCATAGACACATTTACCAAAATAAATTTCATTTTACTTTACCCCCTCTGAGGATATGTATTCCCTAATTCAATATGAATCTCATTATGAGTAATAATTATCATAATAAATATGCTGATTTTTCTTCTATTTATTTTTAGGGAAGTATCCTTTACTGTTGAACATAAAGAAACTTAAGCAAGTCTGTCTTATTCAAAATTTGCATGCTGCTTTCTTATGAAACTAGATTATAGAGTTGTATGAAATAAATTCATGCAGTTAAGACATTTATGTTTGGAAAACTGGGTGGTCAGTTTAGTATTTCAAAAGAAGATTTTAAATTTAAACCTTAAAACTGAGCTCTTTCAGCCTTATTTATAGACCATCCTTCATGCTTCATAAGTACTCCTTCATTGTAAACTAAGTAATAGTGTTTGTCACAGTGTATATAACGAAAATGGATTTTATATTCTATTATTTCAGAGTTAGTTGCAGTTTCTACTTCCTTACTTCCTTTTTTGAAAAATAGATTAATTCTACAAAAAGTTTTTGCCAGCTTTATTGAAAAAAAATCGACATATTATAATTTGTAAATTTAAGAAATGATTTCTTATAACATTGCAAACTTTTAACATTGTGTAAATTTTGTACAATTTGATAAATCGGTATACATCTTTATTGCAATATAATCTACATAAAAATGTTAATACATCTACTATCTCGTATAGTTGCCACTGTTTTTTATGCATGTATCATAAGGAATTTATGATCTACTCTCTTAGCAACTTCTATGTATATAGTATAGTAGAGATAAACTTCAGAGGTCTTGTGGGTTTTGTTCCAGACTGCCTCAATAAAGTGATTATCTCAATAAACTAAGTCAAATTATTATTATTATTTTTTTTGGTTTCCCAGTGCATATAAAAAATTATGTTTCCCAGTGCATATAAAAAATAAACACTATCCTGTACTGTTCAAAAGCATTATGTTTTTAAAGAAAAACAATGTATATACCTTAAGTAAACTAGTTCTGAGTTTTCAGTGGGTCATAATTACTGATCACAGATCACCATAACAAATACAATAATAATGAAAAAACTTGAAATATTGCAAGAATTACCAACATGTGACAGACAGACACAAAATGAACAAATGTTGTTAGAAAAATGGTGGCAGCAGACCTCTTTTATACAAGATTGCTATAAACTTTCAACTTGTAAGAATGTGATATATGCAAAGTTTAATAAAGGGAAGCACAATTAAAAAAAAGTATGTATATTTTATTAACTATGATCATCATGCTGTACATTAGATCCCCAGAACTTTTTCGTATTATAGTTGCAAGTTTGCACCCTTTGACCACCTTACTCCACCCCAGGTTCACCCCTTGTCAACTCAACTCTAAGTTTCCATTAGTTTGCCTTTTCCTCAGATTCTGTATGTAAGGGATATCATAATACATAAATTTAAAAAATATATAAAATCTTTGAAAAATTTCACTTAGTATAACACCTTCAAGATCCATCCATGCTGTTGTATGGCAGTATTTCTTAATTTTTCATGGGTAAGTAGTATTCCATAGTATATATTTACCATACTTAGTTTATTCATTCATCCATTAATGGATACTGAAGTTATTTCCATCTCTTGCTTAGAGTTAATAATGTGATAATAAACATAAGAGTGCAGATATGTCTTTGACCTGTGACTTCGTTTCCTTTAGATATATCCCTAGAAGTGGGATTACTGAATCATATGGTAATTTTACTTTTAATAATATGAATAATCTCCATACTGTTTTCCATACAAATTTATATCCCTATCACAGTGCATTTTCCCCAGTATTTACCAAAATTTGTTAGTTTCAGTTTTGGTAGTATATATTCTAATAGGTAGTAATATCTTGCTGTGTTTTTCAGAGGTAAACAACAACAACAACATCATAATGACTTTGCCCTGAGTTTTTTACGTTGAGCACTTTTTAATGCTCCTGTTGGTCATTTATATAACTTTTTTGAAAAAAAAAAAGTCTATTGAGATCCTTTTGCTATTTTTTTAATTATATATATTTTTTCTATTTGTATCTGTTGGTTATTAACCTCTTTTCAGATATAAGATTTGTAAGTATTTTCTTACATTCTGTGGATTGTGTTTTCATTCTCTCTCTCTCTCTTTTTTTTTGGCAATGCAGACACTTTAGTTTGATGTAATACGATTTATTTATTTTTGCTTTTTTTCCTGTGTTTTTGGTCTGGTATCCAAAAAACTATTGGCAAGACCAATGTCAAGGAGAATTTTTCCTATGTTTTCCTTTAGGAAATGTAGTTTCATGCATCACCTTTAAGTCTTTAATCTATTTCAAGTTAAGACTTATGAGTGATATAAGGTTCCGGTTTCATACTGTTTATGTGACTATTCAGTTTTAAATATCATTTTTGAACAGACTATCTTTACCCATTACATATGTTGGCCCCTGTCAAATATTAGGTGACTGTATGAAAGGATTTATTTCTGTTCTACTTGTTTATTGGTCTGTTTTTATGCCAGTATACTTTATTGTTTTGAGCATGAGGGCTTTGTAGTATAGTTTCAAATCAAGAAGTGTAATTTCTCTTCTTCATTCTTTCTCAGAACTGCTTTGATTATTTGTTGTCTTTTATGGTCTCATATAAATTGTAGGATTCTTTACTTACTTCTGTAAAAAATAATATTGGATTTTTTAAAGATTTTTAATTTATTTATTTGACAGAGAGAGATGACAAGCAGGCAGAGAGGCAGGCAGACAGAGAAGAGGAAGCAGGCTTCCTGCTGAGCAGAGAGCCTGATGCGGGGCTCGATCCCAGGACCCTGGAATCATGACCTGAGCCGAAGGCAGCGGCTTAACCCACTGAGCCACCCAGGCGCCCCTAACATTGGATTTTTGATAGGAATTGGATTTACAGATGGTTTTCGGTAGTATGGACATTTTAACAATGTTAATTCTTACCATTCATAAATATGAGCTATCTTTCCATTTGTGTCTCCTTCAATTTCTTTATCAATGTCATAGTTTATGGAGTACAGATCTTTCATCTTCTTAGTTAAATCTATTCCTAAGTATTTTATTATTTTTGATGCTATTGTGAATTAGATTGTTTTCTTTATTTTTTCAGGTAGTTCATCATTAGAGTGTTAAAATGCTCCTGTCTTTTGCTTACTTTGGATGATATGAAAAACAGGGAAGAATTCCATATTAAAAAAAATGAAACAAAACAAAATTCTTGTCTTTTATATATTGATCTTGTATTTGGCGGCTTTACTAAATTTGTTTATTCAAATTTTTTTTGTGAAGTTTTTAGGATTTTTTAACATGTAAGTTCATGTTATCCAAAAAAAGAAAATTTTACTTCTTCCTTTTTTTTTTTTTTTTTTTTGGAGTCTCTTATTTCTTTGTGTTCCTTGTTTCTCTGGCTAGGACATCCAGTACTATGTCAAATGAGAGTAGTGAAAGTGGACACACTTGTCTTTTTTCTGATCTTTAAGGGGAAAACTTCCAAACTTTTTTGATTGAATATGAGATTAGCTCTGGGCTTGCAATATGTGGTTTTTCTTTAATGGATTTTTTAAATTATTTTTTAAAAAATTTTTTATAAACATATAATGTGTTTTTATCCCTAGGGGTACAGGTCTGTGAATCACCAGGTTTACACATTTCACAGCACTCACCATCACTCACCATAGCACCTGCCCTCCCCAATGTCCATACCCCCACCATCCTCTCCCAACACACCTCCCCCCAGCAACCCTCAGTCTGTTTTGTGAGATTCAGTCTTTTATGGTTTGTCTCCCTCCCAATCCCATCTTCTTTTATTTTTCTTTTCGTACGCCCAAAACCGCCTATGTTGCATCCCCACTTCATCATATCAGGGAGATCATATGATAGTTGTCTTTCTCAGATTGATTTATTTCGCCAAGCATAATACCCTCTAGTTCCATCCACGTCATCACAAATAGCAGGATTTCATTTCTTTTGATGGCTGCATAGTATCCCATTGTACATATATACCACATCTTATTTATTGATTCATCTGTTGAAGGACATTTAGGTTCTTTCCATAGTTTAACTATTGTGGACATTGCTGCTATAAACATTTGGGTGCATGTGCCCCTTCAGAATGCCAAGTTTGTATCTGTAGGGTATATACCCAGTACTGCAATCACTGGGTCATAGGCTAGTTCTATTTTCAGCTTTTTGAGGCACCTCCACGCTGCTTTCCAGAGTGGTCGCTCCAGCTTGCATTCCCACGTACAGTGTAGGAGGGTTGCCCTTTCTCCACATCCTCGCCAGCATCTGTCATTGACTGACTTGTTCATTTTAGCCATTCTGAAAGGTGTGAGGTGGTATCTCATTCTGGTTTTGATTTGTATTTCCCTGATGCCATGTGTCTGTTGGCCATTTGGATGTATTTTTTGCAGAAATGTCTGTTCATGTCCTCTGCCCATTTCTCCATTCGATTATTTGTTCTTAGGGTGTTGAGTTTGATAAGCTCTTTATAGATTTTGGATGGATACTGGTTCTTTACCTGGTATGTCATTTGCAAATATCTTCTCCCAGATAACTTCTGACAGTCATCTTTTGGCTTTGTTAACTGTTTCCTTTGTTGGGCAAAAGCTTTTTGATCTGATGAAATCCCAAGAGTTCATTCTTGCCCTTGCTTCCCTTGCCTTTGGCAATGTTCCTAGGAAGAAGTTGCTGCTGCTGAGGTCAAAGAGGTTGCTGCCTGTACTCTCCTCAAGGATTTTGATGGATTCCTTTCTCACATTATGCTTCTTCATCCATTTCCAGTCTATTTTCATGTATGGTGTAAGGAAATGGTCCAACTTCATTTTTCTGCATGTGGCTGTTCAATTTTCCCAACACCATTTGTTGAAGAGGCTGTCTCTTTTCCATAGGACATTTCTTCCTGCTTTGTTGACGATTAGTTGACCATAGAGTTGAGGGTGTATTTCTGGGCTCTCTATTCTGTTCCATTGATCTATGTCTGTTTTGGGGACAGTTCCCTACCATCTTGATGATGACAACTTTGTAATAGAGCTTGAAGTCTGGAATTGTGATGCCAACAACTTTGGCTTTCTCTTTCAATATTCCTCTGGCTATTCGAGGTATTTTCTGGTTCCATATATATTTTAGGATGATTTGTCCCATTTCTTTGGAAAAAAAATGGATGAGATTTTGATAGGGATTGCATTAAATGTGTAGATTGCTTTAGGTAGCATAGACATTTTCACAATACATTTCTTCCAATACAGGAGAATGGAACATTTTTCCATTTCTTTGTGTCTTCTTCAATTTCTTTCATGAGTACTCACTTTAGAGTTCTGAGTATAGATTCTTTGTCTCTTTGGTTAGGTTTATTCCTAGGTATCTTAGGGTTTTGAGTGCAATTGTAAATGGGATTCACTCCTTAATTTCTATTTCTTCAGTCTTGTTGGTTTAAAAAAAATGCAACCAATTTCTGTGCATTGATTTTATATTCTGACACTTTACAGAATTCCTATACAAGTTATAGCAGATTTGGAGTGGAGTCCTTTAAGTTTTCCACATACAGTGTCATATCGTCTGCAAGCAGGGATAGTTTGACTTCTCTTTTGCCAATTTGGCAAAATTTGGATGCCTTTAATTTCTTTTTGTTGTCTGATTGCTGAGGCTAGGACTTCTAGTACGATGTTGAATAGCAGTGGTGATAACGGACATCCCTGCCGTGTTCCTGACCTCAGCGGAAAAGTATTCAGTTTTTCTCCATTGAGAATGATATTTGCAGTGGGTTTTTCATAGATGGCTTTGATAATATTGATAATATGTGCCCTCTATCCCTACACTTTGAAGAGTTTTAATCAGGAAGGGACACTGCACTTTGCCAAATGCTTTTTCAGCATCTATGGAGAGTATCATGTGGTTCTTGTTCTTTCTTTTATTAATGCGTTGTATCACATTGATTGATTTGCATATGTTGAACCAACCTTATAGCCCTGGAATAAATCCCACTTGGTCGTGGTGAATAATCCTTTTAATGTACTGTTGAATCCTATTGGCTAGTATTTTGGTGAGAATTTTCGCATCTGTGTTCATCAAGGATATTGGTTTGCTGTTCTCTTTTTTGATGGGATCCTTGTCTGGTTTTGGGATCAAGGTGATGCTGGCCTCATAAAATGAGTTTGGAAGTTTTCCTTCCATTTCTATTTTTTTGGAACAGTATCATGAGAATAGGAATTAATTCTTCTTTAAATGTTTGGTAGAATTTCCCTGGGAAGCCATCTGGCCCGGGGCTTTTGTTTGTTTGGAGATTTTTGATGACTGTTTCAATCTCCGTACTGGTTATGGGTCTGTTTCTTCCTGGTTCAGTTGTGGTAGTTTATATGTCTCTAGGAATGTATCCATTTCTTCCAGATTGTTGAATTTGTTGGCGTAGAGTTGCTCATAGTATGTTCTTATAATTGTTTGTATTTCTTTGGTGTTGGTTGTGATCTCTCCTCTTTCATTCATTAATTTATTTATTTGGGTTCTTTCGCTTTTCTTTTTGATAAGTCTGGAAAGGGTTTTATCAATCTTATTAATTCTTTCAAAGAAGCAGCTCCTAGTTTCGTTGATTTGTTCTATTGTTTTTTGTTGTTGGTGGTGGTTTTTTGTGGTTTTTATTTGTTTGTTTATTTGTTTCTATTTCATTGATTTCTGCTCTGATCTTAATTATTCCTCTTCTGCTGGGTTTAGGCTTTCTTTGTTGTTCTTTCTCCATCTCCTTTAGGTGTAGGGTTATGTTGGGTATTTGAGATCTGAGAGAGAAGCGTGATTGCACACGTGTGTCACTGCGCTCCCCAAGAGCATGTCTGGGGAAGGTGCAGCACGCCACCCCAGGAGAAGAGAAGGATACGTTGGCCTTGTGGTCGGGAAAGGTCGGGAAGCAGAATAGCCTGCCGTGGCAGGAACAGCAGGCCGGTGGCAAGACAAGTGTCACCCGCTCCCTGTGCAGAGAGACAAAGCCTGGTTCCTAAGGAGACATGAGGGAATGACTAGGGCAGGGATGCATGCTCCACTCTGAGGAAGGAGTCTGGGCAGAAGGCAGGCCTGTCCTGTGCCTCTGGTCCCAAGGGGACAGCATCTCCTTGACCACCTGTCCGTAGGGCCGACTTGGGCTAGCTACCAGGCGCCATACCCGGAACTCGCAGAAATAGCTCCCTCGAGAAACGGGCAGTCAGATGCCATCTTCCTCCAAGATGTGACAGCGTTTTCGGTGGCAGGGGGTTTGCCGGGGAAGGAGTGGGGACAATTTCCCAAAGCTCCCCATTCCAGTGAACGGGCGGTGTTCAGGGATCCTGTCGCCTCTCCTCTCCTGTGGGGAAGGCACTGGCCTTGTCCGCGAATCGGCGTGAGGGCCTGTGCAAAAGGTCAAGCGTTGCCTACACTGGGAGAATGTAGTGTGCATTGAGTGCCATCCTAGGCCACGCACGCTGCTGCAGCGCTGTGGCTGTGTCTGCTTAGTTCGGACTGGCAGGGTGAACCCAGGGTGCCAACATAGAGCCCGGGAAAGCAAGGACCAAGAGGGACCAGCTCTCCCGCAGCGCTTCTTCCCTGATGCGACAGAGCGAACACCCAAAGCCTTGCTGAGGAAGCAGCAGCGAAGTGCCGTTCGCGCCAAGCTGAAAACCTCTGTGAAAGCATAGCAGTCGCTGGGAAATCAGAGTCGTTTTTGTGGGCTGCTGTTGCTGCTTGCCTTAGCCTAGTATTCGCAGCACGGCGGGAGAAACCCTCATACAGCGAAAGGGTCTTTGCCTGGGCATCTCCTCTGGGAAAGCACAGCATTCTTTGGGAAATCAGAGTCGGGTCTGTGGGGTCCTGCTGCTGCTTGCCTGAGCAAGACCCAACAGCACGGTGTAATAAACCCGCATGGGGCGAAATCCTCTTTGCCTGGGCATCCCCACTGCCTGAGAGAACCGTGGTTGCGCCTGTGGAAAGAGCCTTAAGGAAGGGGACATGTCTGTCACTGGGCTCCCCAGGAGCCTGTCTGGGGAAAGTGCAGCAAGCTGCCCAGGAGAAGAGAAGGAGCCATTGGCCTTGTGGTCGGGAAATGGTCGCGAAGCTGGCAGGAACAGCGGGCCGGTGGCAAGACAAGTGTCACCCACTCCCTGTGCAGAGAGACGAAGCCTGGCTGCTAAGGAGACATGAGGGGGCGATTGGGCCGGGGAACGTGCTCCAATCTGAGGAAGGAGTCTGGGCAGAAGGAAGGCCTTTCCTGTGCCTCTGGTCCCAAGTGGAAAGCATCTCCTTGGCCACCTGTCCAGAGGGCAGACGTGGGCTTGCCACCAAGCTTCCAGCCCTGAACTCGCAGAAACACCTCCTGGAGGAACGGGCAATCAGATGCCGTCTTCCTCCAGGATGTGGCAGCATTGGCGGAGGCAGGGGGTGTCCCGGGGAAACAGGGACAGTTACCGATTACTCCCCATTCCAGGGCACGGGCGGTGTGCAGTGATCCTCTCACGTCTCCTCAAGGATGGAGAAGGCACTGGCCTAGTCCCCTGTCCACCTGAACGCCAGAGTAAAAGGGCCGGCCGTGCCTATGCTGAGAGATGGCATTGTGAGCAGAGTGCCATCCTAGGCCACGCACGCTGCTGCAGGGTCGAGGCTGTGTCTGCTTATTTCACCTTGGCAGAATGAACCCAGGATGTGAACTTGGAGCCCAGGATAGGAAGGCCCCAAGACGCACCAGCTCTCCGGCAGCACTTCTTCCCTGACGCGACTGAAGCCTTGCTGAGGAAGCAGCGGCAAAGTGCTGTTCGCTTCAAGCCAAAGCCTCTGCGAAAGCACAGCATTTGTTGAGAAATCAGAAGTCGGTTCTCGGGCTCTTCTGCAGCTTGCCTGTGCCCAGTCTCTTAGTGGGAGAAACCTGCATACAGCGAAAGCGTCTTTGCCCGGGCATCTCCTCTGGGAAAGCACAGCATTCGTTGGGAAATCAGAATCGGATGTGCGGGATGCAGCAGCTGAATGCCTGAGCTAGTCTCCGCAGCACGGTGGAAGATACCCGCATGGAGCGAAATACTCTTTGCCCTAGGATCCCTTCTGCCTGAGAGAGAAGCGTGGTTGCACACGTGTGTCACTGCGCTCCCGAGGAGCAAGTGTGGGGAAGGCGCAGCAGGCCGCCTCTGGAGAAGAGAAGGAGCCCTTGGCCTTGGGGTCGGGAAACGCTCGGGAAGCAGGATAGCCTGCCATGGCACGAACAGCAGGCCGGTTGCAAGACAAGTCTCACCCGCTCCCTGTGCGGAGAGATGGAGGCTGGCTGCTAAGGAGACATGAGGTGATGACTAGGGCAGGGGCACGTGCTCCCCTCTGAGGAAGGAGTCTGGGCAGAAGGCAGGCCTGTCTTGTGCCTCTGGTCCCAAGGGGACAGCATCTCCTTGGCCACCTGTCCCAAGGGCAGTCTTGGGCTTGCCACCAGGGGCCATACCCGCAACTCGCAGAAACAACCCCATGGAGAAACGGGCAGTCAGATGCAGTCTTCCACCAAGATGTGGCAGCGATGTGGGTGGCAGGGGGTGTGCCGGGGAAGGAGTGGAGACTGTCCCCCACAGTTCCCCATCCAAGAGCACGGGCCTTGTGCAGGGTTCCTGTCGCCTCTTCTCTCCTGTGCTGAAGGCACTGGCCTAACCCCGAGTCTGCCTGAGGGCCGGAGCAAAAGGCAAAGCCTTACCTACCCCAGGAGATGGTAATAGGCATAGACTGCTATGCTAGGCCACGCAAGCTGCTGCAGGGCTGTGACTGTGTCTGCATAGTTCGGCTTAACAAGGTGAACCCCTGGCGCGAACTTGGAGCCCGGGAAAGCAAGGCCCAAGAGGCACCAGCTCTCCCGCGGTTCTTCTTCCCTGCCGCGAAGGAGCGAACGACCAAAGCCTTGCTGAGGAAGCAGGAGCATAGTGCGTTTCGCGCCAAGTTGGAAACCTCTGGGAAAGCATAGCAGTCGCTGGGAAATCAGAGTCGGTTCTGCGGGCTTTTCTGTTGCTTGCCTGAGCCCAGTCTCGCGGTGGGAGAAACCCGCATACAGCGAAACCTCTTTGACGGACATCCCCTCTGGGAAACACAGCTTTCGTTGGGAAATCAGAATCGGATGTGTGTGATGCTGCAGCTTAATGCCTGAGCTAGTCTCCACAGCATGGTGGAAGATACCCGCATGGAGCGAAATCCTCTTTGCCCTAGCACCCCTCTGCCTGAGAGAGATGCGCGGTTGTGCCTGTGGATAGAGCCTTAAGGAAAGGGACACGTCTAGTACTGGGATCCCCAGGAGTATGTCTGTGGAAGGTGCAGCACGCTGCCCAGGGAGAAGAGCAGGAGCCGTTGGCTTTCTGGTCTGGAAATGGTTGCGAAGCAGAAGAGCCGGCCCTGGCAGGCACAGCGACCAGTGGCAATACAAGTGTCACCCGCTCCCTGTGCAGAGAGACAGTAGCCTTTTTGCTACTGAGAGAGGAGGGGATGAGTAGGGCAGGGCGTGTGCTCCACTCTTAGGAAGGAGTCTGGGCAGAAAGTATGCCTGTCCTGAGCCTCTGGGCCCAAGGAGACAGCAGCTCCTTGTCCACCTGTTCCTGGGGCAGACAGGCGCTAGCCACCAGGAGCCTACGCCGAACTCGCAGAAACAGCTCCCTGAAATAACAGGGAGTCAGATGCCGTCTTCCTTCAGGATGTGGAAGCTTGGAGGTGGCATGGGGTTTAAGGGGATGGGGTGAGGACAGTCCCCGAAAGCTCCCTATTCAGTGCACGGGCGGTGTGCAGAGATCCAGTCACGTCGCCTTTCCTGTGGGGAAAGTACTGGGCTAGTCCGCGAGAACGCCTGATCGCCAGAGTAAAAGGCCAAGCGATGCCTACACCGGGAGATGGTAGTGTGCATAGGGTGCCATCCTAGGCTCCGCACGCTACTGCAGTGTTGTGGCTGTGTCTGCTTAATTCGGCCTGGCAGGGTGAACCCGGGAAGCGAACATGGAGCCCGGGAAAGCAAGGCCCAAAAGGCACTAGCTCTCCCGCAGCTCTGCTTCCCTGACGCGACTGAAGCCTTGCTGAGGAAGCCTCGGCGAAGTGCTGTTCGCTCCAAGCCAAAGCCTCTGAGAAAGCACAGCATTTGCTGAGAAATGTTCTGCGGGCTACTGCTGCTTGCCTGAGCCCAGACTCGCGGCTGGAGAAACCCGCATACAGCGAAAGCCTCTTTGCCTTGTGTTCTACACTGGGAAATCACAGCATTCGTTTGGAAATCTGAGTTGGGTTTGGGGAAGCTGTTGCTGCTTGCCTGAGCTAGTCTCCGCAGCACGGTGGAAGATACCCGCATGGGGCGAAATGCTCTTTGCTCTAGCATCCCTTTACTTGAGAGAGACGCGTGGTTGCACACGTCTGTCACGGCGTTCCCCAGGAGCAAGTGTGGGGAAGGCGCAGCAGGCCACCTCCGGAGAAGAGAAGGAGCCCTTGGCTTTGGGGTCGGGAAACGCTCGGGAAGCAGGATAGCCTGCCATGGCACGAACAGCAGGCCGGAAGCAAAAGAAGGGTCACCCGCTCCCTGTGCGGAGAGATGGAAGCCAGGCTGCTAAGGAGACATGAGGTGATGACTAGGGCAGGGGCGCGTGCTATCCTCTGAGGAAGGAGTCTGGGCAGAATGCAGGCCTGTCTTGTGCCTCTGGTCCCAAGGGGACAGCATCTCCTTGGCCACCTGTCCCAAGGGCAGTCTTGGGCTTGCGACCAGGGGCCATAACCGCAACTCGCAGAAACAACCCCATGGAGAAACGGGCAGTCAGATGCCATCTTCCACCAAGATGTGGCAGCGATGTGGGTGGCAGGGGATGTGCCGGGGAAGGAGTGGAGACTGTCCACCACAGTTCCCCATTCAAGTGCACGGGCCATTTTCAGGGATCCTGTCGCCACCTCTCTCCTGTGCTGAAGGCACTGGCCTAACCCCGAGTCTCCCTGAGCGCCAGAGCAAAAGGCAAAGCCTTACCTACCCCAGGAGATGGTAATAGGCATAGAGTGCCATGCTAGGCCACGCAAGCTGCTGCAGGGCTGTGACTGTGTCTGCTTAGTTCGGCTTAGCAAGTTGAAACCCGGGTGTGAACTTGGAGCCCGGGAAAGCAAGGCACACGAGGCACCAGCTCCCCCGCGCTTCTTCTTCCCTGCCGCGACAGAGCGAACGACCAAAGCCTTGCTGAGGACAGCAGTGTAGTGCGGTTCGGGCCAAGTTGAAAACCTCTGGGAAAGTATAGCAGTCGCTGGGAAATCAGAGTCGGTTCTGCGGTCTCTTCTGCTGCTTGCCTGAGCCCAGTCTCGCGGTGGGAAAAAACCGCATACAGCGAAACCCCTTTGCCCGGGCATCCCCTCTGGGAAAACACAGCATTCGTTGGGAAATCAGAATCGGATGTGTGTGATGCTGCAGCTTAATGCCTGAGCTAGTCTCTGCAGCATGGTGGAAGATACCCGCATGGAGCGAAATCCTCTTTGCCCTAGCACCCCTCTGCCTGAGAGAGATGCGCGGTTGCGCCTGTGGAAAGAGCCTTAAGGAAAGGGACACGTCTATCACTGCGCTCCCCAGGAGCATGTCTGTGGAAGGTGCAGCACGCTGCCCAGGGAGAAGAGCAGGAGCCGTTGGCTTTCTGGTCTGGAAATGGTTGCGAAACAGGAGAGCCGGCCCTGGCAGGCACAGCGGCCGGTGGCACTACAAGTGTTACCCGCTCCCTGTGCAGAGAGACGGAAGCCTGTCTGCTACAGAGACAGGAGGGGATGAGTAGGGCAGGGCGCGTGCTCCACTCTTAGGAAGGAGTCCGGGCAGAAAGCATGCCTGTCCTGAGCCTCTGGGCCCAAGGAGACAGCAGCTCCTTGGCCACCTGTCCCCCTGGGGCACACATGCGGTAGCCACCAGGAGCCTACGCTGAACTCGCAGAAACAGCTCCCAGAAATAACAGGGAGTCAGATGCCGTCTTCCTTCAGGATGTGGAATCTTGGAGGTGGTATGGAGTTTAGAGTGATGGGGTGAGGACAGTCCCCGAAAGCTCCCTATTCAGTGCACGGGCGGTGTGCAGGGATCCTGTCACGTCGCCTTTCCTGTGGGGAAAGCACTGGGCTAGTCCGCATGAACGCCTGAGTGCCAGAGTAAAAGGCCAAGCGATGCCTACACCGGGAGATGGTAGTGTGCATAGGGTGCCATCCTAGGCTCCGCACGCTACTGCAGGGTTGGGGCCGTGTCTGCTTAATTCGGCCTGGCAGGGTGAACCAAGGAGGCGAACATTGAGCCCGGGAAAGCAAGGCCCAAAAGGCACCAGCTCTCCCGCAGCTCTGCTTCCCTGACGCGACTGAAGCCTTGCTGAGGAAGCCGCGGGGAAGTGCTGTTCGCTCCAAGCCAAAACCTCTGAGAAAGCACTGCATTCGCTGAGAAATGTTCTGCGGGCTACTGCTTTTTTCCTGAGCCCAGTCTCGCGGCTGGAGAAACCCGCATACAGCGAAAGCCTCTTTGCCTCGTGATCTATACTGGGAAATCACAGCATTCGTTTGGAAATCTGAGTTGTGTTTGTGGATGCTGCTGCTGCTAGCCTGAGCTAGTCTCCGCAGCACGGTGGAAGATACCCGCATGGAGCGAAATACTCTTTGCCCTAGCATCCCTTCAGCCTGAGAGAGACGCGTGGTTGCACACGTCTGTCACGGCGTTCCCCAGGAGCAAGTGTGGGGAAGGCGCAGCAGGCCGCGTCCGGAGAAGAGAAGGAGCCCTTGGCCTCGGGGTTGGGAAACGCTTGGGAAGCAGGATAGGCTGCCATGGCACGAACAGCAGGCCGGTACCAAGACAAGTGTCACCCGCTCCCTGTGCGGAGAGATGGAAGCCTGGCTGCTAAGGAGACATGAGGGGACGACTAGGGCAGGGGCGCGTGGTATCCTCTGAGGAAGGAGTCTGGGCAGAAGGCAGGCCTGTCTTGTGCCTCTGGTCCCAATGGGACAGCATCTCCTTGGCCACCTGTCCCAAGGGCAGACTTGGGCTTGCCACCAGGTGCCACACCCGCAACTCGCAGAAACAACCCCATGGAGAAACGGGCAGTCAGATGCCATCTTCCACCAAGATGTGGCAGCGATGTGGGTGGCAGGGGGTGTGCCGGGGAAGGAGTGGATACTGTCCTCCACAGTTCCTCATCCAAGTGCACGGGCCCTTTGTAGGGATCCTGTCGCCACTTCTCTTTGTGCTGAAGGCACTGGCCTAGACCCCGATTCTCCCTGAGCGCCAGAGCAAAAGGCAAAGCCTTACCTACCCCAGGAGATCGTAATAGGCATAGAGTGCCATGCTAGGCCACGCAAGCTGCTGCAGGGCTGTGACTGTGTTTGCTTAGTTCGGCTTAGCAAGGTGAACCCCGGGTGCGATCTTGGAGCTCGGGAAAGCAAGGCCCAAGAGGCACCAGCTCTCCCGCAGCTCTTCTTCCCTGAAGCGAACGAAGCCTTGCTGAGGAAGCAGCAGTGAAGTGAGGTTCGCCCAAGCCCAAAGCTTCTGTGAAAGCACAACATTCGCTGAAAATCAGAGTCGGTACTGTGGGCTGCTGCTGCTGGTTGCCTGAGCCATTCTCACAGTGGGAGAAAAACGCATACAGCGAAGGCTCTTTGCCAGGGCATGTCCTCTGGGAAAGCACAGCATTCGTTGGGAAATCAGAGTCGGGTCTGTGGGATGCTGCCTGCTGCTTGCCTCAGCTAGTCTCCACAGCACGGTGGACTAAACCCGCATGGAGCGAAATCCTCTTTGCCTGGGCATCCCCTCTGCCTGAGAGTGAAGCGCGGTGGCACCTGTGGAAAGAGCCTTAAGGACAGGGACACGTTTGTCACTGCAGAGCGACGGAAGCCTGGCTGCTAAGGAGACACGAGGGGTAGATTAGGGCAGGGGAAAGGGCTTCACTCTGAGGAAGGAGTCTGGGCAGAAAGCATGCCGGTCCTGACCTTTGGGCTCAAGGAGACAGCCGCTCCTTGGCCACCTGTCCGTGGTGGAGACATGGGCTTGCTACCAGGCGCCTACCCTGAACTCGAGAAACAACTCCCAGAAAGAACTGGCCATCAGATGCCTTCTTCCTCCAGGATGTGGAAGCTTGGAGGACGCATGGGGTTTAAGGGGAAGGAGTGGGGACATCCCCCAAAGCTCCCTATTCAGTGCACAGAGTGGTGTGCAGGGATCCTGTCACCTCTCCTTTCCGGTGGGGAAAGCACTGGCCTAGTCCCCGAGTCCGCCACAGCGCTAGAGTAAAAGGCCTAGCGATGCCTAAACCGGGAGATGGTAGTGTGCATAGAGTGCCACCCTAGGCTATGCACGCTACTTCACGGTTGTGGCTGTGTCTGCTTAGTTCGGCCTGGCAGGGTGAACCCAGGACGCAAACATGGAACCCGGGAAAGCAAAGCCCAAGAGGCACCAGCTCTCCTGCAGCTCTTCTTCCCTAACGGGACTGAAGCCTTGCTGCGGAAGCAGCGGCGAAGTGCTGTTCGCTCCAAGCCAAAGCCTCTGCGAAAGCACAGCATTCGCTGAGAAATGATCTGCGGGCTGCTGCTGCTTGCCTGAGCCCAGTCTCGCGGTGGGAGAAACCCGCATACAGCGAAAGCCTCTTTGCCTGGGCATCTCCCCTGGGAAAGCACAGCATTTGTTGGGAAATCAGAGTTGGGTTTGTGGATGCTGCTGCTGTTTGCCTGAGCTAGTCTCCGCAGCACGGTGGAAGATACCCGCATGGATCGATATACTTTTTCCCTAGTATCCCCTCTGTATGAGAGAGAAGCATGGTCGCACACGTCTGTCACCGCGCTCCCCAGGAGCACATGGGGGAAGGCACAGCACGCCGCCCCCAGAGTAGAGAAGGAGCCTCTGGCCTTAGGGTCGGGAAAATTGAACAGGCGCCCCTAACATTGGATTTTTGATAGGAATTGGATTTACAGATGGTTTTCGGTAGTATGGACATTTTAACAATGTTAATTCTTACCATTCATAAATATGAGCTATCTTTCCATTTGTATCTCCTTCAATTTCTTTATCAATGTCATAGTTTATGGAGTACAGATCTTTCATCTTCTTAGTTAAATCTATTCCTAAGTATTTTATTATTTTTGATGCTATTGTGAATTAGATTGTTTTCTTTATTTTTTCAGGTAATTCATCATTAGAGTGTTAAAATGCTCCTGTCTTTTGCTTACTTTGGATGATATGAAAAACAGGGAAGAATTCCATATTAAAAAAATGAAACAAAACAAAATTCTTGTCTTTTATATATTGATCTTGTATTTGGCGGCTTTACTAAATTTGTTTATTCAAATTTTTTTTGTGAAGTTTTTAGGATTTTTTAACATGTAAGTTCATGTTATCCAAAAAAAGAAAATTTTACTTCTTCCTTTTTTTTTTTTTTTTTTGGAGTCTCTTATTTCTTTGTGTTCCTTGTTTCTCTGGCTAGGACATCCAGTACTATGTCAAATGAGAGTAGTGAAAGTGGACACACTTGTCCTTTTTCTGATCTTTAAGGGGAAAACTTTCAAACTTTTTTGATTGAATATGAGATTAGCTCTGGGCTTGCAATATGTGGTTTTTCTTTAATGGATTTTTTAAATTATTTTTTTAAAAAATTTTTATAAACATATAATGTGTTTTTATCCCTAGGGGTACAGGTCTGTGAATCACCAGGTTTACACATTTTACAGCACTCACCATCACTCACCATAGCACCTGCCCTCCCCAATGTCCATACCCCCACCATCCTCTCCCAACACACCTCCCCCCAGCAACCCTCAGTCTGTTTTGTGAGATTCAGTCTTTTATGGTTTGTCTCCCTCCCAATCCCATCTTCTTTTATTTTTCTTTTCGTACGCCCGAAACCGCCTATGTTGCATCTCCACTTCATCATATCAGGGAGATCATATGATAGTTGTCTTTCTCAGATTGATTTATTTCGCCAAGCATAATACCCTCTAGTTCCATCCACGTCATCACAAATAGCAGGATTTCATTTCTTTTGATGGCTGCATAGTATCCCATTGTACATATATACCACATCTTATTTATTGATTCATCTGTTGAAGGACATTTAGGTTCTTTCCATAGTTTAACTATTGTGGACATTGCTGCTATGAACATTTGGGTGCATTTGCCCCTTCAGAATGCCACGTTTGTATCTGTAGGGTATATACCCAGTACTGCAATCACTGGGTCATAGGCTAGTTCTATTTTCAGCTTTTTGAGGCACCTCCACGCTGCTTTCCAGAGTGGTCGCTCCAGCTTGCATTCCCACGTACAGTGTAGGAGGGTTGCCCTTTAACCACATCCTCGCCAGCATTGTTCATTTTAGCCATTCTGAAAGGTGTGAGGTGGTATCTCATTCTGGTTTTGATTTGTATTTCCCTGATGCCGAGTGATGTGGAGCATTTTTTCATGTGTCTGTTGGCCATTTGGATGTATTTTTTTTGCAGAAATGTCTGTTCATGTCCTCTGCCCATTTCTCCATTCGATTATTTGTTCTTAGGGTGTTGAGTTTGATAAGCTCTTTATAGATTTTGGATACTGGTTCTTTACCTGGTATGTCATTTGCAAATATCTTCTCCCAGATAACTTCTGACAGTCATCTTTTGGCTTTGTTAACTGTTTCCTTTGCTGGGCAAAAGCTTTTTGATCTGATGAAATCCCAAGAGTTCATTCTTGCCCTTGCTTCCTTTGTCTTTGGCGATGTTCCTAGGAAGAAGTTGCTGCTGCTGAGGTCAAAGAGGTTGCTACCTGTTCTCTCCTCAAAGATTTTGATGGATTCCTTTCTCACATTATGCTTCTTCATCCATTTCCAGTCTATTTTCATGTATGGTGTAAGGAAATGGCCCAATTTCATTTTTCTGCATGAGGCTGTTCAATTTTCCCGACCCTAAGGCCAGAGGCTCCTTCTCTACTCTGGGGGCGGCGTGCTGTGCCTTCCCCCATGTGCTCCTGGGGAGCGCGGTGACAGACGTGTGCGACCATGCTTCTCTCTCATACAGAGGGGATACTAGGGAAAAAGTATATCGATCCATGCGGGTATCTTCCACCGTGCTGCGGAGACTAGCTCAGGCAAACAGCAGCAGCATCCACAAACCCAACTCTGATTTCCCAACAAATGCTGTGCTTTCCCAGGGGAGATGCCCAGGCAAAGAGGCTTTCGCTGTATGCGGGTTTCTCCCACCGCGAGACTGGGCTCAGGCAAGCAGCAGCAGCCCGCAGATCATTTCTCAGCGAATGCTGTGCTTTCGCAGAGGCTTTGGCTTGGAGCGAACAGCACTTCGCCGCTGCTTCCGCAGCAAGGCTTCAGTCCCGTTAGGGAAGAAGAGCTGCAGGAGAGCTGGTGCCTCTTGGGCTTTGCTTTCCCGGGTTCCATGTTTGCGTCCTGGGTTCACCCTGCCAGGCCGAACTAAGCAGACACAGCCACAACCGTGAAGTAGCGTGCATAGCCTAGGGTGGCACTCTATGCACACTACCATCTCCCGGTTTAGGCATCGCTAGGCCTTTTACTCTAGCGCTGTGGCGGACTCGGGGACTAGGCCAGTGCTTTCCCCACCGGAAAGGAGAGGTGACAGGATCCCTGCACACCACTCTGTGCACTGAATAGGGAGCGTTGGGGGATGTCCCCACTCCTTCCCCTTAAACCCCATGCCTCCTCCAAGCTTCCACATCCTGGAGGAAGAAGGCATCTGATGGCCAGTTCTTTCTGGGAGTTGTTTCTCGAGTTCAGGGTAGGCGCCTGGTAGCAAGCCCATGTCTCCACCACGGACAGGTGGCCAAGGAGCGGCTGTCTCCTTGAGCCCAAAGGTCAGGACCGGCATGCTTTCTGCCCAGACTCCTTCCTCAGAGTGAAGCCCTTTCCCCTGCTCTAATCTACCCCTCGTGTCTCCTTAGCAGCCAGGCTTCCGCCGCTCTGCAGTGACAAACGTGTCCCTGTCCTTAAGGCTCTTTCCACAGGTGCCACCGCGCTTCACTCTCAGGCAGAGGGGATGCCCAGGCAAAGAGGATTTCGCTCCATGCGGGTTTAGTCCACCGTGCTGTGGAGACTAGCTGAGGCAAGCAGCAGGCAGCATCCCACAGACCCGACTCTGATTTCCCAACGAATGCTGTGCTTTCCCAGAGGACATGCCCTGGCAAAGAGCCTTCGCTGTATGCGTTTTTCTCCCACTGTGAGAATGGCTCAGGCAACCAGCAGCAGCAGCCCACAGTACCGACTCTGATTTTCAGCGAATGTTGTGCTTTCACAGAAGCTTTGGGCTTGGGCGAACCTCACTTCACTGCTGCTTCCTCAGCAAGGCTTCGTTCGCTTCAGGGAAGAAGAGCTGCGGGAGAGCTGGTGCCTCTTGGGCCTTGCTTTCCCGAGCTCCAAGATCGCACCCGGGGTTCACCTTGCTAAGCCGAACTAAGCAAACACAGTCACAGCCCTGCAGCAGCTTGCGTGGCCTAGCATGGCACTCTATGCCTATTACGATCTCCTGGGGTAGGTAAGGCTTTGCCTTTTGCTCTGGCGCTCAGGGAGAATCGGGGTCTAGGCCAGTGCCTTCAGCACAAAGAGAGGTTGCGACAGGATCCCTACAAAGGGCCCGTGCACTTGGATGAGGAACTGTGGAGGACAGTCTCCACTCCTTCCCCGGCACACCCCCTGCCACCCACATCGCTGCCACATCTTGGTGGAAGATGGCATCTGACTGCCCGTTTCTCCATGGGGTTGTTTCTGCGAGTTGCGGGTGTGGCACCTGGTGGCAAGCCCAAGTCTGCCCTTGGGACAGGTGGCCAAGGAGATGCTGTCCCATTGGGACCAGAGGCACAAGACAGGCCTGCCTTCTGCCCAGACTCCTTCCTCAGAGGATACCACGCGCCCCTGCCCTAGTCGTCCCCTCTTGTCTCCTTAGCAGCCAGGCTTCCATCTCTCCGCACAGGGAGCGGGTGACACTTGTCTTGGTACCGGCCTGCTGTTCGTGCCATGGCAGCCTATCCTGCTTCCCAAGCGTTTCCCAACCCCGAGGCCAAGGGCTCCTTCTCTTCTCCGGACGCGGCCTGCTGCGCCTTCCCCACACTTGCTCCTGGGGAACGCCGTGACAGACGTGTGCAACCACGCGTCTCTCTCAGGGTGAAGGGATGCTAGGGCAAAGAGTATTTCGCTCCATGCGGGTATCTTCCACCGTGCTGCGGAGACTAGCTCAGGCTAGCAGCAGCAGCATCCACAAACACAACTCAGATTTCCAAACGAATGCTGTGATTTCCCAGTATAGATCACGAGGCAAAGAGGCTTTCGCTGTATGCGGGTTTCTCCAGCCGCGAGACTGGGCTCAGGCAAAAAGCAGTAGCCCGCAGAACATTTCTCAGCGAATGCAGTGCTTTCTCAGAGGTTTTGGCTTGGAGCGAACAGCACTTCCCCGCGGCTTCCTCAGCAAGGCTTCAGTCGCGTCAGGGAAGCAGAGCTGCGGGAGAGCTGGTGCCTTTTGGGCCTTGCTTTCCCGGGCTCAATGTTCGCCTCCTTGGTTCACCCTGCCAGGCCGAATTAAGCAGACACGGCCCCAACCCTGCAGTAGCGTGCGGAGCCTAGGATGGCACCCTATGCACACTACCATCTCCCGGTGTAGGCATCGCTTGGCCTTTTACTCTGGCACTCAGGCGTTCATGCGGACTAGCCCAGTGCTTTCCCCACAGGAAAGGCGACGTGACAGGATCCCCGCACACCGCCCGTGCACTGACTAGGGAGCTTTCGGGGACTGTCCTCACCCCATCACTCTAAACTCCATGCCACCTCTAAGATTCCACATCCTGAAGGAAGACGGCATCTGACTCCCTGTTATTTCTGGGAGCTGTTTCTGCGAGTTCAGCGTAGGCTCCTGGTGGCTACCGCATGTGTGCCCCAGGGACAGGTGGCCAAGGAGCTGCTGTCTCCTTGGGCCCAGAGGCTCAGGACAGGCATGCTTTCTGCCCGGACTCCTTCCTAAGAGTGGAGCACGTGCCCTGCCCTACTCATCCCCTCCTGTCTCTGTAGCAGACAGGCTTCCGTCTCTCTGCACAGGGAGCGGGTAACACTTGTAGTGCCACCGGCCGCTGTGCCTGCCAGGGCCGGCTCTCCTGTTTCGCAACCATTTCCAGACCAGAAAGCCAACGGCTCCTGCTCTTCTCCCTGGGCAGCGTGCTGCACCTTCCACAGACATGCTCCTGGGGAGCGCAGTGATAGACGTGTCCCTTTCCTTAAGGCTCTTTCCACAGGCGCAACCGCGCATCTCTCTCAGGCAGAGGGGTGCTAGGGCAAAGAGGATTTCGCTCCATGCGGGTATCTTCCACCATGCTGCAGAGACTAGCTCAGGCATTAAGCTGCAGCATCACACACATCCGATTCTGATTTCCCAACGAATGCTGTGCTTTCCCAGAGGGGATGCCCGGGCAAAGGGGTTTCGCTGTATGCGGTTTTTTCCCACCGCGAGACTGGGCTCAGGCAAGCAGCAGAAGAGACCGCAGAACCGACTCTGATTTCCCAGCGACTGCTATACTTTCCCAGAGGTTTTCAACTTGGCCCGAACCGCACTACACTGCTGTCCTCAGCAAGGCTTTGGTCGTTCGCTCTGTCGCGGCAGGGAAGAAGAAGCGCGGGGGAGCTGGTGCCTCGTGTGCCTTGCTTTCCCGGGCTCCAAGTTCACACCCGGGTTTCAACTTGCTAAGCCGAACTAAGCAGACACAGTCACAGCCCTGCAGCAGCTTGCGTGGCCTAGCATGGCACTCTATGCCTATTACCATCTCCTGGGGTAGGTAAGGCTTTGCCTTTTGCTCTGGCGCTCAGGGAGACTCGGGGTTAGGCCAGTGCCTTCAGCACAGGAGAGAGGTGGCGACAGGATCCCTGAAAATGGCCCGTGCACTTGAATGGGGAACTGTGGTGGACAGTCTCCACTCCTTCCCCGGCACATCCCCTGCCACCCACATCGCTGCCACATCTTGGTGGAAGATGGCATCTGACTGCCCGTTTCTCCATGGGGTTGTTTCTGCGAGTTGCGGTTATGGCACCTGGTGGCAAGCCCAAGTCTGCCCTTGGGACAGGTGGCCAAGGAGATGCTGTCCCCTTGGGACCAGAGGCACAAGACAGGCCTGCATTCTGCCCAGACTCCTTCCTCAGAGGATAGCACGCGCCCCTGCCCTAGTCATCACCTCATGTCTCCTTAGCAGCCTGGCTTCCATCTCTCCGCACAGGGAGCGGGTGACCCTTCTTTTGCTTCCGGCCTGCTGTTCGTGCCATGGCAGGCTATCCTGCTTCCCGAGCGTTTCCCGACCCCAAAGCCAAGGGCTCCTTCTCTTCTCCGGAGGTGGCCTGCTGCGCCTTCCCCACACTTGCTCCTGGGGAACGCCGTGACAGACGTGTGCAACCACGCGTCTCTCTCAAGTAAAGGGATGCTAGAGCAAAGAGCATTTCGCCCCATGCGGGTATCTTCCACCGTGCTGCGGAGACTAGCTCAGGCAAGCAGCAACAGCTTCCCCAAACCCAACTCAGATTTCCAAACGAATGCTGTGATTTCCCAGTGTAGAACACAAGGCAAAGAGGCTTTCGCTGTATGCGGGTTTCTCCAGCCGCGAGTCTGGGCTCAGGCAAGCAGCAGTAGCCCGCAGAACATTTCTCAGCAAATGCTGTGCTTTCTCAGAGGCTTTGGCTTGGAGCGAACAGCACTTCGCCGAGGCTTCCTCAGCAAGGCTTCAGTCGCGTCAGGGAAGCAGAGCTGCGGGAGAGCTAGTGCCTTTTGGGCCTTGCTTTCCCGGGCTCCATGTTCGCTTCCCGGGTTCACCCTGCCAGGCCGAATTAAGCAGACACAGCCACAACACTGCAGTAGCGTGCGGAGCCTAGGATGGCACCCTATGCACACTACCATCTCCCGGTGTAGGCATCGCTTGGCCTTTTACTCTGGCGATCAGGCGTTCTCGCGGACTAGCCCAGTACTTTCCCCACAGGAAAGGCGACGTGACTGGATCTCTGCACACCGCCCGTGCACTGAATAGGGAGCTTTCGGGGACTGTCCTCGCCCCATCCCCTTAAACCCCATGCCACCTCCAAGCTTCCACATCCTGAAGGAAGACGGCATCTGACTCCCTGTTATTTCAGGGAGCTGTTTCTGCGAGTTCGGCGTAGGCTCCTGGTGGCTAGCGCCTGTCTGCCCCAGGAACAGGTGGACAAGGAGCTGCTGTCTCCTTGGGCCCAGAGGCTCAGGACAGGCATACTTTCTGCCCAGACTCCTTCCTAAGAGTGGAGCACACGCCCTGCCCTACTCATCCCCTCCTCTCTCAGTAGCAAAAAGGCTACTGTCTCTCTGCACAGGGAGCGGGTGACACTTGTATTGCCACTGGTCGCTGTGCCTGCCAGGGCCGGCTCTTCTGCTTCGCAACCATTTCCAGACCAGAAAGCCAACGGCTCCTGCTCTTCTCCCTGGGCAGCGTGCTGCACCTTCCACAGACATACTCCTGGGGATCCCAGTACTAGACGTGTCCCTTTCCTTAAGGCTCTATCCACAGGCACAACCGCGCATCTCTCTCAGGCAGAGGGGTGCTAGGGCAAAGAGGATTTCGCTCCATGCGGGTATCTTCCACCATGCTGTGGAGACTAGCTCAGGCATTAAGCTGCAGCATCACACACATCCGATTCTGATTTCCCAACGAAAGCTGTGTTTCCCAGAGGGGATGTCCGTCAAAGAGGTTTCGCTGTATGCGGGTTTCTCCCACCGCGAGACTGGGCTCAGGCAAGCAACAGAAAAGCCCGCAGAACCGACTCTGATTTCCCAGCGACTGCTATGCTTTCCCAGAGGTTTCCAACTTGGCGCGAAACGCACTATGCTCCTGCTTCCTCAGCAAGGCTTTGGTCGTTCGCTCCTTCGCGGCAGGGAAGAAGAACCGCGGGAGAGCTGGTGCCTCTTGGGCCTTGCTTTCCCGGGCTCCAAGTTCGCGCCAGGGGTTCACCTTGTTAAGCCGAACTATGCAGACACAGTCACAGCCCTGCAGCAGCTTGCGTGGCCTAGCATAGCAGTCTATGCCTATTACCATCTCCTGGGGTAGGTAAGGCTTTGCCTTTTGCTCCGGCCCTCAGGCAGACTCGGGGTTAGGCCAGTGCCTTCAGCACAGGAGAGAAGAGGCGACAGGAACCCTGCACAAGGCCCGTGCTCTTGGATGGGGAACTGTGGGGGACAGTCTCCACTCCTTCCCCGGCACACCCCCTGCCACCCACATCGCTGCCACATCTTGGTGGAAGACGGCATCTGACTGCCCGTTTCTCCATGGGGTTGTTTCTGCGAGTTGCGGGTATGGCCCCTGGTGGCAAGCCCAAGACTGCCCTTGGGACAGGTGGCCAAGGAGATGCTGTCCCCTTGGGACCAGAGGCACAAGACAGGCCTGCCTTCTGCCCAGACTCCTTCCTCAGAGGGGAGCACGTGCCCCTGCCCTAGTCATCACCTCATGTCTCCTTAGCAGCCAGCCTCCATCTCTCCGCACAGGGAGCGGGTGAGACTTGTCTTGCAACCGGCCTGCTGTTCGTGCCATGGCAGGCTATCCTGCTTCCCGAGCGTTTCCCGACCCCAAGGCCAAGGGCTCCTTCTCTTCTCCAGAGGCGGCCTGCTGCGCCTTCCCCACACTTGCTCCTCGGGAGCGCAGTGACACACGTGTGCAACCACGCTTCTCTCTCAGGCAGAAGGGATCCTAGGGCAAAGAGTATTTCGCTCCATGCGGGTATCTTCCACCGTGCTGCGGAGACTAGCTCAGGCATTCAGCTGCTGCATCCCGCACATCCGATTCTGATTTCCCAACGAATGCTGTGCTTTCCCAGAGGAGATGCCCGGGCAAAGACGCTTTCGCTGTATGCAGGTTTCTCCCACTGAGAGACTGGGCACAGGCAAGCTGCAGAAGAGCCCGAGAACCGACTTCTGATTTCTCAACAAATGCTGTGCTTTCGCAGAGGCTTTGGCTTGAAGCGAACAGCACTTTGCCGCTGCTTCCTCAGCAAGGCTTCAGTCGCGTCAGGGAAGAAGTGCTGCCGGAGAGCTGGTGCGTCTTGGGGCCTTCCTATCCTGGGCTCCAAGTTCACATCCTGGGTTCATTCTGCCAAGGTGAAATAAGCAGACACAGCCTCGACCCTGCAGCAGCGTGCGTGGCCTAGGATGGCACTCTGCTCACAATGCCATCTCTCAGCATAGGCACGGCCGGCCCTTTTACTCTGGCGTTCAGGTGGACAGGGGACTAGGCCAGTGCCTTCTCCATCCTTGAGGAGACGTGAGAGGATCACTGCACACCGCCCGTGCCCTGGAATGGGGAGTAATCGGTAACTGTCCCTGTTTCCCCGGGACACCCCCTGCCTCCGCCAATGCTGCCACATCCTGGAGGAAGACGGCATCTGATTGCCCGTTCCTCCAGGAGGTGTTTCTGCGAGTTCAGGGCTGGAAGCTTGGTGGCAAGCCCACGTCTGCCCTCTGGACAGGTGGCCAAGGAGATGCTTTCCACTTGGGACCAGAGGCACAGGAAAGGCCTTCCTTCTGCCCAGACTCCTTCCTCAGATTGGAGCACGTTCCCCGGCCCAATCGCCCCCTCATGTCTCCTTAGCAGCCAGGCTTCGTCTCTCTGCACAGGGAGTGGGTGACACTTGTCTTGCCACCGGCCCGCTGTTCCTGCCAGCTTCGCGACCATTTCCTGACCACAAGGCCAATGGCTCCTTCTCTTCTCCTGGGCAGCTTGCTGCACTTTCCCCAGACAGGCTCCTGGGGAGCCCAGTGACAGACATGTCCCCTTCCTTAAGGCTCTTTCCACAGGCGCAACCACGGTTCTCTCAGGCAGTGGGGATGCCCAGGCAAAGAGGATTTCGCCCCATGCGGGTTTATTACACCGTGCTGTTGGGTCTTGCTCAGGCAAGCAGCAGCAGGACCCCACAGACCCGACTCTGATTTCCCAAAGAATGCTGTGCTTTCCCAGAGGAGATGCCCAGGCAAAGACCCTTTCGCTGTATGAGGGTTTCTCCCGCCGTGCTGCGAATACTAGCCTAAGGCAAGCAGCAACAGCAGCCCACAAAAACGACTCTGATTTCCCAGCGACTGCTATGCTTTCACAGAGGTTTTCAGCTTGGCGCGAACGGCACTTCGCTGCTGCTTCCTCAGCAAGGCTTTGGGTGTTCGCTCTGTCGCATCAGGGAAGAAGCGCTGCGGGAGAGCTGGTCCCTCTTGGTCCTTGCTTTCCCGGGCTCTATGTTGGCACCCTGGGTTCACCCTGCCAGTCCGAACTAAGCAGACACAGCCACAGCGCTGCAGCAGCGTGCGTGGCCTAGGATGGCACTCAATGCACACTACATTCTCCCAGTGTAGGCAACGCTTGGCCTTTTGCACAGGCCCTCACGCCGATTCGCGGACAAGGCCAGTGCCTTCCCCACAGGAGAGGAGAGGCGACAGGATCCCTGAACACCGCCCGTTCACTGGAATGGGGAGCTTTGGGAAATTGTCCCCACTCCTTCCCCGGCAAACCCCCTGCCACCGAAAACGCTGTCACATCTTGGAGGAAGATGGCATCTGACTGCCCGTTTCTCGAGGGAGCTATTTCTGCGAGTTCCGGGTATGGCGCCTGGTAGCTAGCCCAAGTCGGCCCTACGGACAGGTGGTCAAGGAGATGCTGTCCCCTTGGGACCAGAGGCACAGGACAGGCCTGCCTTCTGCCCAGACTCCTTCCTCAGAGTGGAGCATGCATCCCTGCCCTAGTCATTCCCTCATGTCTCCTTAGGAACCAGGCTTTGTCTCTCTGCACAGGGAGCGGGTGACACTTGTCTTGCCACCGGCCTGCTGTTCCTGCCACGGCAGGCTATTCTGCTTCCCGACCTTTCCCGACCACAAGGCCAACGTATCCTTCTCTTCTCCTGGGGTGGCGTGCTGCACCTTCCCCAGACATGCTCTTGGGGAGCGCAGTGACACACGTGTGCAATCACGCTTCTCTCTCAGATCTCAAATACCCAACATAACCCTACACCTAAAGGAGATGGAGAAAGAACAACAAAGAAAGCCTAAACCCAGCAGAAGAGGAATAATTAAGATCAGAGCAGAAATCAATGAAATAGAAACAAATAAACAAACAAATAAAAACCACAAAAAACCACCACCAACAACAAAAAACAATAGAACAAATCAACGAAACTAGGAGCTGCTTCTTTGAAAGAATTAATAAGATTGATAAAACCCTTTCCAGACTTATCAAAAAGAAAAGCGAAAGAACCCAAATAAATAAATTAATGAATGAAAGAGGAGAGATCACAACCAACACCAAAGAAATACAAACAATTATAAGAACATACTATGAGCAACTCTACGCCAACAAATTCAACAATCTGGAAGAAATGGATACATTCCTAGAGACATATAAACTACCACAACTGAACCAGGAAGAAACAGACCCATAACCAGTACGGAGATTGAAACAGTCATCAAAAATCTCCAAACAAACAAAAGCCCCGGGCCAGATGGCTTCCCAGGGAAATTCTACCAAACATTTAAAGAAGAATTAATTCCTATTCTCATGATACTGTTCCAAAAAAATAGAAATGGAAGGAAAACTTCCAAACTCATTTTATGAGGCCAGCATCACCTTGATCCCAAAACCAGACAAGGATCCCATCAAAAAAGAGAACAGCAAACCAATATCCTTGATGAACACAGATGCGAAAATTCTCACCAAAATACTAGCCAATAGGATTCAACAGTACATTAAAAGGATTATTCACCACGACCAAGTGGGATTTATTCCAGGGCTATAAGGTTGGTTCAACATATGCAAATCAATCAATGTGATACAACGCATTAATAAAAGAAAGAACAAGAACCACATGATACTCTCCATAGATGCTGAAAAAGCATTTGGCAAAGTGCAGTGTCCCTTCCTGATTAAAACTCTTCAAAGTGTAGGGATAGAGGGCACATATTATCAATATTATCAAAGCCATCTATGAAAAACCCACTGCAAATATCATTCTCAATGGAGAAAAACTGAATACTTTTCCGCTGAGGTCAGGAACACGGCAGGGATGTCCGTTATCACCACTGCTATTCAACATCGTACTAGAAGACCTAGCCTCAGCAATCAGACAACAAAAAGAAATTAAAGGCATCCAAATTTTGCCAAATTGGCAAAAGAGAAGTCAAACTATCCCTGCTTGCAGACGATATGACACTGTATGTGGAAAACTTAAAGGACTCCACTCCAAATCTGCTATAACTTGTATAGGAATTCTGTAAAGTGTCAGAATATAAAATCAATGCACAGAAATTGGTTGCATTTTTTTTAAACCAACAAGACTGAAGAAATAGAAATTAAGGAGTGAATCCCATTTACAATTGCACTCAAAACCCTAAGATACCTAGGAATAAACCTAACCAAAGAGACAAAGAATCTATACTCAGAACTCTAAAGTGAGTACTCATGAAAGAAATTGAAGAAGACACAAAGAAATGGAAAAATGTTCCATTCTCCTGTATTGGAAGAAATGTATTGTGAAAATGTCTATGCTACCTAAAGCAATCTACACATTTAATGCAATCCCTATCAAAATCTCATCCATTTTTTTTCCAAAGAAATGGGACAAATCATCCTAAAATATATATGGAACCAGAAAATACCTCGAATAGCCAGAGGAATATTGAAAGAGAAAGCCAAAGTTGTTGGCATCACAATTCCAGACTTCAAGCTCTATTACAAAGTTGTCATCATCAAGATGGTAGGGAACTGTCCCCAAAACAGACATAGATCAATGGAACAGAATAGAGAGCCCAGAAATACACCCTCAACTCTATGGTCAACTAATCGTCAACAAAGCAGGAAGAAATGTCCTATGGAAAAGAGACAGCCTCTTCAACAAATGGTGTTGGGAAAATTGAACAGCCACATGCAGAAAAATGAAGTTGGACCATTTCCTTACACCATACATGAAAATAGACTGGAAATGGATGAAGAAGCATAATGTGAGAAAGGAATCCATCAAAATCCTTGAGGAGAGTACAGGCAGCAACCTCTTTGACCTCAGCAGCAGCAACTTCTTCCTAGGAACATCGCCAAAGGCAAGGGAAGCAAGGGCAAGAATGAACTCTTGGGATTTCATCAGATCAAAAAGCTTTTGCCCAACAAAGGAAACAGTTAACAAAGCCAAAAGATGACTGTCAAAAGTTATCTGGGAGAAGATATTTGCAAATGACATACCAGGTAAAGAACCAGTATCCATCCAAAATCTATAAAGAGCTTATCAAACTCAACACCCTAAGAACAAATAATCGAATGGAGAAATGGGCAGAGGACATGAACAGACATTTCTGCAAAAAATACATCCAAATGGCCAACAGACACATGAAAAAATGCTCCACATCACTCGGCATCAGGGAAATACAAATCAAAACCAGAATGAGATACCACCTCACACCTTTCAGAATGGCTAAAATGAACAAGTCAGTCAATGACAGATGCTGGCGAGGATGTGGAGAAAGGGCAACCCTCCTACACTGTACGTGGGAATGCAAGCTGGAGCGACCACTCTGGAAAGCAGCGTGGAGGTGCCTCAAAAAGCTGAAAATAGAACTAGCCTATGACCCAGTGATTGCAGTACTGGGTATATACCCTACAGATACAAACGTGGCATTCTGAAAGGGCACATGCACCCAATTGTTTATAGCAGCAATGTCCACAATAGTTAAACTATGGAAAGAACCTAAATGTCCTTCAACAGATGAATCAATAAATAAGATGTGGTATATATGTACAATGGGATACTATGCAGCCATCAAAAGAAATGAAATCCTGCTATTTGTGATGACGTGGATGGAACTAGAGGGTATTATGCTTGGCGAAATAAATCAATCTGAGAAAGACAACTATCATATGATCTCCCTGATATGATGAAGTGGGGATGCAACATAGGCGGTTTTGGGCGTACGAAAAGAAAAATAAAAGAAGATGGGATTGGGAGGGAGACAAACCATAAAAGACTGAATCTCACAAAACAGACTGAGGGTTGCTGGGGGGAGGTGTGTTGGGAGAGGATGGTGGGGGTATGGACATTGGGGAGGGCAGGTGCTATGGTGAGTGATGGTGAGTGCTGTGAAATGTGTAAACCTGGTGATTCACAGACCTGTACCCCTAGGGATAAAAACACATTATATGTTTATAAAAAATTTTTTTAAAAATAATTTAAAAAATCCATTAAAGAAAAACCACATATTGCAAGCCCAGAGCTAATCTCATATTCAATCAAAAAAGTTTGAAAGTTTTCCCCTTAAAGATCAGAAAAAAGACAAGTGTGTCCACTTTCACTACTCTCATTTGACATAGTACTGGATGTCCTAGCCAGAGAAACAAGGAACACAAAGAAATAAGAGACTCCAAAAAAAAAAAAAAAAAAGGAAGAAGTAAAATTTTCTTTTTTTGGATAACATGAACTTACATGTTAAAAAATCCTAAAAACTTCACAAAAAAAATTTGAATAAACAAATTTAGTAAAGCCGCCAAATACAAGATCAATATATAAAAGACAAGAATTTTGTTTTGTTTCATTTTTTTTAATATGGAATTCTTCCCTGTTTTTCATATCATCCAAAGTAAGCAAAAGACAGGAGCATTTTAACACTCTAATGATGAACTACCTGAAAAAATAAAGAAAACAATCTAATTCACAATAGCATCAAAAATAATAAAATACTTAGGAATAGATTTAACTAAGAAGATGAAAGATCTGTACTCCATAAACTATGACATTGATAAAGAAATTGAAGGAGACACAAATGGAAAGATAGCTCATATTTATGAATGGTAAGAATTAACATTGTTAAAATGTCCATACTACCGAAAACCATCTGTAAATCCAATTCCTATCAAAAATCCAATGTTAGGGGCGCCTGGGTGGCTCAGTGGGTTAAGCCGCTGCCTTCGGCTCAGGTCATGATTCCAGGGTCCTGGGATCGAGCCCCGCATCAGGCTCTCTGCTCAGCAGGAAGCCTGCTTCCTCTTCTCTGTCTGCCTGCCTCTCTACCTGCTTGTCATCTCTCTCTGTCAAATAAATAAATTAAAAATCTTTAAAAAATCCAATATTATTTTTTACAGAAGTAAGTAAAGAATCCTACAATTTATATGAGACCATAAAAGACAACAAATAATCAAAGCAGTTCTGAGAAAGAATGAAGAAGAGAAATTACACTTCTTGATTTGAAACTATACTAAAAGGCCCTCATGCTCAAAACAATAAAGTATAATGGCATAAAAACAGACCAATAAACAAGTAGAACAGAAATAAATCCTTTCATACAGTCACCTAATATTTGACAGGGACCAACATATGTAATGGGTAAAGATAGTCTGTTCAAAAATGATATTTAAAACTGAATAGTCACATAAACAGTATGAAACCGGAACCTTATATCACTCATAAGTCTTAACTTGAAATAGATTAAAGACTTAAAGGTGATGCATGAAACTACATTTCCTAAAGGAAAACATAGGAAAAATTCTCCTTGACATTGGTCTTGCCAATAGTTTTTTGGATACCAGACCAAAAACACAGGAAAAAAAGCAAAAATAAATAAATCGTATTACATCAAACTAAAGTGTCTGCATTGCCAAAAAAAAAAGAGAGAGAGAGAGAATGAAAACACAATCCACAGAATGTAAGAAAATACTTACAAATCTTATATCTGAAAAGAGGTTAATAACCAACAGATACAAATAGAAAAAATATATATAATTAAAAAAATAGCAAAAGGATCTCAATAGACTTTTTTTTTTTTTCAAAAAAGTTATATAAATGACCAACAGGAGCATTAAAAAGTGCTCAACGTAAAAAACTCAGGGCAAAGTCATTATGATGTTGTTGTTGTTGTTTACCTCTGAAAAACACAGCAAGATATTACTACCTATTAGAATATATACTACCAAAACTGAAACTAACAAATTTTGGTAAATACTGGGGAAAATGCACTGTGATAGGGATATAAATTTGTATGGAAAACAGTATGGAGATTATTCATATTATTAAAAGTAAAATTACCATATGATTCAGTAATCCCACTTCTAGGGATATATCTAAAGGAAACGAAGTCACAGGTCAAAGACATATCTGCACTCTTATGTTTATTATCACATTATTAACTCTAAGCAAGAGATGGAAATAACTTCAGTATCCATTAATGGATGGATGAATAAACTAAGTATGGTAAATATATACTATGGAATACTACTTACCCATGAAAAATTAAGAAATACTGCCATACAACAGCATGGATGGATCTTGAAGGTGTTATACTAAGTGAAATATTTCAAAGATTTTATATATTTTTTAAATTTATGTATTATGATATCCCTTACATACAGAATCTGAGGAAAAGGCAAACTAATGGAAACTTAGAGTTGAGTTGACAAGGGGTGAACCTGGGGTGGAGTAAGGTGGTCAAAGGGTGCAAACTTGCAACTATAATACGAAAAAGTTCTGGGGATCTAATGTACAGCATGATGATCATAGTTAATAAAATATACATACTTTTTTTTAATTGTGCTTCCCTTTATTAAACTTTGCATATATCACATTCTTACAAGTTGAAAGTTTATAGCAATCTTGTATAAAAGAGGTCTGCTGCCACCATTTTTCTAACAACATTTGTTCATTTTGTGTCTGTCTGTCACATGTTGGTAATTCTTGCAATATTTCAAGTTTTTTCATTATTATTGTATTTGTTATGGTGATCTGTGATCAGTAATTATGACCCACTGAAAACTCAGAACTAGTTTACTTAAGGTATATACATTGTTTTTCTTTAAAAACATAATGCTTTTGAACAGTACAGTATAGTGTTTATTTTTTATATGCACTGGGAAACATAATTTTTTATATGCACTGGGAAACCAAAAAAAAATAATAATAATAATTTGACTTAGTTTATTGAGATAATCACTTTATTGAGGCAGTCTGGAACAAAACCCACAAGACCTCTGAAGTTTATCTCTACTATACTATATACATAGAAGTTGCTAAGAGAGTAGATCATAAATTCCTTATGATACATGCATAAAAAACAGTGGCAACTATACGAGATAGTAGATGTATTAACATTTTTATGTAGATTATATTGCAATAAAGATGTATACCGATTTATCAAATTGTACAAAATTTACACAATGTTAAAAGTTTGCAATGTTATAAGAAATCATTTCTTAAATTTACAAATTATAATATGTCGATTTTTTTTCAATAAAGCTGGCAAAAACTTTTTGTAGAATTAATCTATTTTTCAAAAAAGGAAGTAAGGAAGTAGAAACTGCAACTAACTCTGAAATAATAGAATATAAAATCCATTTTCGTTATATACACTGTGACAAACACTATTACTTAGTTTACAATGAAGGAGTACTTATGAAGCATGAAGGATGGTCTATAAATAAGGCTGAAAGAGCTCAGTTTTAAGGTTTAAATTTAAAATCTTCTTTTGAAATACTAAACTGACCACCCAGTTTTCCAAACATAAATGTCTTAACTGCATGAATTTATTTCATACAACTCTATAATCTAGTTTCATAAGAAAGCAGCATGCAAATTTTGAATAAGACAGACTTGCTTAAGTTTCTTTATGTTCAACAGTAAAGGATACTTCCCTAAAAATAAATAGAAGAAAAATCAGCATATTTATTATGATAATTATTACTCATAATGAGATTCATATTGAATTAGGGAATACATATCCTCAGAGGGGGTAACGTAAAATGAAATTTATTTTGGTAAATGTGTCTATGAATAGTCAATACAATGCCTCAATATAGATGAATATTACTATTTTGAACAATTTAATTACTATTATTAGAATTATTATAAGTATAAAAATAGCTATCATTTTAGCATGGAATATGAGACTCTCATGCTCCATGCTTCATCACATCCGCACAACAACTCTGCATAATAAGTATTATCATCACCATTTCATGGGTGAAAAAACTGAGGCTAACACATTTAGATAACTGGTTTATGATTACATGGCTAGTAAAGATGCATCACACTAATTTAGGCTTTATGATTTCAGAATTGTACTCTTTCCACTGCACATTCTATTACTCTGTAAATACTTGGCCTGTTTTCATTTAGTTCTTTAATTTTATTCATGTGGTGATGGCTTAAAGCTTCATTTAAAGGAAGCTTAAAAAATTCATTTAACCAAAAGCTCCCAAGAATTAAAAATGTCATGGATCTAATGTAGACATGGATATCATTAGTTAATGGGTAACTATATATTTTCCACTCTAGTGAGATAACAATCAGAGTATTTTTCTAAGTTTTAGTCTCTCAGTGTTAAAAAGGACTTTGTTAAAATAGAAATATTTAGACAAAGGTGATCAAAAGTCTGGATCAGGTCACCTTAAGATAAATATTAGGAAACTGAGGAAACAAATGGAGATTTGAACACTGAGCTATGATATAATGAATGGTTTCAAGTATTTAGTAGAGTATAGAAAAGCCCTTTAAAGCCTGGTCGTAGACTAGCCTTGCAGCTTCTGGGATATCTGTCCATCTATCCTCTATCTATCTAGATATAAATTTGAAAACTTTTTTAACTTAAAGATTTTGAGAAATAGAACATAATCAGCACCATAGAAGATCTGTTTATGATAACAACCTAGCCCCTCCTCCTAGTTTGTTAATATTCTCTCTTATTTAATGTAACATTGTGCAAATAGACCACTACTGATCTGCCGTTATGAATAAAATAGCTATAATCATCTGTTTGCATATCCTGGTGAAAATATTCATTTAGTTCCATGTTGTATTTCTAGGAATGGACCAAATCTTTATTTTTATTTTTACGTTTTCTAAATATTGTCCAACTTACCTCAAATGTTTTTATTATGGGCACTTTCATTCTTTCACATTCTTGCAAGACAATTTTACTGTTGCCCAATATGGTAAGTGTGTAATAGTATGTCATTTTAGGTTTTAATTCATTTTTAATTTAATTTAATTCCAGATTCATAATAAAGATAAACAGTTTTTATATATGAGTGGCCATTTGGATTACACTTTCTGTAAAGTACATGCTCAAATCTTTTGATATCTTAACATTGTGTCATACTGACTTCTTTAATAGTAGATTTTCTGAATGAACTTTTAGCTGTGTAGGTCTTCTCTATTTTATTTAGAACTTGTTTTCATTTCAAAATCTTTATATTTATTTTCATAATCTGCTTTTATTTTGCTTTGTCTATTATCTATCTATCTATTTATTTGCAAGCAAGAGAGAGTGAGCAAGTGAGAGCTCAGGGAGGGATAGAAAAAGAAGGGAAAAAAATCTTAAGCAGGCTCCAGGCTCAGCACAGAGCCCAACTCTGGGCTCTATTTCACAACCCTGACATCATGACCTGAGCCAAAATGAAAGAAATAAAATAAAATTAAGGTGTTAAAAAAAAAAGAACAAGAATTGGAGGTTTAATTAAGTGAGCCACCCAGGCACCCCTGTGGTATCTTAAATTAGCTGTCATATCTTTAAAGTTCTAGAGTATCCATTTGGTTCATTTATAAAACCTTTCTCAATATCATTTTTAGTTTCAGTTTTTTGTTCAATTTGCTTCCCCTCTCATTTCTTTGAGCAGAGTACTCAAGCCATTTTACAATCTTTATTGATCATTTTAACATCATACTTAATCCCATTTTGTCTATCAAATCTTGTTAATGGTTTTTCTTTGTGCGCTTTGTTACATTTTGCTATGTTCAAGACATTATATTTGAAACTCTTATTGAGTAGGGATAATTAAGAGCTATAATAATGGTATGGTCCTCCTTGGCAGGATTTTCTCTTATATCTGAGACTCTACAAGACAATCCTACTCCAAATTCAGTGATTGACTTTCTCAGTTTACACAGAAGGCAAGGTAGGCTATAGTCTTATTTCTGCTTCTCCTTGTGCTTTGGGGATCTCAACTTAAATTTGGGTTGTACCAAAGTCCTCAAATTTGATTGCTGCTGGATTATGAATTTTGTTTCTCTAGTATCAAGAGTCTATTAACAACACAGCTCAGTGTGTTTTAGCAGTTTCAAATGCTCTCATAGCTAAAATGGCTTCAGGGCATATATCTCTAGGCTCTAATTGTATTTCGTATTTTGGCCCAGTAATCCCACACTTAATTTTTATAATCATTCTGATATTTTTAATTTTAAAAGCTATTTGTCTGGATTTTTAGTTGTCTTAAGTAGGAGTTTTTAGATCACCATTACTAGAAGCAACAACAAATATACATGAAAATGTCTGTAGTAGTTTATCACATTTTTATGGCTTTGAACTTCCATAAGCTGAGGCATCCTTCTCTAATCACTTAGGCAAACTCCAATTTACCCTTTCAAACAACACAAGAATTGCTTTATTTAAGAACATGTTCAGGGATGACTCTTCCCAACTGTTCTTACCAACATTCCCACACACTCTTTGCTACCCACACCTTGTTTCTGAACTTTCATTAGGTATATCAGCGTGACCAGAATTTTGCTCTATTGTATTTTTGTCCTTTAGAGCTTTAATTAAACATGAATTCCATAGAAAGTCTGTCCCTTTTCTTTCAAACCTGGGTTAGTTATTTCTTCTCATTCTTTGTCAGAAGTTACTTTATTAGAGAAACTTATGGCTCTATTGTGACTTTGGAGCCTTTACAGTTTTTTGACTGGAAAAATCACCCATCCCTGAGATTTTTACGCAGCTTCCTGGCTGATATTACTCAGAAATCTGTTCAAAACAGACTTTTCAGGGAGGCCCTTTCAGACCACTCAGTTAAAAAGCCTCTTCTCAATCACTGCTCTTTTTAAAATGTGCTTATTTAGTTCAAATATGCATCACTATTAAAGAAAAACCAGTACGATTTTTTTTTAAAGTTGGCTTACCTATTATCTATCTCTCCCATTAAAATGATTCCTCTGTGCTGGGGTTTTTTTGTGCTCATCTTAGGCCAGACACTCAATAAATTGTCTCTGAATGATTGAATTGTTTGACTCCCTTGCTAGATTCTCAACTTCATGAGGCCAAGGATTGTTCTATTCAGTCCTTCTTTACCCTCAATGTCTGTTATATTGCAGTCACTTACCTGACTAATGGGAAAAATCACAGAAAGAAAGAGTTAAAACTACAGAAAAAACCTGTAGGGTCAATAACACAAAGCTTTCTAAAATTATTTAGCCCAGGAATTGAATACTGGCTGCACTTTTGATTTTTTTTAAATGGTATTGAATTTAATTTAAATGGAAATACTTGAATGGTAGAATAATAAAAAAAATTATAAAAGCAACTTGCTCCTTAAAGTAAGAATTATATAGGGCATCTCTTCTAGAAGCAAAATTTTCAAATGTCAAACATCTGAAAGCATAGAAGGAGAAGTAAGAGTGTGAATTGTACTTCAATGCTCTTTTCTTTATATTCAGCTAACAGCTTCATTCACACCTTTCCAATTTTTTCAACTCATTTGACAAAGCCTTCAGAGGAGTTACTGCTCATGACAACCATCACAGCCTAACAGGAGAAATTTTATAAAGAAAAATAATAGCATGTTTTTCCCAAGTTGTTAAGGATATGGTGAAGCTCTGTCGGATTCAAAGGAGGAATGTGCAATACCATGCTATATATCATAATAACTTATTTTAATGGTGGCTTTGCAATTTTTCAGATATATCCATTTACTGAAACCACTATCAAATAAACAAAACAAACAAATTAACAGGAGTTCGAGACAGAAGTTATCTAATCTAAAAATAGCACAGAATACACAACACATATCCCAAGTACTACTATAGGTTTCAAGTAATAGTCAAAACAATAGTAAAAATGATTCAGACCCTACCAGTCAAATCATAAATGGGACCTTAACTGTAAATCCTTATCTTTAGATCAAAGGGGGTAATTGCGTGCTGAAGATACATTCTAGAACTAATATGTTATAGAACTCCTCTGAAATGAGTCATTTATTCCATCACTTTTCCTGCACAGCTGCTGACCCATGTTTTGGTTCCTGGAAATAGCTGCTACCCTGTCATACTTCTTAAAAGCACATATATTGATAACTCTACTCATTCCTCCATTCCTCTGTGACTGTCACTGTGTTAAAATGTGGAGTCAGCTGACTCACTTGTGGTGGTAATAAAGTAGATGAGTTTGCAAAGTATTTTGTTATTTCTAAAAATGCAAAAACCAAATTACATTGAAATCATAAAGGGTGTTTCAGGGAGAGCTGTAGGATGTGGTTTCTTGTGTAATCCACAGAGATTAGCTCCAACACATATTTAAACTCTCCTCTAGGAGCAACCTTAGTGGTAAAGCAAGAAGATAAACAGATGTATACACACCCTGGCACAAAAGTATCACTTATGTTTGGCTTCCTAGTCTCCTCGTGTTCCTTATTTATCTTAACTTCTCTCTGAAATCAGGGAACACAGAATCTCAATCAGTTGACATTTTTCTACTGAATTACCCAATAGTCTGATCATACCCCTAAGACTTTTTTAAATTATTTCACTCATAATCCCAAATCTGCTTTGCTTCCTCATCTTAGTACACTGTAATTTGATTTCAAAATGAGGACAGTTGTCAGTAATGCCACATTCATTAATCTATTTTACAATTCCATGTACTTATAACTATGAAGATATGTTAATAACATCCATTCCAATAAGCCACCCTAAATTGATTATCATGAAACAAGACCTCAAGAAAGAGAATTCAAAATCATCCATGTATTTGCAACTTATTGCAATAAAGCCTTTATCAATAGACTTCCCTGTGCACATGGTGGTCAAATTGCTGGTGAAAACCAGCCAGATCTATTACAAGCTTTCTCATGGCTTCTAGGTAACCCAAGTGAGCCTTTATTGATACTGGGAAGGGATAAAGCAGGGAAGGGATAAACAGTGGTGTAAGAATTGGCTAGACAAAAGTAATGACTCTCATTACAAAGTGAGTATTTTAAAGCAAAAGAGCCTGTTGGGAATATTGTTTTATAAAATAGTGGGTTTTTTTAAATTAACTTTTTAAAATTCAATTAGTTAACGTATAGTGTACCATTAGTTTCAAATGTAGATTTCAGTTATTCATCCATAGCATATAATAGCTAATGCTCAGTACTTACTGTTATAGCTTCTTGAAAGCAGAATTTTAACCCACTGAGCCACGCAGATACCCTTGAAAGCAGACTTTTAGATCACATTTTCTGATTACTTCCATGTAGTACAACAATTTCCTGCTAGCAACCTTCAAAACATACTGTTTGTTAGAGGAATTTCTTTAATAATAAATAAATAGGAATTTATTTAAATTTATAAATATATAAAATAAATAGGAATTTATTTAAATTTATTTAAATATTGCACACTGTTTAATTGTTCATAAATAAGGTGATGACATTATAGCCATTAGTTGGTAGCACTGATATATCACTTTCTTTTTACTTCTCAGTGCATTCTCTTTACACAAAATAGATATATATTTTAAAAGAATCTAAATCTGTGGCAAACTTTTAAAAACCCTATACAATAAAGTTTATCATTTTAAGTAATCTCAATTATCTTCCTCAATTGTGATAGTATATCCTTCTATCTAGGCCAGATATTGTATGAGGGATTTGAAGAGACATACTTTTCTAAATTTCACTTTTCTCATCTGCAAAATGCTGATCATGATCCTACAATAAAATACACTTACTATTTTTTGATGAAAATTTATTTATTTATTGTTGAAAATAGAACTGCCCTATGACCCAGCAATTGCACTATTGGGTATTTACCCTAAAGATACAAACGTAGTGATCTAAAGGGGCACGTGCACCCGAATGTTTATAAGATTTTATTTATTTATCAGAGATTGTGGGCGAGAGAGCAAGCACAGGCAGACAGAATGGCAGGCAGAGGCAGAGGGAGAAGCAGGCTCCCGGCCGAGCAAGGAGCCCAATGTGGGACTCGATCCCAGGATGCTGGGATCATGACCTGAGCCAAAGGCAGCTGCTTAACCAACTGAGCCGCCCTGGCATCCCTTTTGATGAAAATTTAATCTGTATAAACAATATATTTGCTGTAATGTGTGGTTCATGAAAAACATCTTATTTAATTATAAGCAACAACAGTATTAGAAATTAAGTAAATGGGTCTATAATATTTAAAGTTTTAACACATAATTCCAGTGCTTGGCCTTATTTTCTCAAATCCCTTTACCACTTTCACTGACAGAGTCAAATGTACTTTTTCTACTAGTAGCCAGCTCTTTGTCTTTTGTCAGAAAGATGCCCTTGTGAATTATTTATAATAGAGATATTAGCAATAATAATAATAATAATAAATAGCAATGAAAATGTTAAAAAAAGTTTTCTTAACTAATTAGGGTTCTTAGACATCAAATAGAGGAACCACCTCTGGCAAGCAAATTAATCTGCAAGACATTCCCAGAATTTACAAGTCAGTCAGATACAGGGTTGTCCGTAGACTGAAAGGTGAAGCAAAAGGACTAGGTTTGGAAAATAGGTAAGGACAGTGAAAAAAATGACCAAAGTTTTGGGCAAAATAAATTCTTAAGTGTCCTTTCAATGGAGTCCTGGGCATTATGTAGCAGAAACTCTGGAGATTATCTCAATTCATTGGAGTCACCCTGTTTACTAGCTTGCTATTGACAAAGTTATTTACAAACTGTAGAGCAAGAGGTTATAATGTAGAAAACTGATGGTAATGCACAAGATTCTTGTTAACAATAATGCAAGTTAGTGATATTTCATTAGAAAACATAAATTCTATAACCCAAATTATGGGCCCAGAGCACTTCTGCTGCACAACTCTGCTTATATCCCAAATAACCATGTGAACTAGTTTTAATATCTGCTTCTTATTAATTTTTGAATAAAAATTCTTGACACAAGTATTTTATAATTGTGTGATAATCATGCATTTAATTTCTTGGAGAACAAAACACACTTTAGCGTAACTAGGTTCGTTCACAGAACCAGCCTTGATAACACACTTCTATATGTTAGAAATGATATAATAAATGTAGAATATTGGGCACTCGTTTGGTATTCTTTGCCATGTTTTGCACTATCTAAAAAGAGATCAGTGAACTTGGACTGGAGTTAGTAGACATGGAAGAAAATAAAATATTACAGAGAGGAATACTCTGTGGTCCACAACCTAAACGGGCTGGGATTCCCATCATTTGGATCCCTGTAGCTTTACAAAAGTCAATTAAATTTTTGTATCTCCTATTAAAGTTGATTCCCCAGTACTTTTTCAAACATCTCTTGTAAAGTATTGTTTCCCAGAAAAAAAGGGATTTTGCACATGTATCTGCCTTTGTCTCTGGTCATGATCTCAGTCAGGATCCTGGGATCGAGCTCCATATCGGGCTTTTTGCTCATTAGGGAGTATACTTCTCAGTCTCTCTCTGCTGCTACCTCCCCCTGCCCCACTCATGCTCTCTCTCTCTCTCAAATAAATAAATACAATCTTTAATTTTTTAATTAAAAATAAGATAAATAAAATAAAATAAAAAGTCTGGTCTTACTGCCCCATTTAGCTCCTTTTTTCTTTTTGAGTTGTATTTAAAGCAACATGAGAGAACATGAGGCTCTCAAACTTAAAAAAAAAAAAAGGAAAAAAATTGAGTTTTGTTAGGATTTAAGATCTTGTCTGCTAGAAAAAACGTTGGCTTTGTTAACATGTGAAAATTAACAAAAGAGAATAAGATAGAATTCTAATAATTTTTGTAGAAATTTAAAATTTCCTCCAACACAATGACATACAGACCCATTAAGTAAATTCATTCCAATGTCCGAAACCAACCTTTTCTAATAGTAATGCATCTGTGTAAACAGAGTCAACCCAAGGAATAAATAAATATTATTATTTTTTTCCTGTCTCTTCCACAGTCACATCTGGGTATATTGGTAGCAAGCCAATTATCTATCTTATAAGACATGATATCATAAGGAAGGGTCTTCTGTCCATTTGGAACAACTGAAAATCATTGTAATTTTATCTTGGTGCAGTAACTTGAGATGGCACAGTGTGGGTTATGAATATATTTTATTTTTTTTTTACTGGGAAGAAGAGATTATAGAGATATTGGTTATCCAAGAGAGACTGACAGGTGTTGATAGTTGCCAGGTCAATATCCATTTACTTTTTCCTTGAATCTCAGAAAGCACTGAGGGATTGAAAACAAGGAAACTTAAAACAACATCAAATATTTTATTGTCTCTTTTCTATTTATATTGTAACCACAAGACAAAGTATCAGTTGTACAAGATATCATTCTCTTTACCTCTATCTTTCTGCCAGAAATGTGGGCTTAATAGTGAGAACTCCAACAGCAATTTTTGCAACTGTGAATAAAAAGCCATGAAAACCTCTAAGATACTTCACTTGACTTTCTTAAGACGCTGAACCAACACCAGAAAACACTCTCTGTAGTCTTCTTGTTAAATGAAAAAATATGGTTAAACCACTTTTGACAGTCTACTACATACAGCAAAATGTAAATCTTAATTGAAATATGTCCTCTTAGCTGTGCTTAAGCAACTGAGTCCTGAGCTTTTCAGGTTTTCAGTCTGAAAGAGTACACCTCTGGTGCTCTGAAAGGGAAGAGAAAGGACACCCTGTTCTCCATATAAATTAAAGAAGAGAAATCTGTGCATTTAAGTGGGCCATATAAAATTTATCAAGCAATTATCTCCTAACTCCTTCCTATCCAAATTACCTGATATGCTCTCCCTACTCCTTTATTCCACGTTACTGCCTTTTCCAGGATTCTGTATCACATCACAACATGTCTTCTGTTATTTCCTTCTTGCAAGCTAGTTTTGTTTTCTCCATCTAAAAAAATCAACAATCATTGTGTATTTCAATTCCCATTTTCCTCAAATGCATTGATTCTTCTTATCTATTACTCTTTTCTCATACTCAGTGTCTTTGTCTTTATGGGGTTTGTACTTTGCTTTTCCCCATCCTTTACTGCCATTATATAATCAAATCTAATAACTTCTTAGAGAAAGTTAAAAATTCCTGCATAGCCACACGTGAACACAAAGTCACTGATTTTTAGCAAACCTATAAGATAGTCAGACATCCATTCAATTTGTTTTTTTTTTAAGATTTTATTTATTTATTTGACAGAGAGAGATGACAAGCAGGCAGAGAGGCAGGCAGAGAGAGAGGAGGAAGCAGGCTCCCTGCTGAGTAGAGAGCCTGACTTGGGGCTCGGTCCCAGGACCCTGGGATCATGACCTGAGCCGAAGACAGTGGCTTAACCCACTGAGCCACCCAGGCGTCCCTCCATTCAATTTCTTAACTGAGTCTCAAATGCATCCTGAGTTCTAACCTAAACCTAAGTTCTACTTCTTACACGTTGTTCTATGACCAAATCCTTTCAGTTCAGTATTTTGTAACATTTAAATATTAATCAATTGATGCTTTGTCTGTGTATTTCTATGATAATAATTTGAATACTGTAGATTTATTGTTATATTTATAGATTTATAATCAAAGTTTCATCAGTTGAAGTTTTGGAAATTTCAGATATAATGATTAACCTAAAATGATACTGCCTCAAATCCCTCTGATATCAAGGCCCAACACTTGATTATAGCCAAACCTGTGGTGGATAGTTCCATGGGAAATTGCAGTTACTTAACACTGATAGCATCTCATGTTCTCTCTCTCATTTTAGAATGTCTCCAACACAACCCAAAAGTGTAGGAGAGTTAATGTCCTCTGAGGACAGCTCTCAGTGAAGTGGAAATAAGAGCCATAGATAAAATTGTCAGTTTTCAGGTCTTCATGAGGACAACTTAAAGAAGTTTCTCAGGACCTTTCAGTAAAAGCAAGCCTTCATTTTCTATCCACAACAATTATATCAACAATGTACCTCTTTGACAAAGTTGCTTCTTCACTGTATCACTTTCCCATTCTTTTCTACCTTGGATAATCTCCCAGATAAACTAACAGTACTCAAATCCTTTGTCCTACTCTTTGCTCTCAGGATAAATGGAGCCAAAAGACTTAGATTAATATCAAGTTCTGAATGGGATCTCAGAGCTATTTCTGTCCAGATTTTCATAAACATAGGGACCTTTGAATTATCAGGCTATAAATAAGTTCTAAATGGAGGGGGCAAAAGCAAAAAGTAGGAATTTTTATGTTTGATTTTTAATCATGATTAAAAATAATGTTAGTACATTATAAAAGTGTGGATCTTTGTAAAACAATGTCATAATGTAAGAAATAGGTTGCATAGTCCTTTTGAGAATATTAAACCAAGTGTTCAGGTGCCATCTAATTTCTTGTTTAATCCAGAACTTTGGTGTGCATTATCTTGAGGAATAGAATTTTGAAGTCCAGACAGACTAACAGAAAACTGACCCAAATGTGTGTGTTTATATTTCTGCTTTTGTTGTAAAAATCAAAGTGTGATTGCTGGTTTAAAATGGTAGAACTAATAATGTTTATGGACTCTATTATAAATTTTCTAATTGTATGGGAAGAATCCAAGAAACATATAATTAATTGATTTGCAAATCCTCAAAGAGCTACAGGATCAGGTAGTGGTATGTTCTGATTCAACAGCATCATAATGCAGCATTTTATATGTTTGGCTAATGGATATTTTCATGAATGTTTGCTAGCTAATCAACCAATACAGAGAAATATTAGGTAGGGTAATTACTCACAGTTGTGTTTAATAAAATGAGAGAAAATGATCAAATGACACTAATAATAATAATCCTATAGCAGGCTAAATAATTCAATGATAATTACAAGTATTAATCTACCTTTCTTCCCTGATTATGACTCTTCTCTCCTTTATCCTAATGGGAGTAGCAGATTGTCTGCTATGAATTGTGAAAACCCAGCAGTGACTTTGGCAGTGAAGGCCTCCCATCAATTTTGATAGGTTAAAATGATTCTGGATGGTCTTGAGCAAATGTGTCAATTTTTTTTTCTGTGTGTGTCAAAAAAGAAAGAAGCAATAGTAAATTCTTGCTGTTATTCCATGGAGCCAATAAAATCATACTGCCAACAAGAGGCTGTTGACACCGTAAGTGTGGTTAACTGTCTTGAAATACTAGACCTCGAAATAAAATTCCAATATTTCACATAACCTCTTTTTATTTTTAAAGCACAAAACAAAACAAAACAACTATACTGCTTACATTTAGGGCCCTGCTGTTGTGTAACTATTTTTGAACATGTCTACTGTAAGTGTATATATATATATTTTTTTTCCTGTGCAATAAATTCATTTAGAGATAAATTTGGATTGCAAATTATTTGGGGGGAGGCATGGTATTTGTGGCTAGTCTTACAAGTAAAAAGGACTAAAAGAAAGAAGAAAAACTTTTTTTATTACAGCATATTTACATCTGTCCAAAGTACTTATTTACTATCATACTGACTAATGTATAATACTGTACACAAAGAAAGAAGTTAAATGAGTTATAATTCAGTCGAAGTATAGCTGGCCATTTTAAAACTTACCACTGAATCTTTCTGGTATGAAATGTGATATCTGGCAATCTGGTCCAGTTCATTACATCAGGTCATTTGTATGTTCTTATTACCATTTTGATAGCATAGCACATTTTATAACCCAGACATTTTACAATGGAACTATGATGCATGTATTTTCAAAAGTATAGACATACATGAAGCTATGAGGTCAAAAATGATGAATGTCCGTAGTACCATATAGACTCAACAAATAAAAATGTCCAAGGCTCTGAGTGAGATTTATGAATATTGTATAAGATTAGGCCAACATGTGGTTTTGATATAAATCATCTGTTCTTAAATTAGAATTACAATCGTTGAGTACAGTGTTGAAAATGGCAGATAGATTTTAGCTATCTTTGCTCAGTAGGGAAAATGGAAAAATGTTTAGTTTGGTCAGATTTTCACTTAACTTCTGAAAAATCTTACATTTGAGAGAACCCTTCTGAAATAAGAATCCTTAAAGAAATAACCCCTTTGGCACAAGTTTTCAAGAAACTTGTTGGATATTGTAGACAATTATATGGCACATGTACTGTTCTAGATGTTTCATGCCAATAATATGTGAGCCATACCAAGGCTACATATACATATAGAGATGTTCCTCAGCTTACAAGGGGGCTATGTACAGAGAAACACATAAAAAACTGAAAATGCATTTAATACCCCTAAACTATCAAATATCATAGCTTCTCTTAAGCTTATTTCAACATACTCAGAACACTTATATTTGCCTGCATTTGGGCAAAATCATCTTAAGCAAAGCCTATTTTATAACAAAGTATCAAATATCACATGCAATTTATTAAATATTACACTAAAAAAAAGAAGAATGGCTATATATAGAATGCTTGTAAGAATATCAGGTGTTCACCCCTGTAATCTTCTAGCTGACTGGGAGCTGTGGCTCACTACCCCTGCCCAGCATCACAAGACGGCACCATACCACATGTCACTGGCCCTTTTTATAAAGACCCAAATTCAAAATTCAAAGTACAGTTTCTACTGAATCACTTTCACTTTCACATCTTTGCCAAATATATTGTAAGTTGAATCATTGTAAATCAGGAGCCATCTTATTTGAAAGTTAAATCACAGTCACCCGTATACACACAAAAAAAGGCCTTCATGTAGGGCCATCTATGGATCTCTAAACAACATAGCATGACCTATCAACAGCAAAAAATGGATGTGAAGGGGACAATTGCTTCGCGTCAGTACTCTGAGCAGTAACATACATGGCCTTACTCACCTAGCAGAACTCCAGAGCTAGCTGATGGCAAGGAATTTTACAAATGTTTGCTGAACAGCTTAAGCACGATTCTTTTTAAATTAGTGTGCATATCTGTTTTCTAAAGATATGTTAATTTATTTTATTGACTTATTACAAAACCAAATAATTTCCTCTTATTTAAGTGGCAGGTAAATAGAATTCTTTTTAATTTAAATCAAATGGCTTTTTAGGGAAAATATACTAAAAATTCTGAAACTTGTATTGCTTATGAATCTTTTATTGGAATCCTTATCAAGTTGTATTTTTCAAGTTTTTCCTAAATAATCTTCAATGAATTGAAAATATTTTTTGGATTTTATTCAAGGCTATTAACTCACAATTTCACTTTGTTAAATAGAGTGCTAGCCTTTCAACCAAAACGTTGTGTCTTTTTTTTTCCACTACCACATCCTCCATCTACTGACTGGATTCTCTCCCCAACTAGCACATATATACCATTGTCTATCTTTAGGATAAGTAAGGGTCATCTTTTGTCTTTATTCTATTCCTCGCATGCTTCTGAACTTGTTGAATTTTAATATAGTCACACCATAAGCATCACATATTGGATTCCCCTTTCAATAGTAAACAGTGCACAACCAGAGCATACCTTCAAAGCTATCAATAGACTTACTCTGATATATTATTTTTGTATTTTTGTAAATTAAAATAATTAAATTATAGAACAAGAGTTTCAGGTGGTAGGTGTTGTAAGTTTTACCCAAACTGACTTTTGTCAAACTCGTTTTTGTCATCATATATGACAAGTAGTTTTCTCACGTTTATTTTTAGAATATCCTTGTATAATGAATATTTACACTGATATCTACTATAAAAATCTTGCAATTTATTTTAGAAACATTAAGATATTGAAAATCAATCTATTTCTTTGATTCATTAAAGACATTTTTGGCTTGTTTCCAGTACTTTCTTACTGGTTAAAAAATGAATTTGAAGTAGTCTGAATTTCATTATTATATGGCACTTTCCCTTTGAAGAATACAAAGACGATATTCTATATTAGCTATCTGAGAAGAATTTGTTTTTTTAATTTTATTTATTTGTGAGTGAGAGAGAGCACAAGCAGGGGGAGCAGCAGGGTGAGGGAGAAGCAAACTCCTGGCTAAGCAGGGAATCTGTTGCAGAACTGAGTCCCAGGACCCTAAGATCATGACCTGAGTTAAAGGCTCAGGCGTTCAAATGACTGAGCCACCCAGGTGTCCCAATCTGAGAAGAGTTCTGTATGTTATTCCTATTAATATGCAGTTTAAAGTCTAGGTGATTAACTTAATATTTTAGTGGCTATTTCATAGATAGCACTATGTTCCAGGCAGAGAGTAAGAAAGAAATATTAAATCAACCATATTCTATGCATTCTAAATGAAAATAATTAATCAATCATAATAAATCCTTCTATTTATGGAATACCAACTTATAAGCTTTCCTCCATATGAAAAATGCCAAATACCAGAATAAAGGGTCATCTAATACAAATAAAGGATAGAATTAAAGAATTCTGGTAAGCCATTTAATTTTGAAAAATGGTGCTATATTGTTGCTGAGTTGTGGTTTTCAGTTACATAATATCTGATAAGTGTAGAAGTAACATGAGTGTTACGTGAGATGAGAAATGGTTTATAATTAAGATAATTTTAAAAGTACAGATAAATACAAATTTGTAAACATAGCATTATGGAGGAATAAAAATAAATGATAGCTACACACTCTAAAGTGAATAAATCTTGGAAAGTTAATAGAGAAGTAAAACAAGGGCAGTGCAAAAAGTATGGTACATTTTTATGAAGTTCAAACAAATTCTGTGAAACCATAAATGGACTTAAAGATACTATTATGTATCAAATATTGTAAAAATTAATCAAGGAAATAGCAAACATAAAATAACCAAAGCATACAAACTTGGGTAGATACAATAGGTGTGATCATGTTCTACTTCAAAAAGAGATGAGTTAATAGATAAATAGAAGTAACTAGACTTTTTAGAAGTTAATAAAACTTTGCCTGTTATTTCTTAGTAATATAAAATATATGGTTTTCTAACAAAAACGTTTATCTTAAAAATATTTAAAAATAAATTTCAGGCTACTCATAAGGTTATATTTACTTTTTCACTGAAGGAAAAGCTGGTTGTTGTAGTTGTAGTTGTTTGTTTGTTTTAGTCTCCTCCTAGTTTTTATTATTATAATGTGGAATAAGGAATGTTAGATTGAAAAGTGAATTATTTTATAGACAAAATCATTACTTGATTCACCTCCTGGTACAGCAGATGGAACTCCTGAAAATATGCCCTTTTGCCTTACAGAAGAGTAACAGTTATTCTTACTTCTGAAACATACTTGGTGGTGGCCCTAAATAGTGACACCATAGTAAACATTTTGAATATTTGCAATTAATTTTTATAGTCATAGGGCTCCAAAGGCACTGCTGGTATCTTAGCAGGTATTTCAATAAAGCTAAAAGTTGCCTGACTGTTTAAAAATATTAACAAGGCACAAAACGGCAGAAGTATTGCCCTCAGATATTATTTTTTTTCCATATGCTCCTGATTCCAGACATGACAAGTTATTTTTTTAAATTTTTTTATAAAAGATTTTATTTATTTATTTGACAGAGATCACAAGTAGGCAGAGTCAGGCAGAGAGAGAGGAAGAAGCAGGAACGCTGCGGAGCTGAGAGCTCAATGTGGGACTCGATCCAAGGATCCTGGGATCATGACCTGAGCCGAAGGCAGAGGCTTTAACCCACTGGGCCACCCAGGCGCCCCCATGACAAGTTATTTTTGATAGATATATACACAATGTATTTTCCAGTTATAAGAAAAATGGTTCTGCTATTTTTAACCTTTTTTAAAAATTACATAATTTTTTAAATTAAAATTTTATTTTTTAATGTTTTAATTTTCTTTTCTTTTTTTTAAAAGATTTTATTTATTTATTTGTAAGACGGTGATCACAAGTAGGCAGAGAGGCAGGCAGAGAGAGAGAGAGAGGGAAGCAGGCTTCCTGTGGAGCAGGGAGCCCGATGCGGGGCTCGATCCCAGGACCCTGAGATCATGACCCGAGCCAAAGGCAGCAGCCCAAACCACTGAGCCACCCAGGCGCCCCAATGTTTTACTGTTCAATATACTACTTAGAATATAAAACCTATTCCATTTGGTAAGATATTTACCATTTAAAAAATGGTAATTTTCTCATAGTGTGTTCCCCTCACATTGCTTTATTTTGAATAAAAAAATTTCACAATAAACATAACTGATGCTTTCCTTTTGATTGTCCCTCTGTTGGTCATACTGTATATGAGCCATGACAATTAGTTTTACAAAATGTATTCATGTTTGTTGATATGTTTTATCATCACTAATTTTCCCTCCCTTATCTAGATTCCCGAGCTTTCAGACAGGTGGACACTTCAATAAACCATACCCAAGAGATGTATCAAGTACTTCTTAGACATCTCTCAGATCCTTGAGGTCTCATTTTACCTAGGGATTTGCAAAAGGCTCTGCCAGAGGCACCACTGTGACAACTGATGACCATGGTCTATCTCCTGCTAAGCTCAAGAGGTCACTGGTTTCCAAGTTTATCTATACAATTAATGCATTCCAGCAAGTTCTTTGTTTTTTAATATTAACAAACTTACTTTAAAGTTTATATGAAGAGGCAAAGACTCACAATAGTCAACATAGTGTTGAAGGAGAACAAAGACTGAGGACTGACTTCAAAGTTTACCATAACGATGGGGCGCCTGGGTGGCTCAGTGGGTTAAGCCTCTACCTTCGGCTCAGGTCATTGATCCCAGGGGCCTGGGATCGAGTCCTGCATTGGGCTCTCTGCTCAGCAGGGAGCCTGCTTCTCCTCATCTCTCTCTCTGTCTGTCTCTCTGCCTACCTATTTGTGTTCCCTCTCTGTCAAAAAAATAAATAAAATCTTTTAAAAAAAGTTGACCATAACGATAATTGTAAGCAAGATATTGTAATACTACAGAAAGACTAGATTAAAGGAACAGAATATATATTATCAATTATATTTTATATTTAATATAAAAGCAAAAGCAATACAAGAGAGCAAAATACAATCTTTTAAACAAATGGTTCTGGAGTAATGGTGAAGCTAAATGTAAATATATAAAATAAAAATAAAATAAAATATAAAATAAAATAAATCCAGGCAGATATCATACACTCTTCACAAAAATTAACTCAGATTGGATTATAAACCTAAACATGAAACATGTAGAAGGTAATATAGAAGAAAATTTAAATGACCTTGGTTTTGGCAATAACTTTAGCTACAAAAGCACAAGCACTGAATTTTAAAATGTCTACTCTGTGAAACACAATGCCAAGAGAATGAAAAGGCAAAGCACAGACTATGAGAAAAAATTTGCAAAATACACATCTGGCAAAGGACTGTTAATCAAAAATACACAAAGACCCCTTAAACCTCAACAATGGGGGAAAAACCTGATTAAAAATGAGCCAAAGACCTTAGCAGATACCTCACAAAAGAAAATATTACAGATGGCAAATGAGCATATAAAAAGTTGCTTCACATCATAGGTCATCAGGAAAATGCAAATGAAAACAAAAAAGAGACACCCAGAATTCAGAACACTGAAAACAGAACATGAAATGTTGGTGAGGATGTGGAGCAACAGGAATGTTCTTCCATGTCTATTGAGAATAAAGAATGGAAAACAACTTGGCAGTTTCTTACAAAACTAAACATATTCTTGCCAGATGATTCAGCAGTAGCAGTTCTTGGTATTTATCCAAAGAAGATGAAATCTATACCCACAAAGATGTCTATAGTAGTTTTATTCATAACTGACAAAAGCTCGGAAGCAACCAGGATATCATTCCACAGGTGAAAGGTCAAATAAAGTGTAGTACATGCAAACAATGGAATATTATTTAATGCTAGAGATATGAATTACCAAGCCATGAAAAGATATGGATATAAATATTTAATAAATATTTGATTTTAGGCTTCTACCAGTCTATCAATAGTATTAGTATATTTTAACAGTGAATGCTCAGCATTCATGAATTTACCTAATAAAATATTTTGGGTTCAATATTTTAAATACTTCAACCTCTATGATTATATTCCTAATAATTTTGAATTGGGGTAAATAAACCTTAACTTTTTGTAACTTGTTTCTTATTGCAAAAGAGATCAATGAAATTTTAGAAAATAAAAATTTACAAAAAAAAGTTTAGTTTACTATTGCCAAATAATTTAAAACTTTATCTTATATTCAAATACATATATTTTTCTAAATTGATTTATATGCTACTAAAACCAAAAACTTTTAGTTATACTAGATTTCATATCATGCAACCAATGCCAGAAAGCCATCTGTCGATGACTTGTCTTAAATAGAGTTAAGATGGGCGTTATAACAATGCAAGATGGAAACAAAGATAGTATAACAATTGGTGTTACATAACTTTTCTGTTTGATCAAGTTACTAATCTACAAAAGGCTTTTATCAGTGACAGACTTGGGAATTTAACAAAACTTTTAAACTAGCATGTGCGACTCATTCCTAGAAAACAACACAACCAATAACACTTTATTTAGATTAAATCATGACTATTTCTCCATTTGAATAAAAAAGGTAGCAACCCCAATAAGTTTATTGAACGTGAAAAGTTGAAATGCTGTAATGCTCCTAAGGAATCAAATGATCCAGTCATGAATTACAAAAAAAAAATGATATAAATACCAAAGTGTTTGTATAATTGTAATGTACATCTGCCCATTATCGTTCAAGAGTGTAGGCTTGTACAAGAACTGTATAAAAGAACTCCACTTCTAAACTGTGGAAAATATGTTCCCTTTCTCCCTATATACAACTATTAAGCCATTTATTTAGCTTTTAAAATATCCACTTAATACAGGCTTTTTACTCATTTGAACCCGGCAGCAGGGCTCTATTCTTATTGCTTACATCTGAAGGATAGACTTCTAGCTTAAGAGGTAAAGCCCATAAAGGAGCCCAATAATAACAACAAAATACAGTTTAGTGATCCCTTACAATCTGCCAGCTACCTTTCTGAGAATACTTCAATTAATAAAACATATAAAATAGCTGACCAGAAAGAGCTTACATTCTTTTGAAATATAATAGTGAAATAAACCAATAATAGAGGGGCGCTTCGGTGGCTCAGTCCATTGAGTGACTGCCTCTCGCTTGGGTCATGATCACAGGGTCCTGGGATGTAACTCCGCAGCAGGCTTTCTAGGCAGTGGGGTGTTTTCTTCTTCCTCTGCGCACCCTCCCAATTCTCTCTCTCTCTGTCTCAAATAAAGAAATAAACCAGTAATAGAATAATGATTGATGGTTGATGGTGATAAGTGTTACAAAGAAATACAAGAAAGGTAAAAGCCATTGGAGAATGCTGGGATGAAAGTTAATTTTATTTTGTGTTGGGTGGTTATATCTCATTTAGGAGATGTTATTTGCACAAAGACCCAGGAAGTGAAGGAGGGTGTTATACAAATATTAAAGGAAAAGATTGCTCTAGGCAGAGCAAGTAAGTATATAGACTTTGTGTGAACAGCTTGTCAGTTACTTTTGAGGAAAAGCAAGGAGGCCAATGAGGAGTTCATAGTGGTGGAGAGAGGAAGAACGTATTGATGTATGACCTTCTAGTACATTGAAACGCCTTCAGTTTTTATTTAATATGAAAGGGGAAGATACCAAAAGACTTTCAACAGCAGAATAAAATCATCTGACTTGATTTTTAGGTTAAGTTGCTGTACCAAAATAAATTTGCAGGGAGAAAGGAGTGCATTATGTGTGGAAGTGGGGCTATCAATCAAGTCAATAATTCAGGAACATATATGATGGTGTTTTTAGCATGCTGGGTGGTAATAGAAGTGGTGAGGTATGGTTTTTATTTTGTATATATTTAATGGTGAATATTCCAGTGAACAGGATGGGGTATGTGCAGGACAGACAATATCAACATTTATTTTACCTGCACAAACAGAAGGGTGGAGTCTTCATTCCCTGATATGGAGAGAACTCTGAGTTCAATTGTTCTTTGTCATTAAGTGGCATAGTGATGATGAGGATTTAGTCAGACAGTGAAAGAGAACAGTAAGCATAGTGTTAAGCGGTAAGACATTATAATACATTTGAACAACAAAAAACGTTGTGTTGGATCATGTGTTCATGTGAGTAAATAAATAAATAAAGCTTCCTGGGTTTCTGATAGAGGTAAAGAAGACTAGTATATGATCCAAAGGGGCATGTGCACCAAATGTTTATAGCAGCAATATCCACAATAGCCAAACTATGGAAAGAACCTAGATGTCCATCAACAAATGAATGGTATATATATATACGATGGAATACTATGCAGCCATCAAAAGAAATGAAATCTTGCCATTTGCGATGACATGGATGGAACTAGAGGGTATTATGCTTAGCAAAATAAGTCAACCAGAGAAAGTCACTATCATATGATCTCTCTGATATGAGGAAATGGAGGTGCAATGTGGGTGCTTGGGGGACAGGAAAAGAGTAAATGAAACAAGATGGGATCAGGAGGGAGACAAACCATAGGAGACTCTTAATCTCTCAAAACAAACTGAGAGTTGCCGGGGGGTGGGGAGGGTAGGGAGAGGGTGGTGGGGTTATGAACATTGGGGAGGGTATGTGCTGTGGTGAGTGCTGTGAAGTGTGTAAACCTGGCGATTCACAGACCTGTACCCCTGGGGCTAATAATGCATTATATGTTAATTTTTAAAAAAAGAGGAAGAAGAAGACTACTATAAATCAAATGCTATGATTTTCAGCAAAGAGTGTGTAATCAGGCATATTTTATTAAAGTAACCATGTAAAATGATGGTTGAAAATTGGAATAACAGAAAACATAAAAATTAGAGATTTTAAAAAGAGATCTGGGACAGTGTAGAGAATATAATCAATGATATTATAATAGTGTTATATGGTGACAGATGGTGGCTATATTTATAGTGATCATAGAATAATGTATGGAGATATTGAAAACCTGAAACCAATGTAACACTGAATATCACTATACTCAAATAAAAAAATAGTAAAAATAAAACATTTTATTTTAAAAAGATAAAAAGAGGGACAAGAATTTGTAAAGTGAATTTCAAAAAGCTTAAAGATGAGGCGAAGACATACTCTGAACCTTGAGGAAAAAAACCATTTTGAAAATTCTTCCCATTTTGAGAAAACTCAAATGAATCAATACCATAAAAGAACCCATTTTAACTGAGAGATATAATGAATGCTCAAGAAATAATTTTATGACAGGATAATTCTTCCCTATGAAACAGCATCCAGAAACCAGGGGAAACACCTGGAAGCAAAATAAACTATACTGAAAATAAGAATTAGGAAAAAGATAAATAATGAAAGATAAGAAAATTAGACCTGCGACAGAGACCTAGTGAAGAGAATTTTTAGCTTGTGGTTTAAAGTTTTTGAGGATAATCTAGAGTTCATAACTGCCTTGAGGCAGGCTGGTTGTAGGCAGTTTAGGCAGACCCCTAAGACAGGCCTACTTTGGGCAGGTGGTGTTGGAGGAAGCCATTGGGCTGGACAAAGACAAATCCAACCATTTGACTAAAGTTTCTGTGAAGATGTTGAAGTCAGATGCAACAGAGAAAGACCTGTTAAACCTAATCTCAGAAATGGAGATGATGAAGATGATTGGACAGCACAAGGACACCATCAACATGCTGGGTTCTGCACACAGGATGGTCCTTCGTACACTCTCATGGAATATGCCTCCAAAGACAACATACAGGAGTACCTGCAGGCCCAGAGGCCTCCTGACCTGGAGTACTGTTACAATATCAGCCACAATGCAGCAGAGCAACTCTCCTCCAAGGACCTGGTATCCTGTGCCTATCAGGTAGCCTGAGGCATGGAGTACCTTGCCTCCAAGAAGTGCATACACCAAGACCTGGCACCAGGGAAGTGCTGGTGACAAAGGACAACATGATGAAGATCTCAGACTTCAGCCTTGCCAGAGATATCACCACATCAGTTACTATAAAAAGACAACCAACAGTGGACTTCCTGTGAAGTGGATGGTCCCTAAGGCCATGTTTGACCAGAGCTACATCCACCAGAGTGACTTCTGGTCTTTTGGGGTGATCCTGTGCAAAATCTTCAATCTGGAAGCCTCCCATATCCTGGAGTGCCTGTGGAGGTGGTTTTCAAGCTGCTGAAGGAGTCATTTGATGGATAAACCAATAAGTGCACCAGAGAGTTATACACAATAATGAGGGGTGGCTGGCATGTGGTTCCTTCAAGCTGTTGGTAGAAGACCTGGATCATACTGTGGCCTTGACCTCTGTCCAGGAGTACCTGGACCTCTCCATGGACCTGGAACAATACTGTCTATGCTTTCCCAACACCTGAAGCTCAACCTGCTCCTCAGAGAAGAATTCCACCTTCTCTCATGTGCCATTGCCCAGGGAGGCCTATCTGCCCTGACACCCAGCCCAGCTTGCCAATGTTGGACTCAAATGACTAGTATCCCTATTACTCCTGTCCAGATTCCGTCATAAGCTGTAACCCTTACCCCCCACCCTCCCTGCAAGACTCACTGCCTTCTCCTTTGTCCCTTTCCTACTGGCAGGAGCCAGCTGCCTACCTGAGGCCTTCACCCCTTGAAGTTCACCTCTCTTCCCCTTCCTCTTCCTCCTCCTTACAACCTGCTCATGAAAGAAAGGCACAGAGAGGCAGGTACTTGCTCGTGGCTACTTCTTTTCCGCCCATATGTTGGACCAAGACCCCTCCCTGGCATCTGGTACTGCCTGGACGTCGTTGGGAGTGGGAGATGAGGCATGCCAGTGAAAGGTGTCGGAGCTTTCCTGTTTTGGTTTTGTCTGCTTAGCATAACATGTAAGACTGAGTTCTGGTGGCAGGGACCTAGTCCTTGGGGCTTATAGCACTAGCGAGGGGAGGTCAACTGCTCTGGGCCTTGGCTAAGAGCAACCCCTGCTCCAGAGATATGGTGCCAAGGGCTTATTAATTTTGATACTAATTTGCTTTGCTGAACAAATACCTGGTATCAAAAGATGGGAAGGCAAAGGCTGAAAGCAGTGTTGTCACCATGGGGTCCAGCCCCAAACTATGAAGAAAACACAAAGTGTATAAATCTGAGTAAGTATATATTTACACACCTTTTTAAATAGGTTGTTATCAAAGATTTAATCAATGGGTAATGTGCTCCTCGTGGATGGGAAGCATCAGTTGCCATATATTAAAAACAAATAAAAGAGGTGTCTGGGTGGCTTCCTCCATAAGTGTCCCTTCTTTTCAGGTCATGATCGCAGGGTCCTGGGATGGAGCCCCACATCAGGCTCTCTGCTCAGTGGGAAACCTGCTTCTCCTTTTCCCTCTGCCCTGCTTATAGTTCCTCTTCCTATCTCTCTGTCTGTCAAATAAATAAAATATTAAAAAAAAAAAAAGAAAGAAACAAAATGTTTTTAAAAGGTCTTTTTTTTTTTTTAAATTTTCTAGGGGTGCCTGGATGACTCAGTTGTTTAAGCAGATGTTTGCCTTTGGCTGAGGTCATGATTCAAGTGTACAGGGCTCCAGCCCTGCATGGGACTACTTGCACCTCAAGGAGCTTGCTTCTTCCTCTCCCTTTGCACGTGATTCCCCCCGCTTGTGCGCTTCCACTCTCTCTCTCTCTCTCTCTTTCTCTCTCTAGCTTTCAATAAACAAAATAAAATCTTTTCCTAAATAAATAAATAAATAAATTTCTAAACCTACTTTCAGTTTAGGTCCCTTAACAAAAATTGCTACTACTTCATTAAAAAAAAAAAAAGATAATTTAGAAATGTGCTTCCAGAGCTAAAAAGCTGTTTTGTTTTTTTGTCAGGATTAAATATAGAAGTGCTTTAAAAAGTAAAAGAAAAAATATGCTATATTAACACTAATCACACTATAACTTTGGTGGTTATATCAAGATAATGAAAAGTGATTTTAAAGCAAATTTCATTATCAGACATAAAGATCAAGTCAAAAACACAGAAGAGCAAAAGGATGAATTCCTCAGGGAGTATAATAATCCTTGACTTTTAATACTTAATAACAGATTTGGGGATATATAGGGAAAAACTAAGAACAAAAATCATAACTTCTACCTTAGAAGAGAAATGGAAAAAAATTTCAACACCTTTATTTTAAGATTATATAGACAAATGGTCATCAAATTGGTAAGATATGTAAGACTTGAACAAAATTATCAACTAACTAGATATGCTTGATATTACAGAACACACCCAACAACCACAGACTACATATATCTTAAGCCATGATTTTCTTTGCAAAGGTCAACATTGATAATGTTCTAGTCATTCCTCCGTGTACCAGGAAAGAAGTAGCACTTTCTTGAAAGACACAGCTATCAAAGCTCCATTCAGAAACCGTAAAGATGGAGAAGGGATTTGCAAATTATATATCTGATAATGGACATCTACACTGATTATTAAATATGAATAAAAATAAAAAACCTTACTAATAACCAGAGTATCCAATTTTACATGTGAAGGAAATAATGGAAGAGACATGTCACCAAAAGTATATGGATGGCTTATAAGCACATGACAAATTTCTCAACATTAAGACATTAAAGAAATACAAATTAAAATCATAATGAGGCATGCTTACATATCTATTAGAATGGCTAAAATTATAAAGGCTAATTGTACTTTGTCTGAGCTAGATTGAGAAGCAACAAAAAATCTAAACTGTTGTTGGCATATATCATGATACCACCACTTTGGAAAATATCTGCCATATAATAGGTTCAGTAGACAATTTGTAAATTTCAGAAAAAAATAATGTTGAGAGTATACTGAATTTCATAAGTCATTTCAATATTTTTTTCCAAAAACTAAACTATGTAAAACATACCTTAAATTTACTTTCAAAATATTTTATAGCATATAATGGACAATATACATAAGCCTTAAAGAAACAATCATATAAATAACCATTTCATACCTACTTAAAAATTGCATAATACCACACTCCTAGATCCTCTCTGAATGCTCTAAAATAACCCTTCAAAGGAAATACATTTTTAAAAATAACAGATTTTTTTGGCAAATAATTTAATAAATAAAAATTTCATTCATCTACGTAGATCATAATAAATGTTTTTAATAAGCATGAAATTATAACTCTGAAGTGTGCTAAAATGAAACCACCTGCTAAGGGTGAGAGAACAAAAATAAACATCATTTTTCCAAATAAGAGGAATTTATTACCTTTGAATCCAAGCATGTGGATTTGTTCAAACTGGCAATAAAGGAATATGGAAACACAAACCATAGAAAGTCATATTTTAGATTTCTGAAAGACTTCAAAGTGAAGAGTATACATTTTTAAATGTTACATAATGCTACATAATGACAAGATGACAGGTTGTGACAAATAGCATTTTAAAAGCTCTACTCATAATGGAACGGAAGGTGTCATTTCCCTATAATTTTATATATGTCATTAATTTACTATATCTGGATACAACATATTACCAAACAGATGTTCATCAAAGACTAAATCATTTTTAATGGAACATAATAATTTGAACCTACATCTATTAATCATTTTTTTCAATCAAACATTTATAGTCTCGCTAAACATTTTATCAGTTGTCGACAAAATTAAAAAACAATAGGATAAAAAGTCGTGTTTGGAAAAGTAGATTTTCTTTGAAATTTGCATTTAAATGAAAATATTTGCTGATATTTTTAAAACTTTAAATGTAATTTTATATATATCTGACCTATCAAATAATATAAAATTTTTGGAGACAATATAGTTTGGTGCACATGGTAAGCAATAATCAATTTTTTTGTTGATCCAAGTGTTCTTGTATTATTTTTCTTAAATATTCTAGAACCACAATTTATAGTTCTAAGATTTTTCCACCCCCCCCATTTTAATATCTCTTAAGGTGGCAATCACCTTGCACTTGATGACATATCCTAGTTTAACTGACAGCATTTCACTTTCTTAGTCGAACATAAACTATAGTGCATCTTACCCTTGATGAAAGCTAGGATGCAATTAAATACTCTATTATGGTTACGATTCTGATATGTGAAATCCTCCGGTAGCTCCCTGTGCCCCCACAGTGTAGTACCTCACCTCCTCGCCAAGTATACAAACCTTCTCACCCCCAGTGTTAACCCCGGGGCTCAGCCTCCATCCCCAGGTGATGCTGCCAGATCAGCTGTCGGTTGTCATGAACTTGCTGTAGTTTCCCGAATGCACTGTGCTGCCTCCTGACACGTTGAAACTTGACACACTCATCCTCATTCTTCGCTTTGGCCTTGTCTATCACCTCCACTGAAAATCTGTTCCTAAGTGGCTTTTCCCAGCTCCCACCTACCCTTGGCAGTCTTTTATCTCCCTGTGGTAAAGCCTGTCACACTGCACCATGGACATGCCCGTTGTCCCCCTGAGAAGAGAAAAGGGATAATGAGGGCCCCCAGCATTTGCAGCTATAGTGCAGAGCCCCATGCCTGGCTTGCAGGAAATGCCAGATCATGAAGACAAACAGAGATCATCCTCTGACTAAAACCAGCTCTTCTTTGCCTACCGCAGGATCTGGATCAATAAAGAGCAGCCAGTTATTATTGCTGTTTGTCTAGGGATTTTTTCCCCATATATTTCCCAGGTCTTTACTCTTTTTATAGCACTTTAATTCAGGCTTCAACCACTTCCTAGTCAGATCACGTGAAATCATTTTCCTTCCCATACCCTCGATGTATTTCACATCTAGTAATTCTTTTTTTAAAGATCTTATTTACCCATTTGACAGACAGATCACAAGTAGGTAGAGAGGCAGGCAGAGCGAGAGGGGGGAAGCAGGCTCTCCGCTCAGCAGAGAACCCCATGTGGGGCTCCATCCCAGGACCCTGAAATCATGACCTGAGCCGAAGGCAGAGGCCTAAACCACTGAGCCACGCAGGAGACCCCATATCTGGTAATTTTTAATCAACGTGGACTTGCTGCATCAAATACTTCCTTCTTCAAATATAAATATATAAATATATTGATCAAGTCACTCACATGTCTTAGGAGAATGTCATGCCTTTAGTAGCAAACTTGAAATCTTGGCCATTGGTTTTGATTTTTGATTTTTGTTTTGGTTAGATTTGGTGGGGTTTTTGTAATTTTAAAAATGCCTCCAGCCCTTGGCTCTGTCTGATGATTGCTTTCAGCTGTTTCTGCAACAAAATCGTCCAGGCAGTGAAAACTCTCATTGTTTACAGTGGCGCCCCCTTCTGAACACTTTGTTAATAAAAAGATTTTTTTTTTTTTGGCTATGATAAATGCGCAACAATAATGAGGTATTTCAAAGAGGTGAACCACAGATAAATTTCTCTAAGGGTGGGGTGAGGGTTACTCAAAAAGGAACTTGACAAGGCTTTTAAAGATATTGACAATCATTATAACATAATGTGACTGATTGTTACCGTGCTCTTAACTGGGCCAACACTTGTTGGCTTCCAAGAAAGACTAACATCGTTGAGATGGTTCTAGCGGCCTTCTAGCACAGGGTCTCATGAGGCAGGGATTCTAGCCACTGGATGTGCAAGGCATGAGGCCTGTTAGTGATTCTATTTTTTCCTCTGCAGAATGGGTCTTTCTACATCCCAGGTCCTTTCGACCCCAATAAATAATGCGGCGATTCTCTCAGTGAGTTGTACTTTTGGTTTAAACAGCCAACTGTCTCTTTAAAAGGACTTTTGTTTAAATTCCTTTAAACAAAAGTCCTTTCAAAAAAATCTTTTTTTTTTCTATTTTTTATTTTTAAATCCCATATGTTTACTCTGATCGTGGAACTTTGTCATTTTGACCTTCTCTGCTGATTAAAATATTCTTCATCATCAGCACCTACTGCTCTCCTCTCCTGGTGGTCTCTCCGGATGGGGTCTTCTCTAGGTCTTCTAGCAGGAGATGGGCACTTCCCCTCTACCCATGTTTCCAGGCCAGCCTTACCTATCCTGCAGGGTCAGGTCGGCCTGGCTTTTTGTCTGTTGTTCTCTTCTGAGTGGTTAGTTTTTCATAGATACCGTGCTTTGCATTTGTCAGGATTTACCCTGGACTATCAAAACCCTTTTCTTGTGCCAGTGAAGCCTAAGAAACAGTCCTGGTGAGAGAACCAGGAACTCAAACAGATCATATTTATCCTGAAAGTTCTGTCCAAAATGAAAAATACATTTCTGAGGAGCCTCAAGATCTCTGAGAAGGGAAGTTTCACCAACTCTGTCATGTAGGGGCATCAATTCCGATTCTGTGTCAATTTTCCTACTTTCCCAGCTAATAATTCTCTACATCTTAAAGCCCAATCTCAACCGTTTCCTCTCTCAAAGGCAGTTGCTCTTAGAGTCTTCACATGGCACCTGGGGCCTGCTGGTCGTTGGCTACTGTGCTCTGTACTTTGGGTATAACAGCTGCGCGGCATCAGATGAGAACTTCTCTTGTTCTAAGACTTAATATAGTTTGGGGCACATGGTAAGCAATAATCACTTTTTTAGTTGATCCAAGTGTTCGAACTTTTCTCAATTATTCTAATACCACAATTTACTTTTCTAAGATTTGCCCCCCCCCCCCCGTTTTACTATCTCTTAAGGAGGCACTCACCTTGCACTTGATGACATATCCTAGCTTAACTGACAGCATTTTTCTTTCTTAGTCGAACATAAACTATAGTGCATCTTACCCTTGATGAAAGGTAAGATGCAATTAAATACTCTATTATGGTTACGATTCTGATATTTATGTTTATGTTCTGTTTTATGAGTAGGTTCAGGATCAGGGTTAGCTTTAGGGTTACGATTCTGTTCAGGATCACGGTTTGCATCAGAGTTAGGTTTACAGTCTGGGTTAGGGTCAGTGTTAAGGTCAAGGCCAGAGTCAGGTTTAAGTTTAAGAAATGACAAAGGCAAATTTCAGAGTTAGGGTTATGATCATGGTCAGGGAGAGGTTCGGGATTATGGTTAAAGTGTGGTTAGGGTTAGGGTAGAGGTAGGTTGAGGGCTAGGGTTAGACCAGGTTAGGGTCAGTGTCAGGGATAATGTTAGAGGTTAGTTTTAGGGTTAGGTTCAGTGTTAGGTTTCGGGTCAGGGCCCGTGTTAGTGTCAGGGAGGGTTAGGTTTAGGGTTAGAGTTAGGGTCAGGCTCACATTCAGTGTCAGGGTTAGTGTTAGGGTCAGGGTCAGGGTCACTTTTAGGTTCAGGGTTAGGTTTCTGGTGTTTGCCTGAGTCAGGGTCAGGGTGAAGTCTAGGGCCAGTGTCAGGTTTACGGTCAGGATCAGGTATTGGTTTAAAGTCCACATTAGTGTCAACGACAGGGTTATGTAGTAGACAGTGTTAGAGTAATGGATTGGATTAGGATCGTAACCATAATAGAGTATTTAATTGCATCCTAGCTTTCATCAAGGGTAAGATGCACTATAGTTTATGTTCGACTAAGAAAGACAAATGCTGTCAGTTAAACTAGGATATGTCATCAAGTGCAAGGTGAGTGCCACCTTAAGAGATATTAAAATGGGGGGGGGGACAACTCTTAGAACAAGTCAATTGTGGTAGTAGAATAAATAAGAAAGGTCCCACACTTGGATCAACTAAAGAAGTAATTATTGCTTACCATGTGCCCCAAACAATATTAAGTCCTAGAACAAGAGACGTGCTCATCTTGATGCCCCGCAGCTGTTAGACCCAAGGTACAGAGGGCAGTAGCCAATGACCAGCAGGCCCCAATTGCCATGTGCAGACTCTAAGAGCAACTGCCTTTGAGAGAGGAAACGGTTGAGAGTGGGCTTTCTGAGGTAGAGAATTACTAGCTGGGAAAGTAGGACAATTGACAAGAATCGGAATTGATGCACCTACATGACAGAGTTGGTGAAACTTCCCTTCTCAGAGAACTTGAGGCTCCTCAGAAATGAATTTTTCATTTTGCACAGAACATTCAGGATAAATATGATCTGTTCAAGTTCCTGGTTCTCTCATCCGTACTGTTTCTTAAGCTTCACTGGCACAAGATAAGGGTTTTGATAGTCCAGGGAAAATCCTGACAAAAGCAAAGCAAGGTATCTATGAAAAACTAACCACTCAGTGGAGAACAACAGATAAAGGACCAGGCTGACCTGACCCTACAGGATTGGTAAGGTTAGTCTGGCAACAGGGGTAGAGGGGAAGTGCCCATCTCCTGCTAGAAGAGCTAGAGAAGACCCGTTCCGGAGAGACCACCAGGAGAGGAGAGCAGTAGGTGCTAATGATGAAGAATATTTTAATCAGCAGAGATGGTCAAAATGACAAAGTTCCATGATCAGAGTAAACATATGGGATTTAAAAATAAATAATAAAAAAAAAGATTTTTTTGTAAGGACTTTTTTTTAAAGGAATTTAAGCAAAAGTCCTTTTAAAGAGACAATTGGCTGTTTAAACCAATAGTACAACTCACTGAGAGAATCGCCGCATTATTTATTGGGGTAGAAATTACCTGGAATGTAGAAAGACCCATTCTGCAGAGGAAAAAATAGAATCACTAACAGGCCTCATGCCTTGCACAGCCAGTGGCTAGAATCCCTGCCTCATGAGACCCTGGCCAGAAGGCCGCTAGAACCATCTCAACGATGTTAGTCTTTCTTGGAAGCCAACAAGTGTTTGCCCGTAAGAGCACGATAACAATCAGTCACGTTATGTTATAATGATTGTCGATATCTTTAAAAGCCTTGTCAAGTTCCTCTTTGAGTAACCCTCACCCCACCCTTAGAGAAATTTATCTGTGGTTCACCTCTTTGAAATACCTCATTGTTGTTCCACATTTACCATAGCAAAAAAACAAAAACAAAAAAAAATCTTTTTATTAACAAAGTGTTCAGAAGGGGGCGCCACTGTAAACAATGAGTGTTTTTGCTGCTGGGACATTTTTGTTGCAGAAACAGCTGAAAGCAATCAGGTCAGACAGAGCCAAGGGCTGGAGGGATTTTTAAAATTACAAAAACCGAACCAAATCAAACTATAACAAAAATCAAAACCAATGGCCAAGATTACAATTTTGCTACTAAAGTATAACATTCTCGTAAGACATGCAAGTGACTTGATCAATATATTTATATATTTATATTTGAAGAAGAAGGAACTATGTGATGCAGCAAAACCACGTTGGTTAAAAATTACCAGATATGGGGGCTGCTGGGTGGCTCAGTGGTTTAGGCCTCTGCCTTCAGCTCAGGTCATGATTTCAGTGTCCTGGGATGGAGCCCCACATCGGGCTCTCTGCTGAGCGGAGAGCCTGCTTAGCCCCTCTCTCTCTGCCTCCCTCCCTACCTACTTGTGATCTGTCTGTCAAATGGGTAAATAAGATGTTTAAAAAAAGAATTACTAGATGTGAAATACATCGAGGGTATGGGAAGGAAAATGATTTCACCTGATCTGACTAGGAAGTGGTTGAAGCCTGAATTAAGTGTTACAAAAAGAGTAAAGACCTGGGAAATATATGGGGTAAAAATTCCCTAGAAAAACAGCAATAATAACTGGCTGCTCTTTATTGATCCAGATCCTGCGGTAGGCAAAGAAGAGCTGGTTTTAGCCAGAGGATGATCTCCGTTTGTCTTCATGATCTGGCATTTCCTGCAAGCCAGGCATGGGGCTCTCCACTAGAGCTGCAAATGCTGGGGGCCCTCATTGTCCCTTTTCTCTTCTCAGGGGGACAACGGGCATATCCATGGTGCAGTGTGACAGGCTTTACCACAGGGAGATAATACACTGCCAAGGGTAGGTTGGACCTGGGAAAAGCCACTTAGGAACAGATTTTCAGGGGAGGTGATAGACAAGGGCAAAGCGAAGAATGAGGATGAGTGTGTCAAGTTTCAAAGTGCCAGGAGGCAGCACATGCATTCGGGAAACTACAGGAAGTTCATGACAACCGACAGCTGATCTGGCAGCATCCCCTGGGGATGGAGGCTGAGCCCCGGGGTTAACACTGGGGGTGAGAAGTTTTGTATCCTATGGCGAGGAGGTGAGGTACTACACTGTGGGGGCAGAGGGAGCTACCGGAGGATTTCAAATATCAGAATCATAACCATAAAAGAGTATTTAATTGCATCCTAGCTTTCATCAAGGGTAAGATGCACTATAGTTTATGTTCGACTAAGAAAGAGAAATGCTGTCAATTAAACAAGGATATGTCATCAAGTGCAACGTGAGTGCCACCTTAAGAGATATTAAAAGGGGGGGGGGACAAATCTTAGAACAAGTAAATTGTGGTAGTAGAATAAATAAGAAAGATCCAACACTTGGTTCAACTAAAGAAGTGATTACTGCTTAACATGTGCCCCAAACTATATTAAGTACTAGAACAAGAGACGTGCTCATCTTGATGCCCCGCAGCTGTTAGACCCAAGGTACAGAGGGCAGTAGCCAACGACCAGCAGGCCCCAAGTGCCATGTGCAGACTCTAAGAGCAACTGCCTTTGAGAGAGGAAATTGTAGAGAGTGGGCTATCTGAGGTAGAGAATTACTAGCTGGGAAAGTAGGAAAATTGACACAGAATCGGAATTGATGCCCCTACATGACAGAGTTGGTGAAACTTCCCTTCTCAGAGGTCTTGAGGCTCCTCAGAAATGTATTTTTCATTTTGGACAGAACATTCAGGACAAATATGATCTGTTCGAGTTCCTGGTTCTCTCATCACGACTGTTTCTTAGGATTCACTGGCACCAGAAAAGGGTTTTGATAGTCCAGGGTAAGTCCTGACAAATGCAAAGCACGGTATCTATGAAAAACTAACCACTCAGAAGAGAACAACAGACAAAAAGCCAGGCCGACCTGACCCTGCAGGATAGGTAAGGCTGGTCTGGAAACATGGGTAGAGGGGAAGTGCCCATCTCCTGCTAGAAGACCTAGAGAAGACCCCATCCGGAGAGACCACCAGGAGACGAGAGCAGTAGGTGCTGATGATGAAGAATATTTTAATCAGCAGAGAAGGTCAAAATGACAAAATTCCACGATCAGAGTAAACATATGGGATTTAAAAATAAAAAATAGAAAAAAAAAGATTTTTTTGAAAGGACTTTTTTTTAAAGGAATTTAAACAAAAGTCCTTTTAAAGAGACAGTTGGCTGCTTAAACCAATAGTACAACTCACTGAGAGAATCGCTGCTTTATTTATTGGTGTAGAAAGGACCTGGAATGTAGAAAGACCCATTCTGCAGAGGAAAAAATAGAATCACTAACAGGCCTCATGCCTTGCACAGCCAGTGGCTAGAATCCCTGCCTCATGAGACCCTGTGCTAGAAATCCCCTAGAACCATCTCAACTATGTTAGTCTATCTTGGAAGCCTACAAGTGTTGGCCCAGTTAGCGCACGGTAACAATCAGTCACGTTATGTTATAATGATTGTCGATATCTTTAAAAGCCTTGTCAAGTTCCTTTTTGAGTAACCCTCACTTCACCCTTAGAGAAATTCATCTGTGGTTCACCTCTTTGAAATACCTCATTGTTGTTCCACATTTACCATAGTCCGAAAAAAAAAAAAAAAGCTTTTTATTAACAAAGTGTTTAGAAGGGGGCACCACTGTAAACAATGAGAGTTTTCGATGCCGGGTCATTTATGTTGCAGAAACCGCTGAAAGCAATCAGGTCAGACAGAGCCAAGGGCTGCAGGGATTTTTAAAATTACAAAAACCGAACCAAATCTAACCAATGTTATAAGTTTGCAATGTTATAAGAAATCATTTCTTAAATTTACAAATTATAATATGTCGATTTTTTTTCAATAAAGCTGGCAAAAACTTTTTGTAGAATTAATCTATTTTTCAAAAAAGGAAGTAAGGAAGTAGAAACGGCAACTAACTCTGAAATAATAGAATATAAAATCCATTTTCGTTATATACACTGTGACAAAAACTGTTACTTAGTTTACAATGGAGTACTTATGAAGCATGAAGGATGGTCTATAAATAAGGCTGAAAGAGCTCAGTTTTAAGGTTTAAATTTAAAATCTTCTTTTGAAATACTAAACTGACCACCCAGTTTTCCAAACATAAATGTCTTAACTGCATGAATTTATTTCATACAACTCTATAATCTAGTTTCGTAAGAAAGCAGCATGCAAATTTTGAATAAGACAGACTTGCTTAAGTTTCTTTATGTTCAACAGTAAAGGATACTTCCCTAAAAATAAATAGAAGAAAAATCAGCATATTTAATATGATAATTATTATTCATAATGAGATTCATATTGAATTAGGGAATATATATCCTCAGAGGGGGTAACGTAAAATGAAATTTATTTTGGTAAATGTGTCTATGAATAGTCAATACAATGCCTCAATATAAATGAATATTACCATTTTGAACAATTTAATTACTATTATTAGAATTATTATAAGTATATTATAAGTATAAAAATAGCTATCGAGTCCCACATCGGACTCCTTGCTCAGCAGGGAGCCTGCTTCTCCCTCTGCCTCTGCCTGCCATTCTGTGTGCCTGTGCTCGCTCTCTCCCCCTCTCTCTCTCTGATAAATAAATAAAATCTTTAAAAAAAATAGCTATCATTTTAGCATGGAATATGAGACTCTCATGCTCCATGCTTCATCACATCCACACAACAACTCTGCATAATAAGTATTATCATCACCATTTCATGGGTGAAAAAACTGAGGCTAACACATTTAGATAACTGGTTTATGATTACATGGCTAGTAAAGATGCATCACACTAATTTAGGCTTTATGATTGCAGAATTGTACTCTTTCCACTGCACATTCTATTACTCTGTAAATACTTGGCCTGTTTTCATTTAATTCTTTAATTTTATTCATGTGGGATGGCTTAAAGCTTCATTTAAAGGAAGCTTAAAAAATTCATTTAACCAAAAGCTCCCAAGAATTAAAAATGTCATGGATCTAATGTAGACATGGATATCATTAGTTAATGGGTAACTATATATTTTCCACTCTAGTGAGATAACAATCAGAGTATTTTTCTAAGTTTTAGTCTCTCAGTTTTAAAAAGGACTTTGTTAAAATAGAAATATTTAGACAAAGGTGATCAAAAGTCTGGATCAGGTCACCTTAAGATAAATATTAGGAAACTGAGGAAACAAATGGAGATTTGAACACTGAGCTATGATATAATGAATGGTTTCAAGTATTTAGTAGAGTATAGAAAATCCCTTTAAAGCCTGGTCTTAGACTAGCATTGCAGCTTCTGGGATATCTGTCTATCTATCATCTATCTATCTAGATATAAATTTGAAAACTTTTTTAACTTAAAGATTTTGAGAAATAGAACATAATCAGCACCATAGAAGATCTGTTTATGATAACAACCTAGCCCCTCCTCCCAGTTTGTTAATATTCTCTCTTATTTAATGTAACATTGTGCAAATAGACCACTACTGATCTGCAGTTATGAATGAAATAGCTATAATAATCTGTTTGCATATCCTGGTGAAAATATTCATTTAGTTCTATGTTGTGTTTCTAGGAATGGACCAAATCTTTATTTTTATTTTTAAGTTTCCTAAATATTGTCCAACTTACCTCAAATGCTTTTATTATGGGCACTTTTATTCTTTCACATTCTTGCAAGACAATTTTACTGTTGCCCAATATGGTAAGTGTGTAATAGTATGTCATTTTAGGTTTTAATTCATTTTTAATTTAATTTAATTTAATTCCATATTCATAATAAAGATAAACAGTTTTTATATATGAGTGGCCATTTGGATTACACTTTCTGTAAAGTACATGCTCAAATCGTTTGATATCTTAACATTGTGTCATACTGACTTCTTTAATAGTAGATTTTCTGAATGAACTTTTAGCTGTGTAGGTCTTCTCTATTTTATTTAGAACTTGTTTTCTTTTCAAAATCTTTATAATTATTTTCATAATCTGCTTTTATTATGCTTTGTCTATTATCTATCTATCTATCTATATATCTATCTATCTATTTGCAAGCAAGAGAGAGCGAGCAAGTGAGAGCGCAGGGAGGGATAGAAAAAGAACGGAAAAGAATCTTAAGCAGGATCTAGGCTCAGCACAGAGCCCAACTCTGGGCTCTATTTCACAACCCTGACATCATGACCTGAGCCAAAATGAAAGAAATAAAATAAAATTAAGGTGTTAAAAAAAAAAGGAACAAGAATTGGAGGTTTAATTAAGTGAGCCACCCAGGCACCCCTGTGGTATCTTAAATTAGCAGTCATATTCTTAAAGTTCTAGAGTATCCATTTGGTTCATTTATAAAACCTTTCTCAATATCATTTTTAGTTTCAGTTTTTTGTTCAATTTGCTTCCCCTCTCATTTCTTTGAGCAGAGTACTCAAGCCATTTTACAATCTTTATTGATCATTTTAACATCATACTTAATCCCATTTTGTCTATCAAATCTTGTTAATGGTTTTTCTTTGTGCGCTTTGTTACATTTTGCTATGTTCAAGACATTATATTTGAAACTCTTATTGAGTAGGGATAATTAAGAGCTATAATAATGGTATGGTCCTCCTTGGCAGGATTTTCTCTTATATCTGAGACTCTACAAGACAATCCTACTCCAAATTCAGTGATTGACTTTCTCAGTTTACACAGAAGGCAAGGTAGGCTATAGTCTTATTTCTGCTTCTCCTTGTGCTTTGGGGATCTCAACTTAAATTTGGGTTGTACCAAAGTCCTCAAATTTGATTGCTGCTGGATTTTGAATTTTGTTTCTCTAGTATCAAGTGTCTATTAACAACACAGCTCAGTGTGTTTTAGCAGTTTCAAATGCTCTCATAGCTAAAATGGCTTCAGGGCATATATCTCTAGGCTCTCATTGTATTTCGTATTTAGGCCCAGTAATCTCACACTTAATTTTTATAATAATACTGATATTTTTAATTTTAAAAGCTATTTTGTCTGGATTTTTAGTTGTCTTAAGTAGGAGTTTTTAGAGCACCATTACTAGAAGCAACAACAAATATACATGAAAATGTCTGCAGTAGTTTATCACATTTTTATGGCTTTGAAATTCCATAAGCTGAGGCATCCTTCTCTAATCACTTAGGCAAACTCCAATTTACCCTTTAAAACAACACAAGAATTGCTTCATTTAAGAACATGTTCAGGGATGACTCTTCCCCACTGTTCTTACCAACATTCCCACACACTCTTTGCTACCCACACCTTTTTTTTGAACTTTCATTAGGTATATCAGCGTGACCAGAATTTTGCTCTATTGTATTTTAGTCCTTTAGAGCTTTAATTAAATATGAATTCCATAGAAAGTCTGTCCCTTTTCTTTCAAACCTGGGTTAGTTATTTCTTCTCATTCTTTGTCAGAAGTTACTTTATTAGAGAAACTTATAGCTCTATTGTGATTTGGGCCTTTATAGTTTTTTGACTGGAAAAATCACCCATCCCTGAGATTTTTACGCAGCTTCCTAGCTGATATTATTCAGAAATCTGTTCAAAACAGACTTTTTCAGGGAGGCCCTTTCAGACCACTCAGTTAAAAAGCCTCTTCTCAATCACTGCTCTTTTTAAAATGTGCTTATTTAGTTCAAATATGCATCACTATTAAAGAAAAACCAGTACGATTTTTTTTTTAAGTTGGCTTACCTATTATCTATCTCTCCCATTAAAATGATTCCTCTGTGCTGGGGTTTTGTTGTGCTCATCTTAGGCCAGGCACTCAATAAATTGTCTCTGAATGATTGAATTGTTTGACTCCCTTGCTAGATTCTCAAATTCATGAGGACAAGGATTGTTCTATTCAGTCCTTCTTTATCCTCAATGTCTGTTATATTGCAGTTACTTACGTGACTAATGGGAAAATCACAGAAAGAAAGAGTTAAAACTACAGAAAAACCCTGTAGGGTCAATAACACAAAGCTTTCTAAAATTATTTAGCCCAGGAATTGAATACTCGCTGCACTTTTGATTTGTTTTTAAATTGTATTGAATTTAATTTAAATGGAAATACTTGAATGGTAGAATAATAAAAAAAAATTATAAAAGCAACTTGCTCCATAAAGTACGAATTATACATGGCATCTCTTCTAGAAGCAAAATTTTCAAATGTCAAACATCTGAAAGCATAGAAGGAGAAGTAAGAGTGTGAATTGTACTTCAATGTTCTTTTCTTTATATTCAGCAAACAGCTTCATTCACACCTTTCCAATTTTTTCAACTCTTTTGACAAAGCCTTCAGAGGAGTTACTGCTGATGACAATCATCACAGCCTAACAGGAGAAATTTTTATAAAGAAAAATATTAGCATGTTTTCCCCAAGTTGTTAAGGATATGGTGAAGCTCTGTTGGATTCAAAGGAGGAATGTGCAATTCCATGCTATATATCATAATAACTTATTTTAATAGTGGTTTGCAATTTTTCAGATATATCCATTTACTGAAACCACTATCAAATAAACAAAAACAAACAAATTAACAGGGGTTCTAGACAGAAGTTATCTAATCTAAAATTAGCACATGTTCACAGAATACACAACACATATCCCAAGTACTACTATAGGTTTCAAGTAATAGTCAAAACAATAGTAAAAATGATTCAGACCCTACCAGTCAAATCATAAATGGGACCTTAACTGTAAACCCTTATCTTTAGATCAAAGTGGGTAATTGGGTGCTGAAGATACATTCTAGAACTAATATGTTATAGAACTCCTCTGAAATGAGTCATTTATTCCATCACTTTTCCTGCACAGCTGCTGACCCATGTTTTGGTTCCTGGAAATAGCTGCTACCCTGTCATACTTCTTAAAAGCACATATATTGATAACTCTACTCATTCCTCCATTCCTCTGTGACTGTCACTGTGTTAAAATGTGGAGTCAGCTGACTCACTTGTGGTGGTAATAAAGTAGATGAGTTTGCAAAGTATTTTGTTATTTCTAAAAATGCAAAAACCAAATTACATTGAAATCATAAAGGGTGTTTCAGGGAGAGCTGTAGGATGTGGTTTCTTGTGTAATCCACAGAGATTAGCTCCAACACATATTTAAACTCTCCTCTAGGAGCAACCTTAGTGGTAAAGCAAGAAGATAAACAGATGTATACACACCCTGGCACAAAAGTATCACTTATGTTTGGCTTCCTAGTCTCCTCGTGTTCCTTATTTATCTTAACTTCTCTCTGAAATCAGGGAACACAGAATCTCAATCAGTTGACATTTTTCTACTGAATTACCCAATAGTCTGATCATACCCCTAAGACTTTTTTAAATTATTTCACTCATAATCCCAAATCTGCTTTGCTTCCTCATCTTAGTACACTGTAATTTGATTTCAAAATGAGGACAGTTGTCAGTAATGCCACATTCATTAATCTATTTTACAATTCCATGTACTTATAACTATGAAGATATGTTAATAACATCCATTCCAATAAGCCACCCTAAATTGATTATCATGAAACAAGACCTCAAGAAAGAGAATTCAAAATCATCCATGTATTTGCAACTTATTGCAATAAAGCCTTTATCAATAGACTTCCCTGTGCACATGGTGGTCAAATTGCTGGTGAAAACCAGCCAGATCTATTACAAGCTTTCTCATGGCTTCTAGGTAACCCAAGTGAGCCTTTATTGATACTGGGAAGGGATAAAGCAGGGAAGGGATAAACAGTGATGTAAGAATTGGCTAGACAAAAGTAATGACTCTCATTACAAAGTGAGTATTTTAAAGCAAAAGAGCCTGTTGGGAATATTGTTTTATAAAATAGTGGGTTTTTTTAATTAACTTTTTAAAATTCAATTAGTTAACATATAGTGTACCATTAGTTTCAAATGTAGATTTCAGTTATTCATCCATAGCATATAATAGCTAATGCTCAGTACTTACTGTTATAGCTTCTTGAAAACAGAATTTTAACCCACTGAGCCACCCAGGCGCCCTTGAAAGCACACTTTTAGATCACTTTTTCTGATTACTTCCATGTAGTACAACACTTTCCTGCTAGCAACCTTCAAAACATACTGTTAGAGGAATTACTTTAATAATAAATAAATAGGAATTTATTTAAATTTATAAATATATATAAATATATATAAATTTATAAAAAATATATAAAATAAATAGGAATTTATTAAATTTATTTAAATATTGCACACTGTTTCATTGTTCATCAATAAGGTGATGATATTATAGCCATTAATTGGTAGCACTGATATATCACTTTCTTTTTACTTCTCAGTGCATTCTCTTTACACAAAATAGATATATATTTTAAAAGAATCTGAATCTGTGGCAAACTTTTAAAAAACCCTCTATAGTAAAGTTTATCATTTTAATTAATCTCAATTATCTTCCTCAATTGTGATAGTATATCCTTCTATCTAGGCCAGATATTGTATGAGGGATTTGAAGAGACATACTTTTCTGATTTCACTTTTCTCATCTGCAAAATGCTTATCAGGATCCTGCAATAAAATACACTTACTATTTTTTGATGAAAATTTATTTATTTATTTTAAGATTTTATTTCTTTATCAGAGAGAGTGGGCGAGAGAGCAAGCACAGGCAGACAGAATGGCAGGCAGAGGTAGAGGGAGAAGCAGGCTCCCGGCGGAGCAAGGAGCCCGATGCGGGACTCGATTCCTGGACGCTGGGATCATGACCTGAGCCAAAGGCAGCTGCTTCACCAACTGAGCCACCCAGGCATCCCTTTTGATAAAAATTTAATCTGTATAAACAATATATTTGCTGTAATGCGTGGTTCATGGAAAACATCTTATTTAATTATAAGCAACAACAGTATTAGAAATTAAGTAAATGGGTCTATAATATTTAAAGTTTTAACACATAATTCCAGTGCTTTGCCTTATTTTCTCAAATCCCTTTACCACTTTCACTGACAGAGTCAACTGTACTTTTTCTACTAATAGCCAGCTCTTTGTCTTTTGTCAGAAAGATGCCCTTGTGAATTATTTATAATAGAGATATTAGCAATAATAATAATAATAATAATAATAAGTAGCAATGAAAATGTTAAAAAAAGTTTTCTTAACTAATTAGGGTTCTTAGACATCAATTAGAACAACCACCTCTGGCAAGCAAATTAACCTGCAAAACATTCCCAGAATTAACAAGTCAGTCAGATAGATACAGGGTTGTCCATAGACTGAAAGGTGAAGCAAAAGGACTAGGATTGGAAAATAGGTAAGGGCAGTGAAAAAAATGATCAAAGTTTTGGGCAAAATAAATTCTTAGGTGTCCTTTCAATGGAGTCCTGGGCATTATGTAGCAGAAACTCTGGAGATTATCTCAATCCATTGGAGTCACCCCGTTTATTAGCTTGCTATTGACAAAGTTATTTACAAACTGTAGAGCAAGAGGTTGTAATGTAGAAAACTGATGGTAATGCACAAGATTCTTGTTAACAATAATGTAAGTTAGTGATTTTTCATTAGAGAACATAAATTCTATAACCCAAATTATGGGCCCAGAGCACTTCTGCTGCACAACTCTGCTTATATCCCAAATAACCATGTGAACTAGTTTTAATATCTGATTCTCTTATTAATTTTTGAATAAAAATTCTTGACACAAGTATTTTATAATTGTGTGATAATCATGCATTTAATTTCTTGGAGAACAAAACACACTTTAGCGTAACTAGGTTTGTTCACAGAACCAGCCTTGATAACACACTTCTATATGTTAGAAATGATGTAATAAATGTAGAATATTGGGCACTTGTTTGGTATTCTTTGCCATGTTTTGCACTATCTAAAAAGAGATCAGTGAATTTGGACTGGAGTTAGTAGACATGGAAGAAAATAAAATATTACAGAGAAGAATACTCTGTGGTCCACAACCTAAACGGACTGGGATTCCCATCATTTGGATCCCTGTAGCTTTACAAAAGTCAATTAAATTTTTGTATCTCCAATTAAAGTTGATCCCCCAGTACTTTTCCAAACATCTCTTGTAAAGTATTGTTTCCCAGAAAAAAAGGGATTTTGCACATGTATCTGCCTTTGTCTCTGGTCATGATCTCAGTCAGGATCCTGGGATCGAGCCCCATATCAGGCTTCCTGCTCATTAGGGAGTATACTTCTCAGTCTCTCTCTGCCGCTACATCCCCCTGCCCCACTCATGCTCTCTCTCTCTCTCAAATAAATAAATACAATCTTTAATTTTTTAATTAAAAATAAGATAAATAAAATAAAATAAAAAGTCTGGTCTTACTGCCCCATTTAGCTCCTTTTTTCTTTTTGAGTTGTATTTAAAGCAGCATGAGAGAACATGAGGCTCTCAAACTTAAAAATAACAGGAAAAAATTGAGTTTTGTTAGGATTTAAGATTTTGTCTGCTAGACAAAAATGTTGGCTTTGTTAACATGTAAAAATTAACAAAAGAGAATAAGATAGAATTCTAATAATTTTTGTAGAAATTTAAAATTTCCTCCAACCCAATTACATACAAACCCATTAAGTAAATTCATTCCAATGTCCCAAACCAACCTTTTCTAATAGTAATGCATCTGTGTAAACAGGGTCAACCCAAGGAATAAATAAATATTATTATTTTTTTCCTGTCTCTTCCACAGTCACATCTGGGTATATTGGTAGCAAGCCAATTATCTATCTTATAAGACATGATATCATAAGGAAGGGTCTTCTGTCCATTTGGAACAACTGAAAATCATTGTAATTTTATCTTGGTGCAGTAACTTGAGATGGCACAGTGTGGGTTATGAATATATTTTATTTTTTTTTTTTTACTGGGAAGAAGAGATTATAGAGATATTGGTTATCCAAGAGAGACTGACAGGTGTTGATAGTTGCCAGGTCAATATCCATCTACTTTCTCCTTTAATATCAGAAAGCACTGAGGGATTGAAAACAAGGAAACTTAAAACAACATCAAATATTTTATTGTCTCTTTTCTAGTTACATTGTAACCATATGACAAAGTATCAGTCGTACAAGATATCATTCTCTTTTACCTCTATCTTTCTGCCAGAAATGTGGGCTCAAAAGTGAGAGCTCCAACAGCAATTTTTGCAACTGTGAATAAAAAGCCATGAAAACCTCTAAGATAGTTCACTTGACTTTCTTAAGACTCTGAACCAACACCAGAAAACACTCTCTGTAGTCTTCTTGTTAAATGAAAAAATATGGTTAAACCACTTTTGACAGTCTACTACCTACAGCAAAATGTAAATCTTAATTGAAATATGTCCTCTCAGCTGTGCTTAAGCAACTGAGTCCTGAGCTTTTCAGGTTTTCAGTCTGAAAGAGTACACCTCTGGTGCTCTGAAAGGGAAGAGAAAGGACACCCTGTTCTCCATATAAATTAAAGAAGAGAAATCTGTGCATTTAAGTGGGCCATATAAAATTTATCAAGCAATTATCTCCTAACTCCTTCCTATCCAAATTACCTGATATGCTCTCCCTACTCCTTTATTCCACGTTACTGCCTTTTTCAGGATTCTGTATCACATCACAACATGTCTTCTGTTATTTCCTTCTTGCAAGCTAGTTTTGTTTTCTCCATCTAAAAAAATCAACAATCATTGTGTATTTCAATTCCCATTTTCCTCAAATGCATTGATTCTTCTTATCTATTACTCTTTTCTCATACTCAGTGTCTTTGTCTTTATGGGGTTTGTACTTTGCTTTTCCCCATCCTTTACTGCCATTATATAATCAAATCTAATAACTTCTTAAGGAAAGTTAAAAATTCCTGCATAGCCACACATGAACACAAAGTCACTGATTTTTAGCAAACCTATAAGATAGTCAGACATCCATTCAATTTGTTTTTTTTTAAGATTTTATTTATTTATTTATTTGACAGAGAGAGATGACAAGCAGGCAGAGAGGCAGGCAGAGAGAGAGGAGGAAGCAGGCTCCCTGCTGAGCAGAGAGCCCGATTTGGGGCTCGGTCCCAGGACCCTGGGATCATGACCTGAGCCGAAGACAGTGGCTTAACCCACTGAGCCACCCAGGCGTCCCTCCATTCAATTTCTTAACTGAGTCTCAAATGCATCCTGAGTTCTAACCTAAACCTAAGTTCTACTTCTTACACGTTGTTCTATGACCAAATCCTTTCAGTTCAGTATTTTGTAACATTTAAATATTAATCAATTGATGCTTTGTCTGTGTATTTCTATGATAATAATTTGAATACTGTAGATTTATTGTTATATTTATAGATTTATAATCAAAGTTTCATCAGTTGAAGTTTTTGAAAATTTCAGATATAATGATTAACCTAAAATGATACTGCCTCAAATCCCTCTGATATCAAGGCCCAACACCTGATTATAGCCAAACCTGTGGTGGATAGTTCCATGGGAAATTGCAGTTACTTAACACTGATAGCATCTCATGTTCTCTCTCTCATTTTAGAATGTCTCCAACACAACCCAAAAGTGTAGGAGAGTTAATGTCCTCTGAGGACAGCTCTCAGTGAAGTGGAAATAAGAACCATAGGTAAAATTGTCAGTTTTCAGGTCTTCATGAGGACAACTTAAAGAAGTTTCTCAGGACCTTTCAGTAAAAGCAAGCCTTCATTTTCTATCCACAACAATTATATCAACAATGTACCTCTTTGACAAAGTTGCTTCATTATCTGGGTAATCTCCCAGATAAACTAACAGTACTCAAATCCTTTGTCCTACTCTTTGCTCTCAGGATGAATGGAGCCTAAAGACTTAGATTAATATCAAGTTCTGAATGGGATCTTAGAGCTATTTCTGTCCAGACTTTCATAAACATAGGGACCTTTGAATTATCAGGCTATAAATAAGTTCTAAATGGAGGGGGCAAAAGCAAAAAGTAAAAATTTTTATGTTTGATTTTTAATCATGATTAATTGACTTTATTGATTATTAAAAATACTAACATTATAAAAGTGTGGATCTTTGTAAAACAATGTCATAATGTAAGAAATAGGTTGCATAGTCCTTTTGAGAATATTAAACCAAGTGTTCAGGTGCCATCTAATTTCTTGTTTAATCCAGAACTTTGGTGTGCATTATCTTGAGGAATAGGATTTTGAAGTCCAGACAGACTAACAGAAAACTGACCCAAATGTGTGTGTTTATATTTCTGCTTTTGTTGTAAAAATCAAAGTGTGATTGCTGGTTTAAAATGGTAAAACTAATAATGTTCATGGACTCTATTATAAATTTTCTAATTGTATGGGAAGAATCCAAGAAACATATAATTAATTGATTTGCAAATACTCAAAGAGCTACAGAATCAGGTAGTGGTATGTTCTGATTCAACAGCATCATAATGCAGCATTTTATGTGTGTGGCTAATGGATATTTTCATGAATGTTTGCTAGCTAGTCAGCCAATACAGAGAAATATTAGGTAGGGTAATTACTCACAGTTGTGTTTAATAAAATGAGAGAAAATGATCAAATTACACTAATAATAATAATCATATAGCAGGCTAAATAATTCAATGATAATTACAAGTATAAATCCAGCTTTCTTCCCTGATTATGACTCTTCTCTCCTTTATCCTAATGGGAGTAGCAGATTGTCTGCTATGAATTGTGAAAACCCAGCAGTGACTTTGGCAGTGAAGGCTTCCCATCAATTTTGATAGGTTAAAATAATTCTGGTTTGTCTTGAGCAAATGTGTCAATTTTTTTTTCTGTGTGTGTCATAAAAGAAAGAAGCAATAGTATATTCTTGCTGTTATTCCATGGAGCCGATAAAATCATACTGCCAACAAGAGGCTGTTGACACCGTAAGTGTAGTTAACTGTCTTGAAATACTAGGCCTGGAAATAAAATTCCAATATTTCACATAACCTCTTTTTTTTTTTTAAAGAAAAAAACAAAACAAAACAAAACAACTATACTGCTTACATATAGGGCCCTGCTGTTGTGTAACTATTTTTGAACATATCTACTGTAAGTGTATATATATATATATATTTTTTTTTTGTGCAATAAATTCATTTAGAGATAAATTTGGATTGAAAATTATTTTGGGGGAGGCATGGTATTTGTGGCTAGTCTTACAAGTAAAAAGGACTAAAGGAAAGAAGAAAACCATTGTTTATTACAGCATATTTACATCTGTCCAAAGTACTTATTTACTATCATACTGACTAATGTATAATACTGTACACAAAGAAAGAAGTTAAATGAGTTATAATTCAGTCGAAGTATAGCTGGCCATTTTAAAACTTACCACTGAATCTTTCTGGTATGAAATGTGATATCAGGCAATCTGGTCCAGTTCATTACATCAGGTCATTTGTACGTTCTTATTACCATTTTGATAGCATAGCACATTTTATAACCCAGACATTTTACAATGGAACTATGATGCATATATTTTCAAAAGTATAGACATACATGAAGCTATGAGGTCAAAAAAGATGAATGTCCGTAGTACCATATAGACTCAACAAATAAAAGTGTCCAAGGCTCTGAGTGAGATTTATGAATATTGTATAAGATTAGGCCAACATGTGGTTTTGATATAAATCATCTGTTCTTAAATTAGAATTACAATCGTTGAGTACAGTGCTGAAAATGGCAGATAGATTTTAGCTATCTTTGCTCAGTAGGGAAAATGGAAAAATGTTTAGTTTGGTCAGATTTTCACTTAACTTCTGAAAAATCTTACATTTGAGAGAACCCTTCTGAAATAAGAATCCTTAAAGACATAACCCCTTTGGCACAAGTTTTCAAGAAACTTGTTGGATGTTGTAGACAATTACATGGCACACATACTGTTCTAGATGTTTCATGCCAATAATATGTAAGCCATACCAAGGCTACATATACATATAGAGATGTTCCTCAGCTTACAAGGGGGCTATGTACAGAGACACACATAAAAAAATTGAAAATGCATTTAATACCCCTAAACTATCAAATATCATAGCTTACCTTAAGCTTATTTCAACAAACTCAGAACACTTACATTTGCCTGCATTTGGGCAAAATCATCTTAAGCAAAGCCTATTTTATAACAAAGTATCAAATATCAAATGCAATTTATTAAATATTACACTAAAAAAAGAAGAATGGTTATATATAGAATGCTTGTAAGAATATCAGGTGTTCACCCCTGCAATCTTCTAGCTTACTGGGAGCTGTGGCTCACTGCCGCTGCCCAGCATCACAAGATGGCACCATACCACATGTCACTGGCCCTTTTTATAAAGACCCATTTTCAAAATTCAAAGTACAGTTTCTACTGAATCACTTTCACTTTCACATCATTGCCAAATATATTGTAAGATGAATCATTGTAAATCAGGAGCCATCTTATTTGAAAGTTAAATCACAGTCACCCATATACACACAAAAAAAGGCCTTCATGTAGGGCCATCTATGGATCTCTAAACAACATAGCATGACATATCAACAGCAAAAAATGGATGTGAAGGGGACAATTGCTTTGTGTCAGTACTCTGAGCAGTAACATACATGGCCTTACTCACCTAGCAGAACTCCAGAGCTAGCTGATGGCAAGGAATTTTACAAATGTTTGCTGAACAGCTTAAGCACGATTCTTTTTAAATTAGTGTGCATATCTGTTTTCTAAAGATATGTTAATTTATTTTATTGACTTATTACAAAACCAAATAATTTCCTCTTATTTAAGTGGCAGGTAAATGGAATTCTTTTTAATTTAAATCAAATGGCTTTTTAGGGAAAATATACTAAAAATTCTGAAACTTGTATTGCTTATGAATCTTTTATTGGAATCCTTATCAAGTTGTATTTTTCAAGTTTTTCCTAAATAATCTTCAATGAATTGAAAATATTTTTTGGATATTATTCAAGGCTATTAACTCACAATTTCACTTTGTTAAATAGAGTGCTAGCCTTTCAACCAAAACGTTGTGTCTTTTTTTTTTTCCACTACCACATCCTCCATCTACTGACTGGATTCTCTCCCCAACTAGCACATATATACCATTGTCTATCTTTAGGATAAGTAAGGGTCATCTTTTGTCTTTATTCTATTCCTCGCATGCTTCTGAACTTGTTGAATTTTAATATAGTCACACCATAAGCATCACATATTGGATTCCCCTTTCAATAGTAAACAGGGCACAACCAGAGCATACCTTCAAAGCTATCAATATACTTTCTCTGATATATTACTTTTGTATTTCTGTACATTAAAATAATTAAATTATAGAACAAGAGTTTCAGGTGGTAGGTGTTGTAAGTTTTACCCAAACTGACTTTTGTCAAACTCGATTTTGTCATCATATATGTCAAGTAGTTTTCTCGGGTTTATTTTTAGAATATCCTTGTATAATGAATATTTACACTGATATCTAGTATAAAAGTCTTGCAATTTATTTTATAAACATTAAGATATTGAAAATCAATCTATTTCTTTAATTCATTGAAGACATTTTTGGCTTGTTTCCAGTACTTTCTTACTGGTTAAAAAATGAATTTGAAGTAGTCTGAATTTCATTATTATATGGCACTTTCCCTTTTTTTTTTTTTAGATTTTATTTATTTATTTGACAGACAGAGATTGTAAGTAGACAGAGAGGCAGGCAGAGAGAGAGAGGAGGAAGCAGGCTCCCTGCTGAGCAGAGAGCCCGATGCGGGGCTCGATCCCAGGGTCCTGGGATCATGACCTGAGCCAAAGGCAGCGGCTTAAATACTGAGCCACCCAGGCGCCCCGGCACTTTCCCTTTGATGAATACAAGGCGATATTCTATATTAGCTATCTGAGAAGAATTTATTTTTTTAATTGTATTTATTTGTAAGAGAGAGAGTGAGAGAGATCACAAGCAGGGGGAGCAGCAGGGTGAGGGAGAAGCAAACTCCTGGCTAAGCAGGGAATCTGTTGCAGAACTGAGTCCCAGGACCCTAAGATCATGACCTGAGCTAAAGGCTCAGGCGTTCAAATGACTGAGCCACCCAGGTGTCCCAATCTGAGAAGAGTTCTGTATGTTATTCCTATTAATATGCAGTTTAAAGTCTAGGTGATTAACTTAATATTTTAGTGGCTATTACATAGATAGCACTATGTTCCAGGCAGAGAGTAAGAAATATTAAATCAACCATATTCTATGCATTCTAAATGAAAATAATTAATCAATCATAAATAATCCTTCTATTTATGGAATATCAACTTATAAGCTTTCCTCCAAATGAACAATGCCAAATACCAGAATAAAGGGTCATCTAATACAAATAAAGGATAGAATTAAAGAATTCTGGTAAGCCATTTAATTTTGAAAAATGGTGTTCTATTGTTGCTGAGTTGTGGTTTTCAGTTACATAATATCTGATAAGTGTAGAAGTAACATGAGTGTTACGTGAGATGAGAAATGGTATATAATTAAGATATTTTTAAAAGTACAGATAAATACAAATTTGTAAACATAGCATTATGGAGGAATAAAAATAAAATACACACTCTAAAGTGAATAAATCTTGCAAAGCTAATAGAGAAGTAAAACAAGGACAGTGCAAAAAGTGTGGTACATTTTTATGAAGTTCAAACAAATTCTGTGAATCCGTAGATGGACTTAAAGATACTATTATGTATCAAATATTGTAAAAATTAAGCAAGGAAATAGCAAACATAAAATAACCAAAGCATACAACCTTGGGTAGATACAATAGGTGTGATCATGTTCTACTTCATAAAGAGATGAGTTAATAGATAAAAAGAAGTAACTAGACTTTTTAGAAGTTAATAAAACTTTGCCTGGTATTTCTTAGTAATATAAAATATATGGTTTTCTAACAAAAACGTTTATCTTAAAAATATTTAAAAATAAATTTCAGGCTACTCATAAGGTTATATTTACTTTTCCACTGAAGGAAAAGCTGGTTGTTGTAGTTGTAGTTGTTTGTTTGTTTTAGTCTCCTCCTAGTTTTTATTATTATAATGTGGAATGAGGAATGTTAGATTGAAAAGTGAATTATTTTATAGACAAAAATCATTACTTGATTCACCTCCTGGTACAGCAGATGGAACTCCTGAAAATATGCCCTTTTGCCTTACAGAAGAGTAACAGTTATGCTTACTTCTGAAACATACTTGGTGGTGGCCCTAAATAGTGACACCATAGTAAACATTTTGAATATTTGCAATTAATTTTTATAGTCATAGGGCTCCAAAAGGCACTGCTGGTATCTTAGCAGGTATTTCAATAAAGCTAAAAGTTGCCTGACTGTTTAAAAATATTAACAAGGCACAAAACATGGCAGAAGTATTGTCTTCAGATATTATTTTTTTCCATATGCTCCTGATTCCAGACATGACAAGTTATTTTTAAAAAATTTTTTATAAAAGATTTTATTTATTTATTTGACAGAGACCACACGTAGGCAGAGTCAGTCAGAGAGAGAGAGAGGAGGAAGCAGGTTCCCTGCTGAGCTGAGAGCCCGATGTGGGACTCAATCCAAGGTTCCTGGGATCATGATCTGAGCTGAAGGCAGAGGCTTTAACCCACTGAGCCACCCAGGCGCCCCCATGACGAGTTATTTTTGATAGATATATATATATACAATGTATTTTCCAGTTATAATAAAAATGGTTCTGCTATTTTTAAACTTTTTTTTAAATTACATAATTTTTAATTGAAATTTTATTTTTTAATGTTTTACTTTTCTTTTTTAAAGATTTTATTTATTTATTTGACAGACAGAGATCACAAGTAGGCAGAGAGGCAGGCAGAGAAAGAGAGGGAAGCAGGCTCCCTGCAGAGCAGAGAGCCCAATGCGGGGCTCAATCCCAGGACCCTGAGATCATGACCCGAGCCGAAGGCAACAGCCCAACCCACTGAGCCACCCAGGTGCCCCAATGTTTTACTTTTCAATATACTACTTAGAATATAAAACCTATTCCATTTTGTAAGAAGTTTAACCATTTAAAAAATGGTAATTTTCTCATTGTGTCTTCCCCTCACATTGCTTTATTTTGAATAAAAATTTCACAATAAACATAACTGATGATTTCCTTCTGATGGTCCCTTCGTTGGTCATATTGTATATGAGCCATGACAATTAGTTTCACAAAATTTATTGATGTTTGTTAATATGTTTTATCATAACTAATTTTCCCTCCCTTATCTAGATTCCCCAGCTTTCAGACAGGTGGACACTTCAATAAACCATACCCAAGGGATGTATCAAGTACTTCTTAGACATTCTCTTAGATCCTTGAGGTCTCATTTAGCCTAGGGATTTGCAATAGGTTCTGCCAGAGGCACCACTGTGACAACTGATGTCCATGGTCTATCTCCTGCTAAGCTCAAGAGGTCACTGGTTTCCAAGTTTATCTATACAATTAATGCATTTCAGCAAGTTCTTTTTTTTAATATTAACAAACTTATTTTAAAGTTTATATGGAGAGGCCAAGACTCACAATAGTCAACATAGTGTTGAAGGAGAACAAAGACTGAGGACTGACTTCAAAGTTTACCATAACGATGGGGCGCCTGGGTGGCTCAGTGGGTTAAGCCTCTGCCTTCGGCTCAGGTCATGATCCCAGGGGCCTGGGATCGAGTCCTGCATTGGGCTCTCTGCTCAGCAGGGAGCCTGATTCTCCTCATCTCTCTCTCTGTCTGTGTCTCTGCCTATTTGTGATCTCTCTCTCTGTCAAATAAATAAATAAAATCTTTTTAAAAAGTTTACCATAACGACAATTGTAAGCAAGATATTGTAATACCAAAGAAAGACTAGATTAAAGCAACAGAATATATATTATCAATTATATTTTATATTTAATATAAAAGCAAAAGCAATACAAGAGAGCAAAATACAATCTTTTAAACAAATGGTTCTGGAGTAATGGTGAAGCTAAATGTAAAAATGTAAAATCAAATCAAATAAAATAATAAAATAAAATATATTCAGGCAGATATCATACACTCTTCACAAAAATTAACTCAGATTGGATTATAAACCTGACCATGAAACATGTAGAAGGTAATATAGAAGAAAATTTAAATGACCTTGGTTTTGGCGATAACTTTAGCTACAAAAGCACAAGCACTGAATTTTAAAATGTCTATTCTGTGAAACACAATGCCAAGAGAATGAAAAGGCAAAGCACAGACTATGAGAAAAAATTTGCAAAATACACATCTGGCAAAGGACTGTTAATCAAAAATACACAGAGACCCCTTAAAACTCAACAATGGGGGAAAAACCTGATTAAAAATGAGCTAAAGACCTTAGCAGATACCTCAAAAAAGAAAATATTACAGATGGCAAATGAGCATATAAAAAGATGCTTCACATCATAAGTCATCAGGAAAATGCAAATTAAAACTAAAAAGAGACACCAGTACATTCCCAGAACCCAGAGCACTGACAACAGAACACGAAATGTTGGTGAGGACGTGGAGCAACAGGAATGTTCTTCCATGTCTATTGAGAATAAAGTATGGAAAACAACTTGGCAATTTCTTACAAAACTAAACATATTCTTGCCAAATGATTCAGCAGTAGCAGTTCTTGGTATTCATCCAAAGAAGATAAAATCTATACCCACAAAGATGTCTATAGTAGTTTTATTCATAACTGACAAAGGCTTGGAAGCAACCAAGATATCCTTCCATAGGTGAAAGGTCAAATAAAGTGTAGTACATGCAAACAATGGAATATTATTTAATGCTAGAGAAATGAATTACCAAGCCATGAAAAGATATGGATATGAATATTTAATAAATATTTGATTTTAGGCTTCTACCAATCTATCAATAGTATTAGTATATTTTAACAGTGAATGCTCAGCATTCATGAATTTACCTAATAAAATATTTTGGGTTCAATATTTTAAATACTTCAACCTCTATGATTATATTCCTAATAATTTTGAATTGGGGTAAATAAACCTTAACTTTTTGTAACTTGTTTCTTATTGCAAAAGAGATCAATGAAATTTTAGAAAATAAAAATTTACAAAAAAAAGTTTAGTTTACTATTGCCAAATAATTTAAAACTTTATCTTATATCAAATACATATATTTTTCTAAATTGATTTATATGCTACTAAAACCAAAAACTTTTAGTTATACTAGATTTCATATCATGCCATCAATGCCAGAAATCCATCTGGCAATGATTTGTCTTAAATAGAGTTAAGATGGGTGTTATTACAATGCAAGATGGAAACAAAGATAGTATAACAATTGGTGTTACATAACTTTTCCGTTTTGATCAAGTTACTAATCTACAAAAGGCTTTTATCAGTGACAGACTTGGGAATTTAACAAAACTTTTAAACTAGCATGTGCGACTCATTCCTAGAAAACAACACAATCAGTAATACTTTATTTAGATTAAATCATGACTATTTCTCCATTTGAATAAAAAAGGTAGCAACCCCAATAAGTTTATTGAACGTGAAAAGTTGAAATGCTATAATGCTCCTAAGGAATTAAATGATCCAGTCATGAATTACAAAAAAAGGATATAAATTACCAAATTGTTTGTATAATTGTAATGTACAACTGCCCATTATCGTTCAAGAGTGTAGGCTTGTACAAGAACTGTATAAAAGAACTCCACTTCTAAACTGTGGAAAATATGTTCCCTTCCCCCCTATATACAACTATTAAGCCATTCATTTAGCTTTTAAAATATCGACTTAATACATGCTTTTTACACATTTGAACAGGCAGCAGGGCTCTATTCTTATTGCTTACATCTGAAGGATAGACTTCTAGCGTAAGAGGTAAAGCCCATAAAGGAGCCCAATAATAACAACAAAATACAGTTTAGTGAGCCCTTACAATCTGCCAGCTACCTTTCTGACAATAATTCGATTAATAAAACATATAAAATACCTGACCACAAAGAGCTTACATTCTTTTGAAATATAATAGTGAAATAAACCAATAATAGAGGGGCACCTCGGTGGCTCAGTCCATTGAGTGACTGCCTTTGGCTTGGGTCATGATCTCAGAGTCCTGGGATGTAACTCCCCAGCAGGCTTTCTAGGCAGTGGGGTGTTTTCTTCTTCCTCTGCGCACCCTCCCAATTCTCTCTCTCTCTCTGTCTCAAATAAGAAAATAAACCAGTAATAGAATAATGATTGATGGTTGATGGCGATAAGTGTTACAAAGAAATACAAGAAAGGTAAAAGCCATTGGAGAATGCTGGGATGAAAGTTAATTTTATTTTGTGTTGGGTAGTTATATCTCATTTAGGAGATGTTATTTGCACAAAGACCCAGGAAGTGAAGGAGAGTGTTATACAAATATTAAAGGAAAAGATTGCTCTAGGCAGAGCAAGTAAGTATATAGACTTTGTGTGAACAGCTTGTCTGTTACTTTTGAGGAAAAGCAAGGAGGCCAATGAGGAGTTCATAGTGGTGGAGAGAGGAAGAACGTATTGATGTATGACCTTCTAGTACATTGAAACGCCTTCAGTTTTTATTTAATATGAAAGGGGAAGATACCAAAAGACTTTCAACAGCAGAATAAAATCATCTGACTTGATTTTTAGGTTAAGTTGCTGTACCAAAATAAATTTGCAGGGAGAAAGGAGTGCATTATGTGTGGAAGTGGGGCTATCAATCAAGTCAATAATTCAGGAACATATGATGGTGTTTTTAGCATGCTGGGTGGTAATAGAAGTGGTGAGGTATGGTTTTCATTTTGTATATATTTTGATGGTGAATATTCTGGTTAACAGGATGGGGTATGTGCAGGACAGACAATATCAACATTTATTTTACCTGCACAAACAGAAGTGTGGAGTCTTCATTCCCTGATATGGAGAGAACTCGGAGTTCCAATGTTATTTCTCATTAAATGGCATAGTGATAATGAGGATTTAGTCAGACAGTGAAAGAGAGCAGTAAGCATAGTGTTAAGCGGTAAGACATTATAATACATTTGAACATCAAAAAACGTTGTGTTGGATCATCTGTTTATGTGAGTAAATAAATAAATAAAGTTTCTTGGGGTTCTGATACAAGTAAAGAAGACTGCTATATGATCCAAAGGGGCACGTGCACCAAATGTTTATTGCAGTAATATCCACAATAGCCAAACTATGGAAAGAACCTAGATGTCCATCAACAAATGAATGGTATATATATATATATGATGGAATACTATGCAGCCATCAAAAGAAATGAAATCTTGCCATTTGCGTTGCCATGGATGGAACTAGAGGGTATTATGCTTAGCAAAATAAGTCAACCAGAGAAAGACACTATCATATGATCTCCCTGATATGAGGAAATGGTGGTGCAATGTGGGGGGTTTGGGGGACAGGAAAAGAGTAAAAGAAACAAGATGGGATCAGGAGGGAGACAAACCATAAGAGACTCTTCATCTCACAAAACAAACTGAGAGTTGCCGGGGGGGTGGGGAGGGTAGGGAGAGGGTGGTGGGGTTATGAACATTGGGGAGGGTATGTGCTGTGGTGAGTGCTGTGAAATGTGTAAACCTGGCGATTCACAGACCTGTACCCCTGGGGCAAATAATACATTATATTTTAATTAAAAAAAAGAAGAAGAAAAAGAAGACTACTATAAATCAAATGCTATGGTGTTCAGCAAAGAGTGTGTAATCAGGCATATTTTATTAAAGTAACCAAGTAAAATGATGGTCGAAAATTGGAATAACAGAAAACATAAAAATCAGAGATTTTAAAAAGAGATATGGGACAGTGTAGAGAATATAGTCAATGATATTATAATAGTGTTATATGGTGAAAGATGGTGGCTATATTTGTAGTGATCATAGAATAATGTATGGAGATATTGAAAACCTGAAACCAATGTAATACTGAATATCAACTATACTCAAATAAAAAATAGTAAAAATAAAACATTTTAATTTAAAAAGATAAAAAGAGGGACAAGAATTTGAAAAGTGAATTTCAAAAAGAGTAAAGATGAGGCTAAGACATACTCTGAACCTTGAGGAAAACACCATTTTGAAAATTCTTCCCATTTTGAGAAAACTCAAAAGAATCAATACCATAAAAGAACCCATTTTAACTGAGAGATGTAATGAATGCTCAAGAAATAATTTTATGACAGGATAATTCTTCCCTATGAAACAGCATCCAGAAACCAGGGGAAACACCTGGAAGCAAAATAAACTATACTGAAAATAAGAATTAGGAAAAAGATAAATGATGAACGATAGGAAAATTAGACCTGTGACAGAGACCTAGTGAAGAGAATTTTTAGCTTGTGGTTTAATGTTTTTGAGGATAATCTAGAGTTCATAACTGCCTTGAGGCAGGCTGGTTGTAGGCAGTTTAGGCAGACCCCTAAGACAGGCCTATTTTGGGCAGGTGGTGGTGGAGGAGGCCATTGGGCTGGACAAAGACAAATCCAACCATTTGACTAAAGTTTCTGTGAAGATGTTGAAGTCAGATGCAACAGAGAAAGACCTGTTAACCTAATCTCAGAAATGGAGATGATGAAGATGATTGGACAGCACAAGGACACCATCAACCTGCTGGGTCCTGCTCAAAGGATGGTCCTTCCTACACTCTCATAGAATAGGCCTCCAAAGACAACATACAGGAGTACCTGCAGGCCCAGAGGCCTCCTGACCTGGAGTACTGTTACAATATCAGCCACAATGCAGCAGAGCAACTCTCCTCCAAGGACCTGGTATCCTGTGCCAACCAGGTAGCCTGAAGCATGGAGTACCTTACCTCCAAGAATTGCATACACCAAGACCTGGCCACCAGGGATGTGCTGGTGACAAAGGACAACATGATGAAGATCTCAGACTTCAGACTTGCCAGAGATATCACCACATCAGTTACTATAAAAAGACAACCAACAGTGGACTGCCTGTGAAGTGGATGGTCCCTAAGGCCATGTTTGACCAGATCTACATCCACCAGAGTGACTTCTGGTCTTTTGGGGTGATCCTGTGCAAAATTTTCACTCTGGAAGCCTCCCATATCCTGGAGTGCCTGTGGAGGTGGTTTTCAAGCTGCTGAAGGAGTCATTTGATGGATAAGCCAATAAGTGCAACAGAGAGATATACACAATAATGAGGGGTGGCTGGCATGTGGTACCTTCAAGCTGGTGGTAGAAGACCTGGATCATACTGTGGCCTTGACCTCTGACCAGGAGTACCTGGACCTGTCCTTGGACCTGGAACAATACTGTCTATGCTTTCCCAACACCCGAAGCTCCACCTGCTCCTCAGAGAAGAGCACCTTCTCTCATGTGCCATTGCCCAGGGAGGCCTATCTGCCCTGACACCCAGCCCAGCTTGCCAATGGTGGACTCAAATGACTAGTATCCCTATTACTCCTGTCCAGATTCCGTCATAAGCTGTAACCCTTACCCCCCACCCTCCCTGCAAGTCTCACTGCCTTCTCCTTTGTCCCTTTCCTACTGGCAGGAGCCAGATGCCTACCTGAGGCCTTCACCCCCTAAATTTCACCTCTCTTCCCCTTCCTCTTCCTCCTCCTTACAACCTGCTCATGAAAGAAAGGCACAGAGAGGCAGGTACTTGCTCGTGGCTACTTCCTTCCCGCCTATATGTTGGACCAAGTCCCCTCCCTGGCATCTGGTACTGCCTGGACGTCGAGGGAGTTGGAGATGAGGCATGCCAGTGAAAGGTGTCGGAGCTTTCCTGTTTTGGTTTTGTCTGCTTAGCATAACATGTAAGACTGAGTTCTGGTGGCAGGGACCTAGTCCTTGGGGCTATAGCACTAGCGAGGGGAGGTCAACTGCTCTGGGCCTTGGCTAAGAGCAACCCCTGCTCCAGAGATATGGTGCCAAGGGCTTATTAATTTTGATACTAATTTGCTTTGCTGACCAAATACCTGGTAACAAAAGATGGGAAGGCAAAGGCTGAAAGCAGTGTTGTCACCGTGGGGTCCAGCCCCAAACTATGAAGAAAACACAAAGTGTATAAATCTGAGTAAGTATATATTTACACACCTTTTTAAATAGGTTGTTATCAAAGATTTAATCAATGGGTAATATTCTCCACTTGGCTGGGAAGCATCAGTTGCCATATATTAAAAACAAAGAAAAGAGGTGTCTGGGTTGCTTCCTCCATAAATGTCCCTTCTTTTCAGGTCATGATCCCAGGGTCCTGGGATGGAGCCCCACATCAGGCTCTCTGCTCAGTGGGAAACTTGCTTCTCCTTTTCCCTCTGCCCTGCTTATAGTTCCTCTTCCTATCTCTCTGTCTGTCAAATAAATAAAATATTAAAAAAAATACAAGAAAGAAACAAAATGTTTTTAAAAGGTCTTTTTTTTTTAATTTTCTAGGGGTGCCTGGATGACTCAGTTGTTTAAGCAGATGTTTGCCTTTGGCTGAGGTCATGATTCCAGTGTACAGGGATCTAGCCCTCCATGGGACTACTTGCACCACAAGGAGCTTGCTTCTTCCTCTCCCTTTGCACGTGATTCCCCATGCTTGTGAGCTTCTTCTTCTCTATATCTCTCTCTCTCTTGCTGTCAATAAACAAAATAAAATCTTTTACTAAATAAATAAATAAATTTCTAATCCTACTTTCACTTTAGGTCCCTTAACAAAAATTGCTACTGCTTTATTTAAAAAAAAAAAAGATAATTTAGAAAGATGCTTCCAGAGTTAAAAATCTGTTTTGTTTCTTTGTCAGGATTAAATATAGAAGTGCTTTAAAAAGTAAAAGAAAAAGTATGCTATATTAACACTAATCACACTATAACTTTGGTGGTTATATCAAGATAATGAAAAGTGATTTTAAAGCAAATTTTATTATCAGACATAAAGATCAAGTCAAAATTACAGAAGAGTAAAAGGATGAATTCATCAGGGAGTATAATAATTCTTGACTTTTAATATTTAATAACAGATTTGGGGATATATTGGGAAAAACTAAGAAAAAATCATAACTTCTACCTTAGAAGAGAAATGGAAAAAAATGTCAACACCCTTATTTTAAGATTATATAGACAAATGGTCATCAAATTGGTAAGATATGTAAGACTTGAACAAAATTATCAACTAACTAGATATGCTTGATATTACAGAACACTCCAAACAACCGCATACTACATATATCTTAAGCCATGATTTTCTTTGCAAAGGTCAACATTGATAATGTTCTAGTCATACATTGGTGTACCAGGAAAGAAGTAGCACTTTCTTGAAAGACACAGCTATCAAAGCTCCATTCAGAAACCGTAAAGATGGAGAAGGGATTTGCAAATTATATATCTGATAATGGACATCTACTCTGATTATTAAAAAATGAAAAAAATAAAAAACCTTACTAATAACCAAACAGAGTATCCAATTTTGAAGAAAATTATTGAAGAGACATGTCACCAAAAGGATATGGATGGCTTATAAGCACATGACAAATTTCTCAACATTTAGACATTAAAGAAATACAAACTAAAATCATAAGGAGACATGCTTACATATCTATTAGAATGGCTAAAATTATAAAGGCTAATTGTACTTCATCTGAGCTAGATTGAGAAGCAACAAATAATCTAAACTGTTGTTGGCATATATCATGATACCACCACTTTGGAAAATAGTTTGAAAATTTTTTTAAAAGCAAAATATGTTGCAGTTACACAAATAGCCATTTTACTTCTAGGCATTTAACCAAGAGAAACAAACCCTATGTTCATACAAGGACTTGTATATGAACTTCATAGCAGCTTTAAGCATTGAAAACAGTGGAAATGTTTATCAATATCCATCAATTGAGTAAAGACAAATTATGATCTATTCATTAAAGAGATTACTATTCAACATCAAAATGAACTATTTACAATTGGAGATTCTCAAAGTAATGATGCTGAGAAAAGAAAAGCCAGGCAAAGAATAGTATATACTATGTGATTCCATGACTATAAAAAATCTAGAAAATACAAATTTATATATAGTCACAGTCATCAAATATATTGGTGTGATTTTAGTGCCTTCTTCTGTGCTCCCATAGCTTCCTACACTTGGATCTCCGAGCATTTGTTACACCATGTGAAAATATGAACTCTTTTTCTTTATTCCGTCTTAGTAGAATAAGAATCCTTGATATTTTATGGACATTTGAACTCTCAGTTATTAGCAGAAATTCTATCACACAGTGTTTCCAAATATAAAAGCCAGAGTTTTACAATGACTTCTAAGCTTTTACATGATCTAGCCACTCATTTAACCTCTGTGACCTCTTTCCCTGCTACTCTTCAGTCACTCACAGTGGCCTCCTTGCTATTCCTCAGATATGCCAGGCATGATCCAACCTTATGGCCTTCAAGATAGCCAATTCCTTTTTCTGGAGTGACCTTATTGCTGATAGTTCTGGGCAAATTCATCACCTTTCCATACCTTTGTTCAATTGTCAGCTTCATTGTAACTACCCTGATCTTCCTATTAAAAATTTTAACTCCCATCCCCTGCCTAGCAACCTTGATTTTTCTCACCCTGATCGAATTTTTCTTTTTCCCCATTTTACTCATCATTTTTGAATGCACTATGCAATTTTTATTAAGGTTTATAGCTTTTAATTGTCTCACCCATGAAAATAAAAGTTCTACAAAGCCAAGTATTTCATTTACCAGTGTAGTCTGAAGTAATATCTGCCATATAATAGGTTCAGTAGACAACTGGTAAATTTCAAAATAAATTAATGTTGAGAGTATACTGAATTTCATAAGTCATTTCAATATTTTTTCCAAAAAATAAACTATGTAAAACATACTTTAAATTTACTTTCAAAATATTTTATAGCATATAATGGCCAATATACATAAGCCTTAAAGAAACAATCATATAAATAACCATTTCATACCTGCTTAAAAATTGCATAATATCACACTCCTAGATCCTCTCTGAACGCTCTAAAATAACCCTTCAAAGGATATACATTTTTAAAAATAACAGATTTTTTGGCAAATAATTTAATAAAATAAAAGTTTCATTCATCTATGTAGATCATAATAAATGTTTTTAATAAGCATGAAATTATAACTCTGAAGTGTGCTAAAATGAAACCACCTGTGAAGGGTGAGAGAACAAAAATAAACATCATTTTTCCAAATAAGAGGAATTTATTACCTTTGAATCCAAGCATGTGGATTTGTTCAAACTGGCAATAAAGGAATATGGACACAAGCCATAGAAAGTCATATTTTAGATTTCTAAAAGACTTCGAAGTGAAGAGTATACATTTTTTAAATGCTACATAATGCTACATAATGACAAGATGACAGGTTGTGACAAATAGCATTTTAAAAGCTCTACTCATAATGGAACGGAAGGTGTCATTTCCCTATAATTTTATATATATCATTAATTTACTATATCTGGATACAACATATTACCAAGCAGATGTTCATCAAAGACTAAATCATTTTTAATGGAACATAATAATTTGAACCTACATCTATTAATCATTTTTTTTTGATCTAACATTTATAGTCTCGCTAAACATTTTATCAATTGTCGACAAAATTCAAAAAAAATAGGATGAAAAGTCTTGTTTGGAAAAGTAGATTTTTTTTCAAATTTGCATTTAAATGAAAATATTTGATGATATTTTTAAAACTTTAAAAGTAATTTTATATATATCTGACCTATCAGATGATATAAAATTTTTGTATAAAATATGACAAATTTTTTGATCTTGGTTGAAGGTATTAATAAAGAGCAACTGTTTGTATTATTTGTATTGTGATATCTTCGTTAATAAACATGAATAACTGGTATAAAATATGTTTTTTTAAAAATTTTATTTATTTACTTGACAGAGATCACAGGAAGGCAGAGAGGCAGCCAGAGAGAGAGGAATGGAAGCAGGCTCCCTGCTGAGAAGAGAGCCCACTGTGGGACTCAATCCCAGGAACCTGGAATCATGACCTGAGCCGAAGGCAGAGATTTTAACCCACTGAGCCACCCAGGCACCCTAAAATATGTTTTTTTTTTATATATAGAATTATAGTTCTTGCCAAAATATGGAACTAGCTGGAACTGAATGCCTCCTTCAAAGTCAGCTCTGGAGAAATTATGCAAGTGTAATATGGAACTATTTCAGATATTAACCAAAAACAAAGAAATGACGATAAATTCCTTAAAAGACTCAAAGTTGCTCTTGACTGGTATGTTTCAAGCTCTATTCCTGGTTTGAAGACAGGTTTTAACAGGCCTGTCACTGTAGAAATCAGCTGGATGTTTAGAGGCTATCAGAACTGTACAAAAACCTTGAAGGGGTAAAGACTTGAAAATTCTTTAGAGAGATTAGCTCCCTAAGGCATTATTCCTCCACACATTTTCCTCCAATCAATTAAGACTGATGGATGAGGGGCACCTGAGTGGCTCTCTCATCACGTGGGTGGTGGGTTAAGCCTCTGCCTTCATCTCAAGTCATGGACTCTGGGTCCTGGGAACCAGCCCCACATCGGGCTCTGCTCAAAAGGAAGCCTGCTTCTTTCCCTGCTTGCCTGCCTCTCTGCTTACTTGTGATCTCTCTCTCTCTCTCTCTCTTTCTCTCTCTCTCTGTGTCCAAGAAATAAATAAAATCTTAAAAAAAAGGCTGATGGATGATAAATTATGAAAACTGCTCCCTCCAAATGATGCTTCCTTATAAGGATTTAAGAATTTAAAATTGTAAGAATTTAAAATTGAAACTTGATCGTAGGATTTATCTTACATCAAGTGAAGGCAGTTATTATTAGTTCTGAATTATTTGTGATTCTGAATTCTTGGCCTCATTAGTAAATTTATTTTTAAATTCTCCCATGGAGTGGTGATTGGCCTTCAGTCTTTCATTGATATACATCATTGGGTCAAATGAGATGTGTGTGCCCAGAACTATACATAATCTTCTTTGTATTTCACTGGAGATGGCATTTCTGAGTTTTGTTCAATTGAATAGTCACTTCTAGAGTTGGCCCTGGAGAATATCTTCCTTTTTTTATCTTCCCGATTCTCTAAAAAACCCTGACTAATTCACATTATCACAGTGATATCACAATTCAAGTTTTTCCAAACACTATAGCTGCAAAATAGAAGGAAGCTACTCAGAATGTAATACTATTGTGAATGATTGAGAAAGAAAACATTATTATAATTAAGCTACCAGGTTTCAATGTATTTTATTGTTGCTTAGAAAATCCTAGCATACCCAGACTTTACAGAGATTTGATGATCCTAAGAGGAGCTGAACTCATGGACCAAAATAACTATGCACATAAAAAGTACAATTACTTACCTAAAAAAGGTGATGTGGTTAACTTTATATGGCAATCCAAGTGTTATTGGAACAGGAATTAAAAAAAATAGCTTAGGGGCGCCTAGGTGGCGCAGTGGATTAAGCCACTGCCTTCAGCTCAGGTCATGATCTCAGGTTCCTGGGTTCAAGTCCTGTATCAGGCTCTCTGCTCAGCAGGGAGTCAGCTTCCCTCTCTCTCTTTCTCTCTCTCTCTCTGCCTGCCCTCCGTCTACTTGTGATCTCTCTCTGTCAAATAAATAAAGAAAGAAAATCTTAAAAAAAAAAAAAAGAATGACTGTACTTTAAAAAAATAGCTTAAAAGGGGCGCCTGGGTGGCTCAGTGGGTTAAGCCGCTGCCTTCGGTTCAGGTTATGATCTCAGGGTCCTGGGATCAAGCCCCACATCGGGCTTTCTGCTCAGCAGGTAGCCTGCTTCCCTTCCTCTCTCACTGCCCGCCTCTCTGCCTATTTGTGATCTCTCACGGTCAAATAAATAAATAAAATATTTTTAAAAATAGCTTAAAAGTATATGATAAAATAATGATATACATATACAAAGAAAAGATACTATACTGTGAATATAAATTAAGTGAAAATTGTTGAAATAAAGAATACAATAAATGGAGACTAAGATGAATATAGCTGTAAAATGAATAAATGAGTTGGGAAAAACAAACAAACAAACAAATTAATGACTTTTGCCCAAATGCAGCAGAAGAGAAAAAAAAATAAAGAAAATATTTAAATAAGTACTGAGATAAATTTTGGAGAATTAAAGAAAGATAAAAGATACTAGACTTAAAATGATGCCAAACATGAGAAATCAGAAACAAAACAAAACAAAAACCACACACACACAAAACCACTCATATACTTTATGGTGAGTTTTAAGAATATCAAAAACAGAGAAGAGCATAAATGATGCCCAAGAGAAGAACAGATCACCTAAAATGTACAAGAATAATACTGACAGCAGAATTCTCAATAGTAATAGCATATAAAGGAGACAGCTGGGTGTTTGTATAGATGGAAAAGATATTTGAAACTAGATATTATACATCAAGCCAAATTATTGATTAAATTTGAGAGCACAGTAAAAATACAATGAAGCATGTTAGGTCTTAGAACATTTATCACACAGAGATACACATTTTAGAAAACTTCCTTGGAGAACAGCTCAATTTAGATAGAGAAAACAGAATTATGTACTCAAAGGCACATTTTGAAGGAAGGATTGAATATAGTCTGCACTGCAAATATTCCTTAATCGTATGTTCTGAATTTCCTAAATTTAAGAAGTATTTGTTCAAATATTTATCTTTAAATAAACCCTAGGAGACTTTTTCTTGAATTCTAGAAAATCAGTCCATTTGGATACAAATCTTCTTGTCACTGATGGAAATTTTGATATGATAGCCCTCAACAGTGGAATGCCTAATGTATTGTTACAGCAACTGTAATTTGCCAATACATGGGTGATGTGTGTGTGTTGTGTGTGTTTATTTTTATTTTTGATGGTTTTACTCTCTATGAGATTTTTAAGTAGACATAATTTTAATAAATTATGATTTGTTGAAATTTATCTGAGGTTATATATAATAAAATGAAATTTGTGTGAACTAAAGAAGTGCGTCTCCATTTTTTTGTTTTAAGAGTAGACTGGTCTTTAAAAATTGTCCAAAGAAGTACATTATATTCATTATTAAACTTGATAATATACAATAAAAGTATTTATGGGCATATGGAACCATATCAAATTCTACTATTAATTCATATTAATAATTACCATAAGAGGAAAAAGGGATATTTTTCAAAATGAAAATTAGCGTATTTTTCAGAATATGATATAGTGTTATTCACTGAACAGAGGGAACAAATGTCAAAGTTTAACACAGTTTACAGAATGTTTTAACATAAATTGAAATTTAAATCTGACCAAATTTCACAGTTTTAAGTAAAATGGTAGCACTTTATATCCTTGAAAAGTGGTAAGTGACCCAAAACATTGCTTAGAAAAACAAATTTAACACTTCACTAGTCTGAGATGGTTAAGTTATGGTACAACTTGCCATTGTGTATCATCAAATGGTATATTTTTTCTTTTGGTATTGTCATTATATTTAGTTTTAGCCATTCTGGTAAGTGGGTAGTGATATCTCAGTGTCATTTTAATTGCATTTCCTTGATGTCTAATTATGTCAAAATATATTATTTTGATGTTTAATGTTCTGAGATTTCTCAGTTCAAGACCATGAAGCCACTTAGGAAAAATACAGTTGCAGATGCACTCATAGACCAACTCTTATTTAGAAATAAGAAGAAACATTACTACCCATTCCAATAAAAATAGACTTGTTATGCAGTAGGGATTTTATAAATTACCTGACAAAACTTATATAGTAAGATGAAATGGGACAGGCGGCTTCTTGCAGCTATATACAACATCATTTTAATTTCAATTTTCAGTATAATTTTTCCAAGGTACACACAGAATATATATTTAATGTAAATTGTGAACATTTTAAACTCTGTATATGGAAATTAATCAGTTTTAAGTTTATAACAATCAAAATTAACGGAAGTTTATTTTAATTTAGTTAGCTTTCTCTGCATTGCAAGACAGAATAATCAAGAATTGGTAAGAAAAAAATAATCTCTGTAAAATTACCAGGGGTGCATTATAAAGTGTTCGGTAACCGATCAAACTCACAATTTGGATTGAATGGCAAGTGATTTTTAAAATCTGGAACTCATTGTCAATTTTTTTTTCTTCATTGTGTCTTAATAAATTACTGTGTTCATTTGCATGGAAGTGAAGAAAAATGCATGACATTTCATCTCAACACTAACACTTTTAACTGGCAACTCTGAATGTACTTTACAGCAGTGTCACAAAGTAAAGATCAATGATGTTTCATGAAATATTTGTTATAATTCTCAAGGAGATAGGGAGTTTGTGCAAAAATGCAAATCACTTTGCGACTAAACACATTGTTTATTTCAGCTAATTTTAAGAAAATATGCTAAGACTCTCTCAAAAAAGGAAGCAATGATTTAGGTTTTCCTTCAAACTCCTTATCTAATCCTGAACCAACAGCACATAGTTCAAAGAGCAACTAATTTGAGCAGCTCCAATTTACACGTTTCCTAACAATGCTTAATTTAGTGGAATTTCTGTCCAATTATGTTAATTTGATGTAGTGAAAGACAAACATTCAAAAAGATCATCCTTAATTTATATAGATTGCCAAACTCTGCATTTTCTGAATGACGCCCAGGGACGTATTTTCAAAAACAAACAAACAATGGCAGAACCACTATTAGGTCATCTCTAGGCAGAAAGTGACTCAGAGCCTACATTACTCTCTCCCTGAAAGTATACTGTAGGCACTGAAACTACTACCCTGAGTCTGTGCTATCAAATCCCTTAAGTTAGAAAGTTTTAAAACACGTCTGTGTGGGAGTATTTCATTTACAGATAGAGATTTGGTTGTTTATACATGTTCATACTTGATTTTTAGGGTGTAAAAACTATGTCTTAAAATTCATGGTGGTTTTGAATACTGTTGGATAATTGTGCTAAAATGGTATATCCATTCCTTCTAGGAAACAGAAATTATAGAAAGGTAGTGCTTTTCAGATCTGACATCTTTGAGTCATTGCAGTTTCAGTATAAATGCAATAGGAAAAGTGACATTCATGTTTATGAAATTTTCTATAAATAAATTATAATGTACTGGAGGCCTGATATAAAGTGGGATGCCTAAACTTCAGTAAGATCTTGTTTTCAATTCAAAATAAATTTTATTTTTTATTTTTTTATAATGTCCCTCAATTTCAGATAAGCACCCCCGTAAGGTCCACTCCATTTTTTTTAAGATTTTATTTATTTTAATTGACAGATAGAGATCACAAGTAGGCAGAGAGGCAGGCAGAGAGAGAGGGAAGAGGAAGCAGGCTCCCTGCTAGGCAGAGAGCCCAATGCGGGGCTCGATCCCAGGACCCTGGGATCATGACCTGAGCCAAAGGCAGAGGCTTTAACCCACTGAGCCACCCAGGCGCCCCCAAAATAAATTTTAAATTGAATTATGCACCTCTAAGTTCAGAAACAATAAACATCAACCAACACAATTAATAAGTTCTATTTCTTGAAATTTCAGGAACATTGATAGTCTCATCTCCTAGAAGAACAACAGCTAACATTTTTGGTCATGGATTCTTGCTAAAATATCACTTTCCCAAAGAAAATTAATGTTATGAATTTTCATTGATTGTTATTGATCATGAAGAATATAACAACCACGATAAAAAGAGTAGGAAAAACATGATATCTCATCTGTAAGGGCATGTGGAAAGTAGGAAATGCTAATAAAAATAACTACCATTATTTCCTAAGTTAACATAATATAACAGAACACAAATATTTCATAACAATATTTTCTAGGCTCATTCTGATAACTCTTTTCTACATTCAAATTTAAAGGTTGAGGCATGTGATATATATTACACAAAAAACATCCCAAGCAATTTGTTAAAAAAAAAAAAAAACTCTTAATAAAGGACAAATCCAAAGGAATTTTTTTCTAATTTAATTAACAAATTATGAATCGACTTACCTATTTCATCACAGTGTATCAGGCACCAATAATATTTTTTAATCGTCATACCTGATGCAATAGTTACCATCTTTCAGACATACTGATCACGAACAAGCAAATAAACAAGAGCACCGTAGCTTAAGATCTACCTGCATAAATATAGGACTACTTCAGACAATCTCTTCACCACAACATAGCAATGAATAGAAATCATACATGCTCTGTAATGGACATACAGATGAGATAGAAGGGGATGGGTGTTAATATATGCAAAATCTTTATTAATTACATTGTAAAACACAATATGGAAAAACAGAATACAATTTTAGAAATACCCAGGTCACCATCATTGTTTTATTTTTATATGTGTAGATAAGGAGTTTAATAAACAATCCATGACTATTCAACTTCTTATATTTTGAAAATTTTAGCAAAAGTAACAAACCTAGCAACTAGAAAATTGAATCTATCTGCAAAATACAGCTTTGCCAGCATCGTAGAGGAAAAGCAAAACAAAATAAGTAAGAAAAGTTTAACATTTCACAAGAGTTTTACTTTTATTTATTTATTTATTATTTTTTATTTTTCATTTATTATTTACTTCTATTTTCTACTTTATTTTAATGAAAATGTCATGACCATAACATAAGAGCAGAATTAAGCCAACATGAGAAATTATTTTTTCATAAGTTATAATAAACTAGCTTGGTGATTAATTCAAAAATTATATTACAAACTTCAGTGTTCTTGCAGTAAGCATCACTGCATAAACAAATGAGTCAGGAGTCATAAACTAATGATGATTCTAAATGTTATTTAGAGAGACATTCTGTTCTTAATATATTTCAAATATTCTACACAAGGCAAAGTGGATCCAAGTAATCTGTAGGCAAAATAAGATTTTAGAGAAGTATATATTTCCAACAGTATTTATAAAATATTACCTTTATGTAAGGCATCATCCTGGACTTTGTGGAAAACACACAAAGGAGTAAGAAGTGGCCCTTCAAGAAACATATCCAATATCAAGGTTTAACATGAAGCAGCATGTCTTCTCTAAGTAAAAAAACATTGTACCAACTGACTTTACTGAAACTTTATATTTATTGCTCTCGTTTTAGGTCATAGTGTTCTTCTGCATGCAGGCTGCTATAATGGACATGATATAGACTGAATAGCTTATAAAGAACAGGAATTTATTTCTCACAGTTCTAGAACTGAAAAGTTCAAGATTAAGGAATGGGCAGATCCAGGGAGAGCCCACTTCCTCATAGATGGCTATCTTCTCACTGTAAACGTACATGATGAATGAATCAAGAGAACGCTCTGGGGTCTCCTTTAAAAGGACTGTAATCCCACTTATGACATAATCACCTCCCAAAGGCCCCTATGTTTTAATACTATCACTTCCAGAGTTAGATTTCATAATATGATTTTGGGAGACATAAACATTCACACCATAGTATATATAAACAAAAAAAAGACACAAAAACAACAAACAACAAAAATTATTTTAACCACCTATTATTTTCAACTACATAAAATTTTAATTTGTTTCTATATAATATTAAATAACTCATTTGAGTGATTCACTTATATCCAATGCATCTGAGTGCAATTAAATTTGCTTACCCAACATATCCAGCAGCACATTTCTTCAGACTATCCCATTTCCCACTTTACAAGATTTACCACAATTAGAAGACAGGAACGGGGATAGAGGATAGATAGATAGATGTATACATAAACACACTTGTACATACACATATGCATATTTTTTCCTGTTAATGACACTCATGCAAATAAAATTTAAGCTCAAGGAAACCTGTCTTGTGTGTTACTTAATATCCAGTTTTTAGTCAACATCCAAAAACAAATAATCCAATAAAAACATGGATAGAAGACATGAACAAGTGTTTCCCCAAAGAACACATTCAAATGTTCAGTAGATACATGAAAAGATGTCCATCATCATGTATCATCAGGAAATTGCAAAGCAAAACTAGAAAGTGATACCACCTCACACCTGTCAGAATGGCTAAAATCAACACTACAAGAAACAAAAGGTGTTGGAGAGGATGTGAAAAAGTAACACTTGTGGGGGCTGCCTGGGTGGCTCAGTGGGTTAAACCTCTGCCTTCAGCTCAGGTCATGATCTCAGGGTCCTGGGATCAAGTCCCACATTGGGCTCTCTGCCAGGCATGGAGCCTGCTCCCTCCTCTCTCTCTCTACTTGTGATCTCTCTCTGTCAGATGAATAAAATCTTAAAAAAAAGAAAAAGTAACAATTGTGAACTGTTAGTGGTGATGCAAACTGATACAGCCATATTTGAAAACAGTATGGAATTTCCATAAAATTTAAAAATAGAAGTCCTTTGTGATCCAACAATCCTGTTGGTGTGTATTTACCAATGAATATAAGAAAACGTATTCAAAGGGATGCTAGCACCCCTATGTTTATAGTAGCATTATTTGTAAAGCTAAGATATGGAAAGAGCCCAAGTATCCATCAATTGATGAATAAATAAAGAATAAGTGGTATGTATATACAATGGAATATTATTCTGCCATAAAAAAAGACTGAAATCTTGCCATTTGCAATAACATGGCTGGAACTAGACAGTATAATGCTAAAAGTGAAATAAGTCAGTCAGAGAAAGACAAATATCTTTACTCATATATGGAATAAAAGAAACAAAACAAACAAGCAAAGGGGGAAATAATAAGACATAGAAAGAGAAAGAAAGGAAGAAACAGACATTTCATTACGGAGAATAAACTGATGGTTACTTGAGAGGATCTGAAAGGAGTGATGGATTAAATAAGTGATGGGGGTTAATTAGAGCACTTGTCATGATGAGCACCGAGTGCTAGATGTTATATTGTACACATGAAACTAATACAACCATATATGTTAACTAACTGGATTTCAAATGAAAACTTTTTTAAAATCCCAGTTTTTAGCTCACATTCTGGCTTACAAAAGGGATTTAGTCAGGAATTTGGAGATTAGTTAATGATCAAATAAGGGGTGAACAGGCAGTTGTTAGATAAAATTACTATCCTTTCTGGCATGATCTTATACCTTTTATCTAGAATTACATTTAGCACTTTAGACTCTTCCTATTTTATTTTGAGTCATTAAACAAAAATTTCCTCAAAGGACCTTAGACTCCATCCAATTTGAGCAACAGTGTGAGAGAGGAAATGGTGTCCAGGAGGAAAAAAAAAGAAGATAAAACTACTTTTGTTTACTAGTGAATGCATAGTTCTTCCACAGAAGAAGCTCTAAATGGTCATGGCTCCAGCTTTATATGTGTTCAGTCATATGTTCAGAAGTAGGTAACACTATCAAAAAATATAAAGCATCTGAGATTATTTTCCCTTATTTGAAAGCTGGTGTATGAGTCTGCCATGGTTTCTTGGGTGTTGATAGAAGACGCAGACTCATGGTTCAGAAATAATATAGTTTATTATTCACAGCAATAGAAGTAGCCAGAATATTAACAGTATTTGTGTGTGTGTGTGTGTGTGTGTGTGTGTGTTTGTGTGTGTGCGTGTGTGTGTGTGTGTGTAGGGGTGGGAGTTATATATCAGTTCTGAGCATCAGTTCCCACAAGAAGAATCAAAACAGAGGCAGATAATATTTGCAAACACAACAGGTTAAGTTAAAAAAAAAAGATACTATTTCTGTCTTCCAAGTCTATTCAATACAACCATCTTCAAAGGATGGTCTAGAACAAATAATAAATGCAGAAATGTAAGCAACCAATTGAAAAGTGTCTCCCAAGAAACACACTTTGAGAGTCTTCATTTGACAAAAATACTATAGGATATTACATGGATCAGGTGCAATGAATACTGGAAGGTTAAAATTACAAGGGACCAAATATTTTTAAGCAGTTCTGGCATCCAGTAGAGTTCAAATAGGTTTTATAAGATTGAGGAAAGAAGCCATCAAAACCTGGGCCCAGGGGCGCCTGGGTAGCTCAGTGGGTTAAGCCTCTGCCTTTGGCTCAGGCCATGATCTCAGGGTCCTGGGATCGAGCTCTGCATCAAGCTCTCTGTTCAGTAGGGAGCCTGCTTCCCCCTCTCTCTCTGCCTCTCTGCCGACTTGTGGTCTCTGTCTGTCAAATAAATAAATAAAATCTTAAAACAAAACAAAGCAAAACAAAAAACCTAGGCCCAATTTTCCCAAAAGCATGATTCTGATTCTAGTCTCTATGATGTTATCCCTTGAAGACAATGTCTCTAATTGAGTTGAATTAGTTTACTAAAGAGCATACCCCCATTTGTTGTAGGAGATGAACAATATGCAAGAGGCAAAATGCCACATGGAAGCCACCTGGTCTTCAGTGGAATATAGAATCTGTTCCTTTGGGATGAATTTGCTCCACATTTGAATTCCCACTTAAGGGAAAATAAGAATGCCTTCTAATAGATTTTAAATAGGAAATGACAACGGAAGCTTATACAAGATTATAAAATGGGAAATTTCATTTAGATAAGCAATAATTTCAAAGTCATCTTCTTAATATTACAGACTATTTACATAATCATAATTTTATTTTGGTATTATATGGTAATTTCAAATATAGTAAATATAAAGAATTTACCTCTGTAATTATAGCGAGTCTGGTCGTAGTTTAATGGCAACAAAACTTCAAGTTAGAAGTATGGTCTACCAATTATGAATACATTTGGAAATGGTGTGTCATCTTCACTCCACTTGTCTCACTAAAACAGTGAGCCAAAAAAAGTAGGTCCAAGCTGTTTACTATGGTCAAAATGGGTTGCTTTTGCACTTGATAAAGAAGCAGTCATATTTTGGAAGAAGAAACTGAGGCTATTAATATTTTCAACTTATTTTCAGAAAAGGAAAGAAAGGATAATCTAAGCTAAAGCCAAAATCTTACACAAGGTGGCAGGAAAATGATCTTTTCCCAGATAAAGGGTTTTTCAACTTAGCCATGTTAGGAGGAAGAAGAGATGAGACATTGTGGACTTGACTAACGTTTGTACACTGTTCAAAAAGTTTTCAAAATAATGTGTATTATTTTTCTTCTTTTAGTTGAGACAAACAAACAAACAAACAAACAAAAAACCACTAATGAGCTTACTTTTAAAAGGAGGTAAACAAGAAACTAGCAAAGATTGAGTGTTAGGTATTGTTCCCCTCCTTTTTTTTTTTTTAATTATGTTATGTTGGTTACCATACAATACATCATTAGTTTTTGAAGTAGTGTTCCATGATTCATTGTTGGTGTAAAACACCCAGTGCCCCATGCAATATGTGCCCTCCTTAATACCCATCACCAGGCTCACCCATCCCCACATTCTTCTCATCTTTAAAACCCTCAGTTTGTTTCTTGGAGTCCATAGTTTTTCATGTTTCATTTCCCCCTCCAATGCCCCCACTTCATTTTTCCTTTCCTTCTCCTAATGTCCTCCATGCTATTCCTTAAGTTCCACAAATAAGTGAAACCATATGATGATTGACTTTCTCTACTTGACTTATTTCACTTAACATAATCTCCTCCAGTCCCATCCATGTTGATGCAAAAGTTGGGTATTCATCCTTTCTGATGGCTGAGTGATATTCCATTGTATCCATAGATCACATCTTCTTTATCCGTTTGTCTGTTGAAGGGGATCTTGGCTCTTTCAACAGAATGGCTATTGTGGACATTGCTGCTATGAACACTGGGGTGCATATGGCCCTTCTTTCCAGTAAAATAGAGCTAGCCTATGACCCAGCGATTGCACTACTGAGTATTGACCTCAAAGATACAGATGTAGTGAAAAGAATTAGGTATTGTTAAAGCACAAATGCAGGGGATAGAAGTTATGGTACAGAAGAGGGAAAGGCAACCATATGGCAGAGTAGAATAAAGTAGCTCAGGAAGAAATTAGTCATATCCAGATATTGTAAGGCATGTGGGGTTGGCAGGGAGAGCATGAGAAATCATGAGAGAAGAGAGAGAAAATGGACCAGGCAGGAGAGGTTAATTCATTTTAACATCTAAGGTAAGCATATGCAAAGCAGAATAGGGAAAGAAATAAATGTTTTTATAAGACTCAATACATAAGGAATAACGTGGAGGACACTGGGAGATGGAGAGAAGTGTGCTGGGGGAAATCGGAGGGAGAGACAAACCATGAGAGACTGTGGACTCTGAGAAACAAACTGAGGGTTTTGAAGAGGAGGGTGGCAGGTGGTTGGGTGAGCCCAGTGGTGGGTATTAAGGAGGGAATTTATTACATGAAGCACTGGGTGTGGTACATAAACAATGAATTTTAGATCACTGAAAATAAATTAAAAGAAAAAAAAAGACTGACTACAGACATGGACCTCAGTGTAACACAGATATGGAACTCACTGGAATAACAGCCACTTCCCACCGACACACACAGACTATGATAATAATAAATAATAATAAATAATCATGCAATTAAGAAAATTGCCTGCCGGGCGCCTGGGTGGCTCAGTGGGATAAGCCGCTGCCTTCGGCTCAGGTCATGATCTCAGAGTTCTGGGATCGAGTCCCGCTGAGCAGAGAGCCTGCTTCCCTCTCTCTCTCTCTCTGGCTGCCTCTCCATCTACTTGTGATTTCTCTCTGTTAAATTAATAAATTAAATCTTAAAAAAAAAAAGAATATTGCCTGCCAAATAATTTTTCCTCTTTTTTATTTTTATGATTATTATTTTTATTTTATTTTTAAAGTTTTTATTTAAATTCCAGTTAGTTAAAATAAGGTTAATATTAGTTTCATGTGTACAATATAGTGATCAATACTGCCATACAATGGCTTACATAAAAAAATGAAAAAAAATTTTTAAAGATTTTATTTTTAAAAACCTCTACACCCAAGGTGGTTTTCAAACGTACAACCCCAAGATCAAGAGTTACATATTTTACTGACTGATCCAGCCAGGCACCCCAACAAATAAAAATTTTATAAAATTGTTGAGTTTGTGGGAGTCTCATTTGCTCAGTCAGTTAAGTGTCTGCCTTTGGCTCAGATCATGATCTCAAGAGTCCTGGGATCGAGCCCCATATTGCTCATGCTCTCTCTCTCTCTCTCTCTCTCTCTCTCTCTCTCTCTGGCTTTTCCTCTTAAATAAATACATAAAATATTTTTTAAAAAATTGTTGAGTTTGTTTAACTAGTTTTAAACTAGTAGACAGAGATGAAGATAAAGTATGATGTCATGGCAGGGAAAAATACAACTTACACGTTTTAAAAATAAAATGCGCAATGCAAGTTACATCACTTCTTTGATCACCACACTGGGACTTTCCCTACTGAGTTGTTGTAATGTAAGGACCTATTTTATATTTTTATATTTTAGCAAGAGGCTTTCATTGAGGTTAACCCTGAAACTGTCCTTGCTCCCCTTCCCCCAGGGAATTCACTTAAAAACAAGACCTGGAAATCAGCTCCAGGTAACAAAGCCCATATACAAGGGTGGGTCAGGCCAGGTGGAGACATCAATCAGCGGGAGGGGGGGTGGTGTTTGCATATTGTCTCCCTAGATACTAAGGAGTATGCCCCACTCCTCTGCCCTTTGGGAACCGTTTTGGCACCAATCCTAATCAAGGTGTAATAGGCTGGGTCAAATGTCTATACTAGGGTAAATTGAACCTCAATTGGTCACCTAGCCTCACTGTGGAGTTTCCTGTGTGTGTTAAAATCTCATTGGTCACCTGTGCGTGGCCAGGCCTGACTTCATGGCCTTTGCCCTTAAAAGCTAGACTGTGAAACAGTGAAGGGTTGCCTTCTCTCATAAGAGGTGTGGCTCTGAACGTTCGGTTAGATTCTTGATGCTTGGCATGAAATAAGGCTTTGCTTGACCTTCGCTTTACATCAGTCTCGCTCCTTTAATCATAGACCCATTATTGGGGCATAACAGTATTAATCTTATAGTTATAAGTTCACAATGCACCCATCATCCATTCTACCCCTTAACATTCCCCTTTGGACAGACCCATGATCTAGAACAAGCCTTATTTTATAGTGCCTTGTAGGAGATTTTTGCTGCTGCCTAAATTGCCTACTTTCCTCTCACCATTACCACGGAAATTGGGTCCACTGAAACAAAGGGGTAGTGTAAGAAATTAACAACTTCCATAAATCTCTTTAAATCATAAAGTATAAGATAGTGATACCTTTTTTTCTGCCACATAACCAATTCTTGCAAGAATAAGGTCATATAAGAGAATTTACAACACATGCTAGCATTATCCTACTGGACCCAGATCATTTGTATGTTTCTCTGTCTCTGAGAAATGTAGTTATTTACATGACTGAAACCTACAAACTGTTTGATATGACTACTAATATCACCTACATTATTTTAAAGCCTGTTTAAGGCTTCTGAAATACATAGGTTTTGTAAACACTTATTAAGCATCTTGTATATATCAAACACTTTAAAAATCTCTGCTTTAAAAACAAAACAAAAAAACTCTACCTCAATGGAACTTTGAGTCTGAAAAAGATACAGGCAATATACAAGGCAACAGATAGAATAATTACATATTTGATTATATACTCCGAGGATGTCACATTAAATTGATATGAAAATGATGAGAAGGATCTGGATTTCTTGTCAAAATTTTTTGCCTTAAAAAGAAATTGATATTTAGGGAAGTTGTTACTGAAAGAGGTCCCGTGTCAACCAAAAATGTTAAACCATGATCTGACTAAATTTTCCAGTTGTGATCATTGCTTTGTTTAGCTGTCTTATATTAAGACTGAATTTAGTAATTCAGTCTCAGATTTCAGTCAGTCTTTTTTTTAATGATTTTATTTATTTATTAGAAAGAGAGAGGGAGGGGCAGAGTGAGAGGAAGAACCAGACTCCTTGCTGAGCAGGCAGCTGATGCAGGACTGGATCCTAGTACCCTGGCATCATGGCCTAAGCTGAAGGAAGACACTTAACCAACTGAGCCACCCAGGCACTCTAGACTGTAAACTTCTTAAAGGTAAAAAAGTTTTTTCTTCTAGTAGTTCCACAGACATTTCTAACATCCATAAGAGAGCATGTACTGATGTAAAATGCCAGCAAATGAAATTATTTAGAAAAGAAAGAAAGAAAGAAAAGATATATCTGGATAAAGAGAAAAACAGAAAATCTAATAATACATTGAATTATTAGAGCAAAGAGTGGAGGAAGAGAAAATAAATATGAAATAGAGATTTCCACTAAAAGAAAAAAATTGAATAAGACAGGTGATTTAGAAAATTATTATGACAGACTTGAGAAAAAAATAAAATAGGAATTTTTAGAAAATAGCAATGAATGAAAAGGTAAATTGTTCCTACCTCTATAATATTAGCTGTTTGTTGTTGTTGTTGTTGCTAATTTACCTATTTAAGCTAATAAACAAAGAAAGGTTTCATTTAGGGATAAGGTTTCTATATATATATATATTTTTTCCATTTAGGGATAAGGTATATATATATATATTCATTGTTAGAAAATGTGTCACAGAAAGTGTTTAAACTTTAAGATACAGAAGCAACATGTAAAAAACTACATTGTTTGAACGTCTAATTTGTAAATGCTGTTAGAGGAAACTTGGTGGAAATGTCCTTATGTGGTTGTGTTTCTGGAACTAAGTATATTTATTAATAAGGAATAGTTTAAAATTATGAAATGACCAGGAGTGGACAATTTTCCTAATCCTATCAGCTCTTTGCAGCTCTTTTATTAGCCCCCTTCAGGAATACCAGCTTTATTTATCTAATTAAATTTTATATTAATATGCTTTTGACTTTTGGCCTTTCTCTTCCTTCTGTTCTTTTTTTTCCCCTAAATTACATGTTTCTGTTTAACAGCTACTATCAATTCTTTGATATGAATTCTCAGCATCAATTGACTAACTCCAGAGATGAAGCAGCATCAATGTTTAGAAGCGAAGAATACAAAGCCTTGGGCATCTGGATGGCTCAGTCAGTTAAGCATCTGCCTTCGACTCAGGTGGTGATCCCAGGGTCGTGGGATGGAACCCCAGTTTGAACTTTCTGCTCAGCTGGGAGCCTACTTCTCCCTCTCCCTCTGCCTGCAGCTCCCTTTGCTTGCGTTCTCCCTCTCTTTGTCAAGTAAATAAAATAAAGTAAAATAAAATAATGTAAATAATACATTTATTTATTTATTAAAATGCAATTATTACACAATACATAATGTATTTCATAATCATTATAATAATGATTAAATAATTTATTAAATATTTATATTAAATATATCGATTTAATTAAATAACTATTTTTTAGAATTTAAAATATTTCAAATTTAGATTTTTAAATATTAAATCATTAATTTAATAAATAAATATCTAAACATAATTAAATAAAATAATTTATTTATTAAAATGAATAAAATAATGTTGTCATTATCTGAGCATGTATTTTTAAATAGTCTAAAAGAACCATCTAATACAGTCTAAATACCTTGAGTTCAGATATTTATACTAGTTAACCCAGACACTCAACCCACAGACAGTTTCAGAACATTTGTTTTTATCTACGACTCAAAATACGATTGTAATGTATTTATTTATAACTTTGACATAGCAAGGAAACTTGGAGGAAAAGGAGACATTTGCTTTTAATATTTGAAAATTATTTTGTTGATTTAAAAAAAAATAAAAACCTTAACACATGAGCATTTCTTCTTAAATAACACTGTGAAGTTTCTGAGTCGCATTCTATTAAAAGTGCTGATAAAATGGCCTCAGTTACTCTTTTAAATTATCAGCTGAATGTGTAACAAATGAAGTAGAGAGCTTTTTAATTATTTATAAATGTATTGCTTGTGGATGGAGTGCCACATAGAGTTACCTCTCTTTTTGGCTTTGTTTTGTGAGCAGCAGTGGAATCTATGAATGAGATTAAACATAAGGACATTCACAGAAATTCTTAATGAACTTCTGGGGAAGGGCAATAAGTGCAAGGAAAACCTGCAGCAAGACTAATTACAAATTTCAAGTGGTCATCGCTTAATTATAGAAGCTTTTAAGTTCAAGTAATATATCTTTTTTATGAGCCTATCATGTTGTATTAATTACCACAAACTGCACTCTTGAACACTTATCTTTTCACATATTTCTTATTCTTAGTACTTAACATTACCCTTATGATTGATAAGTAAATGGATTTTACTGACAATGCATTTATTTACATAAATAAATAATGCTGTTTATATATATATAAACAATTGAATATGTGTATGTGTTCAATGAAATTTTTTTTTCAAATTAACATCTTAATTCTACCACATTGGTTACAAATAGATATAGACTTTATAGATTCATCAAATATTTTATTCTCAAATTTATATCTCCTTTGTGAAGTAAATGAAACTGTATATATTAAATATAATCCTATCACATGTAACAGTTACTAGTGCATCCCAGGACATACATAGGTCAGGTCCTACTCTAGGCATCACGGATAACTGGATTTAACTTTCTATCCTAGGAGTCTTCTGAATATTTCTGTGGCTTTTATACTACAATCAGGAGGAAGAATTCTTTTGCTAAAAGCTTCCAAATCACTATGTGAGTAGATTATTTGTAGACTAGTGATATAATATTATAGTTTCATATGTAAAGCATGATAAAATAAAATGCTATTGCCATATTTAATTTATTCAGAAAAGCATTCATTTAGTTATCAAGCATTCATTTGCTTTTTTTAAAGATTTTATTTATTTATTTGACAGACAGAGAGCACAAGTAGACAGAGAGGCAGGCAGAGAGAAAGGAAAGGAAGCAGGGTCCCTGCTGAGCAGAGAGCCTGATGTGGGGCTCTATCCCAGGACTCTGGGATCATGACCTGAGCAGAAGGCAGAGGCTTTAACGCACTGAGCCACCCAAGAGCCCCAAGCATTCATTTTCTTTATACAGAAGAGATAGAACAATATTATATAGTAGAAAATACAGTAAATAATCTAGAAACCTTGATCATTTTGTTTTGGCAATTTTAGAACATAAAATTAGCTAAAGCTCAAGTGCAAGTTATATTTGTATCCTAGGAGGAAAAGTTAATTAAAAGTTTGTTTATTACCATAGTTTAACACTTCAACAAAATGATAACGAGTCAAAAATTAATGAATATATGAAGTATACAATAAAAACAATAATCTTGAGTGTATGTGACTCACTGTAGGTATTGATAGGCTAGAAATCAAAGGGAAAGTATCTATAGGGTTTGTTCAGTTCCATGCTCATCAGATTAATAGGCTTTCTCATATTGCTTCCTTCACCACATTAATTTGTATAATAAAGTTTTCAAGAGTTAAAGACAGTGATAGGTTCATGGCTGGAGAGAAGGTACAGAATCTAAGGTAGTTCAGCAGTGCTTATTATTTAAGAAAAGACAGCATGGGAGGTGAGGGGTGGAAGGAAAGGGATAAGAAGAGAGAATCTTAAGCAACCTCCTTGCCCAGCACAGAGCCTATAGGGGCTTCATCTCATCGCCCTGAGATAACAACCTGAGCTGAAATCAGATGCTTATCTAATTGAGTCACCCAAGTGCCCCATTTTTTTCCCTGTATCTTTATTTTCATCTCTTTCTGTAACTGAGTTTCCCTTCAAAATCAGGACTTGCATACACAACCTAAATAATTATTTTGGGATTTGATCACATGGAAGAGGAGAGAATGAGAAGAGCTAAGTGGTCCAGGAGAAACATATATGAGTTCAGACTGAGTGGATTATGATTGTGGACAACTGAGCATCAATCCTAATGCACAGAATACATCTCAGAATTATTTTCCTGAAACAAGAAAGAATCTGTTTAACCCACTGGCTTCTGCATCCTATCCACAGTGGTTAAAATTCATCCCAGAAGTAATTAATGTCCCTGACTTTTCTATTACTGGGCATGAGAGAGGAGCTGAGTGGGCTTGGTCAGTGTCCCACCTAATGAAAGGCAGATCAGATTCAGGCAAAAAAAACTATTAGTTCTTTCCAAATTAGATTTAATGGGATTCTCTTTTTCATTCATGAATTCATTTTACATTTTATATTTTATCGACTTTTCTAAGCTTTGGCCAATATTCACTGCATTTTTGAATAGCTTTTATCTATTATTGTAAATCATTTTTCTGCTACATTTGTTTAGTCATGGTTATCCATTTCTTCTTCCAAGTTTTTCAGATATGTGATATCAATTTCCAAATAAATTATTTAAAATGTTTATTTTTTATACTAAACTTCTATGAAAAACATTGATATATGTATTATGGCATATTGTTCCCCTTTCAACTTATTTTTTAAAATGTGAATGTGCCTTGGCGAATATATATTGTTTCATTTTATGTTTATGTAGATTCTTCATAATTTTCCCAAGTTCATTGGCTTATAGTTTATATTTTTTTAATAATTTTCCTACTGCCAATTAATAGATTTTTTTCCATTACCTTGTCTAAGTTGCTATTGCCATTATAAGTAAAAAGCATCTGGAAATCTATATCCCTGTCCAGTTTCCTCAAATCACTCATTATTTTCAGGATCTAGTTGGATTTTCTTACAGGTTCCAGGTGGACAAGCTTTTGAACTGGTGCTAATTATTATTTGTTTGTTTCTGGCTTCCTGCATTTACCAGCTTAGGAATCATTTTTAACAACTATGATGAAATGAGGCATCATATTCTTATTCTCAACTTCATTAATAATGATCTTAGTGTAACATGTCCTACAAGATAATAATAGATACATGTAAAATAATTTCATTGACCAAAAAAGTGGTGGAAAATGTAAATGGCAACCAATTAGTCATTTCAAGTTGAGCTATTTTTTCCCCCTTTATCTTTCTGTCTCTTTTATTTCCTGTAGCACATTCTTACAAAGTATATTAAGGTGTTTTATATGCACATACATAGAGATCATCATGGAGTCTAAATCTAATAATTCCTTGTCAGTTTTAAATATTTTAAGTATTGTTCATTCCTATGTCAGTTGTCTATTAACTTTTCCTCCACACTGCATTTAATTGCAAGGAAATATTTAATTTTAATATAAATTAATTAATCACTTTAATAAAGATTTTTACCTTATGGATTAATCTTTGATGCTTATTTCTTAATTTTTTTAACTTTTAAAATTTTATTTATTGAGAGAGAGAGTGAGAGAGAGAAAGAACAAGCGCAAGCAGGGGAAGCTGCAGAGGGAGAGGGAAAAGAAGAAGGCAGGTTCCCCACCAAGCAGGGAGTCAAGCTCAGTCTCAGGGCCTTGGGATCATGATCTGAGGTGAAGGCAGAGGCTTAGCTGACTGAGCCACTGAGTCTACTTGTTATCTTTGATATTTATGGAAATACTTTATCATCTCTAATTGCTCCCCTATGTCACAAATACAGTTTTGTCTATGGTGCTATTAATTTTATTGTCTTCAAATGAGACTCTTTTTCTAGAAGCATTTTTAATTAGTCTATAATTTAGTTTTTATACATTTCATTTAGTATTTTATTTTATCTTCATCATCTCTGAGTATTCCTGACCAGTACTCATTGGTCAAATCTTTCTTATTAATCTATTCCAAAAATTTGCTTGTTTCCATAATATTTTGTTATTACTGCTGCTGTTCTTAGGTTTTGCCTTTATATTCTTTTTGTTTTGTTTTGTTGTTTTATGCTTTGGTGTTTTGTTGTATTGTTTTGTTTTTCTTTTGAATTAATACAATTAAACCTTTAGATTTCCTTCATACCTTTAATTATTGTCACATATTTTCACAAACGATATTACCATAGTACAGTAATTCTAAATATTTCTGAATTAGCTGTATTATTTCTTTTTAGGTATAAAGTTAACTTCCAGTTACATGGACTTAATATTTTGGTCATTCTATTCTAGTTTTATTGCCTTATCATTGGAAAATATAGCCTGATACTTAACTCTAGGGAATGATGTGGGAGAGCTAGGTTCTTGTCTCTTGGAGTCAAGGAAGGAATCTCGTGGGCAATGGAGAGTGAGTAAGTGACAGAAGTTTATCAAGTGAATATATAGAAAAAGTTCTCACAACTAAGAGGGGTCCCCACTCAGTTAACAATGAGTGCCTTCAGGGTTTATTTTTTATAAAAAGGTAACCAGGCAACTTTAATCCTTTTAACATCTCTATCAATAACTGCTGCAATGGCTTACCTCCTTTTGAGGGTCTGATTATTCTTTTTTGGTTACAGGTGTTTATCATAGAGACACCCACCCCACATGACCCACCCCATACACCTAGGGCAGGGTGGTCCTCCATCCTACATGCCTAGATCAGGGTGCTCTTCCCGGGGTAGGGTGGTCCAATTTATCTCTTTACCACACCACATTTTGGGGATTTCTGAGAGCCTGTTCACAAAGTTCCCTATGGATCTCTTCCTCCCTAGCCCCACCAGTCCGTTACTCATTTTGAGAGTTGATATTACCAAAGTACTGTAATTCTAAAAATTTCTGAATTAGCTGTATTATTTCTTTTTAGCTATGAAGTTAACTTCCAATTATATGAATTTAATATTTTGGTCATTGTTTTCTAATTTTATTGCCTTATTCTTGGAAAATATAGCCTGATATTTAACTCTAGGAATTTATTGGCATATACTTCTGGCCTAAATAATGGCCTGTTTGTGTAAATGTTCAACTTATGCTTATATACTTACTGAAGACTATTGTTTTGGGGTCAGGATAGCTACATTTATTAATAGATCAGGACTATTAGATTCTCTAAATTTTGATGTCTCTTAATCTAATTAAATTATCAGTTAATGAAAGAAGTTAAATTTTTTATGTACTACTGCATCTACACTTATCAAAGTCTTTTGCTATAATTAGACAAGTATGTCATCCTGTTTTTATACCAAGTCTTACATTAAAAAAATCATACTATCTGTAATATTATTTATTATTATTATTATTATTATTATTATTTGTAAAGATTGTATTCATTGGGGGTACGTGAGTGGCTCAGCCAGTTAAGTGTCTACCTATATCTCAGGTCATAATACCCGGGTCCTGAGATAGAGCCCGCAGGGGGTTCCCTGCTCAGTGGGGTGCTTCTCCCTCTCCCTCTGTTATTCCCCCTGCTGTGTGCATGTTTTTCTTTTCTCACTCTCTCTCAAATAAATAAGTAAAATTTAAAGATTATCTCTCTCAAATAAATAAGTCAATTTTTTTTTCTCAATGGGAGGGAGAAGCAGACTCTCCACTGAGCAGGGAGCCTGATGCAGGGCTCAATACCAGAACCCTGGGATCATCACCTGAGCTGAAGGCAGACACTTGAACCGACTAAGTCACCCAGGCACTCCAGTTGTTTATTTATTTATTTTTATTATGCATATGTTTTATCTCTCTTTTCTTCAAGTCTTTTTTTCGATCTTTTTACTTTTTACATAAAACTGAATTATTTCAAGATGACTTGGTCATCCTCTTTTCCCCTACCCCATAGGTCATAGATACATTTTAACTGTTAAAATAATATTAGTATTTAAGTGCTGCCTACACAAATTAAGGCAAATTAACTGTGGTCTGTATTCCTGAAAATTTTTTTTATTATGCCTTCCTATTCCAATGACATTTTATAAGGATCTAAATGTTTACATTTGTGATTATTTTTTTCAAGATAATAAAGCTATTACTTCATTCTTTTTTATATCTGATGTTATTTAAAAAATTTCTGTCAGTCTGATACTTGTCTCTTTATTAATGAATTATTTTTTTTCTCTCTAACACTTATGATTTTTTTTTTGTCTTTGGTATGTATGCCCTAGTTTGGGATTCATAGAGTCAACTATAGTTATGAATATTTTCTTTCTTTTCTTGTATGTAAGTTTTAATCCAGTGTCTTGATTATTTTATGCTTGAGAAACAGATGTACATTAATATTCAAATATTTCTTTCCTTTTTCTTCTTTCATTTAAAAAAAGTCATTTATTTTATTTTATTTAAAAATATTTATTTATTTATTTGGAGTAGAGAGAGAGGGTCATGAAGAGTGGCTGATTATATACTTTCAATTTGGGAGGAGGTTAGGGATAGCACAGGCCTCCAAGGTATTTTATAAACAAGGTTTCCAGGACCTTGAGGGGGCTAGCTATTGTTAGGGAAAGGTCATTTATTACTATTTAGTAAAAACTTAGGGAAGAGACTCTTCTGATGTGTATCAGTGGGTATATGCTTGGGAGATGATTGCCAATGTAGATCTTGAGGGTAGGGGTGGGGAGTAGAGATAAAGAAGTTTCCAAAGTAATTTTTACATGTGAAAGTAGATTTTCAGTATCCTGGGGGGGGGGGTGGACTAAGAATGCTTTTTGCCATGAGTGGATGTGTCCACATGGAAGCAGCTGAGTCCCCAGAGGAACTTCAAGGACTTGTCAACAGGCTATGAGTAGTAAGGAAATCTAATTTTTTCTCTAGCTTTTGTTCCACACACATCACCTACATCTTACACCTCTTTTATATTGATAATTTTAATGCTTTGCTGGTATCCAGATGACTATATCCTTAAGTGACTTCTTATCTCTATTGAATCCATTATGTATTCTATCCATTGTATTCTTAATTCAACTAGATTACATATATTTAATCTATTAGTACCACTAGGTTCTTATTCTTGTTTTCATTTCAAAATCTTTTCTTATTTCCTTACATTATTTATTGGGTATATTTTAAATCCCTGATATACTCACTTTTTATATATAAGCTGTCAACCTTATTCTTATTTTGAGGTAGCTATATCTTTTTGGGTTTTAGGACATCATACCAACAATGCCAAATAATTTTCAGACAACAGCAGGATCTCCAAGAATTCAACTAAATTCTGACACTATCTACCTGAACATAGCGTAAGATTTCATCAGTTAAGGGATCAGTCCTCCAAGACTATCTCCAACCCCATCTCAGATGCCAGTCTCACTGTAGGCCCCAGGTTATTACCTGTGCTTGTGACTGAGCAACTACAGGTTGGAGGTCCCAGTGGCCTACTTCTTTCATTCTTTTAATTTGCTACAGGGACTCACAAAACTCAGAAAAATACTTACTTTGTGTTTGCCAGCTTATTAAAAGATATAATAGAAGATTTAAATCAATAGATAGATAAAGAAGTGCACAGGGCAAGGTATGGAGAATGGGCACAGAGCTTCTATTACCTTCTGTAAAACTGCCACTCTTCCTGCCTTTTCATACATTAAACAAACTAAAAGCTTTCTGAACCCTGTCCTTTCAGGTTTTCTGTGGAGGCTTCATGACATAGTCATGACTGACTAAATCATTGTCATTTGCTGATCTAATCTCCAGCTCCTCTTCCCTCCCCAGATAATCCTGAATTGGGAGGAAGGGGAGGCATGTTGGGCAAAAAGTTATGAAGGCTTTCACCAAGTGGTTGGTCCTTCAGGCAAAGAGCCCTTGCCTTGAGTGAGGTCTGAATGTCACTTCATTAACATAACAAAACACACCTCTCTCACCCTTATCACAGGAAATTCCAAGAGATTTAGGAGCTGTGAGTCAGTAGCCATGGTTGAAAACCAAATATTCAGATGACCAAAATATATTTCTTGTAAACCACTATATTACACTACATGCTTAAGTATTTAATTATGTGATCTTTTAAACTAATATTTTTCTAAGGGTCTAAACTGTTCTGTCAGTAATCTGGATTGGGGAGTGATGTATTGCCAAATTTCTGTCGTTTCAGTCCAGGAAGTCAAAGAGAAACAACAGGAGAGCCCCTTAGGGCAGGAAGTTCAAAGTAACAATGTTGACTACTACTCCCTTTGCTTGATTTTTTTTTAAACAAGCAAATCATCTCTTCAGAGTTGCAGTTTAAAGCCAAGAACATGCGGAATTGGGAGAAAAAAATAGTTAAATTTGGAGACTTGCAGAGGTAGAATCAGAGTAGTGAAAGCCATTACAGTAACGGAACTGAGGTCAGTCTTTGGTGAATCACAGAAACAGGTGGAGTTGTCAAACAAAGGAATCTTTGTTTACAACATACAAGGAGATCACAGGGAATAAGTTCCAAAGCCTTGACTGTTTGAACAAGAGAGAGATTTTTATTTAGTATTTAAGATGAATACTCAGAAGGGAGAGTTTTATTATCCCGTGTATGGTTGGTCATAAGGTTGTGGATGCATGCACATCCACATATGTATTTGTGCAATATGTATTGCATGTTCACATGAATGAAGCTTGTATTCCACCGAGGGCAGAAACTTCAACGTTAGAATAAAGCAGAGGTAACTGTTGGACAAGGGAAAGGGACTCTGCAGGCTTCAAGAGCAAATATAAACTAGATGGGGTCTTGGGCTCATTTTCTGGAACAAGGAATGCAAGGCCTTGATTACTTTTGAAATAGCACTAGGAGTTTTACCACTCATTTATTGTCTCAATAGCTTAGGCTATTTCCTGGTCTGGTGGTGACTGTTAGTTTTCCCATTGCCTTGTTCCCTCAAAATCCTTAACTAGTGAGGTTTTTGCATTTCTTTGTAAGAACCTCCCAGGAAGTTTTGGAAGAAGTGTGCTTGGGCAAGTACACAGGTGGGGTATAGATCATTGAAAATAGCTGGGGACAAAAAATGACTTTTCTCATGTCAGGAAAACTATATCTCATCTTTAATTTTCTGGGAACCTCTAACTCTTTCTGCTGATGTTACCAGCAGGCATCTGAGATATTACTGATTGTTCTCTTGAACCTAAGGAAAAGGAAATGTAGAAAGCAAAAGACAAAACTTTAAAATCTATCCTGCAACTCATCAATTCACTGCAGCCACCTCTCTGTCTTTCCCTTTCTCTTTTTCTCTCTTTCTCTTTCTCTCTCACTTTCTCTCTCACATACGCACAACACACGCAAATCAACTTAAAACAATTTTTAATTTTCCCTATTCCATTTTAATATACTTGAGGCATGATCATTTTCTTAGTAAATACAAGAAAAAAAAATCTAGGATTCCATCATTCTGTGTGATTAAAATATTGAGGAATTTACTTCTAATAGCACTTATAAAAACATATTTTATTTAAGTAATATTATATAATCAGGTGCCTGCATTTTTCTTATTCTCCAACTAGTGTTATTTGGCAATTAATATTTTGTCAATCAATATTCCCCTATATCTGAATGTGTGGGCAGTGAGAGATGAGTGAGAGGCAAGGATGGTGAACACTCCCCAACAACTGCAGACTACATATATCTTAAGCCATGATTTTCTTTGCAAATGTTCTAGTCATACCTCCGTGTACCAGGAAAGAAGTAGCATATTTCTTGAAAGACACAGCTATCAAAGCTCCATTGAGAAACCGTAAAGATGGAGAAGGGATTTGCAAATTATATATATGATAATGGACATCTACTCTGATTATTAAAAAATGAATAGAAATAAAAAACCTTACTAATAACCAGAGTATCCAATTTTACATGTGAAGGAAATAATGGAAGAGACATGTCACCAAAAGTATATGGATGGCTTATAAGCACATGACAAATTTCTCAACATTTAGACATTAAAGAAATACAAATTAAAATCATAATGAGACATGCTTACATATCTATTAGAATGGCTAAAATTATAAAGGCTAATTGTACTTCGTCTGAGCTAGATTGAGAAGCAACAAAAAATCAAAACTGTTGTTGGCATATATCATGATACCACCACTTTGGAAAATAGTTTGAAAATTTTTTAAATGCAAAGTATGTTGCAGTTACACAAATAGCCATTTTACTTCTAGGCATTTAACCAAGAGAAACAAACCCTATGTTCATATAAGGACTTGTGTATGAATTTCATAGCAGCTTTAAGAATTGAAAACAGTGGAAATGTTCATCAATGTCCATCAATAGAGCAAAGACAAATTATGATCTATTCATTAAAGAGATTACTATTCAACATCAAAATGAACTATTTACAATTGGAGATTCTCAAAGTAATGATGCTGAGAAAAGAAAAGCCAGGCAATGAATAGTATATACTGCGTGATTCCATGACTATAAAAAATCTAGAAAATACAAATTTATATATAGTCACAGTCATCAAATATATTGGTGTGATTTTAGTGCCTTCTTCTGTGCTCCCATAGCTTCCTACACTTGGATCTCCGAGCATTTGTTACACCATGTGAAAATATGAACTCTTTTTCTTTATTCCGTCTTAGTAGAATAAGAATCCTTGATATTTTATGGACATTTGAACTCTCAGTTATTAGCAGAAATTCTATCACACAGTGTTTCCAAATATAAAAGCCAGAGTTTTACAATGACTTCTAAGCTTTTACATGATCTAGCCACTCATTTAACCTCTGTGACCTCTTTCCCTGCTACTCTTCAGTCACTCACAGTGGCCTCCTTGCTATTCCTCAGATAAGCCAGGCATGATCCAACCTTATGGCCTTCAAGATAGCCAATTCCTTTTTCTGGAGTGACCTTATTGCTGATAGTTCTGGGCAAATTCATCACCTTTCCATACCTTTGTTCAATTGTCAGCTCCATTGTAACTACCCTGATCTTCCTATTAAAAAATTTAACTCCCCATCCCCTGCCTAGCAACCTTGATTTTTCTCACCCTGATCGAATTTTTCTTTTTCCCCATTGTACTCATCATTTTTGAATGCACTATGCAATTTTTATTAAGGTTTATAGCTTTTAATTGTCTCACCCATGAAAATAAAAGTTCTACAAAGCCAAGTATTTCATTTACCAGTGTAGTCTGAAGTAATATCTGCCATATAATAGGTTCAATAGACAACTGGTAAATTTCAGAATAAATTAATGTTGAGAGTATACTGAATTTCATAAGTCATTTCAATAATTTTTTCCAAAAAATAAACTATGTAAAACATACCTTAAATTCTCTTTCAAAATATTTTATAGCATATAATGGACAATATACATAAGCCTTAAAGAAACAATCATAGAAATAACCATTTCATACCTACTTAAAAACTGCATAATACCACACTCCTAGATCCTCTCTGAACGCTCTAAAATGACCCTTCAAAAGAATTACATTTTTAAAATAACAGATTTTTTTGTCAAATAATTTAATAAAACAAAAGTTTCTTTCATCTATGTAGATCATATTAAATGTTTTTAATAAGCATGAAATTATAACTCTGAGGTGTGCTAAAATGAAACCACCTGCGAAGGGTGAGAGAACAAAAATAAACATCATTTTTCCAAATAAGAGGAATTTATTACCTTTGAATCAAAGCATGTGAATTTGTTCAAACTGGCAATAAAGGAATATGGAGACACAAACCATAGAAAGTCATATTTTAGATTTCTAAAAGACTTCGAAGTGAAGAGTATACATTCACTTCTCACTTATTGCTCCTACATATTCATGAATTTGAGAGAAAAAATAGGCCCTGTGTGTCTTAGCAACTAATGGGATATATTTTGATATTTACATGCTTACACATATTATGTGTTATAGTCTTCTCTTTTACATGCAGTAAAAAGGTTAACCCCTTTTCTGCAGAGATCTAAAAATGTGAAACAGTGCCTGAGTAGCTGAATTCATCAAATTCGAATTTCTTGCAGGTCTAAGACCTATTGTTTTTCACTTGACTGCCTCCTTTTTCATCTGTCAATTGGTTACAAATTCTGGTACTGAAGAGAATACATTGGGGCTGGTGGCTCAGTGGGTTAAAGCCTCTGCCTTCAGTTCAGGTCATGATGTCAGGATCCTGGGATTGAGCTCCACATCGGGACATAATGTAACGACAGATAGTTTATATGGGAGCCCTTTGAGTACTCTGGTGGATGAATGTTTTTAAATTAGTTTTTCATGGACATGAGGAGTTAGCAACGAGAAGGGAGGTGGGGGAAATTGGAAGGGGAGCTGAACCATGAGAGACTATGGACTCTGAAAAACAATCTGAGGGTTTAGAAGGGGCGGGGGGTTGGGAGGTTGGGGTACCAGGTGTTGGGTATTATAGAGGGCACTGCTTGCATGGAGCACTGGGTGTGGAGCTGAAAATAAATAAAATATAAATTTTAAAAATATTAGTTCTTCGTAAACTACAAAAAAAAGAAAAGCGCTCCCATTTATAGCATACACTTTATGGTTCACAAAGAACGTGCCAACAATAAAAATAATGATGGGAAGGGAAATTTTTTTACCGTTACAATTCATAGAAAAGGAGGTACAGGGAAATTGAATGAAAGGGAATAACAAAGTAGGTTCATAAGTCAATCTTCCTTGTAAAAAAATTAACCTGAAAGTGCGTTTCTGCCACCTCTCTACTGTGTGATATGATAAATAATGACCACGATACATGAATTAGTGTTCGGGGTTTTGAAAAGCATAATAGCTTTATACCAACACTTGAGCATGCCGCCCATGCGCTCCCGCGTGAGGCCCTGCTGTCCCGCTCCTGCTGCCTGCTGCCCCTTCCTGCCCCAAGGCTTCTCCTGACCACCCTGGAGATGAGGAGACTGCTCAGACAGATCCTGGGCAGGCATCTCAGCTCAGGCCTGTGCTGGGGCAGCTGGTTCCTGGCTTTGGGCGCAATCTGGAAGCCAGCAAACTGACCCAAGTGTGCAGCCTGCATTTAGGACTGATGACCTTTTCACAGCCAGGCCGGGCGCAGACACCTGCTCAGGGAGCCAGGCTAGGAGGCTGCCCAGCACTGGCGCTGGCAACACTTGCAACACTTGCAGCCCGCCAAGGCTTCGCCCCCCACCCCAGGCCGGCGGGGCCTCAGGAGGGAGGGGGGCAGGGGCGGCACAGAGAAGGGGCATTGCTAATTTCCAAAGCGGGAAGTGAGCTTGCTGAGGACTCAGGAGGGAGGGTCGGGGGCGGGCGGGAGCAGCCAGGAGAAGGGGCTTTTACTAATTGCCAAGGCAGGATGTGAGCTCTGGGAGGACGCAGTGGAGAGTCTGGGAGGAGGTGGAGGGGCTGGTGGAGGAGGGGCGCTCAGCGCCAGGGTGCTGTGCTGCAGCCCAGTCGGGACTGCAGGACCCACCATACCGCCGCCCTCGCCGCCCGTGCGCTCCCTGCTCCAGCCTAGCCCCCGAGGCCCCGCTGTCCCGTTCCGCCGCCTGCTGCCCCTCCAGGCCCCATGGCTTCTCCGGAAGACCCTCTGCTCACAGGTAAAGTGACACCGCGCCGCGCCCTCACCTGGAGCAGAAAACGGGGGCCACGAGCTGGGGGGGGGGCGGGGCCCAGCCTCCAGCAAACCCCATGGCACCGGGACCACCCTGGACGCGGCGCCGCACCCCGACCCCCAGGGGTCGGGCCAGGCATAGCGCTGCACGAGGTATTCCCGCCCCGAAAAGGGGCGGGCTAGCCCCCATCGTTTGGCACCCCCACGCGCGGGTCAGAGCCTCCTGCCATTCCAGGCCACCCAGAACCCAGAGAGTGAGGCCTTGGGTGCTTTCTTGTGACAGATTCAAGGCAATTCTTCGACTTTGGGACTTCAGAGTTAACATAGTTTTCATTTGTGATTATTATTTTTGTGTGGGGGCCATAGCTTTTCTTTTGACCTATGGTTGTTTTCACTCCGGGTTCTGAAGAAGCCCCTAAATCCTAACCCTGTTGAGGACTCTGAAAACTCTCAGAGCAGCAGTGCTGGGTGACAGTGTGGACACATGGTTTGGTTTCTCCTCTGGCCTGATTCTGTGGCAGCCCCGCTCTGTCCTCCTCAGACTTCAGAGCAATATCTGAACAAGTGGAGAAGCGACCAGGGGGTCAGGAAGGTGGCTACCGAAGAGTGACTTCTCTGGAGGGTGACTGAGCTAGCAAGTGAGCATGTTAGTCCAGCTCTGCCTGCAGTCGGGATGGAGCTGAACAGGGCCCAGGGAAGGGGAGGAGGAGCAGAGAGCGGGGACAAAGGGAACAAAGAGGAGATTCAGATGAAGGGAAGTAATGGGGAGGAAAGAGAAGAAACTCTACAAGTCAGGCATGTAGAAAGGAAAAGGGATGAAGTGGGCATTGGGAAAGGGCACCACCAGGGAAGGAGAGAGGGGAAGGGAAGAGGGAGGAAGAGAGGAAAAGGGAAAGGGAGAAGGGAGGAGTCAGCATGCCAGGGTTCCCTCTGCATCTGAAGAAGAGGTGGCTGGTCCAGCTTGTCAAACAGGGTGCTCACTCTTTGGTCCCAGTTTCTGCTCCCAGTGCTACTGGGCTTTTCAAGGAAGGCAGGCTGTCCCCTGGGACCTACTGGAGCCCACTGGAGCCCACAGGAGGGTGAGAGAGGTAAGATGCCACCGGGTCCTGTCCTGAGCTGCTCCCAGCCACCAGCCTCACCACATGGTGCAAGAGGGACCCCAGAACAAAGGAAGGACACAGGCCCACATGTCTGCCCCTAGCCCTGGGCACTTAGCTCATCGCAGTGAACCAAACCGCCTCCTCAACCCAGGCTTTCAAAGCCTCCTTCTTCGTTCCTGGCTTTCATGTCTGTAAGAACATGAGCCAGATCTAACTCATCTCCAACAGACAATTCTGACTCACCCCGTGTCAGATTTTTATGAGTGGCTGTGATAGAGTAAGATAGCAATGCTCCAACAAACGGACTGTTTTCTCCCACTTGACCTCAACAGTCTTATACATTTTCTTAGCGAAAACATCTTGTCTCCTTCCATTAAGCTCATAACGTGGTCGAATAGTATACATGTGCCTTCGTTAGATACGAAGCGATACAGAGGTCCTTTTTTTTTTTTTTAATTTTACAAGGTAAAGTCAGTGAACACATCCAACTTGACGAATACGTCTCTAAAATGTCAATCCAGGCAAAGCTTTTTCTGCCTACAGTTTGGAGCCTACGTGGTGACCTTTTTAAAATGCTTTCAGTCCCTCAGTGAGGCTCTGAGAAGCTAGCCAGGGCTTACTACGTGCCAGGCACTGCGTCAGGTGTTGGAGCTAAAGGGAAGGAGAGTTTGGAGGCTGGCTGGGGAGGGACATCCATGACATAATGACAGCTAGAAACAGAAGCCAGTGCTAGAAAAGAGAGAGCAGGCTGCATGGAGAGTGTGTACCGTGGGGCTAGTTAGCTCACGAATAAGTGGGAGTAACTGGAGTGGGGAGATGGGGGAGAGGAAGAGGGTCTTCCCATCAATGGGAATCACCTGTGCTTGGAGGCAGGCACCATGAGGGGTCTCCACAGGAAGAGGGAGGCAGTGTGGTTGAAGGGCAGAGAGATGGGGGCAGAACAGGCATCAGTCAGTTGGAGGGGTATGAAGAGACTGATGGGAGGATTATGGGTGCCTTTGGAGGACTGGGAATTTGTTAGAAGATCAGTGCAGATTTCTATGGAGACAAATGCCAGGAACTGATAGGTCTTTGAAAGGTCACTCTGGCTGCCTTTTGGCAAAGGGGTTGGTAAAAGGCACTTGCAGGTGTGAACACACCAGGTGGGAGGTGAGTGCAGGAAATCAGGTGAGGGAGCATGGGAACGTTGTCAGGGGGTATATAATGGAGAATAGCCTTTAAGGAGTTCCACAAATTGGCACCAGCTGTGGCTTCATTACAGAGCTGGAAGGGGGAGGTGGGTGTGTCCTGGAGGTTACAGAAATTACATGAGAAAGGGACGTCATTTTAGATCTTTTTTTCAACTAGAGGAACTCTCACCTTATTGATAGAATTCCAGAGTGGGAACCGATGGACATGAGGACATCTTTGAAATGTCTGAATATGTTCTTCGACATCTTTGCAAGTGACGAGGAGACCTTGACCTTAGGAGGCCTCGGCCCTCTTTGTAGCCAAAAAGATTTCACCTACAGATTTGGGTTCTCCCTTTTAAAGTCAAGGAGACAGTCCTTCCAAAGGACACCTCCTATCATTTTACCCTCTCATCATACCTCACGAGCTGGGATCTCCAAGACCCTCTGTTCCAGGTTGTGAGTATCCACTTTGGCCGGGCTGGTCTTGCCACCACAGGAAATCTAGAGCCTGTAGTGCTATTAATAACATCATCTAAGACTGTATTTGCTGCCCTCATGGCCTCTTCCCACCATGACTCACTGAAGCTTTTTACACATTGTATCCATTAAGCTACAGTTCCCAAAGCTCATCTTCTCTAGTGCCATTAATTTTTAGGGGACCAGGCAAACCTTAAACTTGTCCCCCTTAATTGGATCCCTGTGCCCCCACAATCTCTTTGAATGCCTTTCACCATGATCCTTGAATGAGATCTGAGACCACTGCTGGTACCTAACACTTCTTGGCACCTTGTCTGTTAGGTTCTTGGAAGAGGAGGTGGCTATGGAGGTGAGTGGGGATGGGAGTGGGAGGATTTCTCCCTTCACTTCCCTTTTTGTTTTTTCAAATAATGGGTTTTGAGGGGGAGGGAAAGGTTAACCAGACCATTTATTTTCAATCTCCCATCCATAAAATGTTTACCACTCCCCACTGGAAGAATTTAGATCTTTCGTTTGAATCTCCAGGAAAATCTCCCAAACCCAGACCACCACCATGTGGATTCAGCCATCTTCTGATTCGCCTCCAGATTGTCTCCTCCTAACTGCTCAAGCCACAGGTTAAGGGCGAAATGTTCAATGCCCAAGCAATTAAGTGGGGAACACGTTTAAGCAATTGCATGCAGCTCTGTATCTGCATACAGGGGGTCTCGCCCAAGCCTTTCCAACCTCAGCAAAACAAGACAAAGCCCCAGCGATCTGGGGTATATATCATTCATTCATTCCTGGGTTCAACACTCATGGCGGATCCCCACCAAGACAGTGGGAGAGCAAGGACTGGAGAAATCCTGGAAGCTGAAGTCTGAGGAGGATTTCAAATTCAAGTCAGAGATGAAAGAAACATCTGGACTCGGTCCTCAGATACATGCAGTATTCTGAACTGAGGCTAGAACCAGAGACCATTCTAATGAAAGGCCTCTACAGGTGGGCTCTCACAAGTGGGCTCCGACTCAGTTTCCTGGATATTCATTCATAAAATAGCTCTTCGGGTCAACATGCAGACGAAAACCATTTAATAAAACTGACAATGAGGAGAGGAAAGGGAAGCCGGAAGGCTTTTGAATGGGGAGAGAGGAAGAGCCAGGGCAGAAAACCAAGAATCCCTCCCTGCCCTCCTTGCTGCCAGGGAGGTCTGAGGGACTAGTTTCCACCTGGGATCCCAAGTCCAGAACAAAAGCAGCGGGGCCACGGCGGGGGAGGGAAGGGGGTCCTCAGCACGCGCCCTGGGGGTTCCGAATAATGGGGGGTAGCGCGCCCGCTGGCGGGGGGCACCTCGCAAGGCGCTGTCCCCAGCCCGACCCCATGCGGACCCGGATTCTGCCCAGCGTCCGGGGTGGTCCCGGTGCCCTGGTGTTCCCGGGAGGCTGGGTTACAACAACCCCCCTCCCCGCCCCCAGGTCGCGTCCCCCGCTTTCTGCTCCAGGTGAGGGTGAGGCGCGGTGTCACTTTACCTGTGCACAGAGGGTGGTCAGGAGAAGCCTTGGGGCGGGAAGGGGCAGCAGGCAGCAGGAGCAGGACAGCAGGACCTCACGCGGGAGCGCATGGGCGGCGAGTCCGGTGGGTCCTGCAGTCCCAACTGGGCCGCAGCACAGCACCGCGGCGCTGCGCGCCCCTCCTCCTCCAGCCGCTCCACCTCCTCCCAGACTCTCTGCCACACCCTCCTTGAGCTCACTTCCCACTTCAGCAATTAGCAAAGTCCCTTCTCCTGGCCGCCCTCGACCCGCCCCCGCCCCCATCCCTCCTGAGTCCTCAGCGAGCTCACTTCCCATTTTGGCAATTAGCAAAGCCCCTTCTCTGCGCCGCCCCGCCCCCCTCCCTCCTGAGGCCAGGCCGGTGCTTGGGCGCGGGCCGAAGCCCCAGGGGGCTTGTAAGCATTGCCAGCTCAGGCGCTGGGCAGCCTCCTAGCCTGGCTCCCTGAGCGGGTGTCCGCGCCTGGCCTGGCTGCTAAAAGATCATCAGTCCTGTTCACGGTGGCTGCACTCTCCGGTCAGTTTGCTGCTTCCTGATTGCGCCCAAAGCCAGCTCCAGCTTCCCCAGCACAGGCCTGGGCTGAGATGCCTGCCCAGGGTCTGTTGAGCAGTTTACTCATCTCCAGTCAGGGATGGCACTTCGACCTGGATGTTTGGGTTTTTTGTTTGTTTTTTGGTCATTGGTTATTACATGACCTCCAGGGTAGGTGCTCCACAAAGGGAGTGAAAACAGGACACCTGATATATAGGCATACGGCCATTCTTCCTTCTATTTATGGAATATCAATTTATAAGCTTTCCTCCATATGAAAAATGCCAAATACCAGAATAAAGGGTCATCTAATACAAATAAAGGATAGAATTAAAGAATTCTGGTAAGCCATTTAATTTTGAAAAATGGTGCTATATTGTTGCTGAGTTGTGGTTTTCAGTTACATAATATCTGATAAGTGTAGAAGTAACATGAGTGTTACGTGAGATGAGAAATGGTTTATAATTAAGATAATTTTAAAAGTACAGATAAATACAAATTTGTAAACATAGCATTATGGAGGAATAAAAATAAATGATAGCTACACACTCTAAAGTGAATAAATCTTGGAAAGTTAATAGAGAAGTAAAACAAGGGCAGTGAAAAAGTATGGTACATTTTTATGAAGTTCAAACAAATTCTGTGAGACCATAGATGGACTTAAAGATACTACTATGTATCACATATTGTAAAAATTAAAATAACCAAAGCATACAAACTTGGGTAGATACAATAGGTGTGATCATGTTCTACTTCAAAAAGAGATGAGTTAATAGATAAATAGAAGTAACTAGACTTTTTAGAAGTTAATAAAACTTTGCCTGTTATTTCTTAGTAATATAAAATATATGGTTTTCTAACAAAAACGTTTATCTTAAAAATATTTAAAAATAAATTTCAGGCTACTCATAAGGTTATATTTACTTTTTCACTGAAGGAAAAGCTGGTTGTTGTAGTTGTAGTTGTTTGTTTGTTTTAGTCTCCTCCTAGTTTTTATTATTATAATGTGGAATAAGGAATGTTAGATTGAAAAGTGAATTATTTTATAGACAAAATCATTACTTGATTCACCTCCTGGTACAGCAGATGGAACTCCTGAAAATATGCCCTTTTGCCTTACAGAAGAGTAACAGTTATGCTTACTTCTGAAACATACTTGGTGGTGGCCCTAAATAGTGACACCATAGTAAACATTTTGAATATTTGCAATTAATTTTTATAGTCATAGGGCTCCAAAAGGCACTGCTGGTATCTTAGCAGGTATTTCAATAAAGCTAAAAGTTGCCTGACTGTTTAAAAGTATTAACAAGGCACAAAACGGCAGAAGTATTGTCCTCAGATATTATTTTTTTCCATATGCTCCTGATTCCAGACATGACAAGTTATTTTTTTAAATTTTTTTATAAAAGATTTTATTTATTTATTTGACAGAGATCACAAGTAGGCAGAGTCAGGCAGAGAGAGAGGAAGAAGCAGGAACGCTGCTGAGCTGACAGCTAAATGTGGGACTCGATCCAAGAATCCTGTGATCATGACCTGAGCCGAAGGCAGAGGCTTTAACCCACTGGGCCACCCAGGCGCCCCCATGACAAGTTATTTTTGATAGATATATACACAATGTATTTTCCGGTTATAAGAAAAATGGTTCTGCTATTTTTAACCTTTTTTAAAAATTACATAATTTTTTAAATTAAAATTTTATTTTTTAATGTTTTAATTTTCTTTCTTTTTTTAAAAAAATTTTATTTATTTATTTGAAAGACGGAGATCACAAGTAGGCAGAGAGGCAGGCAGAGAGAGAGAGAGAGAGGGAAGCAGGCTTCCTGCGGAGCAGGGAGCCCGATGCGGGGCTCGATCCCAGGACCCTGAGATCATGACCCGAGCCAAAGGCAGCAGCCCAAACCACTGAGCCACCCAGGTGCCCCAATGTTTTACTGTTCAATATACTACTTAGAATATAAAACCTATTCCATTTGGTAAGATATTTACCATTTAAAAAATGGTAATTTTCTCATAGTGTGTTCCCCTCACATTGCTTTATTTTGAATAAAAAAATTTCACAATAAACATAACTGATGCTTTCCTTTTGATTGTCCCTCTGTTGGTCATACTGTATATGAGCCATGACAATTAGTTTTACAAAATTTATTCATGTTTTTGATATGTTTTTCATCACTAATTTCCCCTCCCTTATCTAGATTCCCGAGCTTTCAGACAGGTGGACACTTCAATAAACCATACACAAGGGATGTATCAAGTACTTCTTAGACATCTCCCAGATCCTTGAGGTCTCATTTTACCTAGGGATTTGCAAAAGTCTCTGCCAGAGGCACCACTGTGACAACTGATGACCATGGTCTATCTCCTGCTAAGCTCAAGAGGTCACTGGTTTCCAAGTTTATCTATACAATTAATGCATTCCAGCAAGTTCTTTGTTTTTTAATATTAACAAACTTACTTTAAAGTTTATATGAAGAGGCAAAGACTCACAATAGTCAACATAGTGTTGAAGGAGAACAAAGACTGAGGACTGACTTCAAAGTTTACCATAACGATGGGGCGCCTGGGTGGCTCAGTGGGTTAAGCCTCTACCTTTGGCTCAGGTCATGATCCCAGGGGCCTGGGATCGAGTCCTGCATTGGGCTCTCTGCTCAGCAGGGAGCCTGCTTCTCCTCATCTCTCTCTCTGTCTGTCTCTCTGCCTACCTATTTGTGTTCCCTCTCTGTCAAAAAAATAAATAAAATCTTTTAAAAAAAGTTGACCATAACGATAATTGTAAGCAAGATATTGTAATACTACAGAAAGACTAGATTAAAGGAACAGAATATATATTATCAATTATATTTTATATTTAATATAAAAGCAAAAGCAATACAAGAGAGCAAAATACAATCTTTTAAACAAATGGTTCTGGAGTAATGGTGAAGCTAAATGTAAAAATATAAAATTAAAATCAAATAAAATAATAAAATAAAATAAATTCAGGCAGATATCATACACTCTTCACAAAAATTAACTCAGATTGGATTATAAACCTAAACATGAAACATGTAGAAGGTAATATAGAAGAAAATTTAAATGACCTTGGTTTTGGCAATAACTTTAGCTACAAAAGCACAAGCACTGAATTTTAAAATGTCTACTCTGTGAAACACAATGCCAAGAGAATGAAAAGGCAAAGCACAGACTATGAGAAAAAATTTGCAAAATACACATCTGGCAAAGGACTGTTAATCAAAAATACACAAAGACCCCTTAAACCTCAACAATGGGGGAAAAACCTGATTAAAAATGAGCCAAAGACCTTAGCAGATACCTCACAAAATAAAATATTACTGAAGGCAAATAAGCATATAAAAAGATGCTTCACATCATAGGTCATCAGGAAAATGCAAATTAAAACAAAAAAGAGACTCCCGTACATACCCAGAATTCAGAACACTGAAAACAGAACATGAAATGTTGGTGAGGATGTGGAGCAACAGGAATGTTCTTCCATGTCTATTGAGAATAAAGAATGGAAAACAACTTGGCAGTTTCTTACAAAACTAAACATATTCTTGCCAGATGATTCAGCAGTAGCAGTTCTTGGTATTTATCCAAAGAAGATGAAATCTATACCCACAAAGATGTCTATAGTAGTTTTATTCATAACTGACAAAAGCTCGGAAGCAACCAGGATATCATTCCACAGGTGAAAGGTCAAATAAAGTATAGTACATGCAAACAATGGAATATTATTTAATGCTAGAGAAATGAATTACCAAGCCATGAAAAGATATGGATATAAATATTTAATAAATATTTGATTTTAGGCTTCTACCAGTCTATCAATAGTATTAGTATATTTTAACAGTGAATGCTCAGAATTCATGAATTTACCTAATAAAATATTTTGGGTTCAATATTTTAAATACTTCAACCTCTATGATTATATTCCTAATAATTTTGAATTGGGGTAAATAAACCTTAACTTTTTGTAACTTGTTTCAATATGCAAAAGAGCTCAATGAAATTTTAGAAAATAAAAATTTACAAAAAAAAGTTTAGTTTACTATTGCCAAATAATTTAAAACTTTATCTTATATTCAAATACATATATTTTTCTAAATTGATTTATATGCTACTAAAACCAAAAACTTTTAGTTATACTAGATTTCATATCATGCAACCAATGCCAGAAAGCCATCTGTCGATGACTTGTCTTAAATATATTACAATGCAAGATGGAAACAAAGATAGTATAACAATTGGTGTTACATAACTTTTCTGTTTTGATCAAGTTACTAATCTACAAAAGGCTTTTATCAGTGACAGACTTGGGAATTTAACAAAACTTTTAAACTAGCATGTGCGACTCATTCCTAGAAAACAACACAACCAATAACACTTTATTTAGATTAAATCATGACTATTTCTCCATTTGAATAAAAAAGGTAGCAACCCCAATAAGTTTATTGAACATGAAAAGTTGAAATGCTGTAATGTTCCTAAAGAATCAAATGATCCAGTCATGAATTACAAAAAAATGATATAAATACCAAAGTGTTTGTATAATTGTAATGTACAACTGCCCATTATCGTTCAAGAGTGTAGGCTTGTTCAAGAACTCTATAAAGAACTCCACTTCTAAACTGTGGAAAATATGTTCCCTTTCTCCCTATATACAACTATTAAGCCATTCATTTAGCTTTTAAAATATCCACTTAATACAGGCTTTTTACTCATTTGAACCCGGCAGCAGGGTTCTATTCTTATTGCTTACATCTGAAGGATAGACTTCTAGTGTAAGAGGTAAAGCCCATAAAGGAGCCCAATAATAACAACAAAATACAGTTTAGTGATCCCTTACAATCTGCCAGCTACCTTTCTGAGAATACTTCAATTAATAAAACATATAAAATAGCTGACCAGAAAGAGCTTACATTCTTTTGAAATATAATAGTGAAATAAACCAATAATAGAGGGGCGCTTCGGTGGCTCAGTCCATTGAGTGACTGCCTCTCGCTTGGGTCATGATCTCAGGGTCCTGGGATGTAACTCCCCAGCAGGCTTTCTAGGCAGTGGGGTGTTTTCTTCTTCCTCTGCGCACCCTCCCAATTCTCTCTCTCTCTGTCTCAAATAAAGAAATAAACCAGTAATAGAATAATGATTGATGGTTGATGGTGATAAGTGTTACAAAGAAATACAAGAAAGGTAAAAGCCATTGGAGAATGCTGGGATGAAAGTTAATTTTATTTTGTGTTGGGTGGTTATATCTCATTTAGGAGATGTTATTTGCACAAAGACCCAGGAAGTGAAGGAGGGTGTTATACAAATATTAAAGGAAAAGATTGCTCTAGGCAGAGCAAGTAAGTATATAGACTTTGTGTGAACAGCTTGTCAGTTACTTTTGAGGAAAAGCAAGGAGGCCAATGAGGAGTTCATAGTGGTGGAGAGAGGAAGAACGTATTGATGTATGACCTTCTAGTACATTGAAACGCCTTCAGTTTTTATTTAATATGAAAGGGGAAGATACCAAAAGACTTTCAACAGCAGAATAAAATCATCTAACTTGATTTTTAGGTTAAGTTGCTGTACCAAAATAAATTTGCAGGGAGAAAGGAGTGCAGTATGTGTGGAAGTGGGGCTATCAATCAAGTCAATAATTCAGGAACATATATGATGGTGTTTTTAGCAGCTGGGTGGTAATAGAAGTGGTGAGGTATGGTTTTTATTTTGTATATATTTTGATGGTGAATATTCCGGTGAACAGGATGGGGTATGTGCAGGACAGACAATATCAACATTTATTTTACCTGCACGAACAGAAGGGTGGAGTCTTCATTCCCTGATATGGTGAGAACTCTGAGTTCAAATGTTATTTCTCATTAAATGGCATAGTGATAATGAGGATTTAGTCAGACAGTGAAAGAGAACAGTAAGCATAGTGTTAAGCGGTAAGACATTATAATACATTTGAACAACAAAAAACGTTGTGTTGGATCATGTGTTTATGTGAGTAAATAAATAAATAAAGCTTCCTGGGTTTCTGATAGAGGTAAAGAAGACTAGTATATGATCCAAAGGGGCATGTGCACCAAATGTTTATAGCAGCAATATCCACAATAGCCAAACTATGGAAAAAACCTAGAAATCCATCAACAAATGAATGGTATATATATATACGATGGAATACTATGCAGCCATCAAAAGAAATGAAATCTTGCCATTTGCGATGACATGGATGGAACTAGAGGGTATTATGCTTAGCAAAATAAGTCAACCAGAGAAAGTCACTATCATATGATCTCTCTGATATGAGGAAATGGAGGTGCAATGTGGGTGCTTGGGGGACAGGAAAAGAGTAAATGAAACAAGATGGGATCAGGAGGGAGACAAACCATAGGAGACTCTTAATCTCACAAAACAAACTGAGAGTTGCCGGGGGGTGGGGAGGGTAGGGAGGGAGAGGGTGGTGGGGTTATGAACATTGGGGAGGGTATGTGCTGTGGTGAGTGCTGTGAAGTGTGTAAACCTGGCGATTCACAGACCTGTACCCCTGGGGCTAATAATGCATTATATGTTAATTTAAAAAAAAAGAGGAAGAAGAAGACTACTATAAATCAAATGCTATGGTTTTCAGCAAAGAGTGTGTAATCAGGCATATTTTATTAAAGTAACCATGTAAAATGATGGTTGAAAATTGGAATAACAGAAAACATAAAAATTAGAGATTTTAAAAAGAGATCTGGGACAGTGTAGAGAATATAATCAATGATATTATAATAGTGTTATATGGTGACAGATGGTGGCTATATTTATAGTGATCATAGAATAATGTATGGAGATATTGAAAACCTGAAACCAATGTAACACTGAATATCACTATACTCAAATAAAAAAATAGTAAAAATAAAACATTTTATTTTAAAAGGATAAAAAGAGGGACAAGAATTTGTAAAGTGAATTTCAAAAAGCTTAAAGATGAGGCGAAGACATACTCTGAACCTTGAGGAAAACACCATTTTGAAAATTCTTCCCATTTTGAGAAAACTCAAATGAATCAATACCATAAAAGAACCCATTTTAACTGAGAGATATAATGAATGCTCAAGAAATAATTTTATGACAGGATAATTCTTCCCTATGAAACAGCATACAGAAACCAGGGGAAACACCTGGAAGCAAAATAAACTATACTGAAAATAAGAATTAGGAAAAAGATAAATGATGAACGATAGGAAAATTAGACCTGCGACAGAGACCTAGTGAAGAGAATTTTTAGCTTGTGGTTTAATGTTTTTGAGGATAATCTAGAGTTCATAACTGCCTTGAGGCAGGCTGGTTGTAGGCAGTTTAGGCAGACCCCTAAGACAGGCCTACTTTGGGCAGGTGGTGTTGGAGGAAGCCATTGGGCTGGACAAAGACAAATCCAACCATTTGACTAAAGTTTCTGTGAAGATGTTGAAGTCAGATGCAACAGAGAAAGACCTGTTAAACCTAATCTCAGAAATGGAGATGATGGGGCGCCTGGGTGGCTCAGTGGGTTAAGCCGCTGCCTTCGGCTCGGGTCATGATCTCAGGGTCCTGGGATCGAGTCCCGCATTGGGCTCTCTGCTCGGCAGGGAGCCTGCTTACCTCTCTCTCTGCCTGCCTTTCCATCTACTTGTGATTTCTCTCTGTCAAATAAATAAATAAAATCTTTAAAAAAAAAAAAAAAAGAAATGGAGATGATGAAGATGATTGGACCGCACAAGGACACCATCAACCTGCTGGGTTCTGCACACAGGATGGTCCTTCGTACACTCTCATGGAATATGCCTCCAAAGACAACATACAGGAGTACCTGCAGGCCCAGAGGCCTCCTGACCTGGAGTACTGTTACAATATCAGCCACAATGCAGCAGAGCAACTCTCCTCCAAGTACCTGGTATCCTGTGCTTATCAGGTAGCCTGAGGCATGGAGTACCTTGCCTCCAAGAAGTGCATACACCAAGACCTGGCACTAGGGAAGTGCTGGTGACAAAGGACAACATGATGAAGATCTCAGACTTCAGCCTTGCCAGAGATATCACCACATCAGTTACTATAAAAAGACAACCAACAGTGGACTGCCTGTGAAGTGGATGGTCCCTAAGGCCATGTTTGACCAGAGCTACATCCACCAGAGTGACTTCTGGTCTTTTGGGGTGATCCTGTGCAAAATCTTCAATCTGGAAGCCTCCCATATCCTGGAGTGCCTGTGGAGGTGGTTTTCAAGCTGCTGAAGGAGTCATTTGATGGATAAGCCAATACGTGCACCAGAGAGTTATACACAATAATGAGGGGTGGCTGGCATGTGGTTCCTTCAAGCTGCTGGTAGAAGACCTGGATCATACTGTGGCCTTGACCTCTGACCAGGAGTACCTGGACCTCTCCATGGACCTGGAACAATACTGTCTATGCTTTCCCAACACCTGAAGCTCAACCTGCTCCTCAGAGAAGAATTCCACCTTCTCTCATGTGCCATTGCCCAGGGAGGCCTATCTGCCCTGACACCCAGCCCAGCTTGCCAATGGTGGACTCAAATGACTAGTATCCCTATTACTCCTGTCCAGATTCCGTCATAAGCTGTAACCCTTACCCCCCACCCTCCCTGCAAGACTCACTGCCTTCTCCTTTGTCCCTTTCCTACTGGCAGGAGCCAGCTGCCTACCTGAGGCCTTCACCCCTTGAAGTTCACCTCTCTTCCCCTTCCTCTTCCTCCTCCTTACAACCTGCTCATGAAAGAAAGGCACAGAGAGGCAGGTACTTGCTCGTGGCTACTTCCTTCCCGCCCATATGTTGGACCAAGACCCCTCCCTGGCATCTGGTACTGCCTGGACGTCTTTGGGAGTGGGAGATGAGGCATGCCAGTGAAAGCTGTTGGAGCTTTCCTGTTTTGGTTTTGTCTGCTTAGCATAACATGTAAGACTGAGTTCTGGTGGCAGGGACCTAGTCCTTGGGGCTATAGCACTAGCGAGGGGAGGTCAACTGCTCTGGGCCTTGGCTAAGAGCAACCCCTGCTCCAGAGATATGGTGCCAAGGGCTTATTAATTTTGATACTAATTTGCTTTGCTGACCAAATACCTGGTATCAAAAGATGGGAAGGCAAAGGCTGAAAGCAGTGTTGTCACCATGGGGTCCAGCCCCAAACTATGAAGAAAACACAAAGTGTATAAATCTGAGTAAGTATATATTTACACACCTTTTTAAATAGGATGTTATCAAAGATTTAATCAATGGGTAATATGCTCCTCGTGGCTGGGAAGCATCAGTTGCCATATATTAAAAACAAAGAAAAGAGGTGTCTGGGTTGCTTCCTCCATAAATGTCCCTTCTTTTCAGGTCAGGATCCCAGGGTCCTGGGATGGAGCCCCACATCAGGCTCTCTGCTCAGTGGGAAACCTGCTTCTCCTTTTCCCTCTGCCCTGCTTATAGTTCCTCTTCCTATCTCTCTGTCTGTCAAATAAATAAAATATTTTAAATTTAAATTTAAATTTTTAATTTAAATTTTTTAATTTTCTAGGGGTGCCTGGATGACTCAGTTGTTTAAGCAGATGTTTGCCTTTGGCTGAGGTCATGATTCCAGTGTACAGGGCTCCAGCCCTGCATGGGACTACTTGCACCCCAAGGAGCTTGCTTCTTCCTAACCCTTTGCACGTGATTCCCCCCGCTTGTGCGCTTCCACTCTCTCTCTCTCTCTTTCTCTCTCTTGCTGTCAATAAACAAAATAAAATCTTTTCCTAAATAAATAAATAAATAAATTTCTAAACCTACTTTCAGATTAGGTCCCTTAACAAAAATTGCTACTGCTTCATTAAAAAAAAAAAAAAAGATAATTTAGAAATGTGCTTCCAGAGCTAAAAAGCTGTTTTGTTTTTTGGTCAGGATTAAATATAGAAGTGCTTTAAAAAGTAAAAGAAAAAATATGCTATATTAACACTAATCACACTATAACTTTGGTGGTTATATCAAGATAATGAAAAGTGATTTTAAAGCAAATTTCATTATCAGACATAAAGATCAAGTCAAAAACACAGAAGAGTAAAAGGATGAATTCCTCAGGGAGTATAATAATTCTTGAATTTTAATACTTAATAACAGATTTGGGGATATATAGGGAAAAACTAAGAACAAAAATCATAACTTCTACCTTAGAAGAGAAATGGAAAAAAATTTCAACACCTTTATTTTAAGATTATATAGACAAATGGCCATCAAATTGGTAAGATATGTAAGATTTGAACAAAATTATCAACTAACTAGATATGCTTGATATTACAGAACACTCCCAACAACCGCAGACTACATATATCTTAAGCCATGATTTTCTTTGCAAAGGCCAACATTGATAATGTTCTAGTCATTCCTCCGTGTACCAGGAAAGAAGTAGCACTTTCTTGAAAGACACAGCTATCAAAGCTCCATTGAGAAACCGTAAAGATGGAGAAGGGATTTGCAAATTATATATCTGATAATGGACATCTACTCTGATTATTAAATATGAATAAAAATAAAAAACCTTACTAATAACCAGAGTATCCAATTTTACATGTGAAGGAAATAATGGAAGAGACATGTCACCAAAAGTATATGGATGGCTTATAAGCACAGGACAAATTTCTCAACATTTAGACATTAAAGAAATACAAATTAAAATCATAATGAGACATGCTTACATATCTATAGAATGGCTAAAATTATAAAGGCTAATTGTACTTCGTCTGAGCTAGATTGAGAAGCAACAAAAAATCTAAACTGTTGTTGGCATATATCATGATACCACCACTTTGGAAAATATCTGACATATAATAGGTTCAGTAGACAATTTGTAAATTTCAGAAAAAAATAATGTTGATAGTATACTGAATTTCATAAGTCATTTCAATATTTTTTTCCAAAAAATAAACTATGTAAAACATATCTTAAATTTACTTTCAAAATATTTTATAGCATATAATGGACAATATACATAAGCCTTAAAGAAACAATCATATAAATAACCATTTCATACCTACTTAAAAATTGCATAATACCACACTCCTAGATCCTCTCTGAATGCTCTAAAATAACCCTTCAAAGGAAATACATTTTTAAAAATAACAGATTTTTTTGGCAAATAATTTAATAAATAAAAATTTCATTCATCTACGTAGATCATAATAAATGTTTTAATAAGCATGAAATTATAACTCTGAAGTGTGCTAAAATGAAACCACCTGCTAAGGGTGAGAGAACAAAAATAAACATCATTTTTCCAAATAAGAGGAATTTATTACCTTTGTATCAAAGCATGTGGATTTGTTCAAACTGGCAATAAAGGAATATGGAAACACAAACCATAGAAAGTCATATTTTAGATTTCTAAAAGACTTCAAAGTGAAGAGTATACATTTTTAAATGTTACATAATGCTACATAATGACAAGATGACAGGTTGTGACAAATAGCATTTTAAAAGCTCTACTCATAATGGAACGGAAGGTGTCATTTCCCTATAATTTTATATATGTCATTAATTTACTATATCTGGATACAACATATTACCAAACAGATGTTCATCAAAGACTAAATCATTTTTAATGGAACATAATAATTTGAACCTACATCTATTAATCATTTTTTTCAATCAAACATTTATAGTCTCGCTAAACATTTTATCAGTTGTCGACAAAATTAAAAAACAATAGGATAAAAAGTCGTGTTTGGAAAAGTAGATTTTCTTTGAAATTTGCATTTAAATGAAAATATTTGCTGATATTTTTAAAATTTAAATGTAATTTTATATATATCTGACCTATCAAATGATATAAAATTTTTGGAGACAATATAGTTTGGGGCACATGGTAAGCAATAATCAATTTTTTTGTTGATCCAAGTGTTCTTGTATTATTTTTCTTAAATATTCTAGTACCACAATTTATAGTTCTAAGATTTTTCCACCCCCCCATTTTAATATCTCTTAAGGTGGCAATCACCTTGCACTTGATGACATATCCTAGTTTAACTGACAGCATTTCACTTTCTTAGTCGAACATAAACTATAGTGCATCTTACCCTTGATGAAAGCTAGGATGCAATTAAATACTCTATTATGGTTACGATTCTGATATGTGAAATCCTCCGGTAGCTCCCTGTGCCCCCACAGTGTAGTACCTCACCTCCTCGCCAAGTATACAAACCTTCTCACGCCCAGTGTTAACCCCGGGGCTCAACCTCCATCCCCAGTTGATGCTGCCAGATCAGCTGTCGGTTGTCATGAACTTGCTGTAGATTCCCGAATGCACTGTGCTGCCTCCTGACACTTTGAAACTTGACACACTCATCCTCATTATTCGCTTTGCCCTTGTCTATCACCTCCCCTGAAAATATGTTCCTAAGTGGCTTTTCCCAGCTCCCACCTACCCTTGGCAGTCTTTTATCTCCCTGTGGTAAAGCCTGTCACACTGCACCATGGACATGCCCGTTGTCCCCCTGAGAAGAGAAAAGGCACAATGGGGGCTCCCAGCATTTGCAGCTCTAGTGCAGAGCCCCATGCCTGGCTGGCAGGAAATGCCAGATCACGAAGACAAACAGAGATCATCCTCTGACTAAAACCAGCCTTCTTTGCCTACCGCAGGATCTGGATCAATAAAGGGCAGCCAGTTATTATTGCTGTTTGTCTAGGGATTTTTTCCCCTTATATTTCTCAGGTCTTTACTCTTTTTATAGCACTTTAATTCAGGCTTCAACCACTTCCTAGTCAGATCACGTGAAATCATTTTCCTTCCCATACCCTCGATGTATTTCACATCTAGTAATTCTTTTTTTAAACATCTTATTTACCCATTTGACAGACAGATCACAAGTAGGTAGAGAGGCAGGCAGAGAGAGAGGGGGGAAGCAGGCTCCGCGCTCAGCAGAGAACCCCATGTGGGGCTCCATCCCAGGACCCTGATCATGACCTGAGCCGAATCAGAGGCCTAAACCACTGAGCCACGCAGGAGACCCCATATCTGGTAATTTATAATCAAGGTGGACTTGCTGCATCAAATACTTCCTTCTTCAAATATAAATATATAAATATATTGATCAAGTCACTCGCATGTCTTAGGAGAATGTCATGCCTTTAGTAGCAAACTTGAAATCTTGGCCATTGGTTTTGATTTTTGATTTTTGTTTTGGTTAGATTTGGTTCGGTTTTTGTAATTTAAAAATGCCTCCAGCCCTTGGCTCTGTATGACCTGATTGCTTTCAGCTGTTTCTGCAACAAAATCGTCCAGGCAGTGAAAACTCTCATTGTTTACAGTGGCGCCCCCTTCTGAACACTTTGTTAATAAAAAGATTTTTTTTTTTTTGGCTATGATAAATGTGCAACAACAATGCGGTATTTCAAAGAGATGAACCACAGATAAATTTCTCTAAGGGTGGGGTGAGGGTTACTCTGCAGAATGGGTCTTTCTACATTCCAGGTCCTTTCGACCCCAATAAATAATGCGGCGATTCTCTCAGTGAGTTGTACTTTTGGTTTAAACAGCCAACTGTCTCTTAAAAAGGACTTTTGTTTAAATTCCTTTAAAGGGACGCCTGGGTGGCTCAGTTGGTTAAGCGGCTGCCTTCGGCTCAGGTCATGATCCCAGCGTCCTGGGATCGAGTCCCACATCGGGCTCCTTGCTCGGCAGGGAGCCTGCTTCTCCCTCTGTCTCTAGCCTGCCTCTCTGTCTGCTTGTGCTTGCGCTCTGTATCTCTCTCTCTCTAACAAATAAATAAAAATCTTTAAAAAAAAAATTCCTTTAAAAAAAAGTCTTTTTAAAAAAATCTTTTTTTTAATTTTTATTTTTTAATCCCATATGTTTACTCTGATCGTGGAACTTTGTCATTATGATCTTCTCGGCTGATTAAATTATTCGTCATCAGCACCTACTGCTCTCCTCTCTTGGTGGTCTCTCCAGAAGGGGACTTCTCTAGCTCTTCTAGCAGGAGATGGGCACTTCCCCTCTACCCCTATTGCCGGACCAGCCTTACCAATCCTGCAGGGTCAGGTCCTTCTGGCCTTTTATCTGTTGTTCTCTTCTGAGTGGTTAGTTTTTCATAGATACCATGCTTTCCTTTTGTCAGGATTTACCCTGGACTATCAAAACCCTTTTCTTCTGCCAGTGAAGCCTAAGAAACAGTTCTGATGAGAGAACCAGGAACTCGAACAGATCATATTTATCCTGAATGTTCTGTCCAAAATGAAAAATACATTTCTGAGGAGACTCAAGATCTCTGAGAAGGGAAGTTTCACCAACTCTGTCATGTAGGGGCATCAATTCCGATTCTGTGTCAATTTTCCTACTTTCCCAGCTAATGATTCTCTACCTCATAAAGCCCAATCTCAACCGTTTCCTCTCTCAAAGGCAGTTGCTCCTAGAGTCTTCACATGGCAACTGGGGCCTGCTGGTCGTTGGCTACTGCGCTCTGTACTTTGGGTCTAACAGCTGCGCGGCATAAGATGAGCACGTCTCTTGTTCTAAGACTTAATATATTTTGGGGCACATGGTAAGCGATAATCACTTTTTTAATTGATCCAAGTGTTCGAACTTTTCTTAATTATTCTAATACCACAATTTACTTTTCTAAGATTTGCCCCCCCTGTTTTAATATTTCTTAAGGTGCCACTCACCTTGCACTTGATGACGTATCCTAGTTTAACTGACAGCATTTCTCTTTCTTAGTTGAACATAAACTATAGTGCATCTTACCCTTGATGAAAGCTAGGATGCAATTAAATACTCTATTATGGTTACGATTCTGATATTTATGTTTAGGTTCTGTTTTATGAGTAGGTTCAGGATCAGGGTTAGCTTTAGGGTTACAATTCTGTTCAGGATCACGGTTTGCGTCAGAGTTAGGTTTACAGTCTGGGTTAGGGTCAGTGTTAAGATCAAGGCCAGAGTCAGGTTTAAGTTTAAGAAATGACAAAGGCAAATTTCAGAGTTAGGGTTATGATCATGGTCAGGGAGAGGTCCGGGATTATGGTTAAAGTGTGGTTAGGGTTAGGGTAGAGATAGGTTGAGGGTTAGGGTTAGACCAGGTTAGGGTCAGTGTCAGGGATAATGTTAGGGGTTAGTTTTAGGGTTAGGTTCAGTGTTAGGTTTTGGGTCAGGGCCCGTGTTAGTGTCAGGGAGGGTTAGGTTTAGGGTTAGAGTTAGGGTCAGGCTCACAGTTCAGTGTCAGGGTTAGTGTTAGGGTCAGGGTCAGGGTCACTTTTAGGTTCATGGTTAGGTTTCTGGTGTTTGCCTGAGTCAGGGTCAGGGTGAAGTCTAGGGCCAGTGTCAGGTTTATGGTCAGGATCAGGTATTGGTTTAAAGTCCACATTAGTGTCAACGACAGGGTTATGTAGTAGTCAGTGTTAGAGTAATGGATTGGATTAGGATCGTAACCATAATAGATTATTTAATTGCATCCTAGCTTTCATCAAGGGTAAGATGCACTATAGTTTATGTTCGACTAAGAAAGAGAAATGCTGTTTGTTAAACTAGGATATGTCATCAAGTGCAAGGTGAGTGCCACCTTAAGAGATATTAAAATGGGGGGGGGGACAACTCTTAGAACAAGTCAATTGTGGTAGTAGAATAAATAAGAAAGGTCCCACACTTGAATCAACTAAAGAAGTAATTATTGCTTACCATGTGCCCCAAACTATATTAAGTCCTAGAACAAGAGACGTGCTCATCTTGATGCCCCGCAGCTGTTAGACCCAAGGTACAGAGGGCAGTAGCCAATGACCAGCAGGCCCCAATTGCCATGTGCAGACTCTAAGAGCAACTGCCTTTGAGAGAGGAAACAGTTGAGAGTGGGCTTTCTGAGGTAGAGAATTACTAGCTGGGAAAGTAGGACAATTGACAAGAATCGGAATTGATGCCCCTACATGACAGAGTTGATGAAACTTCCCTTCTCAGAGAAACTTGAGGCTACTCAGAAATGAATTTTTCATTTTGGACAGAACATTCAGGATAAATATGATCTGTTCGAGTTCCTGGTTCTCTCATCCGTACTGTTTCTTCAGCTTCACTAGCACAAGAAAAGTGTTTTGATAGTCCAGGGAAAATCCTGACGAAACCAAAGCAAGGTATCTATGAAAAACTAACCACTCAGTGGAGAACAACAGATAAAGGACAAGGCTGACCTGACCCTGCAGGATAGGTAAGGTTAGTCTGGCAACAGGGGTAGAGTGGAAGTGCCCATCTCCTGCTAGAAGAGCTAGAGAAGACCCCTTCCGGAGAGACCATCAGGAGAGGAGAGTAGGAGGTGCTAATGATGAAGAATATTTTAATCAGCAGAGATGGTCAAAATGACAAAGTTCCACGATCAGAGTAAACATATGGGATTTAAAAATAAAAAAATAAAAAAAAATTTTTTGGAAGGACTTTTTTTTTAAAGGAATTTGACCAAAAGACCTTTTTAAGAGACAGTTGTCTAATTAACCCAAAAGTACAACTCACTGAGAGAATCGCCGAATTATTTGTTGGGGTAGAAAGAACCTGGAATGTAGAAAGACACATTCTAGAGAGGAAAAAATAGAATCACTAACAGGCCTCATGCCTTGCACAGCCAGTGGCTAGAATACCTGCCCCATCAGTCCCTGTGCTATAAGGCCACAAGAAGCATTTCAACTATGTTAGTTTTTCTTTGAAGCCAACAAGTGTTTGCCCAGTTAAGCGCACGGTAACAATCAGTCATGTTATGTTATAATGATTGTCGATATCTTTAAAAGCCTTGTCAAGTTCATTTTGAGTAACCCTCACCCCACCCTTAGAGAAATTTATCTGTGGTTCACCTCTTTGAAATACCTCATTGTTGTTCCACATTTACCATAGCCGAAAAACAAACAAACAAACAAAAAAAAACAAAAAAAAAAGCTTTTTATTAACAAAGTGTTCAGAAGGGGGCGCCACTGTAAAAAATGAGAGTTTTTGCTGCTGGGTTAATTTTGTTGCAGAAACAGCTGAAAGCAATCAGGTCAGACAGAGCCAAGGGCTGGAGGGATTTTTTAAATTACAAAAACCGAACCAAATCTAACCATAACAAAAATCAAAACCAATGGCCAAGATTTCAAGTTTGCTACTAAAGTATAACATTCTCGTAAGACATGCAAGTGACTTGATCAATATATTTATATATTTATATTTGAAGAAGAAGGAACTATTTGATGCAGCAAATCCACGTTGGTTAAAAATTACCAGATATGGGGGCTCCTGGGTGGCTCAGTGGTTTAGGCCTCTGCCTTCGGCACAGGTCATGATTTCAGTGTCCTGGGATGGAGCCCCACATCGGGCTCTCTGCTGAGCGGAGAGCCTGCTTACACCCTCTCTCTCTGCCTCCCTCTCTACCTACTTGTGATCTGTCTGACAAATGGGTAAATAAGATGTTTAAAAAAAGAATTACTAGATGTGAAATACATAGAGGGTATGGGAAGGAAAATGATTTCACCTGATCTGACTAGGAAGTGGTTGAAGCGTGAATTAAGTGTTATAAAAAGAGTAAAGACCTGGGAAATATATGGGGTAAAAATCCCTAGAAAAACAGCAATAATAACTGGCTGCTCTTTATTGATCCAGATCCTGCGGTAGGCAAAGAAGAGCTGGTTTTAGCCAGAGAATGATCTCCAATTGTCTTCATGATCTGGCATTTCCTGCAAGCCAGGCATGGGGCTCTCCACTAGAGCTGCAAATGCTGGGGGCCCTCATTGTCCCTTTTCTCTTCTCAGGGGGAAAACGGGCATGTCCATGGTGCAGTGTGACAGGCTTTACCACAGGGAGATAATACACTGCCAAGGGTAGGTTGGACCTGGGAAAAGCCACTTAGGAACAGATTTTCAGGGGAGGTGATAGACAAGGGCAAAGCGAATAATGAGGATGAGTGTGTTAAGTTTCAAAGTGCCAGGAGGCATCACAGTGCATTCAGGAAACTACAGCAAGTTCATGACAACCGACAGCTGATCTGGCAGCATCACCTGGGGATGGAGGCTGAGGCCCGGGGTTAACACTGGGGGTGAGAAGGTTAGTATCCTATGGCGAGGAGGTGAGGTACTACACTGTGGGGGTACAGGGAGCTACCAGAGGATTTCAAATATCAGAATCGTAACCATAAAAGAGTATTTAATTGCATCCTAGCTTTCATCAAGGGTAAGATGCACTATAGTATATGTTCGACTAAGAAAGAGAAATGCTGTCAATTAAACAAGGATATGTCATCAAGTGCAACGTGAGTGCCACCTTAAGAGTTATTAAAAGGGGGGGGATCTTAGAACAAGTAAATTGTGGTAGTAGAATAAATAAGAAATATCCAACACTTGGTTCAACTAAAGAAGTGATTACTGCTTACCATGTGCCCCAAAATATATTAAGTCCTAGAACAAGAGACGTGCTCATCTTGATGCCCCGCAGCTGTTAGACCCAAGGTACAGAGGGCAGTAGCCAACGACCAGCAGGTCCCAAGTGCCATGTGCAGACTCTAAGAGCAACTGCCTTTGAAAGAGGAATCGGATGAGAGTGGGCTTTCTGAGGTAGAGAATTACTAGCTGGGAAAGTAGGACAATTGACACAGAATCGGAATTGATGCCCCTACATGACAGAGTTGGTGAAACTTCCCTTCTCAGAGGTCTTGAGGCTCCTCAGAAATGTATTTTTCATTTTGGACAAAAGATTCAGGATAAATATGATCTGTTCGAATTCCTGGTTCTCTCATCACGACTGTTTCTTAGGATTCACTGGCACCAGAAAAGGGTTTTGATAGTCCAGGGTAAGTCCTGACAAATGCAAAGCACGGTATCTATGAAAAACTAACGACTCAGAAGAGAACAACAGATAAATAGCCAGGCCGACCTGACCCTGCAGGATAGGTAGGGCTGGTCTGGAAACATGGGTAGAGGGGAAATGCCCATCTCATGCTAGAAGACCTAGAGAAGACCCCTTCCGGAGAGACCACCAGGAGAGGAGAGCAGTAGGTGCTGATGATGAGAATCATCAGCAGAGAAGGTCAAAATGACAAAGTTCCACGATCAGAGTAAACATATGGGAATAAAAATAAAAAATAAAAAAAAATTTTTTGAAAGGATTTTTTTAAAAGGAATTTAAACCAAAGTTTTTTTAAAGATACACTTGGCTGTTTAAACCAATAGTACAACTCATTGAGAGAATCGCTGCTTTATTTATTGGGGTAGAAAGGACCTGGAATGTAGAAAGACCCATTCTGCAGAGGAAAAAATAGAATCACTAAAAGGCCTCATGCCTTGCAAAGCTAGTGGCTAGAATCCCTGCCTCATGAGACCCTGTGCTAGATGGCCGCTAAAACCATCTCAACGTTGTTAGTCTATTATGGAAGCCAACAATTGTTGGCCCAGTTAAGAGCACGGTAACAATCAGTGACGTTATGTTATAATGATTGTCAGTATTTTAAAATCCTTGTCAAGTTCCTTTTTGAGTAACACTCACCCCACCCTTAGAAAAATTTATCTGTGGTTCACCTCTTTGAACTACCTCATTGTTGTTCCACATTTACCTTAACCGAAAAACAAACAACAAAAAAAAGCTTTTTATTAACAAAGTGTTCAGAAGGGGGCGCCACTGTAAACAATGAGAGTTTTCCCTGCCGGGACATTTTTGTTGCAGAAACAGCTGAAAGCAATCAGGTCAGACAGAGCCAAGGGCTGGAGGGATTTTTAAAATTACAAAAACCGATTCAAATCTAACCAAAACAAAAATCAAAACCAATGGCCATGATTTCAAGTTTGCTTCTAACGGTATGACATTCGCCTAAGACATGTGAGTGACTTGATCAATATATTTATATATTTATATTTGAAGAAGAAGGAACTATTTGATGCAGCAAATCCACGTTGGTTAAAAATTACCAGATATGGGGGCTCCTGGGTGGCTCAGTGGTTTAGGCCTCTGCCTTCGCCTCGGTCATGATTTCAGGGTCCTGGGATGGAGCCCCACATCGGGCTCTCTGCTCAGCGTAGAGCCTGCTTTCCCCCTCTCTCTCGGCCTCCCTCTCTACCTACTTGTGATCTGTCTGTCAAATGGGTAAATAAGATCTTTAATAAAAGAATTACTAGGTGTGAAATACATCGAGGGTATAAGAAGGAAATGATTTCACCTGATCTGACTAGGAAATGGTTGAAGCCTGAATTAAAGTGCTATAAAAAGAGTAAAGACCTGGGAAATATATGGGGAAAATCCCTAGAAAAACAGCAATAATAACTGGCTGCTCTTTATTGATCCAGATCCTGCGGTAGGCATAGAAGAGCTGGTTTTAGCCAGAGGATGATCTCCGTTTGTCTTCATGTTCCGGCATTTCCTGCCAGCCAGGCATGGGGCTCTGCACTAGAGCTGCAAATGCTGGGGGCCCTCATTGTCCCTTTTCTCTTCTCAGGGGGACAACGGGCATGTCCATGGTGCAGTGTGACAGGATTTACCACAGGGAGATAAAAGACTGCCAAGCGTAGGTTGGACCTGGGAAAAGCCACTTAGGAACAGATTTTCAGGGGAGGTGATAGACAAGGGCAAAGCGAAGAATGAGGATGAGTGTTTCAAGATTCAAAGTGCCAGGAGGCAGCACAGTGCATTCGGGAAACTACAGCAAGTTCATGACAACCGACAGCTGATCTGGCAGCATCACCTGGGGATGGAGGCTGAGCCCCGGGGTTAACACTGGGGGTGAGAAGGTTTGTATACTATGGCGAGGAGGTGAGGTACTACACTGTGGGGGCACAGGGAGCTACCGGAGGATTTCAAATATCAGAATCGTAACCATAATAGAGTATTTAATTGCATCCTAGCTTTCATCAAGGGTAAGATGCACTATACTTTATGTAAAACTAAGAAACAGAAATGCTGTCAGTTAAACTAGGATAAGTCATCAAGTGCAAAGTGAGAGCCACCTTAAGAGATATTAAAATGGTGGGGGGGACAAATCTTAGAACAAGTAAATTGTGGTAGTAGAATAAATAAGAAAGATCCAACACTTGGATCAACTAAAGAGGTGATTATTGCTTACCATGTCCCCCAAACTATATTAAGTCCTAGAATAAGAGACGTGCCCATCTTGATGCCCGGAGCTGTTAGACCCAAAATACAGACGGCAGTAGCCCACGACCAGCAGGCCCCAAGTGTCATGTGCAGACTCTAAGAGCAACTGCCTTTGAGAGAGAAAACGGTTGAGAGTGGGCTTTCAGAGGTAGAGAATTACTAGCTGGGAGGGTAGGACAATTGACACAGAATCGGAATTGATGCCCCTACATGACAGAGTTGGTGAAACTTCCCTTCTCAGAGGTCTTGAGGCTCCTCAGAAATGTATTTTTCATTTTGGACAGAACTTTCAGGACAAATATGATCTGTTCGAGTTCCTGGTTCTCTCATCACAACTGTTTCTTAGGATTCACTGGCACAAGAATAGGGTTTTGATAGTCCAGGGTAAGTCCTGACAAATGCAAAGCACGGTATCTATGAAAAAGTAACGACTCAGAAGAGAACAACAGATAAAAAGCCAGGCCGAACAGACCCTGCAGGATAGGTAAGGCTGGTCTGGAAACATGGGTAGAGGGGAAGTGCCCATCTCCTGCTAGAAGACCTAGAGAAGACCCCTTCCGGAGAGACCACCAGGAGAGGAGAGCAGTAGGTGCTGATGATGAAGAATATTTTAATCAGCAGAGAAGGTCAAAATGACAAAGTTCCACGATCAGAGTAAACATACGGGATTTAAAAATAAAAAATAGAAAAAAAAAAGATTTTTTTGAAAGGACTTTTTTTTAAAGGAATTTAAACAAAAGTCCTTTTAAAGAGACAGTTGGCTGTTTAAACCAATAGTCCAACTCACTGAGAGAATCGCTGCTTTATTTATTGGGGTAGAAAGGACCTGGAATGTAGAAAGACCCTTTCTGCAGAGGAAAAAATAAAATCCCTAACAGGCCTCATGCCTTGCAAAGCCAGTGGCTAGAATCCCTGCCTCATGAGACCCTGTGCTAGAAGGCCGCTAGAACCATCTCAACTATGTTAGTTTATTTTGGAAGCCAACAAGTGTTGGCCCAGTTAAGCACACAGTAACAATCAGTCACGTTATGTTATAATGATTGTCGATATCTTTAAAAGCCTTGTCAAGTTCCTTTTTGAGTAAAACTCACCCCACCCTTAGAGAAATTTATCTGTGGTTCACCTCTTTGAAATACCTCATTGTTGTTCCACATTTACCATAGCCCGGAAAAAAAAAAAAAAAGCTTTTTTTAACAAAGTGTTTAGAAGGGGACCACTGTAAACAATGAGAGTTTTCCCTGCCGGGACATTTTTGTTGCAGAAACAGCTGAAAGCAATCAGGTCAGACAGAGCCAAGGGCTGGAGGGATTTTTAAAATTACAAAAACTGAACCAAATCTAACCAAAACAAAAATCAAAACCAATGGCCAAGATTTCAAGTTTGCTACTAATGGTATGTCATTCTCCGAAGACATGCGAGTGACTTGATCAATATATTTATATATTTATATTTGATGAAGAAGGAACTATTTGATGCAGCAAATCCACGTTGGTTAAAAATTACCAGATATGGGGGCTCCTGGGTGGCTCAGTGGTTTAGGCCTCTGCCTCCGCCTCAGGTCATGATTTCAGGGTCCTGGGATGGAGCCCCATATCGGGCTCTCTGCTCAGCGGGGAGCCTGCTTTCCCCCTCTCTCTCTGCCTCCCTCTCTACCTACTTGTGATCTGTCAAATGGGTAAATAAGATCTTTAAAAAAAGAATTACTAGGTGTGAAATACATCGAGGGTATAGGAAGGAAATTATTTCACCTGATCTGACTAGGAAATGGTTGAAGCCTTAATTAAAGTGCTATAAAAAGAGTAAAGACCTGGGAAATATATGGGGAAAAAACCCCTAGAAAAACAGCAATAATATCTGGCTGCCCTTTATTGATCCAGATCCTGCGGTAGGCATAGAAGAGCTGGTTTTAGCCAGAGGATGATCTCCGTTTGTCTTCGTGATCTGGCATTTCCTGCCAGCCAGGCATGGGGCTCTGCACTAGAGCTGCAAATGCTGGGAGCCCCCATTGTGCCTTTTCTCTTCTCAGGGGGAAAACGGGCATGTCCATGGTGCAGTGTGACAGGATTTACCACCGGGAGATAATACACTGCCAAGGGTAAGTTGGAGCTGAGAAAAGCCACTTAGGAACAGATTTTCAGGGGATGTGATAGACAAGGGCAAAGCAAAAAATGAGGATGAGTGTGTCAAGTTTCAAAGTGCCAGGAGGCAGCACATGCATTCGGGAAACTACAGCAAGTTCATGATAACTGACAGCTAATCTGGCAGCATCACCTGGGGATGGAGGCTGAGCCCCGGGGTTAACACTGGGGGTGAGATGGTTTGTATACTATGGCGAGGAGGTGAGGTACTACACTGTGGGGGCACAGAGAGCTACCGGAGGATTTCAAATATCAGAATCGTAACCATAATAGAGTATTTAATTGCATCCTAGCTTTCATCAAGTGTAAGATGCACTATACTTTATATTCGACTAAGAAACAGAAATGCTGTCAGTTAAACTAGGATAAGTCATCAAGTGCAAGGTGAGAGCCACCTTAAGTGATATTAAAATGGTGGGGGGGACAAATCTTAGAACAAGTAAATTGTGTTAGTAGAATAAATAAGAAAGGTCCAACACTTGGATCAACTAAAGTGGTGATTATTGCTTACCATGTGCCCCAAACTATATTAAGTCCTAGAATAAGAGACGTGCTCATCTTGAAGCCCCACAGCTGTTAGACCCAAGGTACAGAGGGCAGTAGCCTACGACCAGCAGGCCCCAAGTGCCATGTGCAGACTGTAAGAGCAACTGCCTTTGAGAGAGGAAACGGTAGAGAGTGGGCTTTCAGAGGTACAGAATTACTAGCTGGGAAAGTAGGAAAATTGACACAGAATCGGAATTGATGCCCCTACATGACAGAGTTGGTGAAATTTCCCTTCTCAGAGATCTTGAGGCTCCTCAGAAATGAATTTTTCATTTTGGACAGAACATTCAGGATAAATATGAACTGTTCGAGTTCCTGGTTCTCTCATCACGACTGTTTCTTAGGATTCACTGGCACCAGAAAAGGGTTTTGATAGTCCAGGGTAAGTCCTGACAAATGCAAAGCACGGTATCTATGAAAAACTAACCACTCAGAAGAGAACAACAGACAAAAAGCCAGGCCGACCTGACCCTGCAGGATAGGTAAGGCTGGTCTGGAAACATGGGTAGAGGGGAAGTGCCCATCTCTTGCTAGAAGACCTAGAGAAGACCCCTTCCGGAGAGACCACCAGGAGAGCAGTAGGTGCTGATGATGAAGAATATTTTAATCAGCAGAGAAGGTCAAAATGACAAAGTTCCACGATCAGAGTAAACATACGGGATTTAAAAATAAAAAATAGAAAAAAAAAAGATTTTTTTGAAAGGACTTTTTTTTAAAGGAATTTAATCAAAAGTCCTTTTAAAGAGACAGTTGGCTGTTTAAACCAATAGTACAACTCATTGATAGAATCGCTGCTTTATTTATTGGGGTAGAAAGGACCTGGAATGTAGAAAGACCCTTTCTGCAGAGGAAAAAATAAAATCCCTAACAGGCCTCATGCCTTGCACAGCCAGTGGCTAGAATCCCTGCCTCATGAGACCCTGTGCTAGAAGGCAGGTAGAACCATCTCAACTATGTTAGTTTATCTTGGAAGCCAACAAGTGTTGGCCCATTTAAGCACACAGTAACAATCAGTCACGTTATTTTATAATGATTGTCGATATCTTTAAAAGCCTTGTCAAGTTCCTTTTTGAGTAAAACTCACCCCACCTTTAGAGAAATTTATCTGTGGTTCACGTCTTTGAAATACCTCATTGTTGTTCCACATTTACCATAGCCCGGAAAAAAAAAAAAAAAAGCTTTTTATTAACAAAGTGTTCAGAAGGGGGCGCCACTGTAAACAATGAGAGTTTTCGCTGCCGGGACATTTTTGTTGCAGAAACAGCTGAAAGCCTTCAGGTCAGACAGAGCAAAGTGCTGGAGGGATTTTTAAAATTACAAAAACCGATTCAAATCTAACCAAAACAAAAATCAAAACCAATGGCCACGATTTCAAGTTTGCTACTAATGGTATGACATTCTCCAAAGACATGCGAGTGACTTGATCAATATATTTATATATTTATATTTGAAGAAGAAGGAACTATTTGTTGCAGCAAATCCACGTTGTTTAAAAATTACCAGATATGGGGGCTCCTGGGTGGCTCAGTGGTTTAGGCCTCTGCCTTCGGCTCAGGTCATGATTTCAGGGTCCTGGGATGGAGCCCCACATCGGGCTCTCTGCTCAGCATGGAGCCTGCTTTCCCCCTCTCTCTCTGCCTCCCTCTCTACCTACTTGTGATCTGTCTGTCAAATGGGTAAATAAGATCTTTAAAAAAAGAATTACTAGGTGTGAAATACATCGAGGGTATGGGAAGGAAATGATTTCACCTGATCTGATTAGGAAGTGGTTGAAGCCTGCTTTAAAGTGCTATAAAAAAAAAAAAAAAAAAAAAACGTAAAGACCTGGGAAATATATGGGGAAAAAATCCCTAGAAAAACAGCAATAATAACTGGCTGCTCTTTATTGATCCAGATCCTGCGGTAGTCAAAGAAGAGCTGGTTTTAGCCAGAGGATGATCTCCAATTGTCTTCGTGATCTGGCATTTCCTGCAAGCCAGGCATGGGGCTCTGCACTAGAGCTGCAAATGCTGGGGGACCTCACTGTCCCTTTTATCTTCTACAGGGGACAACGGGCATGTCCATGGTGCAATGTGACAGGCTTTACCACAGGGAGATAAAAGACTGCCAAGGGTAGGATGGACGTGGGAAAAGCCACTTAGGAACAGATTTTCAGGGGAGGTGATAGACAAGGGCAAAGCGAAGAATGAGGATGAGTGTGTCAAGTTTCAAAGTGCCAGGAGGCAGCACAGTGCATTCGGGAAACTACAGCAAGTTCATGACAACCGACAGCTGATCTGGCAGCATCACCTGGGGATGGAGGCTGAGATCTGGGGTTAACACTGGGGTGAGATGGTTTGTATACTATGCCGAGGAAGTGAGGTAATACACTGTGGCGGCAGAGGGTGTTACTGGAGGATTTCAAATATCAGAATCGTAACCATAATAGAGTATTTAATTGCATCCTAGCTTTTATCAAGGGTAAGATGCAGTATAGTTTATGTACGACTAAGAAAGAGAAATGCTGTCAGTTAAACTAGGATATGTCATCAAGTGCAAGGTGAGTTCCACTTTAAGAGATATTAACATGGGGGTGGAGGACAAATCTTAGAACAAGTAAACTGTGGTACTAAAATAATTAAGAAAGTTTGAACACTTGGATCAACAACAAAAGTGATTATTGCTTCCCATGTGTCCCAAACTCTATTAAGTCTTAGAACAAGAGACGTTCTCATCTTGATGCCCCGCAGCTGTTAGACCCAAGGTAGAGAGGGCAGTAGCCAACGACCAGCAGGCCCCAAGTGCCATGTGCAGACTGTAAGAGTAACTGCCTTTGAGAGAGGAAACGGTAGAGAGTGGGCTATCTGAGGTAGAGAATTACTAGCTGGGAAAGTAGGAAAATTGACACAGAATCGGAATTGATGCCCCTACATGACAGAGTTGGTGAAACTTCCCTTCTCAGAGGTCTTGAGGCTCCTCAGAAATGTATTTTTCATTTTGGACAGAACATTCAGGACAAATATGATCTGTTCGAGTTCCTGGTTCTCTCATCACGACTGTTTCTTAGGATTCACTGGCACCAGAAAAGGGTTTTGATAGTCCAGGGTAAGTCCTGACAAATGCAAAGCACGGTATCTATGAAAAACTAACCACTCAGAAGAGAACAACAGACAAAAAGCCAGGCCGACCTGACCCTGCAGGATAGGTAAGGCTGGTCTGGAAACATGGGTAGAGGGGAAGTGCCCATCTCCTGCTAGAAGACCTAGAGAAGACCCCTTCCGGAGAGACCACCAGGAGAGGAGAGCAGTAGGTGCTGATGATGAAGAATATTTTATTCAGCAGAGAAAGTCAAAATGACAAAGTTCCACGATCAGAGTAAACATATGGGATTTAAAAATAAAAAATAGAAAAAAAAAGATTTTTTTGAAAGGACTTTTTTTAAAGGAATTTAATCAAAAGTCCTTTTAAAGAGACAGTTGGCTGTTTAAACCAATAGTACAACTCACTGAGAGAATCGCTGCTTTATTTACTGGGGTAGAAAGGACCTGGAATGTAGAAAGACCCATTCTGCAGAGGAAAAAATAGAATCACTAACAGGCCTCATGCCTTGCAAAGCCAGTGGCTATAATCCCTGCCTCATGAGACCCTGTGCTAGAAAGCCCCTAGAACCATCTCAACTATGTTAGTCTATCTTGGAAGCCAACAAGTGTTGGCCCAGTTAAGGGCACGGTAACAATCAGTCACGTTATGTTATAATGATTGTCGATATCTTTAAAAGCCTTGTCAAGTTCCTTTTTGAGTAACCCTCACCACACCCTTAGAGAAATTCATCTGTGGTTCACCTCTTTGAAATACCTCATTGTTGTTCCACATTTACCATAGCCCGAAAAAAAAAAAAAAAAGCTTTTTATTAACAAAGTGTTCAGAAGAGGGCGCCACTGTAAACAATGAGAGTTTTCCCTGCCGGGACATTTTTGTTGCAGAAACAACTGAAAGCAATCAGGTCAGACAGAACCAAGGGCTGGAGGGATTTTTTAAATTACAAAAACCTAACCATATCTAATCAAAACCAATGGCCAAGATTTCAAGTTTGCTACTAATGGTATGACATTCTCCTAAGACATGCGAGTGACTTGATCAATATATTTATATATTTATATTTGAAGAAGAAGGAACTATTTGATGCAGCAAATCCACGTTGGTTAAAAATTACCAGATATGGGGGCTCCTGGGTGGCTCAGTGGTTTAGGTCTCTGCCTTGGCCTCAGGTCATGATTTCAGGGTCCTGGGATGGAGGCCAACATCGGGCTCTCTGCTCAGCGGGGAGCCTGCTTTCCCCCTCTCTCTCTGCCTCCCTCTCTACCTACTTGCGATCTGTCTGTCAAATGGGTAAATAAGATCTTTAAAAAAAGAATTACTAGGTGTGAAATACATCGAGTGTATGGGAAGGAAATGATTTCACCTGATCTGATTAGGAAGTGGTTGAAGCCTGCTTTAAAGTGCTATAAAAAAAAAAAAAAACGTAAAGACCTGGGAAATATATGGGGAAAAAATCCCTAGAAAAACAGCAATAATAACTGGCTGCTCTTTATTGATCCAGATCCTGCGGTAGGCAAAGAAGAGCTGGTTTTAGCCAGAGGATGATCTCCAATTGTCTTCGTGATCTGGCATTTCCTGCAAGCCAGGCATGGGGCTCTGCACTAGAGCTGCAAATGCTGGGGGACCTCACTGTCCCTTTTCTCTTCTCAGGGGGGACAACGGGCATGTCCATGGTGCAATGTGACAGGCTTTACCACAGGGAGATAAAAGACTGCCAAGGGTAGGATGGACGTGGGAAAAGCCACTTAGGAACAGATTTTCAGGGGAGGTGATAGACAAGGGCAAAGCGAAGAATGAGGATGAGTGTGTCAAGTTTCAAAGTGCCAGGAGGCAGCACAGTGCATTCGGGAAACTACAGCAAGTTCATGACAACCGACAGCTGATCTGGCAGCATCACCTGGGGATGGAGGCTGAGATCTGGGGTTAACACTGGGGTGAGATGGTTTGTATACTATGCCGAGGAAGTGAGGTAATACACTGTGGCGGCAGAGGGTGTTACTGGAGGATTTCAAATATCAGAATCGTAACCATAATAGAGTATTTAATTGCATCCTAGCTTTTATCAAGGGTAAGATGCAGTATAGTTTATGTACGACTAAGAAAGAGAAATGCTGTCAGTTAAACTAGGATATGTCATCAAGTGCAAGGTGAGTTCCACTTTAAGAGATATTAACATGGGGGTGGAGGACAAATCTTAGAACAAGTAAACTGTGGTACTAAAATAATTAAGAAAGTTTGAACACTTGGATCAACAACAAAAGTGATTATTGCTTCCCATGTGTCCCAAACTCTATTAAGTCTTAGAACAAGAGACGTTCTCATCTTGATGCCCCGCAGCTGTTAGACCCAAGGTAGAGAGGGCAGTAGCCAACGACCAGCAGGCCCCAAGTGCCATGTGCAGACTGTAAGAGTAACTGCCTTTGAGAGAGGAAACGGTAGAGAGTGGGCTATCTGAGGTAGAGAATTACTAGCTGGGAAAGTAGGAAAATTGACACAGAATCGGAATTGATGCCCCTACATGACAGAGTTGGTGAAACTTCCCTTCTCAGAGGTCTTGAGGCTCCTCAGAAATGTATTTTTCATTTTGGACAGAACATTCAGGACAAATATGATCTGTTCGAGTTCCTGGTTCTCTCATCACGACTGTTTCTTAGGATTCACTGGCACCAGAAAAGGGTTTTGATAGTCCAGGGTAAGTCCTGACAAATGCAAAGCACGGTATCTATGAAAAACTAACCACTCAGAAGAGAACAACAGACAAAAAGCCAGGCCGACCTGACCCTGCAGGATAGGTAAGGCTGGTCTGGAAACATGGGTAGAGGGGAAGTGCCCATCTCCTGCTAGAAGACCTAGAGAAGACCCCTTCCGGAGAGACCACCAGGAGAGGAGAGCAGTAGGTGCTGATGATGAAGAATATTTTATTCAGCAGAGAAAGTCAAAATGACAAAGTTCCACGATCAGAGTAAACATATGGGATTTAAAAATAAAAAATAGAAAAAAAAAGATTTTTTTGAAAGGACTTTTTTTAAAGGAATTTAATCAAAAGTCCTTTTAAAGAGACAGTTGGCTGTTTAAACCAATAGTACAACTCACTGAGAGAATCGCTGCTTTATTTACTGGGGTAGAAAGGACCTGGAATGTAGAAAGACCCATTCTGCAGAGGAAAAAATAGAATCACTAACAGGCCTCATGCCTTGCAAAGCCAGTGGCTATAATCCCTGCCTCATGAGACCCTGTGCTAGAAAGCCCCTAGAACCATCTCAACTATGTTAGTCTATCTTGGAAGCCAACAAGTGTTGGCCCAGTTAAGGGCACGGTAACAATCTGTCACGTTATGTTATAATGATTGTCGATATCTTTAAAAGCCTTGTCAAGTTCCTTTTTGAGTAACCCTCACCCCACCCTTAGAGAAATTTATCTGTGGTTCACGTCTTTGAAATACCTCATTGTTGTTCCACATTTACCATAGCCCGGAAAAAAAAAAAAAAAAAAAAAAAAAAAGCTTTTTATTAACAAAGTGTTCAGAAGGGGGCGCCACTGTAAACAATGAGAGTTTTCCCTGCCGGGACATTTTTGTTGCAGAAACAGCTGAAAGCCTTCAGGTCAGACAGAGCCAAGGGCTGGAGGGATTTTTAAAATTACAAAAACCGATTCAAATCTAACCAAAACAAAAATCAAAACCAATGGCCACGATTTCAAGTTTGCTACTAATGGTATGACATTCTCCTAAGACATGCGAATGACTTGATCAATATATTTATATATTTATATTTGAAGAAGAAGGAACTATTTGTTGCAGCAAATCCACGTTGTTTAAAAATTACCAGATATGGGGGCTCCTGGGTGGCTCAGTGGTTTAGGCCTCTGCCTTCGGCTCAGGTCATGATTTCAGGGTCCTGGGATGGAGCCCCACATCGGGCTCTCTGCTCAGCATGGAGCCTGCTTTCCCCCTCTCTCTCTGCCTCCCTCTCTACCTACTTGTGATCTGTCTGTCAAATGGGTAAATAAGATCTTTAAAAAAAGAATTACTAGGTGTGAAATACATCGAGGGTATAGGAAGGAAATGATTTCACCTGATCTGACTCGGAAATGGTTGAAGCCTGAATTAAAGTGCTATAAAAAGAGTAAAGACCTGGGAAATATATGGGGAAAAAATCCCTAGAAAAACAGCAATAATAACTGGCTGCTCTTTATTGATCCAGATCCTGCGGTAGGCATAGAAGAGCTGGTTTTAGCCAGAGGATGATCTCCGTTTGTCTTCGTGATTGGCATTTCCTGCAAGCCAGGCATGGGGCTATCCTCTAGAGCTGCAAATGCTGGGGGCCCTCATTGTCCCTTTTCTCTTCTCAGGGGGGACAACGGGCATGTCCATGGTGCAATGTGACAGGATTTACCACAGGGATATAATAGACTGCCAAGGGTAGGTTGGACCTGGGAAAAGCCACTTAGGAACAGATTTTCAGGGGAGGTGATAGACAAGGGCAAAGCGAAGAATGAGGATGAGTGTGTCAAGTTTCAAAGTGCCAGGAGGCAGCACAGTGCATTCGGGAAACTACAGCAAGTTCATGACAACCGACAGCTGATCTGGCAGCATCACCTGGGGATGGAGGCTGAGATCTGGGGTTAACACTGGGGTGAGATGGTTTGTATACTATGCCGAGGAAGTGAGGTACTACACTGTGGCGGCAGAGAGTGTTACTGGAGGATTTCAAATATCAGAATCGTAACCATAATAGAGTATTTAATTGCATCCTAGCTTTTATCAAGGGTAAGATGCAATATAGTTTATGTCCGACTAAGAAAGAGAAATGCTGTCAGTTAAACTAGGATATGTCATCAAGTGCAAGGTGAGTTCCACTTTAAGAGATATTAACATGGGGGTGGAGGACAAATCTTAGAACAAGTAAACTGTGGTACTAAAATAATTAAGAAAGTTTGAACACTTGGATCAACAACAAAAGTGATTATTGCTTCCCATGTGTCCCAAACTCTATTAAGTCTTAGAACAAGAGACGTTCTCATCTTGATGCCCCGCAGCTGTTAGACCCAAGGTAGAGAGGGCAGTAGCCAACAACCAGCAGGCCCCAAGTGCCATGTGCAGACTCTAAGAGCAACTGCCTTTGAGAGAGGAAACGTAGAGAGTGGGCTTTCTGAGGTAGAGAATTACTAGCTGGGAAAGTAGGAAAATTGACACAGAATCGGAATTGATGCCCCTACATGACAGAGTTGGTGAAACTTCCCTTCTCAGAGGTCTTGAGGCTCCTCAGAAATGTATTTTTCATTTTGGACAGAACATTCAGGACAAATATGATCTGTTCGAGTTCCTGGTTCTCTCATCACGACTGTTTCTTAGGATTCACTGGCACCAGAAAAGGGTTTTGATAGTCCAGGGTAAGTCCTGACAAATGCAAAGCACGGTATCTATGAAAAACTAACCACTCAGAAGAGAACAACAGACAAAAAGCCAGGCCGACCTGACCCTGCAGGATAGGTAAGGCTGGTCTGGAAACATGGGTAGAGGGGAAGTGCCCATCTCCTGCTAGAAGACCTAGAGAAGACCCCTTCCGGAGAGACCACCAGGAGAGGAGAGCAGTAGGTGCTGATGATGAAGAATATTTTAATCAGCAGAGAAAGTCAAAATGACAAAGTTCCACGATTAGATTAAACATATGGGATTAAAAAATAAAAAATAGAAAAAAAAGATTTTTTTGAAAGGACTTTTTTTAAAGGAATTTAATCAAAAGTCCTTTTAAAGAGACAGTTGGCTGTTTAAACCAATAGTACAACTCATTGAGAGAATCGCTGCTTTATTTACTGGGGTAGAAAGGACCTGGAATGTAGAAAGACCCATTCTGCAGAGGAAAAAATAGAATCACTAACAGGCCTCATGCCTTGCAAAGCCAGTGGCTAGAATCCCTGCCTCATGAGACCCTGTGCTAGAAAGCCCCTAGAACCATCTCAAGTATGTTAGTCTATCTTGGAAGCCAACAAGTGTTGGCCCAGTTAAGGGCATGGTAACAATCAGTCACGTTATGTTATAATGATTGTCGATATCTTTAAAAGCCTTGTCAAGTTCCTTTTTGAGTAACCCTCACCCCACCCTTAGAGAAATTTATCTGTGGTTCACCTCTTTGAAATACCTCATTGTTGTTGGACATTTACCATAGCCCGGAAAAAAAAAAAAAAAAAAAAAAGCTTTTTATTAACAAAGTGTTCCGAAGGAGGCGCCACTGTAAACAATGAGAGTTTTCCCTGCCGGGACATTTTTGTTGCAGAAACAGCTGAAAGCAATCAGGTCAGACAGAACCAAGGGTTGGAGGGATTTTTAAAATTACAAAAACCTAACCATATCTAATCAAAACCAATGGCCAAGATTTCAAGTTTAGAAGATGAGTTCCAAGATCAGACAGGTTTGCAGCTGGATAACTCTCATTCTACTGTTAAATGGCAACAGGCAATTAAACAATAATAAGTCAATTCACTTGATGAAGCTGAGCACAATTTTAATACCCAAACCTGAGAGGGAGGAACGGGGAAGCTATTAACAAACCTGGCTTAGGACAGATTAGTTAACAGAAACTGAACTAATGTTAGCAAATAACAGAAGTCAGGCCTCTATCAAAGGACTATATCCTGAGACCAACTTGGATTCATTCCAGGAAAATAAAGGGAGCTCAAGACCAGAAAATCAATAAGATTTACCTCATCACTAAATTAACTGTGAAAAACTCTTAAGGCCATAGCAATAAATGCATTTGATAAAACAATAAAGGCACCTGATAAAAGGTGAGCAGCCATTCTTTATAAAAATGAAGATAAAAACAGAAGGACGTTATGCAGGAGGGATTATTCACTGGGAAGCACTAGATCAAGAGGTAGATAAAATGAGCCCATATTTGTTAAACAGTGACAGAGCCCCATGCGTGCGTGGATAGAGGCGAATGAGCTCATGGATGAGCACCAGGCTGTCAACAGGTATTATAGGGACAAAGGCAGCGGTGAGGAGAGGAGAGTCTTAACAACAGGGAAGAAGGTAAAAGGAGGATTGCAGTTAAAAATTGTGCATGATACAAACACATGCAAATAAGACCGGATATTTTCCGGTATATAGTTTTTTAAAACCCTGCACACATTACTGGAACTACGAACTCTTGCTTTCAGCTCCGCAGCCCTCGCGTGCTTTCCCAGTACCAGGATGCAGGGGTAGATCCTCCGTTGGTGACATCCTATGTCATTGTACTCCTAAAGGGACAGGTGAAACAGCGCAGGGTCTTGAGGTCAGAACTTAGGCATCGCTGCGCCCACCCCAGCTCCCTGCTCGCCCAGCCCCCACTCTGAAGCGGCGGGCACTTGGAGCTGTTAAGAAGCAGGGATCTGAGCAGTTCTCTGGTTTCCCCTGGAGCCATCTGCATCCATCATATTTCCCACAGCTCTCCCCGAGTGTTGGTGCTGGCTCCCCCCGAGTGTTCCCTTAACTCCAGGCATACCCTTCTTATGACAGCACCTAGTACTCCCCGTCACAGTGCTCTGTCTGTCACATGCATCCATTGATCAACTTTGTGCTGGTTGAGGGCTGGAGCCCCCTCCTGTTAACTTCTCAAGTCTGTTTCTAATGCAGCAGCACCTGGCACTTAAGCACCCTGTCAGTACCTGCCAAATGAATGAAATGTACTCAAAACATAGTATGAAGTCTGCGTTCTGAAACTCCTTTTTGGAGCTGTTTGCTATCATTTTCCCAGGCAATTAAAAAAATTTCCAGCCTTGCTGCCAATAACCTGAAGGGGTAAAGGAATGCCGGCGTGCCCCATGGGACATGTCACTCTGGATGGTCCTTCGGCAGCAGGGACTTTGATAGCGCTCTTCCAAACCCAGCAGGATGGTGGAATGGGTACGTGGCTGAGTGCCTCCCGGGTCTGACCCTGTGTGACGCCACCCGGTGCCTGCAGCTGCCCTCTGGAAGGTGTTGCTTTTGCGGCAGAGCCGGAGGGCACCAAGCATGTGTCTGTCTCCAAAGTCCTGGGCACCACATCACAATGCCTTCCTGAGAAGCAGAATCAAGGACAGTTGCTGATCTTCATTCCTTCCCACCAAAGGTATCTCATACACCATCTTTGGAAGTTGGAGCCAGGGGGTGCCTGGGTGGCTCAGTCAGTTAAGTGTCTGCCTTCAGCTCAGGTCATGATCCCAGGGTCCTGGGATCGAGTCCCACACATTTGCCTCCCTGCTCAGCGGGGAGCCTGCTTCTCCTTCTCCCTCTGCCATTCCCCTCACTTGTGCTTTCTGGCTCTCTGTGTGTCAAATAAGCGAATAAAATTTTTTTAAAAAGTTTGGGCCATACTCTTTAGCCATTCTACTTTCCCTGGGGTAATTTGCCACCTCCCTGAATTTACCTGAATCTTTCCCAAAATCTACTTATCTTCCAGCCTTCTTGACCATAATGAGTCTATAAATTTTCAATAGACAGTGTGAACTTACACTTGCTAATATTTGCATAACATGCACCTCTTTCGATCTCAAAGAAAAGCTTTGCACCGCAATGGTCTCTAATCTCCAAATAGGTTCTGTTCCTGGATCCCACTGGAATTCTATGCGCCTGTCCCCTAAGATCCCATAAATTGTGGTCCAGTTTCCCAGCCAGCCAAGGAAAGCACATGGGAAATCTTGCTGAAGTATGAGTAAGAGCCAACGAAAGGGAACATATTTATCTGCCTCGAATGCTGGGACCTGAGGAAAGCAAGTTTCATTACAGACAAATCAGGAAGGAGGTGCAGATTGCTTTTTATGTCACTCTGGAGTGGAGGTCTGCCATTGATCATTAAGGCCATTTCCTGCAATGCCCTCACCAAAGTGATACTCACTTCGGAGTGGACAAAACTTAGGAAATGGCTAAGGGGAGCTCTGCTTACACTTTACACTCTCAGCATTTATTTGTATTATTTTCTTTATAGGGCAGTATAGAGACTTGAGACCACATTGAAAAAGCAAAGCTTGTCATCCTGTGGCCTTGGGTCAAGAATAGAGATAGTGCTGCTCATGTCAGTTTCAACCTCCAGTGGCCAAGGGTTTGATCTGATGCTCTTTCAAGTTTTCACCATAGCCTTTCTCAAGCTCAATGGCCAATAATCCCACAGGAGGAGATTTTAGGGCCCTCTCAAACTTCTGTTTTGCTATCTCTCCCCAGCCTGCTTCCTCTGCAAAAGTCACCACTTTGCCTGTGCATCTACCACCTCTTAGAGCCTTTGGAATCAGCCACGAATTGCAGTGCTGATTCCTTCCATGACCACATATTGTTTACAGGAAAACTCTTCTTCGTTATGCCTTGCCAGTCAGAGTGACGGTTTCATCCGCAACCTGGACCAGGCTCGGGAATGTTCTACACATAAATGTGAGCAAATGTCTTCTGTATTGAGAGACATGTACAATCTGTAAATGGAATCTATTGAAAAACCAATACATAGGGTACACTTATGTCCTGACCCAGCTGGAAGGAGGCAATTCATTTCTATCTTTCAGAAAATTGGTGTAACACATTGATTTTCATAACAAAGAAAGCAGTTTTGTGTCCTCTACCAAAAGACTGTCATAGTAAGCAATAAATTGCCTCTTTGGGGTGAACAAATTAATAAGATATTTTATAAATTTCAAAATAACAAAGACAGGACGATGTCTGTAATGCTAAGTGCATCCCCTTAGTTGCAGGGCACTGTGTCACGGACCACCTGAGCAATGGCACATGGCGGCCGGTAGTCTGATTTGTACATCAATTCACCTGGCAACCTGTTAAAAGAAAGTCTTGCACATGACAAGCTTTCAATAAGACACTGACAAGATGGCCAGGAAGCCCCCTTAGCTGGCTTTTTCAGGTGTCCAGACATCTAGTCAACCTACCTCACCAACTCATCACCATGCTTACTGGAGTAAACCCAATCTCTTCCTTCCCCCCTGGAGATGGGAGAAGAGCCACTCACACGTTTGTATGGAATTCTCATTCCCCCTCGCTCTGTCCCCACATGGCGCTGTCTGTGTAATAAATAAACAAATCTTTATGTCACCCGGAAGTTCCTGGGTCAAATTACACAACTCGGACAATTTTGAGTCACTACAGCCTTTTGTTTTTCTCTCCACCTTAAGCCTTCTGGGTGACCAACAACTATCTAAAACTCATGTTGCTATCATATGCTGTTGTTCTGCTTCATCTTCCCAGTAAAGTTCAGTATTTTTTCCTAAAGTTTGGTTTATCAGTATCTCCAGCGTCTATCTCCAGCTAGGGTCATGATCCCAGGTCCTGGGATCAAGTCCCACTCTGGACTTCCTGCTCTGCGGGAAGCCTGCTTCTGCCTCTGCCTCCCATCTCTTATGAATAAATAAAGAAAATATTTAAAAAAATTTAAAAAAACCATTTCTATCTTCCCACTTTTAAAGATTAATTCTAGGAATTATTGCTATAAATCCAGTGTCCTATCTCTTTCTTAAAAAGTCTTCTCCAGGGCATCTGGGTGTCTCAGTTGATTAAATGTCTGACTCAAAATTTTGGCTCAAGTCATGATCTCAGGGTCATGGGATTGAGCACTTAGTGAGGCCTCTGTGCTCAATGGGGAGTCTGCTTCTCTCCTTTTCCCTTTGCCCCACCCCCCTACTCACATGTGCACACACGTGTTGTCTCTCTCTCAATAAATAAATAAACAAATCTTTAAAAAGTCTTCTCCAAAGGGAGTTTGACAAATAGTCCAGTAAGGGGCTGGAAGAAAATATTATAAGTTTTATTCATATTTCATGTCATCCATTTAACTGTTTAGCTTTTGCATGTCATTTATAATGTGCATAATAATTTAGTAGAGTAGTAGAGTTTATAATTTATCAAAAATTTGCTTAAATTTGTGCTATGTCCGCAAATATTTTTTGTATGTATGTATGTATGTATGTATGTATTTATGTATTTATTTATTTTTGTGAAAGAGAGGTGCACAGTATTAAAAGGAGATCACTGCTCCAGGGACCCAGATATTTCCCCAAGTCCTGTTTCCTTCCATTCCCTCTGGGCTTTATTAGACCCCCTTAACACCAATCTTGTCCCTAAAACACGCCCTCTGCAGCACCAAGTTCAAATGCTTAACTCGGGCCATCACTGCAGGCTGTACCGGGATGACCTTAGGGAAAAGGGTGGTGGGTCTCACGGGTTAGCTGTGTCACCTCCATGAACAGTCCTTTGTTCTGAACAGCTAGTGCAGCCCACGTTTGCAATCACAGGCTCTGGCACCAGAGTGGGCATAGATCCCAGCTGGCCCCTCAGTAGCAATATGGCTTTGGGAAAGTTGTGTCATTTCTGGCCCAGACTTAAGGCTCATCCATAACGTGGAGGAGAAGACAGTGTGACCCTCAGTGGGCTGTTGAAAGGATCACGAGATGGTTCGACTCAAGTGCTCCGAGGTACCCAGCACACAGTAGGCCCACAGTAGAACAAAAAGTTGTTCTATTGATCTTATAGTTACTATTACTCATACTAACAAAACTAACTGATCATTTGAGATGATTTTCAAGCGAAGTGTCTTCGCCTGGATTTCTAAGATTAACCTACTTCAAAATGAATTCTGCTCTACTGTGAAAAACGAGCTAACCAGCAGGTTTCTTCTGCATCTTTTCTGAACTTTTTAGGATCCTCTCTAGAGAAAGGTTCTAAAGGAAGGCAAAGTGCAGAAATATTCTTGCTTCAAAGGATGTGTAGGAAATGATTAATTTTGCCAAAAAACAGTGCCTTGAACATAAAAGATGTTTGACGAAGCTCACTGTAGACAGTGTATCCCTCCAGGATTCATAAGTTGAAAACTCAATGTCCAAAGGGACATAACTAGGAGATGGCGTCCTTGGGAGATGTTTAGGTCATGAGGGTGGAGTCCTCATGGGCGAGATTAGTGTCTCCATAAGAGAGACCCCACAGAGATCCCTCGCCTCCTCCACCTTGGAGGTTATAGGGAGAAGATGGTCATCTGTGACCCAGGAAGTGGGCACTTGAACAGACACGGAATCTTCCAGGGTCTTGATCGTAGACTTCCCAGCTTCCAGAACTGAGAGAAATAAGTATGTCTTTAAAGCACCTAGTTTATGGTGCTCTTGTTACATCAGCCCAAACTAAGATAAAGCTTGTCTCTTATACTGAAAAATAACACAAATGTTAACAACAATTTAAAAAAGGAACATTGTGGCCAATGACATGTAATGAACATCATCTCTCCTCTACAGAGACAAGAGCTTAATTAGTTTCGGGCAACTCAGTAGAGTATGATTAAACCAAAGAGCAGCAAGATGTCTAAATGCTCAAGTCCTCTGCCTCCTACTTTTCTGCCAAAACAAAAGAAAAGCCCTAGGCTGGTTTTGGTTACCACCAAGCACAAAACAGTCAAATTCCAAATTAAAAAGCTCTGGGGTTTAATTGTGGATGTATGGAATTACATAGAAGCTCTCTTTGATCATTCCAAAGGATGTTTCCCTCAAAGGTTACAAATACATCTCAGCCTACCAACCATCTCAGGCCTACCACAAAAATTATATATATACACTTTTAGCATTTTAAAATGTGTCTAAATTTCAGTTTCGGATCCAGTTTTGACTATTGTTATGGGCTTAGTTGGATGCCCCCAGATTCCTACGTTGACGTCCTAACACCCAGCATCTCAGAATGTGGCAGTATTCAGAGACAGGATTTTTAAAGAGGTGATAAAGGGAAAACGAGCTCACTGGGGGTGGGCACCAAGCCAACAGGACTGGTGTGCTTACAGGAAGAAGAGATTAGGACACAGACAGTACAGACTGAAGGACAATCGTTTGAAGACAGAGTGGAGAACACAGCTATCTGCAAGCCAAGGAGAGACGTTTGAAGAATCGAACCCTACTGCCACCTTGATCTTGGACTTCCAGTGCCCAGAACCATGAGAAAATAAATTGTATGTTGCCTAAGCCACCCGGCTGTTATTTTGTTTATGACAGCCCATGACTCAGAAATTTGAGGACCTCCCCCCCAGACTTTATCCTGAAGTTTTGTTTCAGCTTCAGGGGCTTGTGTAATACTACTGTATCAAGGAGGGAGGCTCCTGCCATTCCCTGCACTGGGTCATTGAGACACTGCACAGCTGTCCCCAGGGCTGGCTACATAATTTACAAGCCCCATGCAAAATGAAGATATAGGACCCTTTGGTCAAAAACAGGGAGGAAGTGTTTGTTAAAGGTACTAAAATAGAAAGCTCATTTCCTCCATCATCTATCTTCTGAAGGGGCATGGCTGCTGTTTTCTATTTGCATTTAATGTCATTCCAAGCAAATAAAAATTTTATAATGTGATTATGGGCATGATTTATGCCATTCATCTTCGCAGGGTGCAATGTCAGTGTTAAATAATTCACGCAGGGATTCCACAGCTGGGGCACACCCACGTGCCCTCTTCTTATCAGAACCGTAGAAATCCTGCACAAGACCAGCTCTGCCATCTTTACCTCACCTGGGGACTCACACCTGTTCCACCAACCCTGCTGCCCTCGGCTTCCTGATGAGTACGGAACTTGACAGGATCAGGAGCCAGGGGCTGCCTTTCTTTCCCTTCCCTCCTAAGTCACCACTTCCAAGGCTTGGCTAACACAGGGAGGTGACATAAGTGAGAAAGGACAAGACAGGGTTCTGGGCTGCTCACAAGAGGCCACCGCCTCCTGCCGGTGCTCAGAGCAAGCTCTGGTCTGTAGGGAAGGCGAGCTCCGGTTGACTCGGTCATAGACATCACGTGGTCAGCGAGTCTCGTTGACCACCACTCACGAGGTGTCCATTTCCATGCTGTGCTCACCGGGCAGGGTGAGCAGTACATGCAAATGAGCAGTACAGGCAAGGAATGGTGGATACCCACAGTGGGCTGTCCCCTCCACTATGTACGTGCTCCACTATCCCACCTGTTATGCCCCAATAATGGGTCCATGATTAAAAGAGCGAGACTGATACAAAGCGAAGGTCAAACAAAGCTTTATTTTGCACCAAGCATCAAGAATCAAACTGACCAGCCAGGGCCGCTTTTCTTACAGAGAAGTCAACCCCTCTCTCCTTTACAGACTAGCTTTTAAGGACATAGGCCATGCGGTTGGGCCTGGTCATGCACAGGTGGCCAATGAAATTGTAACACACAGAGAAAGCTGCACAGTGATGCTAGGTGACCAATTGAATTACAACTTACCTTTTAGTAGATATTTGACCTAGCCTATCACCTTGGTTAGGATTTTCGCCCAAAAGACTCACAAAGGGCGGGACCCATACTCCTTGGTAGCTAGGGAGACAGTATGCAGCCCTCCACTGATCAGATGTCTCACCTGGCCTGACCCACCCTTGTATTTGGGCTTTGTTACCTGAGGTTGATTTCCAGGACTTGTTTTTAAGTAAGTCCCCTGGGAGAAGGGGAGCAGGGACAGCTTAAGGGTTAAACAACAAGGTTATTGTGTAACCTCAATGGAAGCCTCTGGCTAAAATATAAAAATATAAAGTAGGTCCTTACATCACCCACTTCGCTCAAAAAACACAAAGTCAAAAATAAAACTGAGTAATTCCTAGACATTGAGAGATAAGCACACTGACTTCACCTTAGAACCCTTCTGAGGGCGGTGCTTGGCAGGGTAGGGGGGTGTGAGGGGGTTGGGTGTGGATAATGGGACCTCTGAGGGTGTGGCCAAAGGTCAGGGCCATTTGGGAAGGGGCTTTCTGGGGGAGGGGCCCTTCTGGGAGCAAAGCCCTGGGTGGGGGCATTCCCTCTGGGGGCAGGGCTGGGAGCAACCCCTGAAACCTGGCCCACAGAGAAGCTGGTCCTTTCTCTCCCTCTGCCCCCTTTCCCCAGGGACCCCTAGGCTTTGGAGACTAAAGTCAAAATGAAAGCCATATGTCTAAATGGTTCATACTGTGGTTGGGTAGTGTTTTTAACATATTAATTGACTGGTTTTTCTCAGTATTTGTCAAACCTTTCCCAACTCAAGGCTTTCTCTTAAGCAGCAGCGCAAGGCAGGCCATTCAGTTTGGTCAAGCTGTTTGGTGATTCTTTGTAAAAACCCACCCTCTTGCGCTGCTCAGGAGGGCAGTGTTGCGTCCTAGGATAAACATAAATATATATCAAATGTGTTTACAAGTTATATTTATATGTATACATTCAATTCTCTGTTTACATATATATGTATAAAATAAAAATAAAAATATTGTTTAAAAGGCTGTTTTCCGGGGTGCCTGGTGGCTCGGTGGGTTAAAGCCTCTGCCTTCAGCTCAGGTCATGATCCCAGGGTCCTGGGATGGAGCCCCTCATCGGGCTCTCTGCTCAGTGGGGAGCCTGCTTCTCCCTCTCTCTCTGCCTGCTTCTCTGCCTACTTGTGATCTCTGTCGGTCAAATTAATAAATAAAATCTTTAAAAAAAATGCTGTTTTGCAGGGAACCTGGGTGGCTCAGTCCTTAAAGCATCGTTTTTCTACTCAGATCATGAACTTAGGGTCTTGGGATGGAGGCCCACATTGGGCTCCCTGCTCAGCAGGAAGACTTCTTCTCCCTCTCCCACTCCCCTGCTTGTATTCCTGCTCTGTCTCTCTGTCAAATAAACAATTTTTTAAAAAGAAATACTTTATTAAAAAATATATGTAAAATGCTATTTTGCCCTCTATTCTGGTAAGATTGAACACATTCCTAACAAGAGATCTTCCTTGACTCCGTGATAAAAATTTAACATTGTCTTAATGAATCCTCACAACATCCGCCTCCCCAACCCTTCTCAGATGTTACAATTAAGGTTCAGTGAAGTCCAAACACTGGGCCTGAGGTAATATATCCAGTATGTGGCCTCTTGGCATAGTCCAGCAGCCCAAATTGGGGGCGTGGGTGTTTGAGTGTCGTTGGCCAGGATGAAAAAGCTGAAAGATGAAAAGAAGGGTAGTCTTGCTTTTTGGCCCAAAAAAAGAAGATTTAGAAAGAAAGAGACCTGTCGCCCAAAGGAGGAGGCTCCCCACTGATCCCGGCTGGGCAGGAGTCAGAGCAGAAGGAAAACTCCCATCACCAAGGAGAATGGGCTTCTCCTTCATACAAAAGCATAGGATCCCTCTCACCTGATATGTTTCTGTCCCATAGTCATCCCCCTGTGCCTGCCCCATAATAGCATTCACAGGAAATGGCTGAGAGATACATTCAACTTGCAGAATTATAGCAAATAAAGTAATCTTTGACCCATCCTGGGAGCTTCTGATTACTGGGAGGGGCCAAGCCATCCTAGGGCAAGTGCACTCATTTCAAGAACCAGTAAAATGACTCCAAGAGTATCATAAGGGCTAGTGATCATGACTGGTCCAGAAATATTTCTGGGAGTCCCTTTTAACATCCCTCCCATCATTTCTTCTCATCTCCAAGGGAATGGTACTTAGGTATTCTGAAAGAAATATGCATGACTAGTAAACTGTGTGTGACCCCTGCCGCCTAATTCATCCCTCACCAGCAATTAACACTGATGTTTTGAAGGATGGCTACTCCCCTGGCAGGGCAAGAACTGAAGCAGAACGTATGGGGCGAGGCGGCTCTTCCCCCTGGATATAAATAATTAAACCCAGTAGCCACCCTTCCTGCCTGGCCACTGTCATTTAGGTATGGCTGATTATCCCTAAATGGGAATCAGATGGGGGCGGGGGTGGGGGAAGGAAGCAGGTGACGGTCCAAAAAACTACAGTAGCTGCCACTGAGGGTCCAACTTGGCATTAGACTGAGCTCAAGTCCTGATTCCATCATATACGAGCTGTATGAACTTGGAAAACTGAGTTCAACTCTCGAAGCATCTGCTTTGCCCCCCCTTGGAGTGAGAATAGTCAGTAGTATTGACTTCACAGGGCTTGTTAGGAGGATTAAATTAGATACTGTTCATTTAGCACAGTTCCTGGCCTATAGAAGGCACACATAAAAGTTGATTATCGTTTTTATGGACCTCCAACTTTAAGCCTTCTATAAAGAACCAAATGATATCTCTGAAAAATACCAACTGCCTACAAGGTTGTAGGGAAAGTGGTATCTATGTTGACCTGATTAGAAAAAAGTGGAAAATCTCTCTTGTTTAAGCCTTGTTGAAAATTTTCTAAACTCTGTCCACTCTTCTGCTTTAGTAATTAGAACAAACGTTGGAGACTCGTGATTTTCTGATAATTGAGTTGCTCGTTGTAACGCAGGGCAATTCGACATTAGTGTTTATTTAAAAAATTACCGCAAATGAAGATAAATGGTGAGACGTGCACTAAATTTGATGAAAATCCTGACGTGAGTGTTTCTTCTTGGGATTCTCTCTCTCTCTTTTTTCTCCTCTGATCTGAGAGCGGATTACATTCTACTTGGGTGATGGCTCAGGTCAAATGTGTGGTTTTGCAGGTGCCTAGCCTTTCACAGACAATCTTGGAAGAACCATCATTGTCTCTGTAAGAAAACGGAGGGAAAGATGTGATTTTAACACTCAGCCTACAACAGTTCAACAATCTACCAGTGTGAATTTAGAAACGCTGAGCAAGTCCCCCTTCTAGTAACGAATATCTCTCCCATTTTCTTATAATACCTGAGTTTCTACAACTGAGCAATCTACTCTTTGGTGTAAAACAGCTTCCCAGGATTGTTTCTCCTTTAAACGCAAGTGAACTTTGGGGATGGCACTCAGATCCCTTTCTTTTACTGGACAACTGTGGAGCAGGGGTTGGGTGTGTTTCAAGAGGGAAAATATCCACGAGGGGACAGAAAAAGGACATAAATGTACAAAATCCCATTTTCCAAGAATGTAAAAAGCTAACTTCCAGGGGAGCCTGGGTAGCTCAATTGTTAAGCATCTGCTCTTTGGCTCAGGTCATGATCCCAGGGGCCTGAGAATCCAGCCCCGCATCGGGCTCCCTTCTCAGCGGAAAAACCTGCTTCTCCCTCTCCCACTGCTTGTATTCCCTATCTCATTGTGTCTCTGTCAAATAAATAAATAAAATCTTAAAAAAAATGCGAACTTCCAATATTTATTTTTTTTCCTTTGCTCTAAATATCTCAATGTTCACTTGTTGAAAGCAATTGATTGAAGCCCTGGGAAGAAGTGGTAGATTGAAGCACTCATCAGAGTTGTTTGTGCTGCCTTGCAGGGGTCTGGCTGCACTAAATTATTTCAAGAAGTATTAATTATCTAAGTCACTCAGAAGAATCCATTTACCTATTTCATTTTCTTTTTTTGAAGAGAATCTTTTTTTTTTAAAGATTTTATTTATTTGTCAGAGAGAGGGAGCAAGAGCGAGCACAGGCAGACAGAGTGGCAGGCAGAGACTGAGGGAGAAGCAGGCTCCCTGCCGAGCAAGGAGCCTGATGTGGGACTTGATCCCAGGACGCTGGGATCATGGCCTGAGCCGAAGGCAGCTGCTTAACCAACTGAGCCACCCAGGCGTCCCCCTATTTCATTTTCTGTGGTTCTTGATCCTTACCCCAAATTCTCACAGGCCTCCGCAGCTGGCACAGAGTCCGCTCCCATAACTATAATCCCTGTCCCATACTCTCACCTCCATCATACATCATACATACCTGATAAAACCCCACCCTGGTAAAAACCCAACCTTCTGTCCACCCTATGTCTGCCCCTGGCAGCTGAAGGTGGTTGGTGAGAAAAGCAACAATGCTGGAAGCTTTCACATTAAATTCTTTTTTTTTTTAAGATTTTATTTATTTATTTGACAGAGAGAGATCACAGTAGGAGAGAGGAAGGGAAGAGATCACAGAAAGAGGAAGGGAAGCAGGCCCCCTGCTGAGCAGAGAGCCCAATGTGGGACTCGATCCCAGGACCCTGAGATCATGACCTGAGCCGAAGGCAGCGGCTTAACCCACTGAGCCTACCAGGCGCTCCTTTCACATTAAATTCTCAGCCACAAATCCAAGTATGTTTCTCTGACCGACAGAATCTCCATTCTTCTCGTGAAATATTTTGACTATTTCACATCTTCTTTCCTCCAACCTTAAGCCAGGGCTTCTCAACACTGGCCACACTTTTGAATCACCTGGAAGACTTTAAAACACAGGAGTGCCCACCTCCAAAGGACCTGATCTAATTGGTGTAGAACCAATTAGATTAATATCCAATTAGGGTCTGGATATAAGTGTGCTTTTAAAATTCTCCCAGTGATTCTAATGTACAGCCATTTTGTTCAGAGTGAGAATTGAACACCTTCCATCAGATACAGCTGATGACTGACCATTCTGATGACTTCACTGAGAAAAGTAAATTGAGGGCACCTGGGTGGCTTCAGCTCAGATCATGGTCTCAGGGTCTCGGGCTCTCGCATCAGGCTCTCTGCTCAGCAGGAAACCTGCTTCTCCCTCTCCCTCTGCCTGCCTCTCTGCCTACTTGTGATCTCTCTCTCTCTCTTTCTCTCTGTGTCAAATAAATAAATGAATAAAATATTTTAAAAAAAGAATGAAAAACAAACTGGGTGGGTGTCTAGGTGGCTAAGTGGTTAAGCGTGTGAATCTTGGCTCAGGTCATGAGCTCAGGGTTATGGAGTGGAGCCCCACATCAGGCTCCATGCTCAGCGGGGAATCTGATTGAGATTCTCTCCCCCTCCTTCTGTCTCTTCCCCCTGCATGTGTGTGCTCCTGCTCTCTCTCTCTCTCTCTCAAATAAATCTTGAAAAGAAAAATCGGTAAGGAAAGAAGACCCACAGAATCCCACTAAGTTTACCTGGGTGGAACCCTTACTCCAATCCCTTCTGAGTGAGGACAAGCCCCTCCACTTGGGGTTTCTTCTCATTTCCCTGATCTCTGAGTATGAATGTGCTCCAGGACCCAACCTCAGACTTCTCCTCTGTCTACACTGAGTCCTTGGTGACTGTCCCTCTTCTACCATCTATCTCCTGATGACTCCACATCTCCACCTCCAGTCCAGACCTGGATTTTGAGCTTTCTTCCACTGCCTGCTTTCCAGATCTACCTAGATGAGTTAAACCCAACATGTTCAAAACCAAGCTCTTATTCTTCTCGAGCTCTGCTGGTCTTGCAATAGCTCAAACAGGAAACTGTAGAGTCATTCTTGATTCATCTCTTTCTTTCACTGCCCACGTTTAATTCTTTGGTAGAAACTGTGGATTCTAGCTTCAAAATATATTCTAAATCTGACCAGTTCTCCACATTTCAGTTACTCCCACTGTGGTCCAAAACACCGTCTTCTATGAGTTATTGTAATAGTCTCCTATCTGGTCTTCTGGATTCCATCTTTGCTCTGTTCTAGTTTATTTTCCACTCAGCAGTTAAAGCAATCCGTTTAAGACAAAAGTCAGACCTTGTTATTTCTCTGCTCTAAAATCTCCAATGGCTCCCCATTTCACTCAATACAAAATTCAGTCTTACAAAATTTAACACTCAACTTCCTTCTCAATTCATTTCCTACCTCTTCACTCAGCTGTCTCTGCCTCCGCTCACCAGCCTCCTTAGTGTTTAACAGAGTACAGCAAGTGCGTGCCTTTCTTGGGGCGTTGCACTTGTTTCCTCTTCTTAAATGTACCCGTCTTGTTCTCTGAATCCACTCAAGGATCTGCCAATGTCTTCTTATCAGAGTAATCTCCCCTAACTGCACACACAGACAGCACCAGCACCATCACAATCAACATAGTTTCTGTCCCTCTCTACTTTTGACTTGTTATCAACAGCTGACATATTATATATTTATTTATTTACTGTCTGTTCTCTCTCTTCTATTTGAATGCATGTGCTATAAAAATGGTATTTGTGGGTTTTTTTCCTTATTTATTCTGTGTTCAGAAGAGGATTTGATACATAATACTCAGTACATAATTGTTGAACGAATGAATGAATGAATGAATGAATGAATCAATGGAAATATCAGGTTATCTCAATCATAAGAGAGATTTCTCTCAAGCATTTTCTATAGTATTGCCCTATTTCATTCTCTGCATCTCTGGGTTGATTAGTAGATAAAATCATCATGTAAAATCAGTTTGAGCAAGGTTGGATCCTTAAGCTTCTATGTCACCTAGGACTCCAAATGTCACGGTGTACCATGCACATTTGCCTCCAGCCTTCTCCCCCATATTTTGGTCATGGTTCAGCTGCTGTGGCATCGTTCAGCTTTCTTTTCCCCTCCCCTGTCTCAGTTCCAGGAGGTCCTCCTTGGCTTTGGGCCCCCTCCCTGTGGGTGATGAAGGCAATGTAGGGAGAAGCAGCAGCTTCCCTGACTCACCCCTGCTTTCTCCATTCATACTGATCCAGTAACACATAGCCTGTGCAGTACAGGGCTGGCCAGGTCAGTCTCTGCCACCTTAGGACCTCATTTTTGTTCCCTGCGGCAGCTTGCCCATTTGCAAAATCAGAAATTGTATAAGTACAAACAGGAGACAATATGCCATATTTTATGGATTTTAAGATGCCCCTCCCCTCCCATTTTCTTTCACATCTCCAATGTCAGGAATTGTCTTATAGTTGGGGCTGAGCAGGTGGAAGTCCCTATAAAGTTACCACAGCTTGACCCTGTGCCATGTGGTTACTGCTCCTAGGGCACAACTGATCATCTACATCCCTTGGCATGCCAAGCCACAGGCCTTTTGAGGACCATTTAAAGAAAGAAAATAAACTGGTTATTATATGAAAATCTCAGATAAGGAAAAAAAAAAGAAAAAAGAAAAAGAGAAACCCTACCAGCATCAAACCAAGCAGAATGGAGGGGTGGCAATTTGGATGACCTCAGAATACTTTTATAAGAAGTGTAGCATGCAAAACAATCTTGAGAAAGGAGAACAAAGCTGGAGGTATCAGTTTCTTGGATTTAAAGATATACTACAAAGTTATAGTAATCAAAACAGTAGGGTACTGGGAGAAAATATACGCATAAATCAACGGAAACAGGATAGAGAGCCCAGAAATAAATCCACAATTATATGGTCAATTAATCTTTGACAAAGGAGGTAAGTATATGTAACAGAAGAAAGTCTCCTCAAAAACAGTGTTGGGAAAACTGGAGAGCCATTTGCAAAAGAATGAAACTAGACCACATTCTTTTACCATACACGTAAAGAAACTCAAAATGGATCAAAGATCTAAATGTGAAGTGTGAGGTGTGCCTGTCTTGCTCAGCCTTTACAGCATGTGACTCTTATTCTTGAGGCTGTGAGTTTAGGTCCCACATTCAGTGTAAAGCTTACTTAAGAAAAAAAAATTAAATGAATAAATGAGAGCCCTGAAACAATAAAACTCCTAAAAGACAATAAGCAGTAATCACTTGGAGATTGGTTTTAGCAACATTATTTGTGGGTATGTCTGCTTAGGCAAGGGAAACAAGAACAAAAATAAATTATTAAGACTACAACAAAATAAAAAGCTTTTGCTCAGTAAGGGAAGCCCGCAACAAAACCAAAAGGGAACCTACAGAATGGGAGAATACAGTGGTGAATGATAAATAAAATAAAGAATTAATAACCAAAATATGTAAAGAACACACACACACACACACACCAAACCCCAAAAAAACCCAAACCCCAACATATAATCCAATTGAAAAATGGGCAGAGGACTTAATAGACATTTTTCCAAAAAATACATACAGACACCCAATAGACATGTGAAAAGATGCTCAATATCACTCATCATCAGGAAAATAAAATCAAACCCACAGGGAGATCTATCACCTTATACTTGTCAGAATGGCTAGTATTAAAAAGACAAGAAAGAACAAGTGTTGGCCAGGATGTGGAGAAAAAGGAACCTCTGTACATTTTTAGTGGGATTGTAAATTGGTGCAACAACTGTGGAAAACAGTATGGAGGTTCCTCAAAAAATTAAAAATAGATTTACCATATGCTTTAGTAATTCTAGTACTTGATATTTACCCAAAGGAAATAAAAACACTTGATTCAAAAAGATATATGCCCTCCTAGGTTTTCTGCAGCACTATTTATAATAGCCAGTATATGGAAGCAGTTCAGGTGTTTATCAGTAGATGAATGGGTAAAGATATGGTGTATATAGATATATAATGGAATATTATCCAGCTATAAAAAAGAATGAGATCTTGCTATTTGTGACAATATGGCTGGATCTAGAAGGTATTAGGTTAAGAGAAATAAGTCAGACCGAGAAAGGCAAATACCATATGATTTCACTTCCTTTTTTTTTCTTTTTAAGATTTTATTTATTTATTTGAAAGAGAGAGAGATCACAAGTAGGCAGAGAGACAGGCAGCGTGGCAGGTGAAGCAGGGTCCCCACCGAGCAGAGAGCCCAACTCGGGGCTCGATTCCAGAAACATGGTATCATGACCTGAGCCAAAGGCAGAGGCTTTAACCCACTAAGCCACCCAGGGGCCCCTGTAATTTCACGTCTATATGGAATATAAAAAAAGAAACAAGTGAACAGACAAAAACAAAACAAAACAAAACAAAAATAGACTCTTAAATACAAAGAACAAACTGGTGGTTATGGGAGGGAAGGTGGATGGGGGATGGGTGAAATAGGTGAAGGGGATTAAGAGGTACAAATTTCCTGTTATTAAATAAATAAAATAATTTCCTGTTCTCATCTGGAGATGAAAAGTACAGCATTGGGAATACAGCCAATGATATTATAATAAGTTTATATGGTGACGTGATGATATACTTACTGTGGTGATCACTGAGTAATGTATAGAATTGTCAAATTACTATGTTGTACAACTGAAACTAATTTAACATTGAATGTCAGGTATATGTCTAATAGTAATTTTTTAAGTGCAGCATGACAAAAGCTCTGGGTGGCTCAGAGGAACATATTGTGAGAAAAATCTGGGCACTGAAATCTCTCAGTTAGAAAGTAAATAAAAGTAGTGAGATTCTTAATGTGAGGTTTGGAAAAACGTTAACCCAAAATTTTAACTTTTATTTTATGTATGCATTAAGGCCATATGTAATAAAAATCTGTCTAAATACTTACCAAAGAGCTTTTTGAATACATTTAAATTAAAATATTAATGAAAAGAAAACATTGTATCATAGTTTGAATGGTAGCATTTTTTGTTTCTTATTAAACTATACCAGGAAAGGAGGCGAAGACTCAATGAAATATGGCTATTATCCCCAGTTTCACAAGAGCATGAACCTCTCTGGCTTAACAAAGCCTAAGGAATCTACTACAGAAATGGGTTGTTCTTACTACCCTGGAGCCTTTTGTGCAGACTATGAACCAAAAGCTCAATATTAATTATAATTAATCTTAAAATTAATTATATTACAAAGTTGTATTATTTGGAAGATGTGTTTAAATGACTCAAAGTTAAAAGATCTCAGTATAATGCTGGTTCTATAATTATCCTCCCAGAAAACATTACTTGTAAAACTTAATGATGTAGAACCATAATCATAGCATCGAGTAGGAGGTTGCCAAGCAGATGGGAAAGTTTTTTGGTTTTTGTTTTCCAGTTGTTTTCTTCCCTTTCCTCCCCTCCTTTCACAAGGAGAATCAGCCACCTGTTTTTAAAGGCTGAAGTATTTTTACTGTTCTTGGTCGGAAACATTTGTTTAAACAAAGTAGCACTTGGTTGCTAAACCCTTGATTCTAAATGGACATAGCCATCTCATTTTTGTTGGGCCAGGGTTTGGATAACAATTTGATTTCCCAGTCTGTTTCTTTTGTGACCATATAATCCTCTCCCAGTGTTGCATGCTCTGTGAGCTACAAGCACTTGAGAGCTCATAAGCACAAAGACTCTAAGGTTTCTTTGGGATTAGCACCATACAAATGCAGATTTGGCACAATGGAAGACTGATTCCATCCTTGTAACTGTTACTACTCTACTTCCTGCTTCCTCTGGGTAGCAAAGCAAGCCACTGTTTTTAAAATACTTACTTTAGCTGCTGACTTTTCATTGGCTGCCTGGAGAAGAGAAGGAGTTCTTCCTATGTATTTCAGTGTTTTGATCCCTTTCAATTATTTTTTAAAATATATGTCATTAAATTTTACAGGAGTATTACAGAATTCCTAATTGCAGAATTTGAACTTGAGCTACGCAATCTTACTTTTCGTCTTTAATCTATGTGTCAATGACCTTTTTAAGTCTGATTACCTGTATGAACTCTCTTCAGAATCTTTCCCTGGTTAACACAGTATAGAGAAGTGCTGGAAACCAGTTCTTTTCTGTGACACAATTCTTCCAACGGAGTTGAAATGCTTTGCAAACAATTTCACGTATATCAGCCAATTCATATACAAATCAATGTCATGTGAATCCTTTCCTTTTTATATATCATCTTTCAGTGATGATCAGGAATTCATGCTGGTACAGAGACTCTGGTTTGGGAGGAGGAAACAGGGGCTTGCGAGGGGAGGGCGAGAGCAGGAGCTGCTCACCTGCTGTTAGAACGACCTTAGCTGGTGGTACCAACATCTTCACCCTTTATGCATCTGCATCCTTTATGCATGAAATAGCAATATGCCTTTCCCTTTCGTGTAATCCTTATTTAGTTAATACCCAGTAGGATTTGCAAGCCCTTCACATCTCTGTGGATTTATTTTATTTCAGAGTGCAAGTGACTTTATGGCCCAATTACCATCATTGTGACTTATTGCATTATTGTTGGGAGGGAGAGAGGAGCAAGAAACGCCTGATCACGTGTATCGTCATCAATGGAATGAGTGCCACGCACTCCTGGCCAAGGCAGAGGGATGGATGAAACCTTTCTGATCTATTGTTTATCAGAACACTGAAGCCTGGGTGATTGTGCCGTACTTTAACAGACAAGTGTGTCAAATGTATGGGTGAAGATGTTGCAGTGGTGGTGTTAGAGTAATTAATATTTGGAAGGTAATGAATATTTTGATTTTAAAGATGTCAAAGGTCAAAGACGGAAGGAATGACTAAGATCGGATGTTGACCCCCTGAAATTACAGGGGTATTGAAGCGAGACTGAGTCACCACCTGACCCCAGGAATGAACCAGCGAGGAGGGCTCCTTATTAGAGCAAGGCTCCCGGAAGCCAGATAGCCCTTGTGCTTGCAAGAGTTCAAGGTACAGCCGGCTGTGGAGCATCGAAGCAGCAGCAGCCACAGCAGCCACAGCAGCCACGGGAATCGTGGCCCTCAGGCCCAGCGCCTACCTGGAATTTCCGCAGCGCCTGGTTCAGAACCACCGGGGCGGACAGCTCCCCGCCGCTGCCGGCGCCGACTGCGGAAGGGGACCAAGAGCGCGGGCTTCACGCTCCGTGAGCCGGCTGGGGCGGCGGGAAGACCGGCTGCGTCCCCCCCAACCGCCGACACCCACTGGGTTCCTCCCTTCCCCCTGCGGGGCCGCGCGGGGCCTGCGGGTGGCCGTCCCGGGCCACACGTCCCGCAGGCGAGGAAGCCACCGGCCGCCCTCCCCCCTGCCGCCACCCCACCGCCGCAGCTGCTCTCCTCGCCCCGCTCCGCCGAGGGGTGTGGGGCGTGCCCCGCGCGGGCCCCGCCCCGGACTGCTCCCCATTGGCCGGCGGGCGGGCCTCAGGTGCGAGGAGGCGGGTCCGTCTCTGGCGGCTCGGGCCGGGGAAGGTCGGCCAGGGAGTGCGGGGTGCGGCGGGAGGGCGCGCGGGGACGCAGCGGGCGCCGAGGAGACGCAGCGGCGGCGGTAGCGGCGGCACCTGGGTCCGGCCGCAGCCCCTGCCTCCCGCCCTCGCGCCCTGCGTCCTCCGCGGCCTGCAGCCTGCGGCGCCCGAGCTCCGAGGGCGCTTCCTCGGGCGCTGGGCCCGAGGCGGCCAAGATGGCGGGCCGGCCGGGCGTGGGGCGGCAGGCGCTGTGCTGCGGGCTGCGCTGGTGGGGGGCGGAGGGCCGCGGCGCGGGCCCGGTGCCCGGCGCGTGCGGCTGGGAGGCGCTCTGGGGGGCGGGCGCGCGGGCGGCGGCCGGGGCCATGGCCCAGGTCGGCGGGAGCGCGCGGAGGAGGGCGCCGGCGCTGCTCGAGGCGGCCCTCGCGCGCCACGAGAGCCTGCACATCTGGGACGAAGTGTTCGGCGAGTCTGGCCGGACAGCGGCGGGAGCGCCTTCTACAGCACGTCCGCCGCCTCGCGCTCCTCCTCCGCTGCCTCCTCGGACGCCGAACACGAGCGCCCCGGCCCCCCGCTGCCTCCCGCCGCCCCCGAAGGGCAGGAGTCCGACGAGGACGAGGCCAGCGCGGGTTGGAGTGCCACGCTGCGGGACCGCCTGCCCCCGCGCTTCGTGGACACTGGCGGTAAGGCGCGGCCCGCGGGTGCGGGGGCTGCCTGGGGAGGCGTGAGCGCGGGGCTGGGAGAACTCCAGACGCTCCGCCGGCTGGCTGCTTGAGGGCGGCTTTTCGGTCAGCACACAGATGGGGCCCTGGCAGCGGGGATTTGAAGTGCGAGAATCAATCTGGTTGCGTGGTGGTGGTTGGTGGGGGCTGCTCCGACTTCCCCGCGGATGGAGAGGATGAGGCGGAGGCCCAGGTGGCACCCTGCCGCTGGCAAGGACCCAAGGGGGGGGGCCTTCCCTCCCTTGCTGGGAGTGTCCAACCCAGTCACATCTGTGGGGTTGTTGTTAGGGGTGCATTTGAGTTAGGTTCCTAAAGCCCGATGCAGCTTGTGTGTGTGTGTGTGTGTGTGTGTGTGTCTGTGTCTGTGTGTGTTTGTTGCGGGTGGGGGGTACGTAAATCGTTTTGTGTGGATGGCCCCAGAGCAGGGTTACCCAGGTGCCAGGTGTGGGGCAGCCAGCCTTTGGAGGGAGGCCTAGTGCGAGCCGGGACGTCTTCACTGGCTCGTGTTTTCTCCAGTGAATCTGACCAACTTTGTCCATCCCTTTCAGGATCACTTGCTGAGAGCAGAGAAGAGTGAGAGGACCAGTTATCAGCGTTAAGCTGTCTTCTCTTGCTCCAGAAGGCACTTGTGTGTTCTGCTTACCGACACGGTCATGGTCAAGCCCCTGATATCTGGAGGTCGCAGGCCTGCTGGTGGTTGTGGCTGCTTGAAATCCTCCTTTACTGCCTACTTTTTGGGAAGGTAATTCTGACACGTCTCTGCTTAGCCTGCAGAAGCTCTGCGGCCTCTGCCCTCTGGGAGAGGTGGAGACCAGCCAGCAGTCCCACCTGTCCCCTGATGCTTTCTGTTCCTTGCTCGACAGCCTACTGTGGCAGGCCCTTGTTTCTGCACACCATTTTCTTGTGTTGAAGAGTGTGCAACCAGTGTTGTGGAGGACCAGGGAGTGGCCATACTGGACCCAATGCCGCTCTCCCTGTGGCTCTCCATGATTGTTGTTCAACCATAAGAGGGCAGGCCAAAGGGAACCCTGGCTGGTGCCTGGGCTAGGATCTGGACCTTGTGCCACAGCCTGCTGGTAGGCTGATTGGGTTGGCTGGACTCTCTCAGCAGGGAGTGGTCTGCAGACCTCCCACAGACAGGCTGCAGTGTGGACACCCTGAGCTACAGCTGGGCTCTAGGGTCCGAGTCAACTGTGCTGTGTTTTGGAATGGGTGAATTTAACATATTCTCATTTAGGCTTCAGTTCAGAGTTTGGGAATTTTGAAAGTCACATCACCCTGCATAATCCTTTTAAAGCCCATATATTTCCCAGAATGTCATAAGGGTTTCCAGCCCCAGATGGCTGTTTTCCATTCAATTAGCTCTTTAAGAATTGTACATACCCAGAGCTCTGGTTTGGCAGACTTGATGCTGTGAGTGCTGTGATCCAGTTTTTGATCTTGGAACATGAGAGACATGTCCTCTTGTTTCCCTCCCTCTCTGGGGAAAATAGGGGAATCGTGTTAGCTTAAGCCTGGTTATGACTAAGAGCCCATGAGTGTTGGTCTGAGAAGGATGAGCGCACCTAAATACATTTTCAAGCAATATTATGTTTCTCAGTAACCTATACTTGGGAGAAATTCTGCATCAGAGCAATTTAGTCTAGCCACTGTGGCACTTAAATGGTCATGAAGTTCAGGATCATTTGTCATTTAGCATCAGGTTCAAATTCTGCTTCCTTTAGATGTGCACTGAGCTCACATCTGGACCTGAGAATCACAGGCAGGCAGGTGCTTTAACCAAAGACATTTAGTAGTTATTGGATGGTATTTATACCCAATTTTGTTTTCTGGTTTTTTGTGGAAGCTTGCTTTTAAAATCCAGCCCTAATGAAAAATTTCCTTTTCTTCTTGAAACAGTCTTTCCCTGTGGGAAATTCGGGGTGGTGGCGGAAGGGTGAGGTGGATGGTTTATTAAGCATGAGTTCAGATGGCCTGGAACAATGGGATATGATTTATGGGGCCTGGAAATAGATGCCGGGCAGAGAAAACCCTTGTGCCCCACGGTGGGGGGAGGAGAGATGGACGGGTTTGGTAAGAGTGAGAGCTGCACCCTGGCCAGTCTGAGAGCAGAGAGGCTCAGGCTCTGAGGTTTATTAAAGTGTCAAATATAACCCTACTTTAGGAAGGCAGCTTGGGCCTGTCTTCCATCTTTGTTCCCTGGTTCACTGACAGACGTCAGCGGGCCGGTGGAGTAGGAAAGGGTGGCAAACAGGATGGTGGCATTTGGATCTGTGATCAACCCTCGAATAGGAAAATCTGTAGCAGAAATGGCTGTTGCTGCTAGAAGCAGATGAGGAAAGCAAAGGACTTAGGGAACAGGTTTCATGCCTGCCTTCTGCTGCAAAAGCGTGTGTGTGTGTGTGTGTGTGTGTAGATAAGTGAATGTGTATGTGTGCATAGGTGTCTTACACATAAATATGTATTGCTTGTGCTGGATTGGGCTGGTTGGGGATTTTGGTTTTGGTTTTAAATTAGAGATCACAGGTGCTGTCTAGGAGTCCCGCTGATGCCCTAGAGTCCCTGCGCCGGAGAGAGGCATCGGCACTGGGCACCCCTGAGCTTGGATCTGCATCTGGAGTGCAGTAGGGAGGCACCTGGTGCCCAGCCGAGGGGAGGAGGGCAGGGAGGCAGAGGTGTTTCTGTGGTTCAGGTTGAGACTAGTCCACGAACAGCTCTTCTAGTCTTCCAGTCTTCCCAGATTCTTCCTTCTGTTCTGTCCACACATTTAGCTTCCTGGATCAGGCGCTCCAGAAGTGCAGCCAGCAGATAGGAGTGGAGGTACCCTCTCCCTCTCCCCCTTCCCTCTCCTCCCTGGCTTCTGGTTGTGCCTGGAGATATGGGCCCCCTTGAGGTGATTTAAATACAAAGACCATGCTTGCCCTGCTGCCTCTTAAACCCTGTCTGAAGGGAGGGTCAGCTTGGAAGCTGGAGATGCGTGCTGGGACCCCAGGGTCCAGAACCTTCTCCTGATCAGACTTACAGCTCTCCCTCTAAAATAACCCCTTCAAGCTGTCAGCCTCACCTGCCCACTGTGTAAATAACTGACACCGCAGCACAGCAGGCGGGCTCACTCCTTGGAAGCAGCATGAAATTCAGGACGCGCTGGTTTCTGGGCTTCTGCCCTTCTCATTTCCCATTCTGAGCAGTCTTGTGACTCGTTTCCTCTGAGGAGGCAAAGGAACAGGCAGATTCCCAGATGCTCAGGGGCCCCTCTGTGTTTGGCTTTGTCGTTGGTTCCTTTGCCGTGGCTGGCTGCATTCTGAGCTGTTTGCTTTTTCTCTTAGAGGCTGGACATCCTAAGAGTTTTTTTTTTTTTTTTCTGTGTACCATGTCAGCAACCCTCGGTAATCATTCAGCAGGGAGGTGTGACCTTGAGAAGCTGAAGACGACCATAGGCCTTAGGAAATTAACACAGTTAAATGTTTTATCTTAGGGTTTGTTGTTGGTTTACTCGGCTTAAAGTCTTTTTTGACTGAGAAGTAAGAGGAGAAACATCTTAGAGCTAGAGTTAAATGTATATGCTTGTAATGGGTTTGTGAGCTGAGGTACCTGGGCCCTCGTCATTGGTGTCCACGGTGAGCCATTGCTCCCAGCTTTAGCTCTGTATGGCATTCGGTGGCTCCGGGAGGAGCTGGGCGTCTGGGCAAGCGACAGGGTATGCCTTATGCAGTGCTCCCTAATAGTCAGCCACGTGCCCCTACCACACAGAATTCAGAGAAGGGAGCTTCCTGGAGGTGGTGTTCAGGCTGTGGGCATGACAGTGACCACAACCAGCGGGCCCCGGTCATAGTGTTCCGTTTCATAATCACGCCAAACCTTTGCGAGTACTCCGAGAGAGCCGCGATCACCTCCACTTCACAGAGAAACATGGTTTCGTCTGAGGCGATGAAATTACCTGGGGAAGTGGTAGCCTTCTCTCGAGGGAGACTTGATTAATCAGGGAAGGTCGTGCCTTTTTAGTTTTTTTTTTCTTTACAGCATCTGAAAACTTTTGCTGTCAGAAATACTTTCGTATTTTTACAGGGAATTGCTTTACAGGGTCTTTTTCTCAGGGCGTACGCAGTTCAGTGAGATCTAATGCATGTATGGATTTGGATTTGTGTAACCAATCTGCACAGTCGGATAAGAGACAGGAAATCTGCAATGTTATCTCTTTATTGAATCTGTCTCAGCCACTGTGATGAGCGTCGATAGAGCGCTTCTGCAGGCAGCAGGGCTCTGAATCCATGGGGAATCTGGGAGTTGTGTGGGGTCTGGTACTCAGTTTTATTTTATTTATTTAAAGATTTTATTTATTTTATTTGACAGAGATCACAAGTAGGCAGAGAGGCAGGCAGAGAGAAGGACGAGGAAGCAGACTCCCTGCTGAGCAGAGAGCCCGATGCGGGGCTCGATCCCAGGACCCTGAGATCATGACCTGAGCCAAAGGCAGAGGCTTTAACCCACTGAACCACCCAGGCGCCCCTGGTACTCAGTTTTAGAGTTGAAAACTCACCTTTATTTTTAAGAAGTGTGATTGTGTATTTTTTCTTATTAATAAGTAATATATGTACATTTTAGGGAAAAATGATAAAATTTTAAGAAATCCCATAACCCCTCATGACCTTAGCTAATCATAGTTAATCATATTGAGTATATTCTTCATATATCTTAGGTGTCAGCTTGTTGGGTGACCTGCTCTTTAATTGTAAGTAATATCTTGTAGTCGTTTTCCATTTACATTTTTAAATGTCGATTTTAATGAGTCCGCGGTATCACACAGTTTCCTCTGGGTCCGTGTTGTTGCTGCCTCCCTCTTGTATTTGTTCTGCTGTGATAAATATTCTTGAAACCTAAGTCTGTGTGCACATCTGTAGCACAATCCTTAGCAGAAAATGACTGAAGTAGAATTGAATCAAGGACCCACTGTAAGGTTTTTGGTGTCTGTGGTGAAATAGGTCTCCATAAACATATCTACAATGCTCCTGCCGGCTGTGCACCGAAATCCTTAGAAAGTCATGCTCGGAGGACCTGCTCCAGTGTGTGATTCCTGCCCGCCAGGGCTCTTAGAGGACCGTTGCCTTTGGTAAAGCTTGCTGAGGTGTAATACACACACACAGCACATGAGTCCTAGCATGCGGCACGCTGTGTGTAACTACTACCCAGATGAGGATCAGGAACATTCTGAGAACACCAGAGGTTCCCTCCTGCTCCTTCCCAGTCAGTCACTCCCTGCCCCCTGCTTCTCTTCCATCACCAGCGATCAAGTTTGCCTGTTACCTTGCTCTGGTGGTTCGGTTCCTCAGGACATCTGTGGATTCCTTCTTGTTGTCGCGTATATGGCATCTTAAATTTCGTTATCGTCTGTTGTCTTCCATCACGTAGGTACTGTAGTCGGTTATCCGTTCTCCTGTTAATGGTCTTTTACATGGCATCCAGTTTGGGGCTTCCGAGGATAAGCTGCTTTAGACATTCTTGTGGTTTTGATGGACAGATACATTTCCCTTGATCATGTAAACCTAGGAGAAGGTTTTCCAGGTCCTAGATTAGATGCGGGTCTCCCCTGTCGACCTCGTGGACTGGGTGATGTTTTGCTGAGGCCTGTCTTGTGCATGGCCAGATGTTGGCCACCTCCATTTGGCCTCTCCCCACCAAATGCCCAGTGGCGCCCTTTCCTCCAATTACATCAACCAAACGTTTCTCCAGGCATTGCCATATGTCCCCTGGGGAGCCAAATCACCTGCAGCTGAGAACAACTGCTTAATTTTTTAAAAATTTATTTTAAATTTATTTTTTGAAAAGATTTTATGTATTTATTTGAGAGGGAGGGGATAAGCAGAGGGAGAGGGAGAAGCCAACTCCCTGTTGAGTAGGGATCCCGGTGCAGGCCTGGATCCCAGGACCTTAGGATCATGACCTGAGCCGAAGGCAGATGCTTCACCGACTGAATCCCCTGGTGCTCTGAGAACCCCTGCTTCAGTACATGCTGACACACTGTGTTCCAGTTCATCCAGCTGCCAGCGATGTGCAGGACATGCCATGTGTTAATTCAGCAACATACTGAACCCTGCTGGGATAAAATGATGAGTGAGACCTGTCTCCTGGGGTCCAGCAGGAGAGACAAAGTAAAGACAAGGAGAAAGAGCCTCTGGGAAGCAGTGGGATCAACGTTAACAGGGATTTATATGGAATTCTGGGGAGGGTCACCTGGTCCATCGGGGTTGGGGAGGAGGTGGCCCCTCGGATGGAGGTGGCCCCCTGAGCTGCTTCTGGAAGCAGAGATAATTATTACTCAGGTGAAGAGGAAGGAACAGGGCATCTCCAACTCGGGCAAAGGCCAGGAGGAGAGAGAAGGTATGCCACTCTGCCCAGGGGCGAACCCACCCTTTTCCTACCCTGAGCATCCCGACCCGAGGCCTTATATACGAAAATGTCCTGAAACGCGATATGATGTCCTTGTTACCACAGCACAAGTAACTGTAGCTGGGATCCAAGGTCCCATGTTCAGGTGCAGATACAGATGTTTCCGGCGTTTTCTGGCGCCCACAGGGAGGGGAATGTGGTCGGCTCGGTGAGATCTATGAACTTAGGATGGAATCTCTGGAGAAGCCCTGAGCTCTGCCCTCGAAAGAAGGAAGAGGGAAAGGGAAAAACTCAACTTCTGTTGGCGGAAAGAGGCACGGTGTTGTCTCGGGGTGGGAGGGATGTCGTACTAAAAGGATAACAGGCTCTGAAAACTCCCTGTAATGTGACGATGATGTTCCGCCCCGACTGGCACGTGGTGCAGAGAGCCCCTCTCCCCTTTTTGAGTTTCAGAAAAAACTTATTACAAAAGTAGGAACCCCGGGCAATAGTTAGCTGTGTGTTTAATAAGCCACTTTACTAAAAAGTTTAGAACTGCAAATCTTGACACTCTGACTGCGACAGACTCACTCCTTGGCCAGGATATTGGAAACTTCATCTGCTTCCATTTCCAGCTTCTAGGCTCGTGGACACCCCCACCCCATCCCCATTTCTTCTGTGGAAGAGGAGCGATCTTTTACAAATATAGGCTAATCTGATGATTCCCCGCTTAAACCTTCATGTAGCTTCTGGCTGAAACCAAAGGGAATTCCAGAGTCCTTCGCAAGGCCTCCAATGCCGACAGCTGCTCCGCAGCCTTCCTTTCCAGTGTCCCCTTAGTCCCCTGTCCTGCTGTCTGCACATAATCTATTCATTTCCGCCTTCATGCCTATGGGGCCCATACCTGGAATGTTCTTCATGGCAGGCTCTGCTTGTTAGTTTGGTCTTGATTCAGATGTCACTGCCTTACCCCATCCCTCTTTGCTGCCACATTTGCTAATATGTTTCCTTTGTGGGATGAGATGCTGGATGTCTTGGTCACAGTTAGGACACGGTGAGTCCTCTATGTTTGTTGAATAAAGGAACTAACAGAAGACCAGATGAACACACAGCTAGATTGTTAAAAATGAGGATGGAATCAGCACCAATGGAGAAATGTCTAAACGTTTTCTACATCCCAAATAGTGGAAGAGAGGTTGGACCACTCTTGAGGGAACGGATTCCCTACTAGGAAGGCAGCGAAGCAAGTCTGGGATATGTTTTACAGGTTTTCTGTCCTGCATAGAAAACTGAACTTGGCCTCGGAGGAACTCTACAATCTTGGGCTTCTGCGGCCTCCCCACTTCCTAAGAGCTAGAGACCCCCAGACAGGAGTCTATTAGAAATCTGAAGGGAAGCCAGCCTCTTGTACCCTTTTATCTGTTTAACAAGTGCTTGTGTGTCCTGTAATATGTGCATATAGTGTTCTAAGAACTTCGTTTTTTTTAAAAGATTTTATTTATATATTTGAGAGAGAGAGAGGGCAGGAAGTGAAGAGGGAGGGAGAGGGACATGCAGACTCCTCGCTGAGCAAGGAGCCTGACACGGCCCTCTCCCAGGACTATGAGATCATGACCTAAGCTGAAGTCAGATGCTTACCCACTGAGCCACCCAGGTGCCTCTAAACACTTTGTAACGTGTGTGCTCCTCAAAACAATCTTGTGATGTATTGTTATCCTCATTTTTAGTATAAGGAAACTGAGTCACCGATTGGTCAAGTGATCTCGGGTGAAAGAGTTCCTTTGATTAGGGCTCGAGGAAACCCCATCCTTACGGCGTGAATGTGGAACACAGTATATCTGTTCAGATCTGCTACTTAATGGTATTTCCCTTGTGAGGGGCCCTTGCAGGCCAGTGTCATTCTCCAGATCTGTCTGACCTGCTGCCTCTCTTCCTGGTGGCGGCACCTCGTTACTCAGCACCCTTTGTAGTGAGACGGGGCCGCTGCCTGGATTCAGCGCGGTGGAAAATGAGCCCAAGGGTGGGCTCCACTCTCAGGCCTGGCTGCGGGGAGGCCCCTGGGAGCCACACGTCAGGGATGTTGGGGGCCGGCAGGCAAAACGACCTCGTATCGAAATCACCATTTGGAGAAAAGCTGCTCCTGCATCAGCCACAGCTCTCAGGGATTAAAGGCTTGTCGGCCAGAAATGAACTTCTTCCCCCGTTGGTTCTTGGTACGTTTGGTGGGGGATGTTAGAGGAGCCGGGTTTGCAGACACAGACGCTGAAGAAAAGCGGATTCCTCCGGGGAAGTGGATTCAGAGCAGTAGGGCCCACGCGGCATTGCTGCGTGGGGACTCCTGAGGGGCTACGAGGGAAGACGACCCAGAGGATAAAAATCGATTCCCTGTCTCCTTGCTGCGACATTCCCACGGTGATTTTCGGAGTGGCCAGGGAAGGGTGCGGGGAAGCCACGTGCATCCTGTGCTCTGGAGATGGGTGCTGAACCGCACGTCAGTGGTTTGAGGCTGTAGACGGTTTGGAAGGGGCTAGGGGGTCAGTTTATGGCTGGAGAGGACCTGGGGCAGGAGGCCTGGGCTGTGCGTGGGCTCCCCCTGTGACTTTGCACCAAGGGGTTCCTTCCCAGGGTTCTGAAGGTCAGGAAAGATGTGCGGGGAAGCCCAGAGCTGCTGGCTCATTCTGGGGAGCTTTATCTTTCTTCCTTTAAACTCCCTCTGTCCCGTGTGGCCAAAATGCACATGATGGCTTTTGTGCTACTTAGGAGATTTTCAGACCTTTGCAGCAACCAGGAACCTTAAAGAGGGCAAACCCAGGGTACCTATATGAGGCAGGGGAAAGCAGTCGCTGTCTTTGAAGTTGGGAGTGGGAGGGCCCCAGAGCCCCCCACCGCACCCCAGGGTGCTTCCACACCCCATCCTGCTCAGTTCCTCATACTCTAATGTGAAGGACCTTTGGCTGGGACCTGGGTCAGGAGGGGAGAGAGGCCTCTGAGAGGCACCCAGTCCTTTTCTGAGATGGTGAAGAGGACACTGATAAGTCAATGAGATTCTGGTGTTTCAAAGCCACCCAAAAGTGTCTATGGCAAAGTGATTAAAAATTGAATTATTTTGGGGCTTCCTGGGTGCCTCAGTTGGTTAAGCATCTGCCTTCGGTTCAGGTCATGGTCTCAGGGTCCTGGGATCGAGCCCCAAATCGGGCTTCCTGCTCAGTGGGAGAGTCTGCTTGTCCCTCTGCATATGTGCTCTGTCTCAACAAATCACAATTTTTTTTTAATTTTAAAGATTTTTATTTTATTATTTTGGATGGAACTGGAATGGGAGGACACCTGTTTCCTTCTTTAGGAAACTGTTACAAAAAGAAGATCATGGATTGGGAGAGAGGATGATTTTCTAGGAAGAAAAAAGGTAAATAAGTGTAATTGCCTAAAAGTGGTGACAGTCTTGCTTGTAGATGTTCCTCCTGCATTTTGGGAAGTTGGAGAATCCGTAATACTTTCAATTAAAGTTTTCCTGAGAATCCCCAGGTGACTTTGGGGGTGGGGGGCATTGTCCTTTGTGAAGATTTTGAGCTTCTGTGAGTGAGCAGACCTCCACTCCAGAGTGACATAAAAAGCAATCTGCACCTCCTTCCTGATTTGTCTGTAATGAAACTTGCTTTCCTCAGGTCCCAGCATTCGAGGCAGATAAATATGTTCCCTTTCGTTGGCTCTTACTCATACTTCAGCAAGATTTCCCATGTGCTTTCCTTGGCTGGCTGGGAAACTGGACCACAATTTATGGGATCTTAGGGGACAGGCGCATAGAATTCCAGTGGGATCCCAGAACAGAAACTAATTGGAGATTAGAGACCATTGTGGTGTGAAGCTTTTCTTTGAGATCAAAAGAGGTGCATGTTATGCAAATATTAGCAAGTGTAAGTTCACACTGTCTATTGAAAATTTATAGACTCATTATGGTCACGAAGGCAGGAAGATAAGTAGATTTTGGGAAAGATGCAGGTAAATTCAGGGAGGTTGCAAATTACCCCAGGGAAAGTAGAATGGCTAAAGAGTATGGCCCACACTTTTTTTTTTTTAAGATTTTATTTATTTGCCAGAGATAGAGAGTACACACAAGCAGGCAGAGAGGCAGGCAGAGGCAGCGAGAGAAGCAGGCTTTCCACCGAGCAAGGAGCCCGATGTGGAACTCGATCCCAGGACCTTGGAATCATGACCCGAGCCGAAGGCAGCGGCTTAACCAACTGAGCCAACCCAGGCATCCCTGGCCCCAACTTTTTTTTTTTTTTTAAGATTTTATTTATTTATTTGACAGAGAAAAATCACAAGTAGATGGAGAGGCAGTCAGAGAGAGAGAGAGAGGGAAGCAGGCTCCCTGCCGAGCAGAGAGCCCGATGCGGGACTCGATCCCAGGACCCTGAGATCATGACCTGAGCTGAAGGCAGCGGCTTAACCCACTGAGCCACCCAGGCGCCCCCTGGCCCAAACTTTTTAAAAAGATTTTATTCACTTATTTGACACACAGAGAGCCAGAAAGCACAAGTTGGGGGAATGGCAGAGGGAGAAGGAGAAGCAGGCTCAGGGGAGCTGAGCAGGGAGGCAAATGTGTGGGACTCCATCCCAGGAGCCTGGGATTACCAACTGAGCCACCCAGGCGCCCCCTGGCTCCAACTTCCAAAGATGGTGTATGAGATACCTTTGGTAGGAAGGAATGAAGATCAGCAACTGTCCTTGATTCTGCTTCTCAGGAAGGCATTGTGATGTGGTGCCCAGAACTTTGGAGACAGACACACGCTTGGTGCCCTCCGGCTCTGCCACTAAAGCAACACCTTCCAGAGGGCAGCTGCAGGCACCGGGTGGCGTCACACAGGGTCAGACCCGGGAGGCACTCAGCCATGTACCCCTTCCACCATCCTGCTGGGGTTAAAAAAATTACCTATATATATAAAAAAAAAGAACCAGAATAGTGGGAATGAATGAAAGATAAAAGTTTCCTATGTAGTAGTGGTAGTTCTCTTGTAGTACTTTTTCTCTCTCTCTCTCTCTCTCTTTTTTTTTTTTTCTTTCTTGGTTTGTTTTCTGGGGAAGGGGCCTGCCATGTGGGTTTTCAGTCAATGATGTTCCCTGACTTAAGTCCTACCGCCCCCCTCAAGGGGGTGGGCTCTGAGGAAACTTTTTTTTTTTTTCAGGCTTTTGTTCTCTGGCGGTTTTTTGTTTGTTCACTTTTTTTTCTCACTTTGACCGCTTTTGATGTTTTTTGTAGTTTTAGAGGAAAACAAACCGCACCCTGATCTCCCTCTCAGAAAGAAGCCTCAGTCTGGCTGCAGAGCCCAAATAAGTTCCCCCTTGGCCACTGGCAGAGCAGGTTCCAAGTCGCTGTCCCTGGGGATGGAGGATCTTTTGCTTGTACCCAAAAGCACGGCAGCAGCAGCTTTGGGCACCTCTAGACCGCTAGAGAGGTTCCAAGCAGCAATCGCACACTGAGATTTTCCCGCTGGCCCGGGCTGGGAGTGCCCGGTCTTTCTGGGTCTAAGAGCGCCCACCTTACATGCACCAATTTCAGGGAAGGCAGAGGTTCGCGCGTGGGTCTCAGGCTCTGAGAATGGGGCACAGGTCCGAGAGCACCAGGCTGGGCCTTCGCGCACCTCTCTGGGGCGAGAGTTTGGTGCAGGCTCTGAAACAAGGGCGTGTATCAAAGGGCACCAGCTGGGCCTTTATACCTCTCTCAGGGGAGTATCTCAGGCTCTATAGCAGGACTCTTGCATTCTGCCTCCTGGTGTGGCTCCCATCCCCTCACAGGAAACGGACCCCATGCATTCTCCTTGCGCTGGCAGCTTAGGGACCAAGAGCTGGTTTCTCTGCCGCACTCTCTCTGCCTCAGTGCCAAGGGAGGCTGTCCTGGGACCAGGGACTTAAGCCCCTGTCCCTAGCCGCCCCGATTCCCACAATTTCCCCAGAGATGCTTTGCTCTTTTGGAGTGCTTTCAACCAGTCTCCGAGTTAATGCTGGTCCCCAGACGCAGGGCACTCTCGCTTGTATTGGGGTATTACTTTCCAACTGGTTGCCTCTGGCAGCTCCCTCCCCCTTTTGTTTATCTTCTGATATCAGTTCACAGTTCCCACTCCGCTTTACCTGCCCACTGGCTTCTTCTCCCCCTGTAGAGATCCAGACGTGTATAATTCTGATCTCAGGCTGATTTCATGGGTGATTGGAGTTCATGGATGATTGGTAGGTAATCAGCTCATTTTGGGGTACAAGTTGAAAAGACGCCTCCTACTTCCACGCCATTTTGTCCCCCCTCTTAACTTTTTTTTTTTTAATTTTATTTGACAGCACAAGTAGAGGGAGAGGATGAAAGAGAAGCAGGATCTGCACTGAGCATGGAGCCAGATGCAGGGCTGGATCCCAGGACCCTGGACAGATGCTGCACTGAGGGAGCCACCCAGACACCCTTTTAGACCTAGGATACAGGTAGGAGAAGCAAGCCAGGGGTTCCTTGGCCCAACACTAATGACCATGGCTCAGACAAATCCATCTTCCACTTCAGGCTTCCAGATACTCTGCGAAGGAGACATTCCCCTTCCTGTCCCTGAATGCTCTGCCAGTTCAAGGCAGATCCATGTTTCTGAGGGTTCCTCTTTGGTCATTCTGTCAGGGACAGCCAAGAGGGCTCCAAGCCTGTGTGGACCCCAGGCCTGGGGATCTCAGTCCTGAACTCTTTCCTCTGCCCTTGATGACCCCAGAATAGATCAATTCAGCAACTGTCAATCCATGCCAGGCCAGGGAACAAACACAGCAGTACACAAGATCAACTCGCCTTGGTCCCAGGAGCCTGGATTCCCCAAGGAGGGCTTCACCTGGTCTCTGAAGGGGATTCCAGGGGTTCCAAGATGGCCATGGGTGGAGCCCACCAGGTAGAGAGGCCCCTGGAGACTGTCCACTGGCACTGAGCAGACGGAAGATCCCCTCAGGCCTTCCCTCGCGGCTCCACTGTGCCCTGGGGAGAGAAAAGGGCCAGCCACACCGCACCGGGGCCGCAGCTCAGCCGCCCAGGAGCAGCAGCGGGCCTAGCCTGGAGCTCAAGCAGGGGCAGGGAGGCCTGGACTGGGCGGGGGACTGGGGTCCTGGAGTCAGCAGAAGAGCAGCGGGAACCAGCAGGGGGCGCAGCCAGCCCCCTCACCGGACAGGACAGAACAGGAGGCTGGGTGAGGGCGCAGGGTTTGCAGAGAGGCCTGCACCGCTGTTTGCAGCCCCCCACCCGCCACAGCCAGCGCCTGCCCCGCCCACCGCCTTCTGTGGGCCCAGCAAACTCACTGCGCAAGTAGCGCCTCCCGGGAAGGCAGGGGTTCTGGGCTGGCGGGGCAAGGCGCAGGGGAGTGCATTGGTGCCCCGCTGACTCAGGTACTGAGGGGCTGGGGAGGGGTAGGGGCGCTAGGCAGAGAGGGAGACTGGGGCCCTGCTTCCCGCTGCCACCTGCTTCTTCATCCAAGGGAGCGGGAGGGGGGCCTGGCGGACAGGTTCCTGGCGGCCTGGTGCTCCTACGCCCCATATCCCTTGCCCCACAGCCCTCGCTCCACTTCTCGGTATCCAGGGAACCCGTGGGGCCCTACTGACATCAAGGGGCCCAGCACCACTGGGCTCGTCTGGACCCCGGAGAGACGCCTGTGCTGACAGGCTTTTCTAGAACTTGATGGAAAATTTTGTCCCTCAGAATCGCCGGGCTCCCCAGCCTGAGAGGCGCTGGCTCTGCCCGCGCAGCCTGGGCCCCACTGGGCCCCCTCCACCTCAAGTTCCTTTTACCCAGGAGCCCCAGGATACCATTTTTTTCTGGCCCATGGACCCCTTTTCCCCACTCCCACCCCCACACCTCTACCTTGGGCCTGCAACCACCCTGGGATCACTTCCATCTCCGGCCCCCTACCCCACAGGTCCTTGTCCACCTCCAGGCCTGACCCCTGGCCCCTCTCACCTCTGGAGTTACTGAAACCCTTCCACTTGGGGGCCACTGGCATCTGTGATCCCAGACTCCCGGGACTCCCCTCCACCTTGGAGCTCCCTACCCTGTTTCCTCTAGGAACTGCTGTGCCTAGAGCACCGAAACCCCACATTCTCAAGCCAGCTGTCTTTGGGCCAAGGACTCAGGTATCCTCAGGGACCCTCCTTTCCGGGGCACATACTCCTCTCTGTGCAGGAGAGACCAGAGAGAGCAGGCTTGGGGATCCTTCACTCCAGCTGGATGGAGGGGCAGAAGCTGGGGTGTGTGTGAGGGGGTGCTCACAGGTTGCCTCCCTGGGTAAGGAGCTTCCAGGAGGAAACTTCAGAGTGAGGCTATGATGTGGAAGCCTCAGGAAGCACTGTCTGCACAGACTCCAGGCTCCTGGCTTGGGCAGTGGGCATTTAGTGGCCAGAGCCCTACAGGACCAACCCCGTCCAAACCCACCCCACCATGGCCGGCTTTTTTGTCTTGAATTTGCACAGCAACCTTTTCTCCAGTATGAAATTGAAAGCTTTGCTTTGGAAAGTTTTGTGTCCAGGAGGCTCCTCGGCATTCACTTACTTTATTTCCAGAGGCTAGTTGAGGAGGGTGGAGTCTTTGGGACCTTAACAGCAGGTCTCCTGATCCTTCCTGACTTCTTTTTTTTTTTTTTTTTTTTGATTTATTTATTTGAGAGAGGGAGAGAGAGATAAAGAGCACACCACAGAATACATGCAGGCACAGGTGAATGGGCCAGGTGAATGGACCTGTGCCAAAACAAAGAGTCAGATGCTCAACCAGCTGCAACCACCACCCCCCCGTCCACCTTTTACAGGTGGGTTACATCTACACACTGTTAGGCGCTTTGCCTGGACCCGGCTAGTCTTACAGCAGTCCTAGGACACTGTCTCTTGCCCAGTGTCTCTGGTCAGTACCAACCCATGCCTCAAGTGTGGGAATGACTTCTTCCTGACTCCTTTTTTTTTTTTTTAAGATTTTTTATTTTATTTTATTTATTTGACAGAGATAGATCACAAGTAGGCAGAGAGGCAGGCGGAGAGAGAGAGAGGAGGAAGCAGGCTCGCTGCTCAGCAGAGAGCCTGATGCGGGACTCGATCCCAGGACCCTGAGATCATGACCTGAGCCGAAGGCAGCGGCTTAACCCACTGAGCCACCCAGGCGCCCTTCCTGACTCCTTCTTAACTCCCTGTCCAGCCTGGGTTGCCCACCCTCCTCCAGGCTGTCCTAGTTGTATATATTGGATCTCTGTAGATAGTGGGCACCATCAGATCCTCACCTGTCGTGGCTGGCGCAACAAATCAACCAGGAACATGAGGGTAAGAGGATGAAGAAAAGAACTTGAGAAGCAAAGAGATGGGGGGCAGGAGGAGCACTGAGGAGGATGTCCAACAGTGCTAAGTTTATTCAAAGCCTTAAGGCCATATATATAGTGACATTACATCTGTGTTTAGTTAAGCAACTATGGTTCCTCATGACGCCAAATGGCTGATGCCAGTACAAATACAGCAAACCTGAAAGTAAATTATGGGTTGTACTAAGGCAGCAAGGACCAGCAACAAACTTTTTAGCCCAACCGAATTGTTCTCATTTGTTTAGTAAGCGTGTGGGAAGTCACGTAGGCGAGTGCACAACACATAGCACAGACTCTTGCCCAGTGCTACTGAACTTTTCCCGTCCTAAACCTTTTGTTAGGTTATTTGGACTTTAAAGGAGGCACAAGTCAGGGTCTGGTTTGGTTCTCATCTCAAGCCTTATTGCGGGCTCCCACACTCACCGAAATGAGAACATGGCTCAGGGTTATGGAGTGAATATACCCTTTAGGAAACATTAAAAGACATAGCATAACTGGTCCGGGGTCACCCAGCCTGTGAGAGGCATGGGTGAGATTCAGACTGCACTGGGTGCCACAGCCATTTTCAGCTCACCTTAGTGTCCAACCTGGTCCCAGAAGGTTCCTGCTCAGGACTTTGCTTTGTGCTGAGCTTGCCTTGCTTCCTGCCTTTGAAGCCATTTTCACAGTGTATCCCCAGCCCACCCTCTCACATTGAGCATCAGTGCTGCCTTGGCTGGCCTCTGTTGATCGTGCCATTCCTCTCAATCCCTCTGTTACCCCTCCGGCCCACTGTCCTACTGCCCTCTGTCCGGTGGGCCAAGTTCTGAGTTTCTTGCCTGCACTTCCTCTTAACTGTGCTCTGTTGAAATCCTCTCTAACAGGGAAGACCTGCTTATCAGAGCAGCTTGATTTGGAATCCATCTCCCCTGGAGGTCAGAGCTTCTGACCATCATGTCCCCAGCCTCAGCACTGGGGATGCCTGCCTAGCCTATTCTGGGTGCTCGTGGAGCTCTGGGATCTTGGAGAATATTTGCCATGAAAATAAGCATTTATACATAACACGGAAGAGAAGATTTGAGGAAATTGAGTGGGTGTCATCTGGTAATGTTTGTGTTAGGATGGTTCTGAAATTTCTGGGCCCTGAGTTACCAAGAACCCTAGGTTGCCCAGCTGGAAGGACCTCAGATAGATCAGCTGGGCTCCTCACCTCATTTGACAGATGGGAAGTTGAGGCCCAGAGCTTAGTGCCACAGAGCAGGAGTGAGGAGAGATGTTAGTGACAGGAAGAAACCATAGGGTAAGCACAAAGTGGCTGAGCCTGGGCTTTGTTTATGCAAATGAGTTGCTAAAACAGTGGGCCTGAGGCTGCTGACTCTATCTAGTGGCCAGCAAGAAGTAACACCAGCCCACACCTTCTGAGGTTTAACTCATGCCAGGAATGATTCTCAATGTTTTATTCGTGGGCACCTGGGTGGCTCAGTTGTTCAGCTGAGGTTATGCTCCCAGGGTGCAGGGATCTAATCCTCACCAGGCTTCCTGCTCAGTGGGAAGCCTGCTTCTCCCTTTCACACTCCCCCTGTGTGTGTTCCCTCTCATCCTGTCTCTCTCTCTCTGTCAAATAAATAATAAAATCTTAAAACAAGAACAACAACACCAAAATGCTTTATTTGCCTTAGGAGATAGGGTCTGTTATGGCTACCATTTTAATGCATGGAAATATGGGCACAGGGGAGCTAAAGGAGTCCAAGGTCACACAGCTTGCAAGTGGAGAAGCCAAGATTTGAACCCTGGGCAGCCTGCCTGCAGAAACTGTATTATTTTTTCCCCTTGTGTATGTCATTTTTAAAAACCTTTCCCTGAATTCTAACAGAGATGTGTAAACATTGTTAAGCATGTAGCTTATTGATCATCACAAAGCTTAGGTTCTGAAGCATTGCAGCAAGCTGGGGTGGGCTTTGATGTCAGAACTGGTTGGAATCCAGTTTCTGGTGCTGCATGATCTTAGGTGACTTACTCAGCCTCAGTTTCTGCACTGAGTTTGGCAGCCTTGTGATGAGTAGAGCGTGTGACAGTGCCTGGCGGGTGTTTAATAAATGGTTTTCTCTTCTTAATAATGAAAATTCTAAGTTGTGTTGGTTTTGTTAAGCAGTCCGAATACCTTCCTCATCGGTCAGTTGCCTGTCAGTCGCCTTGTAGGTACTTGTGATGAGTCACTTTGGTAAGTCACTATATATAGCTGAAACATTTGGGGGTAGTTGGGGAACACCCCCCACCTGCCCCCACTGCCCCTGCATTGAAAGTCTGTAATTTAAAATGTTCCACCTGTGCCTTTTTTTTTTTTTTAAACATAACCACTTTGGGACAGTGAAAGTTATATGTCTTCTCCTTAGGGTTGTGACGGAGCCTTTGGGGACCTGCAACAGCTTACTTCCAGTTTCTGTCTGGCATACTGATGGGCCAGAACTTATTTTAACAACATTCCATCACATTCCAGACACCTGGAAGGAGGAATATGTTGAACTTCTCGGAAATTATTTTTTGGAACTGTTTTTATCCTGAGGAATAACCCATTTAAAAATTGAATGACCTTTATGGTGGACTTTTCCACTCTACATAATGCAAACTGAAAAACTCGTTGTTTTCAGCTGCTTCTGCAGCAGTGGGAAGAGCAAGCCTGTGGGAGTCCTCCCCAGGTTGGCCCCAGCACAGAGCTGCATCATTCTACACACCCCTCATGCCTTGTCTCCTTGTCTGTGAGGTGGTAATGATGGTGCAGGGAGCTCCAGGGGTTGTCGTGAAGGTTACAGAGATGGGGGGTGTAAACTTTGAACAGTGTGCCCCACATAAAATGCAGATCTGGTGAGCAGAGGCAGCTGCTCACATTAATTGTTGATGCCAAGGCACTGGAGTTCCACAGCAGCCTATGCCTTTCTTTCCTGGGTCCTTTTTGTCTCAGCCACCACCTTAGAGAAAGTGACTCAGCAAGGCTGGTGCTTGTGGAGCCCTCTACAAAGCCAGCTAATTCACACGGGCGATGCCCTGGAGATAAGGGGGTTTTCCTGGGTGGTAGGACCCCATTTCAGAGGCTTAACTAGCCGGTTTCTCCTAACTGGTCCTGTCCTCCAGGGTCAAGATGAAGGCCTGCCAGGAGACTGGTGGTCTCACCAGAGTTTTCCACGGGAAGCATGAAGGACCCCATGGAGCCTTGTGCAGAATGACATGGGTGTTGGGGGGAGAACAGGGGGGACATCGCCTGTACCATCATGGGCAGGTCACTATATCTGGCTCACGCCGGCTTTCTTCCCATCTGGGAAATGGCAGAAGACCATGCTTTTTCACAGGAGGGATGAGGGTTTAGGGAGGTATTTGATGACTGTGTTGGGGCTGCATGAGTAACAGATTTGACGGAGGGGCCTTGGAGTCACAGACTTGGGTTCAGGCCCCTGCTGCTGCCACATAAAAGTAGATCGCTTGGGTAAGCCATGGACCTCAGTGTCCTCCTCTGTGCACTGTGGATAATACCTAGCATGTAGGTCTGTGAGGGGTACAAAATAGAAGGCCATATTAGGAGCTTAGAGCAGAGCCTGGTACTCACTAGATTGTAGTTTTATAAAGATACTCTGGCATCACTGGTGTTGCAGACCTGGTCCTACCCTCTGGAAACTTTGGCTGTGTGACAGATGGCTTATGAGGCCGTGGCTGACAGAAAGAAGTGGTGTCTGTCTTTTCTTAAGATTAAGGGTACAGAGGGGTGCCTGGTGGCTCAGTCGTTGAAGCATCCAACTCTTGGTTTCAGCTAAGGTCATGATCTCAGGGTGGTGGGATTGAGCCCTGAGGTGTGCTCTGCTCTCAGTGTAGAATCTTCTGGAGGTTCTATCTCCCTGTATTTGTGTGTGTATGCTCTCTCTGTATCTCTCTCTCTGTGTATCTCTCCCTAAAATAAATGAAGCTGTAAAAATAAATAAATACATACATGCATAAGTTAATTAATTATGGGTACAGAAATCAGTGATGGAGCTGGGCTGATGGGACGCTTGGCAGCAAAGACAGGTGCACCCTGCTTGAAGGCTCGGGGGTAGCTGCGGTGTCACCAGTGGTGATGGGGGTGTGAGGAAGTTGCCTCGTGCAGCATCCAGAGAGGAACTAAGATGGGGGGGTTCCAGGGAGTAAATGCCCATGGGTAGGAAGCATCTTCAGATGAATGTCAGAGGGTGTCCTCATGGATGGGGAGGCACCCTTTCTCCCTGAAGCTGCCCACGAGTGGAGGTGTGCCTGCTGGGGACATAACTAAATCATTGGGGTTTAGCCTCCTAAGCTGTTAATATATGAAGATGTGGCCAAGACCTTGTCTCACTGCTTTTTAAAGAGAAGTAAATTAAGCTGTTGTTTGGGATGGTGTTGTCTTCCAAAGGCTCATTCAGAGTCAGTGGCAGAGCTGCTGTGGCTTTCCAACTTGTCTTGAAAGCCTGGTCCAGGCAAGGGTGAGGGATATTCCCATCTCTTGGGGTCTCTTGCCCTCTCTGTTTATGGCAGAACGTGCTTTTGTGACTGGTAAATAAACAGGCATCCTGTGCAGATCCTTCAGCTCTTTGTGTGGCTTCTGTAGAGAAAATTCCCATTCACTGGGCACAGACCGTGGCTGGACGGGCGGTGTGGCGGGGCTCTCACTGAGCATTCTCCTTTCACGTAATCCCCGACAAGATATGAATTTTGTGGTGTTGCCACTTTCCTGCTGGCCAGGAGGGAAGTTGAGGCCCAGGAAAGTTACACTTTCTCGCTGTGGTAAGCGGCAGAGCCATGTCAGCCGGTCCAGGCCCTGGATTTCAGGTCTGTTTGCTGTGAGCATTTCCTCTTGTGTTTCCAGCTTTTGGCCTGTTTGACCTATCAAACTACTGATGGTGTATTGATAATTGTAATACTCTCGACATTGTGAAAGATTAGCTCTTCACTTTGTGCTAGAAATGTTTCTTGCTGTATTTTTCTTTTAATTAAAAAAAAAAAGTCAAAGTCCCACGTTTCTGCCCATTTGAATCTCCCTGAGTCTCCCTGTTGTGAAGTGGTTGGGTTTGGGGATTTCTAGGGCAGGGGTCTAGTTGGTGGTGGCTTTGCCTGGAGGAGCCCATGGCTCAGGACTTAGAGTGGGGACTGGAGCAGTGTGAACTGTGGCCTGAAAATGTGTTCATGTGTGCTGAGGTGGTGCCCAGATTCTTTTGGAGGATGAACTGAGGTTTTGATCAGTAGGTTAGAGAAACACTTGATGGAATAACACTGATAATTTTGTTTTTGTATTCAATCCTAATTTTGTGTTTTCGTTTTCGTGTAGTGCAGTGTGCTCTATGTTCTAAGAAAAAATTGGCAATCAATTCATACAGTATCATGATTTAATAATCCTTCCTCACTCACTGGGTCATATTTCAGGTTTTTATATGTAGTTTTTATATCTGTAGTTCTGTTTCTGAATTCTGCATTTTGATTCATTCCTTCATTTTTAAATTTCTTATTTTAAATATTTTATTTATTTGAGAGAGAGAGAGAGAATGAGCTAGGAGCAGGGGCAGAGGGAGAAGGAAAGGGAGACTCCTCACTGAGCATGGAGCCTGATGTGGGTCTCAGATCCCAGGTCTCTGAGATCAGGACCTGACCCAAAGGCAGATGCTTAACAGACTGAGCTACCCAGGTGCAGCCACATTCCTTCATATTTTTATTTTTACTCCAGTGCTGCACTGTTTGGCTGGTTGCTTCAGTTTCTGGGAGGGAGGGAGATGACCCCCTCCCCTGTTCTTCTAACAAGTTTGCTTTTGCTGCGTTGACTGGAGAAGGGCCAGGCTTCCTGAAGATGAGTAGGATGATTCAGTGACACCCAAAAGGCAGTGGCTATCATTGTTCCCACTGTGCTTCAACAACTTCACCCACTGACTCTTTGATGATGGCAGCCACCAGCAAATCTTCTGCAGAGGACTGCTGCCTTGGGATGCTTTCCTTGTGGTGCTGGACTTCATTCCCCCTGGCAGCCAGTACAGCTAGGATTAGAACCTAGGAAAAGTCCCATTAGAACCCAAGAAAGTGGGGTGCCTGGGTGGCTTAATCGATTGTCTGCCTTTGGCTCAGTTCATGGTCTTAGGGTCCTGAGATGAAACCCTGCACTAGTGTCCGTGCTGGCTGTGGAACCTACTTAAAATCAAACAAACAGAAATCAGCCCAAGAAAGTACCATCCTTTGTGTTGTTCTATACTGTGGATCAGATTTTATTTTTCTTTTCTTTTTTTTTTTCTTTCTACTTTCTTTTTAAAGATTATTTATTTGTCAGTGAGAGAGCACAAGCAGGGGGAGCAACAGGCAGAGGGAGAGGCAGGCTTCTGGTTGGGTAAGGGGTCTGATGCCGGACTTGATCCCAGGACCCTGTGATCATGACCTGAGTCATGTTAGGCTGCTGCCTAACAGACTGAGCCAACCAGGCATCCCCCAGGATCAGACTTCAATAACCCTACCAGATTTCTTTAGCTTTGACATTTTAAAGGACAATGAAAGCTAGCTAAACCTACACCAGGATTCTGCATCTGCTGGGGCTGTGCTGTCCGGGCCTATGTGCTTCCTGTTCTTCTAACCCCATCAATTCCACCCATGTTTTAGCCAGAGAACTGTAGGCAGGTGTGGGTGTGTCACTGAAAGCTTTGACTCATCATTCATACCTTTATTGTAAGCTTATAATCTTTCTTTTTTTCTTTTTTTTGGGTAAGATTTTATTGATTTGTTTGTTTATGAGAATGAATGGGGAGCAGAGGCAGAGGGAGAAGCAGACTCCCTGCTGAGCAGGAAGTCTGACATAGGGCAAGATCCCAGGATTATTTATGACCTGAGCCCAATGCAGATGCTTAACCGACTGAGCCACCCAGGCGCCTCTTTATTTTTTTTTTTATTGATTATCTGCCTTTCTGAGGCAGCGTTCTACCTGGGTTTTCATAACTCCACACTACGGTATTCTTCCACTAGTGTGGCCTGTTTTGAGGTAATTCCTATACATTCTGGCTATGCTGCTAAATGATGATATGATCTTGGACTCTTTTTTTTTTTTAACCTCTCTGAGCCTTGGTTTCCTCTGTGCTAATTTGGATAATATACCCTCTCTTGCAGATGTGTGGAGGGCCATGGCTGACTTGGATGCAGTTGGAGTCATCTCACGGCACATGGAATACACAATTTATCTTGCTTCCTGTCTTGATAACGACATCTTGGTTTTCATGCTGTCTTAGAACAAGTAGAACTTGACTTACATGTAAGTTGTAAATTCACGTACTTTTGACAGAGGTGTTATTTTAGTTTAGTTTAGTTTAGTTTAGTTTAAAGCAGGCTCCACACCCAGTGCAGAGCCCAGTGTGGAACTCAAACTCACCACCGTGAGATCAAGATCCGAGCTGAGATCAAGAGTTGGCCGCTCAACCAGCCTAGTCACCCAGGCATCCCTTCTGTTTATCATTTTTCAAAAAATGTGACACGTAACACTTTCTCTGCTTGGACCTGTCCTCACACCTGCTATGCTGGTCTGGGGGTCAGACGTGTAGCTGGTGTGGTGCTGGTGAAGTTGAGCAAGACAGTTGTTAAGTCTTTTTACCCTAATTGCTGTTGTCCTATTATTTCCTTTTTATCTTAAAGATTTTATTTTATATCGTGGTGATATATGCTAAAACTGTTGCTTCTGGTCCTGCATTAAAACTTGAATATGTAGGGCATTTTTTAAGGATTCATCCCTGGAGATACAGTATTTGTTTTTCTCTGTCTGACTTATTTTGCTTAGCACAATACCCTCTAGGTACATCCATACTGTTGTAAATATCAGGATCTCATCCTTTTTGATGGCTGAGTAATATACCATTGTGTGTATGTACCACTTTGTCTTCTGTTGCTGGACACTTGGGCTGCTTCCATATCTCGGCTATGGAAAAAAAATGCTGCAGTAGGCTTAGGGGTGCCTCTGTGCTTTCAGAATGTTGAGTCTGATGTGTCAACTGCCACAACAGTCGTGGCAACTCAGGAAGGGAGCCAGGTGCAGGAGGTAAGAGGAGGAGTGCAGCTTTAGGCAATCTGAGTTGAGGTGTCTGTTGGACGTGCAGGTGTAGGTTCTGGTTGGACAGTCAAAATGTAGGAATGGGTGCTTGGGGGAAGAGAGATGCAATCATGCTGTTGCCAAGGGATATATTCCTTGTAGAGAGAGTGACAGTTAAGGATTTAGGGTAATTCCTTCTTTTCTTGGGCAGATAAAGGGGAAGAATAAAGGAGTAGTGGATGGAAGGGGAGGGACGTGGCTTTGATGCCAGGAAGGCATTTTTGCACAGATGTCTAGAGAAGAGAGATTTCAAGGAATGAAATGTCAGCAATGTTCGATGATGTGAAAAGTTGCAAAGCAGCTTGATTAGGGGGTGGGCGTGGATCGAGGAGGTTGTCACTGAGTACTGAAAGAAAATGGGAGGTGAGTAGTGGAGTCCTAAGCCAGACAGAGAGATAGGGTGACTGGGCGTGAGACCATGGAGGTCACACACAAGAATAGCCTTTTAGAAAGTTTGATGGTAAAGACACAGACGATCATAACTCCAGACATAGCTTGGACAAGGGTGGGTTTTACAGGCTATGTTTACCTATTTGCAGGTTGACTGAAGGGAGATGACAGATGGTGCATGCTGCTGGATGTTGTGGGTTGAGATGGGATCAGGTATACAGAAAAGCACACAGAGAGGAGTGTATGGCTGCCCTGACTGCTTCTGTAGAACACAAGGCCAACATTAGGCATGGAGGGAATGGAACGTGGCTCAAGGAGATGTGCAGTCTCAGATACAGACCACATGGCTCAGAGTCTTACAGGGCTCTCCTTGCCTCTGCGTGGCCCCTCTCACAGGGTTTAAGTTTTGAAGAGTCCTTTTGTTTCTCTGGGTTTGGGGTGTGACTGGAGAGACATAGCAGAGAGCAAGGGCTGAGGAAAGACCAAGAGGGCAGGAACTCACAGAGGGGAGTCTACTACCCTCTCTGCCTTTTCTGGTATGGGCTCTCTCCTGATCTGGATGGACGGATGACCTGCCATTACTTCTTTTAAAAATGCATTTGGCTTTACCCTGCCAGAAAGCAACACATGTTTATTGAAGAATAGTGGGAAACCCCAGAGAAACTGAAGGAAGAAAATAAGCACTCAGCTGAAGACAACCATTCAAAAGTTCTGGCACCTTTTCCTCCCAACTTTCACTGAAGTTGAACAGATAAATGTATATATATGAAGTGATTTCTGGGAAAGACCAAAAAAAAAAAAAAAAGATTCCGACAACAAGAAAACAAAAAAGAGAACAAAGCAGAAGAAAACGGTGTTCATTTTCTTCCTGAGGCTGCCCTTCCTCGATACTGCTACTTGGTTTTACTACCTGCTTTTCTCCCTGGGCTTTCTTGACAAAACATGGTTCCACTACTTTTACCTTCTTCAAAGTGTTTGACAGAGTCGTTTGCTTTCAACATGGAGTTTGAGCAAAATGGACTATTGTTTTAAAATATTCTATCATGTGTGCTGTAATATCTCATCCTGGACATGATGCAAATGCTATGATCAAAAGAAGAGATGCTTTTAAAGTGATCACCAGAGTTGTGAAATTCATTGGCATGATCCTTCTTTTTTTTAAAAAAAGATTTTATTTATTTATTTGACAGACAGAGATCACAAGTAGGCAGAGAGGCAGGCAGAGAGAGGAGAAAGCAGGCTCCCTGCAGAGCAGAAAGCCCGATGCGGGGCTCGATCCCAGGACCCTGGGATCATGACCTGAGCTGAGGGCAGAGGCTTAACCCACTGAGCCACCCAGGCTCCCCGACATGATCCTTCTTTTGAGGGTCATAATTCGTTTAATTTTTTTTCTGCTCCAGTTTAACCTTCGCAGTCTTCAGTTGTTATGTGCACTAGACACAGTATTAGCAGTAGTGGCAGTAAAAATACTCCTGTCACCCTTTACAGGTACCATTTTACTAGCATCTCCTTACCACTGTAGCAGCTTTAAACCCTGTTTCCACCCTGTTCATTCCTTTAAATGCCTTTTCCTTAAAACCTTTTCTTAGTTTTTGGTGTTCTATAGCTTTACCACAAAATGTTTAATTGAAGATTTCTCATCTTGCTTGGTATCTGTGCATTTCCTGTATTTCTGGATTTATCATTTCTGTAATATCCTCAGCTGTTTTCTTCTGAAATTTTGACTCTGTCCTTCTGCTGTACATCCCAGGATTCTTATTTAAACCTCCCGTCTGTTGTTCGTGTCTCTCAAGCTGGCGTTCATCCTCTTCTCCTGCCTCCTTGTGTTGCATTCTGGGGAATGTCTTCACTTCTTGGTGCAGTGTTGTGAAGTCCTTCATTCGGGGCTCATCTACTGCCCCACCATTCTGGTGTGTTTTCTGTTGTGTTTTACGTCTCAGTGATGTTTGGTCCCTGTTTAACTTCCTTCAGTTCCATGTTCACACTTGGCCTGTTGCTTTTGATAGGCTCTTGATCCTTCTTCATTTTTAAACCTCTTTTGTGTTCTTAAACAATTAACATGTAACATTTTCTATTCTGTATCTGATCATTCCAGTGTCTAAAGTCTTCATTTTCCCTCAGTCTTCTGTCTCTCACAGTGGCCTCATTTCTTGCATGCTCTGTGAAGGGATTTTGAGACCAGATTTATTGGAACATAGATGTAATCTCTTTTAATTCTGTTTTTTGGTGTTTTTTTTTGTTTGTTTGTTTGTTTGTCTGTCTGTTTTTTCCTGGAGGGTTTGTCTTTCCTTTGCCAGGAGGCTGGGAGTGTTCTTGGTTGGGATCACTTTGGTTCCATTTGAGGGTCCTGGTTTATTAAGGAAATCTCAGGTTCAGTTCCCCCAACTTACCGTGTGGTGGGAATGGGACTGGAGGGCACAGGCCTGTAGAGATCCTGCAGTGAAAATGGCATTTGTTCTCTGGCACCCTGATTTGTTTCTCTTGGGCTTGTTGCTTACAGATCAGGTTTTGGCTCACTTGTTTCTGCCACCTCCCTCTTCCTGCTTCCTTTCCTACCATTTTCTAAGTCCTTTGCTAGTTTTCCAATGTCTTCTAAAGCCCAGAAATGTTTTGTGAATTCCATTTGCCATCACTAATTGCAAGTCTCATCCTGCAGCAGGAAGGCCAGAGCCAGGCACTGTAATGCTCTGCCTCCCACAGAGGAGATTTTAATACCCTCTCCTCGTGTTCAGAAATTCTAGATTGGAGATGGAGTTATGGATACATTACCATCTACAGAGGATTAGTTGCCTATATAATAGAACAAGTATGCATTATTCTAATCTTCCTAAAACTTCCATTTTGCATAATAAATATGAATGAATAAGGAACCCGCATTACTTTAGTTTATGCAGATGTTCTCTTTCTGTCTCTGGCTTTAGATGGTAGGTTGTCATTTGTATGGTTCATTCTGAAAATTGGGTAACTTCATTCTTATTTTCTACATGTTGGTGCCATATAAAGTGATGATTTATGGAGATTCAGAGGTAAATATTTATCAACATCTAAATAATTGGGGAAGGCTTCCTTTACAAAAGGTAGAATTATTAAGACCTGTTTAATCACAGAAGGGATATCCTGTAAAGCTAGCCCATAAATAAAAAGTGGATCAGAAGAAAGCAGAGAGAGGAGAGAATTTGGAAGGAGCACGTGGAGGGACACCTACTGCCTATCCCTGTAAGTCAGGGGCAATCCGGAAGGGAAACCTTGTTAAAGGAGGCAGTAGTGTTTAGATGTAATGAGCTACTGGAAACCTCACAGTGTTCTGGTGAATCAAGTGGTGTGCAATCAAGTCCGCAGCCCAGTTGAAGTTGTGGCTTCAGGCAGCAAGCGAGCAGGCCTTTCTGTCTGCCTTTATCTCCAGTGGGAGAGACTTGTCCTCCTTGAAGTCAGCCTCCAGACATCTTTTCCTGTCGCTACACATCTGTGCATCACTGAGAATTTCTGCGGTTGCTGCTTCATGGAGATGTTTGTCAGTTTTGGGTTTTGTTTGTTTTGTTTTGTTTTTTTACCGAGGTTCACTTGCTAACTTTTCTCTTCTCTTAAAAAAAATATATATTTAATCTAGGGGTGCCTGGGTGGCTCAGTGGGTTAAAGCCTCTGCCTTCGGCTCGGCTTGAAGGCATGATCCCAGGGTCCTGGGATTGAGCCCCACATCAGGCTCTCTGTTCAGCAGGGAGCCTGCTTCCCTTCCTCTCTCTCTGCCTGCCTCTCTGCCTATTTGTGATCTCTGTCTGCCAAATAAATAAATAAAATCTTTAAAAAATATATGTGTTTAATCTAGGGGCACCTGGGTGGCTAATTGGGTGGGTTAAGCCTGTCTCTTCAGCTCAGGTTATGATCTCAGGGTCCTGGGATTGAGTCCTGCATCATCAGGGAGCCCTCTTCCTCCTCCTCCTCTCTCTCTCTCTCTCTCTCTCTCTCTGCCTCTCTGCCTACTTGTGATCTCTCTCTGTCAAATAAATAAGTAAGTAAATAAATCTTTTAAAAATATATATATAATCTCTTCCAGGAAGAGATTATGCTGAGTGAAAAAAGTCAAGCAGAGAGAGTCAATTATCATATGGTTTCACTTATTTGTGGAGCATTACAAATAGCATGGTGGACAAGGGGAGATGGAGAGAAGGGAGTTGAGGGAAACTGGAAGGGGAGGTGAACCATGACAGACTATGGACTCTGAAAAATAATCTGAGGGTTTTGAAGGGGTAGGGGGTGGGAGGTTGGGGGAACCAGGTGGTGGGTATTAGAGAGGGCACGGATTGCATGGAGCACTGGGTGTGGTGCAAAAACAACGAATACTGTTACACTGAAAAAATATATATATATTTCATCTCTTATTACCATGTATTTTAAATGGTAGTGGGGATGATGGTGTGGGACCCCATGAAGTGAATTTACACTGCCATCTTGACCACAATATAAGTGTCGTACACAGCCGTCCTGTGTCCCCTTTCATTCTGAAATGGATTCTCTCTTCCCAGCTGTTATCAATAGAAGACAGGGGTCTTTGTTCTTGTAGGTGACTTGTCCAAGATCGCACAACTTTTGAGGTTTAACCTTTGGTCTGATTGTAGGACCCATTTTCTTTAACTCAGTGCCATGCAACCTACCATGTAGGACTCTCAATACTCTCCTGCTTTTGAAGCTGTAATCCACAGGCCACGTCTACCAGTGCATATCTATTTTTGTCTAGTTCACTCATTTATTGCACACATTTACTGGATGCCAGCTATGTGTTTCAGGCACCTTTCTAGGTGCTGGAGATATGGCAGTGGGCAAGTCAAACACAACCCCCTGCCCTCATTGAGCATGTTCCATTTCCTACTACTGGAAGCATCCACCAGGAACAATGGACTTATGCCAGAAGTCCAGCAATGATATGAGTTCCAGAAATTTCTGAATGGTTCTTTGTGGAAGTGATGATTTGGCGGCAGCCCTCAAGGTAGCTACCTGCACAGGCAAAAAAAAAAAAAAAAAAAAAAAAGGAGGGCTGGTGTAGAAATGCCTGATGAATGTGCTTCAAGGTCAAATAACTGAGCCAGGTCTTTAAGGTCTTATTTAGCTCTGAGATTTTTCAAGAACTTTCCATGATACATAAGCATATTATAGAAAAAACCCTATTCAAAGCACACTGTAAATTTGGAGGACGATTGTCTTTGCATTATTTTTGTGATTAAATGACAGTTGATGATACAGGCACTGTTGTAAGTCACTTATCCCTGTGCAAACACTTTGTGGTAAATTCTTTTATCATCCTTATTTTTCAGAGGTAGAGACTGATGCAAAGGGAGAAGTTTGGTGGTTCTCCACTGGCCACAGCTAAGCAAGCAAAAAGCAAAAAGCAGAGCCTGCATTGGAACCAGGCACTGTGGCTCCAGACCCCAACTCTTCACCCTTGGGCTTCTTGCAGCACGCCTGATTTCTTGTCACTAAGAACTTGGTGCAGGAGTTTAACGGTACCTTTAACTTCTAGTTTTTCTTTCTCAGAACTGAATCTGCATTGCAGTGCATCTCTGCATAAACATGTGTTTAATTTTGTCACCTTTAATTTTGTTTTTAGGTAAGATCTGAAGGAGTCAATCTGTTTCTTCTGTGGCTTCAAGCACTTCAGACAAACTTTGCAGAAGAGCAGGTGCTGATTTTTGCTTGCCTCGTGCCTGGTTTCCCAGCGATCATGTCATCCAGAGGGACCTGCATGGTGGAGACACTCATCAGTCCTAGCCCTGGTGTGGCGGATGGTGAGGAACATTTTAGCCAGCCTTACAGGTTGAAATGACTCTGGAAGTTCTCTTGAGGGATTCCTCAGCTTGTCATGATCCTGAATAGAACCCTTTATTTCGTAGATGGGTTTGGAGGAGGAATTATCCCCTGCTCTTGTTCACAGTAATGTCTTACAGACATTAGAATAGAAAGAATCCGAGCGTTTTTTATATGCAATGAGGACGGGAGACATTTACTGAAGTGGTGGAAACAGGAATGGAAGGGAGGACTCAGATGTTGGAAACAGCAGGAAGTGGAGACACATCATGTATCTGGAGTGTTTTCTTGGCTGTGAATGAAATTTAAATCTGCCATCCAAAACTACTATTTATTGTCCTCAGCATGATTGTTTCACGAGTGGACATTCATCTGCTCACCCAGCCCTGTATTTTCATGCCGCATTCATGGAAAGACAGTAGCTGCTTCCTGGGAAAGTCATGGCAACCATCTGTGTCCCATGAGTTTTTAAGGAACTTGCCAGTTAGGGCCAATGATTGATTAATGCACATCACTTTATTGCCCAAAGACAGGTATTTGATCCTTAGGCTGACCGAAGCAGAATTTGGCAGAGAGAAGAATAGTTTAGAGGGAGAGGTGGCTTCATGGGACTTTGTACCGTATTTCCAACCCCTTGATGCTCGCTGGCCTGGAGTGTCGCGTGAGCAGGTTCCAAAGGAGGGGCCAATGTATTTTAATGAAGGCCATTTTTTAAAAACCCTTTGAACGTTGGTGAAAGAACTCCTTTTTTCCCCCACTCTGGAGCAAAGATATATCCACAAGAATCACTCCACTCTTGCCGGCCATATCAGGGGAAAGGATCGCTGAGGACCAAACATGCTTTTTTCTTCAAGTACTATTGAACTGTATGGTTATTCAGGTAAAATCAAAATCTTGGATAATTCAGGAATGGTCTTTCTCTTGATAGGAAAGAGGAACCATTGCTTATTTTCTCCCAGCTCATCCATATTTTATATGTTTGCTTGTTTGTTTGTTTGTTTTTTGAGTTGACTCTTTATGATATTTCACTAGAACTTGAATATGTGCTATATCACATCAGCAAAGACCTGGCATACATAATATTTTGTGTGAGAGTGTATGTCAAGCAAACATTTCAGTTCTCCCATCTGCTTTCATATTACCATATTCACACAGAACACTTTACTTCTAACACTGTGGCTGAGGCTGTGGATTTTTCCCTCACCAGGCAACTCTGCAACACCAGCTGGGTGTCCTGTAGTTTTACTCAGCTTTGACACTGTCTGCCTTGATATGGCATCTGATCCCACAGGTTAAGGGCTCAGTCCCGTGAGACTGTTCCATCACATTCAGGTGCCAGTCATAAGTAGGAGGGGCCCAGGTTACCCACAACTTCTCTACAACTTGGCTACAAATCAGAGGTTCCTTCAACTCCTCCTCCGGTTCAACTGAGTGGCTCGCAGAACTCTGGGAAACATTTGTTTTCATTTGCAATTTATGAAAGATATGATAAAGGATACAGATGAACAGTCAGATGCAGAGACACAAAGGGCACAGTCTTGGAGGGTCCCAAGCACAGGAATGTCTATTCCTGTGGAGCTGGGTTTTATCCCCCTCCTGGTACCTGGATATGTTTACTTACCTGGAAGTTTCCTGAAACCCCTGCTATGAGGATTTTTTTTAAAGATTTTATTTATTTATCAAAGAGAGAGAGGGGGAGAGAGCGAGCACAGGCAGACAGAATGGCAGGCAGAGGCAGAGGGAGAAGCAGGCTCCCTGCTGAGCAAGGAGCCCGAAGTGGGACTAGATCCCAGGATGCTGGGATCATGACCTGAGCCGAAGGCAGCTGCTTAACCAACTGAGCCACCCAGGCGTCTCTGCTATGAGGATTTTTATGGAGGCTTCCTTACATAGATGTGCTCTGCTTTTAGCCCCCTCCCCTCTCTGGGGGAATGTAGGGGTTGGGGTGGGGGTGCCGAAGATTCTAAATTCTAATCATGGTGTGGTCTTCCTGGTGATGTGTCCCCACTGAGGAGCCATCTTGGAGCCCACCCAGAGTTGTGTTATTAGAACAAAATATTAAACTCAAATGGATGGAAGACCTCAATGTAAGATAGGAATTCTTGCCAGTTTTCTTAAGGTGATTCTTTCTCTCTGCTATCCCTCAAGATTCTGTCCTTGCCTCCCTTCCTGACTGCACTGTCCTATTGGGCAATCTTGCCTATTGGGCAGGTGGAATGGACCAGTAGGGTCAAAATGCACAGCTTCTAGAAGGCAAAGGGATACTCCAGTCTGCTCTCAGGACTTTGGAGTCTTTGTGTTTTTGGTGCTGGTGAAAGGAAATGAGAGAGGAGAGCAGACAAGAAAGAATGCTAAGTCATTAGAGAGAACTGGTAGGATAAAATACAGGCATGATGAGTAGAATGAGTTTAAAAACATGATACCATTGGGTGATTTTTTTAATACTCAGTAAGAATATTTTTAACAAAGTGAAATATTTTTGAAATATTTATTCTTAGCATAATTTGAGTTTTAAGATAGGATTACATTACATGATTGTCACCATTATTTGTCACCATGACTTTTTTTAAATTTTGGATAGGAATTTTAATAAGATAGCATTTTATTTCAGTAGACATTTAAGTTAAAATTTAAATGTATATATGTTCTTTCCCACATATTATCCAAAGGCTACAAATTAGAGTGGAAGAATAAGGAGAATCAAGGTACTTGTTTTAAAGTTCCTTTTACACTGTTTTGAAAATATTGTCTTCCTCATTTATTTCCATCATTTACCATGTTAGCAAAATCTACAAACTTGTACTTGGTAAGTACTGATTGGGCTGGGTATAGAGGATGTCCACAGGGAAGCTGCCATTCTCTTTCAAAGTGACCTTTGTTTATTTTTAAGCAAAATAGTCACTTTATTCTTATATTTAATGGTAACTTTATGGTAAGAGGTTTAAAGTGTCCTAATAAATGATTTTACCTATTTGTACAAACTATTTATTTGTACCTCAGGAAGACTGTGGCTCCTAAAATAATTCAACATGTGTCATGATTCTTCTTGGTATAATTATATTTAAAATTAAGTTTTAAAATTTTAATTTTTAATTGAAACTGTTTATTGAAGGCAGTGTTTATTTTCTCATGCAAAGATGTTGAAATAAACATTCTTGTTGAAGTCTTCTCTTAACGGTGTTGAGGTATGGTGACCCCAGACCCCAGACCTTGCCCAGTGGTGAGGCAGACCATCCCAGGCCATGCAACTGCCCAGAGTAGCCCTTCCTTATATCCTGGATCTTTCATCCACTACGTGCTACTTACAGCTTCTTATGGAGGGGCCAATATTTGGGCAACTGTGCAACCTAAGGGCAGTAAGCTCCAGAAAGGAAGGAAACATGAGGGAATTTCTAGTTTCACTGCTCAGGGTTTTTGGGTTTTTGTTTGTTTGTTTGTTTGTTTTCCCCTATGAAAAATGAAGGCTCACAGGACATAAGTATCCCTTTGATTGGTGCTGGGGTGGGGAAGCAAATTTTCTTCTCCCTATTATTGGAAAGCAGGCAAAATTAGTTAAAGTGAATAATCAGAAACAATTTGGGAGGGAAAGAGATCACAACAGGCATTAATCCATGTGGTGAATGTGGACTACTAATTCAGTTGTCTTTGGGTGTTTACTTACATACACACAAATGTGCATGCTTGGATCAGGGGAAAGCAGCAAAAACTTGATGCCTTTTGAAATATGTAGAAGTACTAACCTTTAGAGGTACCGGGCTGTGTATTTGTTAGCTATCTGTATATGGGTATTTTTTTCAGAACTTGATTCTGATTTGATAAAAACTCTATATTCACTGTGGAAAACATAGTATACTTTAATATATTGAAATTAAAGTTCTTTATTGAGAACTTGTCTGCCTCATGCAAGTGCCTCCAGGTATATAAAAGGTGGGAGGTCGGGGTACCAGGTGGTGGGTAATATAGAGGGCATGGATTGCATGGAGCACTGGGTGTGGTACAAAAACAATGAATACTGTTATGCTGAAAATAAAAAAAAAGAAAGTAAGAGAGATGGACATACAGCAAGTAGTAGCTCAAGTCCAATACCATGTAGCTTTTTGTATTGATTATGAAATTTAAAGGAGAAAGGGACTTTTTTTTAAATTATTCTATTTCTTTTCAGTGTTCCAGAATTCATTGTTTATGCACCACACCCAGTGCTTCATGCAATATGTGCCCTCCATAATACCCATCACCAGGCTCACCCAACCCCCTACCTGCCTCCCTTCTAAAGCCCTCAGTTTGCTTCTCAGAGTCCACAGTCTCTCTTGGTTTGTCTCCCCCACCAATTTCCCTCAACTCACTTCTCCCCTCAATCTCCCAATGTCCTCTGTGTTATTCCTTATGCTCCAGAAGTAAGAAACCATATGATAATTGACTCTGCTTGACTTATTTCACTCAGCATAATCTCTTCCAGTCCAGTTCATGTTGATACAAAAGTTGGGTATTCATTCTTTCTGATGGAGGCATAATAATCCATATTGTATATGGACCACATCTTTATCCATTCATCCATTGAAGGGCATCTTGGTTATTTCCACACTTTAGTGACTTTGGCCATTGCTGCTATGAACATTGGTGTACAGATGGCCCTTCTTTTCACTACATCTGTATCTTCTTGGTATATACCGAGTGCAGTTGCAGGGTCATAGGGCAGCTCCATTTTAATTTTTTTTTGAGGAATTTCCACACTGTTTCCCAATGTGGCTGCACCAAGAAAGGGACTTGTTATTAATTCTGTGGAGCTGGTCAAGTCTGACACTCAAAGATAAATTCTTTCAGACATAAAGTTGTTTATACTGATTCTATTCTTCAGATTCATCTACAAGGAAAAGGCTATAAAACTAAAGTCCCATGGATTTGATTAGGGTAGTATTGGGTGTTAAAGTACCTAAAATGATAAAGAATGTCTGTACATTCTTCTAGATTTGTTTCAGTCCTAAAATATTAAATTAGTTATAATGTATGTGAAAATATCCTTACTATTAGAATTGCTTATCCTTTCTCAAATTTTCTAGTGGCTTATTACTTAGTAGTTCCACCGCTGTATGCCATAGCTATAATAAGCAAGCAGTAACAGGAGTCACCATCCCACCTTTGTCAGGTCACAAGGCAGAATCAGAAACAAGTCTACCAAAAAATGTCATCCCTAATAATTTCCAGTACTTTAATTTTAAAGTTTTAGTTGATATTCATCCAATCAAATATATAGCTGAGATATATGTTTGTGAGAAATTGAACTGTTTAGGGTGGTGGCTTACACTCACTCCCCTAATCATGTATTCTGTTTCCTTCCAGAAATCCCCCATTTGAGACCAGCGCCAGTGTATGTACATTACTACAACTCAAGACAATGAAAACATTTATAGTATAAAAATTCCATACATGGCAATTCACATTGTTTTTATTAAATGGATTATAAATTTCTTTTTGGAAAAAAAGTATCTAGCTATAATCCAAAACACTCAAAATCGAGTTGCTGTACTGCCCCAAATCATACAGGTATGTCATTCATCTTTTTCTTATATTTTACATAGGTAAAAGTACACTAACACATACCAAAGTAATTGACTCATAGGGGTTTTGGTTCCTAAAGGATGCTGGTTCTAGGTATTATGTTTGTGGATGGGCTCTCTCTCTGTTGCTGAGGTGTCAGAGGGACTTCTGAGATAGCACTTGGCATGCTCTGCTGACATTGCCATGACAAGGTGATCTTGGGGGCCAGGGAGATGTTTGAGAACATGGTGTTGTGTGCAGTCTCCTGGACCCTCTCATTTTCCCTCCTTTGCTCAAGAGCCAGTGACATCAGAGCATAAGACCAGGGGCCTGTGTTGCCTTCACCCATCCCCAGCACCAGGCAGGCCCTCAAGAATCATGTAGGTGGGCTGTGGGAAGGACCTATTCGACTGCCAAGTGCCTCTTGGCATCTCAGAGGGAGCAGTGGAAGAGCATCTCAGGATTTTGAGGTGCCATGATGGAATGCCTGGAAGAAAAGGCAGACTCTCTTTCGAAGGCTTTCAGTGAAGACCTCTTTCTGTGTGGGGCCCATGGTATACCTTCCCTCTCTTGTGGTCCTTGGTCATAGAGAAATGGGCTTTCCCAGCAGGTTGAGCTTCTTAGAGACTTTGCTGTGTAAGGAAGGACAACTTGGGGAGGTTTGAGAGGGGCTGCTTCATGGCAGGGGCCTGCTTTTATGCACAAAGCATGGTCCCCTTAGAGCAGCTTCGCTGATGCCCCAGAGTTCCCAAAAGTGTGACTAGGCCTGAGCTGCAAGAGTTCACACACCTGAGTGGCAGGTAGCATCTTGGTGGAGGAGCACCAAACTGAGGTCCAGAGCACATGTCCTCATTGATTAAGAACTGACTACAGAGCTAGACAAACTTATTGTCAAGAAGTCTGAGGGGGATACAGTTACAGTAAAGAGCAGCAAAATACTTACTGAAGATTTTGAAAGGGAGCTTTGGGGTGCGTGGATGGCTCAGTTGGTTAAATGTCTGCCAGAGATCAAACCCTGTGGTGGGGGGTGGGGAGTCCCTGCTAAGTGAGGAGTCTGCTTCTCCCTCTCCCTTTCCCTCTGCCACTCTCCCTGTCTGTGCTCACTTTCTCTCTGTCTCTCTGTGTCAAATAAATTTTATAATCTTTTAAAACATAAAAATACAAGAAAGATTTGAAACTTAAATTCACTAGTTGTAACATGTAATAGGAACCCTGTAAACAGTAATGATCACTGCTGAGAACAAAATTGATTTTTTAAAGATTTTATTTATTTGGCAGAGAGAGATCCCAAGTAGGCAGAAAGGCAAGCAGAGAGAGAGGAGGAAGCAGGCTCCCCACTGAGCAGTGAGCCCAATGCAGGACTCGATCCCAGGACCCTGAGATCATGACCTGAGCTGAAGGCAGTGGCTTAACCCACTGAGCCACCCAGGTGCCCCACAAAATTGATTTTCCAAAGGAATATCCCAGAACACTGAGGAAAATTTCAAAGAGATGGAAATGAGAAACGAATAAGTAAGATCTGAGGTCAGGTCCAAATCTACCTTGCAAGTACCCTGAGGACAAAAGGAGAAAATAACAGAAGTTAAAACTGAACTAATGCAGCATTTACTTGAGCTGAAAAACAGTCATGCCTTCAGTTCATAAAGCCTTCAAGTCCCAGGGAGAATTAGCTGAACAGACTCAAACCAAAACAGACGTAAACCTATTTGACTTTCAGGGACTAAAGTCTAAACTCTAAAACTGTCAGAGTTCCAAACAGAAACCACCAGTTCCTTCTAGAAAATGAGACAGAGTATCATTGAATATTGACTTTAAGCTCTATCCCTCAGAGCTGAAAGAACTCTCTTTCTTAGAATCTTGCTTCCTATCAAATATGTAAGCAGATGTCAGATTGATTAACCTTGTAAATTGGTTTAAGTTCTAACTCTACAAACAAAATGATAAAGAACTTGGAGACAATCTAGGGGCATGTAAAAATTTGGGAAGTGGTAGACTACCTTAGGTAGAGATAAGACCCACAGGCCATAGAAGAAATGACATGCCACTTTATTTTAAAAATTTGGAAAAGATTTGTATATTAAAAAAGAGTAAAGCTGCATGTGGGCAACAGGCTGTGAAAAGCATCTGTAACATCAGCTGTTCAAGGAGTTCATGTCTCTGACGTGCCTACAAATTGAGAAGAAGACAAACAGTCCGATTGAAAAACAGACCAAATGAGAGGAAGGAGAAGTTCATGGAAAAGGAAACAGAAATGACCCCGATTTTATAGTGAGCCAGGGAACACCATTAGTTCTGGACCATGTTGAGACACCTTTATTCACTCACCCTATAGACAAAAACTAAAAATCATCAGGTAGACAAAAATTTGCATGAAATCATATATAAGAAACTCAGCCCCACTCTTTGATAAATTTTACGGTCTATTTTGTGTGATTGTTAAGTCAATTCAAAACAATCTGTTTAGAGACTCTGACTGTTCCCTACTTGGTTACAAATTTTCAGGGAACCATCACCGTATTTATTGAGAATAATTTCCTCATTCTTGAAAAATACATTTGAGTGATGAAAAATAGCAAGAATAACAGTATAGCCACAAATTCAAGGTTCTAGTTTTCCCCCCGCCCTTAGTGGGAAAGGAAACTTTTCACACATGTGAGTCATCTACTTTTATTATCTGGATTTCTTAGTTTCCGTAAAGTCTGACCTCCTGAATCAGTTTGGATGGTTGTCTCATCCTAACTCAAACTGTATTAAAGATTAAAAAAAAACAAACAAAAAAAAACAAAAAAAAAACCTTCAATCTCATGAAGAAGCAGCTCATGGCAGTGCTTGCAGAGAATGTGTTTTATTCACACTATCTCCATGATTTTCTCCATTTTTCCCTACTCTGCCCTTTCCCTCTGGCCAGTTTGTCTTCCACCCCCTGCTGACTGTGTGATGGCTGCCCGCAGTGGGGGCACTGCTTTTCTTGTTCACATTCAGAGACAACCCAGATATTTCTGTAAAGCCCTTCCCGTTTGTGTGTGGGGGACAACCTAGGTTACTGTCTCTCATAGAACAGTAACAAGGCACTGACTGTCGTGCAGCTGGCTGTGTGAATGGCCCAGGAGGAACATGACTGGCTTCCATGACAGACCCCTTCCCTGTAGTGTGGATGGGGCCAGCTTCCTGTGAGTCACCTGGGCTGCAGTGGAGGAGGCACACAGTGCACTGGGGTTCAGGGAGGGGGAGGGAGGAAGGATGCTGGCAGTCAACTCTCCAGATCCAGTACTACCACACCCTGAAGATAGTCCTACCTAGCAATGGTCCCTGCCATTGTACAGACTCAATATGTCTCAGTGAGTTCTTCTAGTAGTTTTTAGTGCCACTGTAGCAAATGACAAATTCTCAGTGGCTTGAAACAACACAAATTGATTATCTTGCAGTTCTGGAGGTCAGAAGTTCAAAAATCAGTCTCAGTGTGGTAAAATCGGGGTGTTAGCAGCCTGTGTTCCTTCTGGAGGCTCTAGAGGAGAATCCACTTTCTTGCCTTGTCCTGCTTCTAAAGCTGCCTGCATTCCCTGACTTGTGGCTCTTCATTGCACCACCTTTTATCCCTCTGTTTCCAACTTCACATTGCCTTCTGATTCTGATCCTCCTGTCTCCTTATGGATCCTCATGATTACATTGGGACCACCGAGGTAATCCAGGATAATCTCTCCCCCCTCACACCTTAATTTAATCATGCTTGCTAAATCCCATTTGCCAGGTAAGGTAAAGTACTCAGAGCTTCTTGGGCTCAGGATATGGTCATCTTTGGGGCAGTCGCTATTCAGCTGGTCAGTTGCCTCCTGTGCTCCCTTTTATGCCTCACACCTCATCTCACATGTGTCTGCTGTGTTCCTCTCTTCATCTGCATTGCAAATGAGAAATGCAGCAATTTAAACCATTGAATATTAGATTTTGGAGATAGTTGCAGGAATAAGAGCACATATAATTTTATTTGTGTCCTAAAAGTTTTTGTTTGGAATTTTAAATTTTATCTAATTGTCCCTAGGTAAATTAAATATGATTCAATCAGTTGATCTGAAAAATCTTTTCAAAGAGTATACCGCTGTTGTAAAGGCCCTTCAAAACAGTATTTTGAGTGCTGTTTCCAAATGAAGTTTACACTTTCACCCTTATCACTGTATTAAAGGTCATGTTGGAGGGTTTTGTGTGTGTGTGCTTTTTTCCAAAGTGAACTTGCTTCTCTATCTAAAACTAATACCTCTAACAGTATTTTTCACCAGGGAGGAGAGGAATTAGTGTATCTTCTAGACTAAGTTTTCTTTCCACGTGAAGAATCTGTTAGGACTAATATTCATGGGAGAAGGAAAAGACAGTAGCTCTTACACCCCATATACTATGTTGACAACAACAGTATAAGCCTGACCAAAGCTGTACATCTTGGTGCATCATTTCAGCTGAAACGTGTTCAGTGAAGTATGATTTATTCCTTAGTAATTCATTTTTGTGTGAGATAAAAGTACATCAACAGAAATTAGGGAAAGCAGAGTGGTAATTTTAAAATTTCATCATTGACTGTTTTTTTTTACCAGTTCTATAAGCACATTAATTGATATTAAAACCCATAAAAGCTCATTTGGAAATGAAAAAGAAAGTTTGAGGTGGTATTGATTTTTTAACGATATTTGTATTTATTTGTATGATTACGCTTAGTTACACTTTGATTGAGTCCGAATGTGCCCTTCAACAATAATCCATGGGCTCTGGGTTTCCTGAAGTTGTATGTCATGGGGTGAACAGTTAGAAAAAGTGAATCCCACCAATTGACAACCCTATGGGGGTTTATATATTACACAAACACATTTGTTTGTTGACTGCCACTCCAGTACTTTCTGTGTCCTAGAGCTCCACCCACGTGGTGCAGGCTGCCCCCATCTGTGCTGGAGAATCATGACGGGGCATTCAGTGGCCTTAGGCATCCCCAGAGAGCTGCAGTTGCATCCTCTCATTTCCCACCTAGTTTGTGGGCATCCCCCTTTAACTTGACCCTGACAGTGGACAGGTCTCAGTATGAGCTGTCTGTGGGAAGAAACAAGATGTTGGGGGGGCAGCGGTAGTTGTTGATGGGAAGTTTTAAGTGTCAGGTTGTATCTTGCAATTTTCTGAACCCTGGCAGTGCAGGCCTGGGCCAACCTGGTATGTCTGTTTCCCCAACCAAATCTTCCTCATGTGCCCAAGAAGTGAAACCATATTTGCATTTGCCACCAGAATCAACTAATACTAAATAATAGTTGAGAATTCCAGCTTGATTATAGTGAGTGGAAAATGGACCTCTCTCTGGTTAATTCTTACATATGATTTTACTGTTCATCTTCATAAAAGGGATAAGAAATGAGGAAACGTGGATTATCAGTTTGTTTTCACTCTCATCACTCACTGCAGTTATAATTTTCAAAATACCAAGATGTTTTTCAAAAGTAGTTGTTTTTTTTTGTTTTTTTTTGTTTTTGTTTCTGTTTTGTTTTGTTTTGTTTTTGTGGAGGGAGTAGGGACTAAGACTAAGGAAAGCATTGTTCTATCAAGAGAAGTCATTTTCAATTTATGGTATGATGGGAAATCCATCTCATATGTCCTATTTGGATAACAGAGCTCACTTTTAATTTTTTTAAACTTCCTTTGATTTTTTAATTGAATTATAGCTGACCCACAATGTTGCATTCGTTTCAGATATAAAACAACAAGATTTGACAAGTCTGTATGTTATGCTGTGCTCGCCGTACTGTACCACCAACCATATTCCCTATGCTGTGCCTTTCGTCCTGCAACTTATTAATTTTTTAACTGGAAGCCTGTTATCTCCCACTGTATTTCACGCATTTTGCCTGTCCACCCGCTGCCTCCTCTTTGGAAACGATCAATTTGTTCTCTGTAGTTATGGGTCTCTTTCTGTTTTTCTGTGTGTTCAGAGAACTTTTTAAGATAACTTGGTGCCTTTAAACATATTCCTTGATTTACATTATTTTGGATACGTATTTGCCATGTTACCCAATTAGTTATGTAATGACTTCAAAATTTGGGGGCTTAAAACAACCCTTTTGTCATATTACATATGTTTTGGGGGTCAGAAATTAGGGCAGGATCTCATGGGGCAATTTTTATGCTTAATATGGCATTAACTGAGGTCAGTGGGTGGTGGCCTTCAGCAGGCGGCGGCTTGGTCTAGAGGATTCAGGATGACTTTATGCACATGCCTGTCACTTTGATGGGTACAGTTGGGAGATGAGGCTCAGATGGCCCTCCACTTCTGTGCAGTCTTTGTAACAAGGTTGTTGGACTTATTTCCTGTCCACTAGGAGCTCCAATAGCAAATGTTCCAAGAGAGGGGTTCCTTTTGGACTTGGGCCTGAAACTGACACGTTTATTTCACTGTTTAACACAGTCACATAGCCCATGTGAATCAAAGGGAATGGGGAGTCATAGGATTTGTGATCATTTTTTTTAACGTGCTACATAGGTTCATATGTGCATTTTTTCCCATTTCTCTGACCTGTGGGAAAATGGAAGTTATTGATCAAAGAGTCACAGGTTATCAAGCTGTATGAGAGACTTCAGACTTAATCCAACCTCCATACTTTATAGATTAAAGAATATATATGTAGGTGCACATGTACATCTCCATATCAGTTATTATATATACACTTGTATATCACTAAAAATGGTATCTGTGGATTAGCCAATTCTTCTATCTTCATAGGAATGAAAAGGACTCGTCATTCCCCGGCAAATCTGAAGAAAGAAGCCAGAGCAAGAGTAAGGGAGAAAGAGTGAGAGGAGCATCTGATGGGATAGGATTTCTTACAAAAGGACTCCTGAAGTGACCAGAGAAAACAGACCAACAGAAAAGGGCAGACTTTGACCAAGCGGTGCTCAACGACGTGAATATCCACATGGAACAGAAGAGGTTTTAACGCTATTCCCTACTGATGTAGCCTACATACTAAAGAGGACATCAGAAGTTTTCTGGAAGATACCATAGAAAACCATTTTGAGGACCTGGGGGCGGTGGCAGAGATGAGTGGAACAGAACACCAAAAACAGGAAGCCCAAGAAAGCTTGGGTGCCGCTTCCAGATGGCGACGAGAGAAGAATTAGGCACGAACCAGTCAGCTGGAAAAGACTGGGAGCAGGGGACAACAGTGGAAAAGGATGGCTGCCAAGAGCAACTCCACAGTCTCACTTTTATTGGATAGAAAACAATAGCCAATAGAAGGATTGAGGAAGGTCAAATGTTAATCCCATCTTGCTGACAAGCAAGAAGGAGGATAAAGTTTATAGTTAAACAAGCACATTGAAAGAACTCTTCTAACTAACAACAGGCACTTCTGGGAAGAGAAAGGCTCTATGGCGGATAAGGGAGGCAGGCGGTTTTCATTCCACCCTGAGCTAACCTGTCGTTCCCGGGTGCTCCTCTTTCCTGAAGCAGGCGGCATTCTGCCCTGGGCCGGCCGGGCTTCCAGCCAGCCAAGCTTCTGTGAGGGGGCTGCATTCCGCCATGAGCAAGCGAGGTATCCCCCGCTGCCCAGCTTCTGTGAAGGGGCGGTGTTCCGCCCTGAGCAAGCTGGGCATCCCCAACTATAAGTGCTACCATTTTACTTAAAACTGTGAAATTTGGTCAGATTTAAATTTCAATTTATGTTAAAACATTCTGTAAACTGTGTTAAACTTTGACATTTGTTCCCTCTGTTCAGTGAATAACACTATATCATATTCTGAAAAATACGCTAATTTTCATTTTGAAAAATATCCCTTTTTCCTCTTATGGTAATTATTAATATGAATTAATAGTAGAATTTGATATGGTTCCATATGCCCATAAATACTTTATTGTATATTATCAAATTTAATAATGAATATAATGTACTTTTTGGACAATTTTTAAAGACCAGTCTACTCTTAAAACAAAAAAATGGAGACGCACTTCTTTAGTTTACACAAATTTCATTTTATTATATATAACCACAGATAAATTTCAACAAATCATAATTTATTAAAATTATGTCTACTTAAAAATCTCATAGAAGAGTAAAACCATCAAAAATAATAATAAACACACACAACACACACACATCACCCATGTATTGGCAAATTATAATTGCTGTAACAATACATTAGGCATTCCACTGTTAAGGGCTATCAAAATTTCCATCAGTGACAAAAAGATTTGTATCCAAATGGACTGATTTTCCAGAATCCAAGAAAAAGTCTCCTAGGGTTTATTTAAAGATAAATATTTGAACAAATACTTCTTAAATTTAGGAAATTCAGAACATACGATTAAAGAATATTTGCAGTGCAGACTATATTCAATCCTTCCTTCAAAATGTGCCTTTGAGTACATAATTCTGTTTTCTCTATCTTAATTGAGCTGTCCTCCAAGGAAGTTTTCTAAAATGTGTGTCTCTCAGGGCGCCTAGGTGGCTCAGTGGTTAAGCCGCTGCCTTCGGCTCAGGTCATGATCTCAGGGTCCTGGGATCGAGTCCTGCATCAGGCTCTCTGCTTAGCAGGGAGCCTGCTTCCGTCTCTCTCTCTCTGCCTGCCTCTCTGTCTACTGTGATCTCTCTCTGTCAAATAAATAAATAAAATCTTTAAAAAAAAATGTGTGTCTCTGTGTGATAAATGTTCTAAGACCTAACATGCTTCATTGTATTTTTACTGTGCTCTCAAATTTAATCAATAATTTGGCTTGATGTATAATATCTAGTTTCAAATATCTTTTCCATCTATACAAACACCCAGCTGTCTCCTTTATATGCTATTACTATTGAGAATTCTGCTGTCAGTATTATTCTTGTACATTTTAGGTGATCTGTTCTTCTCTTGGGCATCATTTATGCTCTTCTCTGTTTTTGATATTCTTTTTTTTTTTTAAAGATCTTATTTATTTATTTGACAGAGAGAAATCACAAGTAGTCAGAGAGGCAGGCAGAGAGAGAGAGAGAGGGAAGCAGGCTCCCCGCTGAGCAGAGAGCCCGACGCGGGACTCGATCCCAGGACCCTGAGATCATGACCTGAGCCGAAAGCAGTGGCTTAACCCACTGAGCCACCCAGGCGCCCCTGTTTTTGATATTCTTAAAACTCACCATAATGTATATGAGTGGTTTTGTGTGTGTGTGTGTGTGGTTTTTGTTTTGTTTTGTTTCTGATTTCTCATGTTTGGCATCATTTTAAGTCTGGTATCTTTTATCTTTCTTTAATTCTCCAAAATTTATCTCAGTACTTATTTAAATATTTTCTTTATTTTTTTTTCTCTTCTGCTGCATTTGGGCAGAAGTCATTAATTTGTTTGTTTGTTTGTTTTTCCCAACTCATTTATTCATTTTAAAGCTATATTCATCTTAGTCTCCATTTATTGTATTCTTTATTTCAACAATTTTTACTTAATTTATATTCACGGTATAGTATCTTTTCTTTGTATATGTATATCATTATTTTATCATATACTTTTAAGCTATTTTTAAAAATATTTTACTTATTTATTTGACAGTGAGAGATCACAAGTAGGCAGAGAGGCGGGCAGAGAGAGAGGAAGGGAAGCAGGCTACCTGCTGAGCAGAAAGCCCGATGTGGGGCTTGATCCCAGGACCCTGAGATCATGACCTGAACCGAAGGCAGCGGCTTAACCCACTGAGCCACCCAGACGCCCCTTTTAAGCTATTTTTTAAAAGTACAGTCATTCCTTTTTTTTTTTTTTTTAAGATTTTCTTTATTTATTTGACAGAGAGAGATCACAAGTAGATGGAGGGCAGGCAGAGAGAGAGAGAGAGAGAGAGAGGTAAGCTGACTCCCTGCTGAGCAGAGAGCCTGATGCAGGACTTGATCCCAGGACCCTGAGATCATGACCTGAGCTGAAGGCAGTGGCTTAATCCACTGCGCCACCTAGGCGCCCCTAAGGTATTTTTTTAATTCCTGTTCTAATAACACTTGGATTGCCATATAAAGTTAACCGCATCATCTTTTTTAGGTAAGTAATTGTACTTTTTATATGCATAGTTATTTTAGTCCATGAGTTCAGCTCCTCTTCGGATCATCAAATCTCTGTAAAGTCTGGGTATGCTAGGATTTTCTAAGCAACAATAAAATACATTGAAACCTGGTAGCTTAATTATAATAATGTTTTCTTTCTCAATCATTCACAATAGTATTACATTCTGAGTAGCTTCCTTCTATTTTGCAGCTATAGTGTTTGGAAAAACTTGAATTGTGATATCACTGTGATAATGTGAATTAGTCAGGGTTTTTCAGAGAATCGGGAAGAGAAAAAAGGGAAGATATTCTCCAGGGCCAACTCTAGAAGTGACTATTAAAACATCTGTCCAAATTCAATTGAACAAAACTCAGAAATGCCATCTCCAGTGAAATACAAAGAAGATTATATATAGTTCTGGGCACACACATCTCATTTGACCCAATTATGTACATCAATGAAAGACTGAAGGCCAATCACCACTCCATGGGAGAATTTAAAAATAAATTTACTAATGAGGCCAAGAATTCAGAATCACAAATACTTCAGAACTAATAATAACTGCCTTCACTTGATGTTATTCTATAAGATAAATCCTACGATCAAGTTTCAATTTTAAATTCTTACAATTTTAAATTCTTAAATCCTTATGAAGAAGCATCATTTGGAGGGAGCAGTTTTCATAATTTATCATCCATCAACCTTTTTTTAAAAGATTTTATTTATTTATTGGACACAGAGAGAGAGAAAGAGAAAGAGAGAGAGATCACAAGTAAGCAGAGAGGCAGGCAAGCAGGGAGGGAAGCAGGCTTCCTTTTGAGCAGAGTCCGATGTGGGGCTGGATCCCAGGACCCAGAGACCATGACTTGAGATGAAGGCAGAGGCTTAACCCACCACCCACGTGATGAGAGAGCCACTCAGGTGCCCCTCATCCATCAGTCTTAATTGTTTGGAGGAAAATGTGTGGAGGAATAATGCCTTAGGGAGCTAATCTCTCTAAAGAATTTTCAAGTCTTTACCCCTTCAAGGTTTTTGTACAGTTCTGATAGCCTCTAAACATCCAGCTGATTTCTACAGTGACAGGCCTGTTGAAACCTGTCTTCAAACCAGGAATAGAGCTTGAAACATACCAGTCAAGAGCAACTTTGAGTCTTTTAAGGAATTTATCATCATTTCTTTGTTTTTGGTTAATATCTGAAATAGTTCCATATTACACTTGCATAATTTCTCCAGAGCTGACTTTGAAGGAGGCATTCAGTTCCAGCTAGTTCCATATTTTGGCAAGAACTATAATTCTATATATATATATAAAAACATATTTTAGGGCGCCTGGGTGGCTCAGTGGGTTAAAATCTCTGCCTTCGGCTCAGGTCATGATTCCAGGTTCCTGGGATTGAGTCCCACAGTGGGCTCTCTTCTCAGCAGGGAGCCTGCTTCCATTCCTCTCTCTCTGGCTGCCTCTCTGCCTTCCTGTGATCTCTGTCAAGTAAATAAATAAAATTTTTAAAAAAACATATTTTATACCAGTTATTCATGTTTATTAACTAAGATATCACAATACAAATAATACAAACAGTTGCTCTTTTAATACTTTCAACCAAGATCAAAAAATATGTCATATTTTCTCCAAAAATTTTATATCATCTGATAGGTCAGATATATATAAAATTACTTTTAAAGTTTTAAAAATATTATCAAATATTTTCATTTAAATGCAAATTTGAAAAAAAATCTACTTTTCCAAACACGACTTTTTATCCTATTTTTTTGAATTTTGTCAACAACTGATAACATGTTTAGTGAGACTATAAATGTTAGATCGAAAAAAATGATTAATACATGTAGGTTTAAATTATTATGTTCCATTAAAAATGATTTAGTCTTTGATGAACATCTGTTTGGTAATATGTTGTAGCCAGATATAGTAAATTAATGATATATATAAAATTATAGGGAAATGACTCCTTCCGTTCCATTATGAGTAGAGCTTTTAAAATGCTATTTGTCACAACCTGTCATCTTGTCATTATGTAGCATTATGTAACATTTAAAAAATGTATACTCTTCACTTCGAAGTCTTTTAGAAATCTAAAATATGACTTTCTATGGTTTGTGTTTCCATATTCCTTTATTGCCAGTTTGAACAAATCCACATGCTTGGATTCAAAAGTAATAAATTTCTCTTATTTGGAAAAATGATGTTTATTTTTGTTCTCTTACCCTTCGCAGGTGGTTTCATTTTAGCACACTTCAGAGTTATAATTTCATGCTTATTAAAAACATTTATTATGATCTACGTAGATGAATGAAAATTTTATTTTATTAAATTATTTGACAAAAAAATCTGTTATTTTTAAAAATGTATTTCCTTTGAAGGGTTATTTTAGAGAGTTCAGAGAGAATCTAGGAGTGTGGAATTATGCAATTTTTAAGTAGGTATGAAATGGTTATTTATATGATTGTTTCTTTAAGGCTTATGTATATTGGCCATTATATGCTATAAAATATTTTGAAAGTAAATTTAAAGTATGTTTTACATAGTTTATTTTTTGGAAAAAATATTGAAATGACTTATGAAATTCAGTATACTCTCAACATTAATTTATTTTGAAATTTACCAGTTGTCTACTGAACCTATTATATGGCAGATATTACTTCAGACTACACTGGTAAATGAAATACTTGGCTTTGTAGAACTTTTATTTTCATGGGTGAGACAATTAAAAGCTATAAACCTTAATAAAAATTGCATAGTGCATTCAAAAATGATGAGTACAATGGGGAAAAAGAAAAATTCGATCAGGGTGAGAAAAATCAAGGTTGCTAGGCAGGGGATGGGGAGCTAAAATTTTTAATAGGAAGATCAGGGTAGTTACAATGAAGCTGACAACTGAACAAAGGTATGGAAACGTGATGAATTTGCCCAGAACTATCAGCAATAAGGTCACTCCAGACAAAGGAATTGGCAATCTTGAAGGCCATAAGGTTGGATCATGCCTGGCATATCTGAGGAATAGCAAGGAGGCCACTGTGAGTGACTGAAGAGTAGCAGGGAAAGAGGTCACAGAGGTTAAATGAGTGGCTAGATCATGTAAAAGCTTAGAAGTCATTGTAAAACTCTGGCTTTTATATTTGGAAACTTACTGTGTGATAGAATTTCTGCTAATAGCTGAGAGTTCAAATGTCCATAAAATTTCAAGGATTCTTATTCTAGTAAGACAGAATAAAGAAAAAGAGTTCATATTTTCACATGGTGTAACAAATGCTCGGAGATCCAAGTGTAGGAAGCTATGGGAGCACAGAAGAAGGCACTAAAATCACACCAATATATTTGATGACTGTAACTATATATAAATTTGTATTTTCTAGATTTTTTATAGTCATGGAATCACACAGTATATACTATTCATTGCCTGGCTTTTCTTTTCTCAGCATCATTATTTTGAGAATCTCCAACTGTAAATAGTTCATTTTGATGTTGAATAGTAATCTCTTTAATGAATAGATCATAATTTGTCTTGGCTCTATTGATGGACATTGATGAACATTTCCATTGTTTTCAATTCTTAAAAATAAAGCTGCTATGAAATTCATATACAAGTCCTTGTATGAACATAGGGTTTGTTTCTCTTGGTTAAATGCCTAGAAGTAAAATGGCTATTTGTGTAACTGCAACATATTTTGCATTTAAAAAAATTTTCAGACTATTTTCCAAAGTGGTTGTATCATGATATATGCCAACAACAGTTTTGATTTTTTGTTGCTTCTCAATCTAGCTCAGACGAAGTACAATTAGCCTTTATAATTTTAGCCATTCTAATAGATATGTAAGCATGTCTCATTATGATTTTAATTTGTATTTCTTTAATGTCTAAATGTTTAGAAATTTGTCATGTGCTTATAAGCCATCCATATCCTTTTGGTGACATATCTCTTCCATTATTTCCTTCACATGTAAAATTGGATACTCTGTTTGGTTATTAGTAAGGTTTTTTATTTTTATTCATTTTTTAATAATCAGAGTAGATGTCCATTATCAGATATATAATTTGCAAATCCCTTCTCCATCTTTACGGTTTCTCAATGGAGCTTTGATAGCTGTGTCTTTCAAGAAATATGATACTTCTTTCCTGGTACACGGAGGTATGACTAGAACATTATCAATGTTGACCTTTGCAAAGAAAATCATGGCTTAAGTTATATGTAGTCTGCAGTTGTTGGGAGTGTTCACCATCCTTGCCTCTAACTCATCTCTCACTGCCCACACATTCAGATATAGTGGAATATTGATTGACAAAATATTAATTGCCAAATAACACTAGTTGGAGAATAAGAAAAATGCAGGCACCTGATTATATAATATTACTTAAATAAAATATGTTTTTATAAGTGCTATTGGAAGTAAATTCCTCAATACTTTAATCACACAGAATGATGGAATCCTAGATTTTTTTTTCTTGTATTTACTAAGAAAATGATCATGCCTCAAGTATATTAAAATGGAATAGGGAAAATTAAAAATTGTTTTAAGTTGATTTGCGTGTGTTGTGCGTATGTGAGAGAGAAAGTGAGAGAGAAATAGAAAGAGAGAAAAAGAGAAAAGGAAAGACAGAGAGGTGGCTGCAGTGAATTATGAGTTGCAGGATAGATTTCAAAGTTTTGTCTTTTGCTTTCTACATTTCCTTTTCCTTAGGTTCAAGAGAACAATCAGTAATATCTCAGATGCCTTTTGGTAAGATCAGCAGAAAGAGTTAGAGGTTCCCAGAAAATTAAAGATGAGATATAGTTTTCCTGACATAAGAAAAGTCATTTTTTGTCCCCAGCTATTTTCAATGATCTATACCCCACCTGTGTACTTGCCCAAGCACACTTCTTCCAAAATTTCGTGGGAGGCTCTTACAAAGAAATGCAAAAACCTCACTAGTTAAGGATTTTGAGGGAACAAGGCAATGGGAAAACTAACAGTCACCACCAGACCAGGAAATAGCCTAAGCTATTGAGACAATAAATCAGTGGTAAAACTCCTAGTTCTATTTCAAAAGTAATCAAGGTCTTGCATTCCTTGTCCCAGAAAATGAGCCCAAGACCCCATCTAGTTTATATCTGCTCTTGAAGCCTGCAGAGTCCCTTTCTCTTGTCCAACAGTTACCTCTGCTTTATTCTGACGTTGAAGTTTCTGCCCTCGGTGGAATGCAAGCTTCATTCAGGTGAACATGCAATACATATTGCACAAATACATATGTGGATGTGCATGCATCCACAACCTTATGACCAACCATACACGGGATAATAAAACTCTCCCTTCTGAGTATTCATCTTAAATACTAAATAAAAATCTCTCTCCTGTTCAAACAGTCAAGGCTTTGGAACTTATTCCCTGTGATCTCCTTGTATGTTGTAAACAAAGATTCCTTTGTTTGACAACTCCACCTGTTTCTGTGATTCACCAAAGACTGACCTCAGTTAGTTCCATTACTGTAATGGCTTTCACTACTCTGATTCTACCTCTGCAAGTCTCCAAATTTAACTATTTTTTCTCCCAATTCCGCATGTTCTTGGCTTTAAACTGCAACTCTGAAGAGATGATTTTCTTGTTTAAAAAAAAAAATCAAGCAAAGGGAGTAGTAGTCAACATTGTTACTTTGAACTTCCTGCCCTAAGGGGCTCTCCTGTTGTTTCTCTTTGACTTCCTGGACTGAAACGACAGAAATTTGGCAATACATCACTCCCCAATTCAGATTACTGACAGAACAGTTTAGACTCTTAGAAAAATATTAGTTTAAAAGATCACATAATTAAATACTTAAGCATGTAGTGTAATATAGTGGTTTACAAGAAATATATTTTGGTCATCTGAATATTTGGTTTTCAACCATGGCTACTGACTCACAGCTCCTAAAACTCTTGGAATTTCCTGTGATAAGGGTGAGAGAGGTGTGTTTTGTTATGTTAATGAAGTGACCTTCAGACCTCACTCAAGGCAAGGGCTCTTTGCCTGAAGGACCAACCACTTGGTGAAAGCCTTCATAACTTTTTGCCCAACATGCCTCCCCTTCCTCCCAATTCAGGATTATCTGGGGAGGGAAGAGGAGCTGGAGATTAGATCAGCAAATGACAATGATTTAGTCAGTCATGACTATGTCATGAAGCCTCCACAGAAAACCTGAAAGGACTGGGTTCAGAAAGCTTTTAGTTTGTTAAATGTATGAAAAGGCAGGAAGAGTGGCAGTCTTACAGAAGGTAATAGAAGCTCTGTGCCCATTCTCCATACCTTGCCCTGTGCACTTCTTTATCTATCTATTGAATTAAATCTTCTATTATATCTTTTAATAAGCTGGCAAACATAAAGTAAGTACTTTTCTGAGTTTTGTGAGTCCCTGTAGCAAATTAAAAGAACGTAAGAAGTAGGCCACTGGGACCACCAAACTGTAGTTGCTCAGTCACAAGCACAGGTAATAACCTGGGGCCTACAGTGAGACTGGCATCTGAGATGGGGTTGGAGATAGTCTTGGAGGACTGATCCCTTAACTGATGAAATCTTACGCTATGTTCAGGTAGATAGTGTCAGAATTTAGTTGAATTCTTGGAGATCCTGCTGTTGTCTGAAAAGTATTTGGCATTGTTGGTATGGTGTCCTAAAACCCAAAAAGATATAGCTACCTCAAAATAAGAATAAGGTTGACAGCTTATATATAAATAAGTGAGTATATCAGGGATTTAAAATATACCCAATAAATAATGTAAGGAAATAAGGAAAGATTTTGAAATAAAAACAAGAATAAGAACCTAGTGGTACTAATAGATTAAATATATGTAATCTAGTTGAATTAAGAATACAATGGATAGAATACATAATGGATTCAATAGAGATAAGAAGTCACTTAAGGATATAGTCATCTGGATACCAGCAAAGCATTAAAATTATCAATATAAAAGAGGTGTAAGATGTAGGTGATGTGTGTGGAACAAAAGCTAGAGAAAAAATTAGATTTCCTCACTACTCATAGCTTGTTGACAAGTCCTTGAAGTTCCTCTGGGGACTCAGCTGCTTCCATGTGGACACATCTACTCAGGGCAAAAAGCATTCTTAGTCCACCCCCCCAGGATACTGAAAATCTACTTTCACATGTAAAAATTACTTTGGAAACTTCTTTATCTCTACTCCCCACCCCTGCCCTCAAGATCTACATTGACAATCATCTCACAAGCATATACCCACTGATACACATCAGAAGAGTCTCTTCCCTAAGTTTTTACTAAATAGTAATAAATGACCATTCCCTAACAATAGCTAGCCCCTTCAAGGTCCTGGAAACCTTGTTTATAAAATACCTTGGAGGCTTGTGCTATCCCTAACCTCCTCCCAAATTGAAAGTATATAATCAGCCACTCTTCATGACCCTCTCTCTCTACTCCAAATAAATGAATAAATATTTTTTAACTTTTTATTTTTTATAAACATATATTTTTATCCCCAGGGGTACAGGTCTGTGAATCACCAGGTTTACACACTTCACAGCACTCACCAAAGCACATACCCTCCCCAATGTCCATAATCCCACCCCCTTCTCCCAAACCCCCTCCCCCCAGCAACTCTCAGTTTGTTTTGTGAGATTAAGAGTCACTTATGGTTTGTCTCCCTCCCAATCCCATTAAATAAAATAAAATAAATGACTTTTTTTTTAAATGAAAGAAGAAAAAGGAAAGAAATATTTGAATATGAATGTACATCTATTTCTCAAGCATAAAATAGTCAAGACACTGGATTAAAACTTACATACAAAAAAAGAAAGAAAATATTCATAACTATAGTTGACTCTATGAATCCCATACTAGGGCATACATACCAAAGACAAAAAAAAATCATAAGTGTTAGAGAGAAAAAAAATAATTCATTAATAAAGAAACAAGAATCCGACTGACAGAAATTTTTAAAATAACATCAGATATAAAAAAGAATGAAGTAATAGCTTTATTATTTTGAAAAAAATAATCACAAATGTAAACATTTAGATCCTTATAAAATGTCATTGGAATAGGAAGGCATAATAAAAAAAAATATTTTCAGGAATACAGACCACAGATAATTTGCCTTAATTTGTGTAGGCAGCACTTAAATACTAATATTATTTTAACAGTTAAAATGTACTCTATGACCTATGGGGTGGGGTAAAAGAGGATGACCAAGTCATCTTGAAATAATTCAGTTTTATGAAAAAAGTAAAAAGATCGAAAAAAAGACTTGAAGAAAAGAGAGATAAAACATATGCATAATAAAAATAAATAAATGAATAAACAACTGGAGTTCCTGGGTGACTTAGTTGGTTCAAGTTGTCTGCCTTCAGCTCAGGTGATGATCCCAGGGTCCTGGTATTGAGCCCTGCATCAGGCTCCCTGCTCAGTGGAGAGTCTGCTTCTCCCTCCCATTGAGAAAAATAATTTGACTTATTTATTTGAGAGAGATAATCTTTAAATTTTACTTATTTATTTGAGAGAGAGTGAGAAAAGAAAAACATGCACACAGGAGGGGGAATAACAGAGGGAGAGGTAGAAGCACCCCACTGAGCAGGGAACCCCCTGCGGGGCTCTATCCCAGGACCCGGGTATTATGACCTGAGCTATAGGTAGACACTTAACTGACTGAGCCACTCAGGTACCCCAATGAATACAATCTTTAAAAATAATAATAATAATGATAATAATAATAATAAGTAATATTTCATATAGTATGATTTTTTTTTAATGTAAGACTTGGTATAAAAACAGGATGACATACTTGTCTAATAATAGCAAAAGACTGATAAGTTTAGATGCAGTAGTACATAAAAAATTTAACTTCTTTCATTAACTGATAATTTAATTAGATTAAATTAAGAGACATCAAAATTTAGAGAATCTAATAGTCCTGATCTATTAATAAATGTAGCCATCCTGACCCCAAAACAATAGTCTTCAGTAAGTATATAAGCATAAGTTGAACATTTACACAAACAGGCCATTATTTAGGCCAGAAGTATATGCCAATAAATTCCTAGAGTTAAATATCAGGCTATATTTTCCAAGAATAAGGCAATAAAATTAGAAAACAATGACCAAAATATTAAATTCATATAATTGGAAGTTAACTTCATACCTAAAAAGAAATAATACAGCTAATTCAGAAATTTTTAGAATTACAGTACTTTGGTAATATCAACTCTCAAAATGAGTAACGGACAGGTGGGGCTAGGGAGGAAGAGATCCATAGGGAACTTTGTGAAAAGGCTCTCAGAAATCCCCAAAATGTGGTGTGGGAAAACCAGAGTAAAGAGATAAACTGGACCACCCTACCCCAGGGAAGAGCCCCCTGATCTAGGCATGTGGTATGGAGGACCACCCTTCCCTAGGTGTATGGAGTGGGTCATGTGGGGTGGGTGTCTCTATGATAAACACCTGTAACCAAAAAAGAATAATCAGACCCTCAAAAGGAGGTAAGCCATTGCAAGAGTTATTGATAGAGATGTTAAAAGGATTAAAGTTGCCTGGTTACCTTTTTATAAAAAATAAACCCTGAAGGCACTCATTGTTAACTGTGTGGGGACCCCTCTTAGTTGAGAGAGCTTTTTCTATATATTCACTTGATAAACTTCTGTCACTTCCTCACTCTCCATTGCCCACGAGATTCCTTCTTTGACTCCAAGAGACAAGAACCTAGCTCTCCCACATCATTCCCTAGAGTTAAGTATCAGGCTATATTTTCCAATGATAAGGCAATAAAACTAGAATAGAATGACCAAAATATTAAGTCCATGTAACTGGAAGTTAACTTTATACCTAATTCAGAAATATTTAGAATTACTGTACTACGGTAATATCATTTGTGAAAATAAGTGACAATAATTAAAGGTATGAAAGAAATCTAAAGGTTTAATTGTATTAATTCAAAAGAAAAACAAAACAATACAACAAAAACACCAAAGCATAAAACAACAAAACAAAAGAAAAAGAATATAAAGGCAAAACCTAAGAACGACAGCAGTAATAACAAAATATTATAGAAACACATTTTTGGAATAGATTAATAAGAAAGATTTGACCAATGAGTACTTGTCAGGAATACTCAGAGATGATGAAGATAAAATAAAATACTAAATGAAATGTATAAAAACTAAATTATAGACCTAAGAGACTAATTAAAAATGCTTCTAGAAAAAGAGTCTATTTGAAGACAATAAAATTAATAGCACCATAGAGAAAACTGTATTTGTGACATAGGGGATCAATTAGAGATGATAAAGTATTTCCTTAAATATCAAAGATAACAATTAGACTCAGTGGCTCAGTCAGCTAAGCCTCTGCCTTCACCTCAAATCATGATCCCAAGGCCCTGAGACTGAGCTTGACTCCCTGCTTGGTGGGAAACCTGCTTCTTCTTTTCCCTCTCCCTCTGCAGCTTCCCCTGCTTGTGCTTGTTCTCTCTCTCTCTCACTCTCTCTCTCAATAAATAAAATTTTAAAAGTTAAAAAAAATTAAGAAATAAGCATCAAAGATTAATCCATAAGGTAAAAATATTTATTAAAGTGATTAATTAATTTATATTAAAATTAAATATTTCCTTGCAATTAAGTGCAGTGTGGAGGAAAAGTTAATAGACAACTGACATAGGAATGAACAATACTTAAAATATTTAAAACTGACAAGGAATTATTAGATTTAGACTCCATGATGATCTCTATATATGTGCATATAAAACACCTTAAAATACTTTGTAAGAATGTGCTACAGGAAATTAAAGAGACAGGGAGATAAAGGGGGAAAAAATAGCTCAACTTGAAATGACTAGTTGGTTGCCACTGTGTTTTATTTACATTTTCCACCACTTTTTTGGTCAATGAAATTATTTTACATGTATCTATTATTATCTTGTAGGACATGTTACACTAAGATCATTATTAATGAAGTTGAGAATAAGAATATGATGCCTCATTTCATCATAGTTGTTAAAAATGATTCCTAAGCTGGTAAATGCAGGAAGCCAGAAACAAACAAATAATAATTAGCACCAGTTCAAAAGCTTGTCCACCTGGAACCTGTAAGAAAATCCAACTAGATCCTGAAAATAATGAGTGATTTGAGGAAACTGGACAGGGATATAGATTTCCAGATGCTTTTTACTTATAATGGCAATAGCAACTTAGACAAGGTAATGGAAAAAAATCTATTAATTGGCAGTAGGAAAATTATTAAAAAAAATATAAACCATAAGCCAATGAACTTGGGAAAATTATGAAGAATCTACATAAACATAAAATGAAACAATATATATTTGCCAAGGCACATTCACATTTTAAAAAATAAGTTGAAAGGGGAACAATATGCCATAATACATATATCAATGTTTTTCATAGAAGTTTAGTATAAAAAATAAACATTTTAAATAATTTATTTGGAAATTGATATCACATATCTGAAAAACTTGGAAGAAGAAATGGATAACCATGACTAAAGAAATGTAGCAGAAACATGATTTACAATAATAGATAAAAGCTATTCAAAAATGCAGTGAATATTGGCCAAAGCTTAGAAAAATCGATAAAATATAAAATGTAAAATGAATTCATGAATGAAAAAGAGAATCCCATTAAATCTAATTTGGAAAGAACTAAAAAAATTTTTTTTTTTTGCCTGAATCTGCTCTGCCTTTCATTAGGTGGGACACTGACCAAGTCCACTCAGCTCCTCTCTCATGCCCAGTAATAGAAAAGTCAGGGACATTAATTACTTCTGGGATGAATTTTAACCACTGTGGATAGGATGCAGAAGCCAGTGGGTTAAACAGATTCTTTCTTGTTTCAGGAAAATAATTCTGAGATGTATTCTGTGCATTAGGATTGATGCTCAGTTGTCCACAATCATAATCCACTCAGTCTGAACTCATATATGTTTCTCCTGGACCACTTAGCTCTTCTCATGCTCTCCTCTTCCACGTGATCAAATCCCAAAATAATTATTTAGGTTGTGTATGCAAGTCCTGATTTTGAAGGGAAACTCAGTTACAGAAAGAGATGAAAATAAAGATACAGGGAAAAAAATGGTGCACTTGGGTGACTCAATTAGATAAGCATCTGACTCTTGATTTCAGCTCAGGTTGTTATCTCAGGGCGATGAGATGAAGCCCCTATAGGCTCTGTGCTGGGCAAGGAGGTTGCTTAAGATTCTCTCTTCTTATCCCTTTCCTTCCACCCCTCACCTCCCATGCTGTCTTTCTCTTAAATAATAAGCACTGCTGAACTATCTTAGATTCTGTACCTTCTCTCCAGCCATGAACCTATCACTGTCTTTAACTCTTGAAAACTTCATTAGACAAATTAATGTGATGAAGGAAGCAATATGAGAAAGCCTATTAATCTGATGAGCATGGAACTGAACAAACCCTATAGATACTTTCCCTTTGATTTCTAGCCTATCAATACCTACAGTGAGTCACATACACTCAAGATTATTGTTTTTATTGTATACTTCATATATTCATTAATTTTTGACTCATTATCATTTTGTTGAAGTGTTAAACTATGGTAATAAACAAACTTTTAATTAACTTTTCCTTCTAGGATACAAATATAACTTGCACTTGAGCTTTAGCTAATTTTATGTTCTAAAATTGCCAAAACAAAATGATCAAGGTTTCTATATTATTTACTGTATTTTCTACTATATAATATTGTTCTATCTCTTCTGTATAAAGAAAATGAATGCTTGGGTCTCTTGGGTGGCTCAGTGCGTTAAAGCCTCTGTCTTCTGCTCAGGTGATGATCCCAGAGTCCTGGGATAGAGCCCCACATCAGGCTCTCTGCTCAGCAGGGACCCTGCTTCCCTTCCTTTCTCTCTGCCTGCCTCTCTGTCTACTTGTGCTGTCTGTCAAATAAATAAATAAAATCTTTAAAAAAAGCAAATGAATGCTTGATAACTAAATGAATGCTTTTCTGAATAAATTAAATATGGCAATAGCATTTTATTTTATCATGCTTTACATATGAAACTATAATATTATATCACTAGTCTACAAATAATCTACTCACATAGTGATTTGGAAGCTTTTAGCAAAAGAATTCTTCCTCCTGATTGTAGTATAAAAGCCACAGAAATATACAGAAGACTCCCAGGATAGAAAGTTAAATCCAGTTATCCGTGATGCCTTGAGTAGGACCTGACCTATGTATGTCCTGGGATGCACTAGTAACTGTTACATGTGATAGGATTATATTTAATATATACAGTTTCATTTACTTCACAAAGGAGATATAAATTTGAGAATAAAATATTTGATGAATCTATAAAGTCTATATCTATTTGTAACCAATGTGGTAGAATTAAGATGTTAATTTGAAAAAAAAATTCATTGAACACATACACATATTCAATTGTTTATATATATATAAACAGCATTATTTATTTATGTAAATAAATGCATTGTCAGTAAAATCCATTTACTTATCAATCATAAGGGTAATTTTAAGTACTAAGAATAAGAAATATGTGAAAAGATAAATGTTCAAGAGTGCAGTTTGTGGTAATTAATACAATATGATAGGCTCATAAAAAAGATATATTACTTGAACTTAAAAGCTTCTATAATTAAGCAATGACCACTTGAAATTTGTAATTAGTCTTGCTGCAGTTTTTCCTTGCACTTATTGCCCTTCCCCAGAAGTTCATTAAGAATTTCTGTGAATGTCCTTATGTTTAATCTCATTCATAGATTCCACTGCTGCTCACAAAACAAAGCCAAAAAGAGAGGTGACTCTATGTGGCACTCCATCCACAAGCAATACATTCATAAATAATTAAAAAGCTCTCTACTTCATTTGTTACCCATTCAGCTGATAATTTAAATGAGTAACTGAGGCCATTTTACCAGCACTTTTAATAGAATACGACTCAGAAACTTCACAGTGTTATTTAAGAAGAAATGCTCATGTGTTAAGGTTTTTATTTTTTTTAAATCAACAAAATAATTTTCAAATATTAAAAGCAAATGTCTCCTTTTCCTCCAAGTTTCCTTGCTACGTCAAAGTTATAAATAAATACATTACAATCGTATTTTGAGTAGTAGATAAAAACAAATGTTTTGAGGGGCGCCTGGGTGGCTCAGTGGGTTAAGCCACTGCCTTCGGCTCAGGTCATGATCTCAGGGTCCTGGGATCGAGTCCCGCATCAGGCTCTCTGCTCCACAGGGAGCCTGCTTCCTCCTCTCTCTCTCTGCCTGCCTCTCTGCCTACTTGTAATCTCTCTCTGTCAAATAAAAAATTAAAATCTTTAAAAAAAACAAATGTTTTGAAACTGTCTGTGGGTTGAGTGTCTGGGTTAACTTGTATAAATATCTGATCTCAATGTATTTAGACTTTATTAGATGGTTGTTTTTAGACTATTTAAAAATACATGCTCTGATAATGACAACATTATTTTATTCATTTTAATAAGTAAATTATTTTATTTAATTATGTTTATATATTTATTTATTAAATTAATGATTTAATATTTAAAAATCTAAATTTGAAATATTTTAAATTCTAAAAAATAGTTATTTAATTAAATCGATATATTTAATATAAATATTTAATAAATTATTTAATCATTATTATAATTATGCAATACATTATGTATTGTGTAATAATTGCATTTTAATAAATAAATAAATGTATTATTTACATTATTTTATTTTACTTTATTTTATTTAGTTGACAAAGAGAGGGAGAATGCAAGCAAAGGGAGCTGCAGGCAGAGGGAGAGGGAGAAGTAGGCTCCCAGCTGAGCAGAAAGTTCAAACTGGGGTTCCATCCCACGACCCTGGGATCACCACCTGAGTTGAAGGCAGATGCTTAACTGACTGAGCCATCCAGATGCCCAAGGCTTTGTATTCTTCGCTTCTAAATATTGATGCTGCTTCATCTCTGGAGTTAGTCAATTGATGCTGAGAATTCATATCAAAGAATTGATAGTAGCTGTTAAACAGAAACATGTAATTTAGGGGAAAAAAAAAGAACAGAAGGAAGAGAAAGGCCAAAAGTCAAAAGCATATTAATATAAAATTTAATTAGATAAATAAAGCTGGTATTCCTGAAGGGGGCTAATAAAAGAGCTGCAAAGAGCTGATAGGATTTGGAAAATTGTCCACTCCTGGTCATTTCATAATTTTAAACTATTCCTTATTAATAAATATACTTAGTTCCAGAAACACAACCACATAAGGACATTTCCACCAAGTTTCCTCTAACAGCATTTACAAATTAGATGTTCAAACAATGTAGTTTTTTACATGTTGCTTCTGTATCTTAAAGTTTAAACACTTTCTGTGACACATTTTCTAACAATGAATATATATATATATATATATATATATATATATATATATATATACCTTATCCCTAAAAGGAAAAAATATATATATATATAGAAACCTTATCCCTAAATGAAACCTTTCTTTGTTTATTAGCTTAAATGGGTAAATTAGCAACAACAAGAACAACAAACGGCTAATATTATAGAGGTAGGAACAATTTACCTTTTCATTCATTGCTATTTTCTAAAAACTCCTATTTTATTTTTTCTCAAGTCTGTCATAATAATTTTCTAAATCTCCTGCCTTATTCAATTTTTTTCTTTTAGTGGAAATCTCTATTTCATATTTATTTTCTCTTCCTCCACTCTTTGCTCTAATAATTCAATGTATTATTAGATTTTCTGTTTTTCTCTTTATCCAGATATATCTTTTCTTTCTTTCTTTCTTTTCTAAATAATTTGATTTGCTGGCATTTTACATCAGTACATGCTTTCTTATGGATGTTAGAAATGTCTGTGGAACTTCTAGAAGAATAAACTTTTTTACCTTTAAGAAGTTTACAGTCTAGAGTGCCTGGGTGGCTCAGTTGGTTAAGTGTCTTCCTTCAGCTTAGGCCACGATGCCAGGGTACTAGGATCCAGTCCTGCATCAGCTGCCTGCTCAGCAAGGAGTCTGGTTCTTCCTCTCCCTCTGCCCCTCCCTCTCTCTTTCTAATAAATAAATAAAATCATTAAAAAAAAGACTGACTGAAATCTGAGACTGAATTACTAAATTCAGTCTTAATATAAGACAGCTAAACAAAGCAATGATCACAACTGGAAAATTTAGTCAGATCATGGTTTAACATTTTTGGTTGACACGGGACCTCTTTCAGTAACAACTTCCCTAAATATCAATTTCTTTTTAAGGCAAAAAATTTTGACAAGAAATCCAGATCCTTCTCATCATTTTCATATCAATTTAATGTGACATCCTCGGAGTATATAATCAAATATGTAATTATTCTATCTGTTGCCTTGTATATTGCCTGTATCTTTTTCAGACTCAAAGTTCCAATGAGGTAGAGTTCTTTTGTTCTGTTTTTAAAGCAGAGATTTTTAAAGTGTTTGATATATACAAGATGCTTAATAAGTGTTTATAAAATCTATGTATTTCAGAAGCCTTAAACAGGCTTTAAAATAATGTAGGTGATATTAGTAGTCATATCAAACAATTTGTAGGTTTCAGTCATGTAAATAACTACATTTCTCAGAGACAGAGAAACATACAAATGATCTGGGTCCAGTAGGATAATGCTAGCATGTGTTGTAAATTCTCTTATATGACCTTATTCTTGCCAGAATTGGTTATGTGGCAGAAAAAAAGTATCACTATCTTATACTTTATGATTTAAAGAGATTTATGGAAGTTGTTAATTTCTTACACTACCCCTTTGTTTCAGTGGACCCTATTTCTGTGGTAATGGTGAGAGGAAAGTAGGCAATTTAGGCAGCAGCAAAAATCTCCTACAAGGCACTATAAAATAAGGCTTGTTCTAGATCATGGGTCTGTCCAAAGGGGAATGTTAAGGGGTAGAATGGATGATGGATGCATTGTGGACTTATAACTATAAGATTAATACTGTTATGCCCCAATAATGGGTCTATGATTAAAGGAGCGAGACTGATGTAAAGCGAAGGTCAAGCAAAGCCTTATTTCATGCCAAGCATCAAGAATCTAACCGTACGTTCAGAGCCACACCTCTTATGAGAGAAGGCAACCCTTCACTGTTTCACAGTCTAGCTTTTAAGGGCAAAGGCCATGAAGTCAGGCCTGGCCACGCACAGGTGACCAATGAGATTTTAACACACACAGAAAACTCCACAGTGAGGCTAGGTGACCAATTGAGGTTCAATTTACCCTAGTATAGACATTTGACCCAGCCTATTACACCTTGATTAGGATTGGTGCCAAAACGGTTCCCAAAGGGCAGAGGAGTGGGGCATACTCCTTAGTATCTAGGGAGACAATATACAAACACCGCCCCCCCCTCCCGCTGATTGATGTCTCCACCTGGCCTGACCCACCCTTGTATATGGGCTTTGTTACCTGGAGCTGATTTCCAGGTCTTGTTTTTAAGTGAATTCCCTGGGGGAAGGGGAGCAAGCACAGTTTCAGGGTTAACCTCAATGGAAGCCTCTTGCTAAAATATAAAAATATAAAATAGGTCCTTACATTACAACAACTCAGTAGGGAAAGTCCCTGTGTGGTGATAAAAGAAGTGATGTAACTTGCATTGCACATTTTATTTTTAAAACGTGTAAGTTGTATTTTTCCCTGCCATGACATCATACTTTATCTTCATCTCTGTCTACTAGTTTAAAACTAGTTAAACAAACTCAACAATTTTTTTAAAAAATATTTTATTTATTTATTTAAGAGCAAAAGCCAGAGAGAGAGAGAGAGAGAGAGAGAGAGAGAGAGCGCATGAGCAATATGGGGCTCGATCCCAGGACTCTTGAGATCATGATCTGAGCCAAAGGCAGACACTTAACTGACTGAGCAAATGAGACTCCCACAAACTCAACAATTTTATAAAATTCTTATTTGTTCGGGTGCCTGGCTGGATCAGTCAGTAAAATATGTAACTCTTGATCTTGGGGTTGTACGTTTGAAATCCACCTTGGGTGTAGAGGTTTTTAAAAATAAAATCTTTAAAAAAATTTTTTTTTCATTTTTTTATTTAAGCCATTGTATGGCAGTGTTGATCACTATATTGTACACCTGAAACTAATATTAACCTTATTTTAACAAACTGGAATTTAAATAAAAACTTTAAAAATAAAATAAAAATAATAATCATAAAAATAAAAAAGAGGAAAAATTATTTGGCAGGCAATTTTCTTAATTGAATTATTATTTATTATTATCATAGTCTGTGTGTGTCGGTGGGAAGTGGCTGGTATTCCAGTGAGTTCCATATCTGTGTTACACTGAGGTCCATGTCTGTAGTCAGTCTTTTTTTTTCTTTTAATTTATTTTCAGTGATCCAAAATTCATTGTTTATGCACCACACCCAGTGCTTCATGTAATAAATTCCCTCCTTAATACCCACCACTGGGCTCACCCAACCACCTGCCACCCTCCTCTTCAAAACCCTCAGTTTGTTTCTCAGAGTCCACAGTCTCTCATGGTTTGTCTCTCCCTCCGATTTCCCCCAGCACACTTCTCTCCATCTCCCAGTGTCCTCCACGTTATTCCTTATGTATTGAGTCTTATAAAAACTTTTATTTCTTTCCCTATTCTGCTTTGCATATGCTTACCTTAGATGTTAAAATGTTATAAACCCTCCTGCCTGGTCCATTTTCTCTCTCTTCTCTCATGATTCCTCATGCTCTCCCTGCCAACCCCACATGCCTTACAATATCTGGATATGACTAATTTCTTCCTGAGCTACTTTATTCTACTCTGCCATATGGTTGCCCTTCCCTCTTCTGTACCATAACTTCTATCCCCTGCATTTGTGCTTTAACAATACCTAATTCTTTTCACTACATCTGTATCTTTGCGGTCAATACTCAGTAGTGCAATCGCTGGGTCATAGGCTAGCTCTATTTTACTGGAAAGAAGGGCCATATGCACCCCAGTGTTCATAGCAGCAATGTCCACAATAGCCATTATGTTGAAAGAGCCAAGATCCCCTTCAACAAACAAACGGATAAAGAAGATGTGATCTATGGATACAATGGAATATCACTCAGCCATCAGAAAGGATGAATACCCAACTTTTGCATCAACATGGATGGGACTGGAGGAGATTATGTTAAGTGAAATAAGTCAAGCAGAGAAAGTCAGTCATCATATGGTTTCACTTATTTGTGGAACCTAAGGAATAGCATGGAGGACATTAGGAGAAGGAAAGGAAAAATGAAGTGGGGGCATTGGAGGGGGAAATGAAACATGAAAAACTATGGACTCCAAGAAACAAACTGAGGGTTTTAAAGATGAGAAGTATGTGGGGATGTGTGAGCCTGGTGATGGGTATTAAGGAGGGCACATATTGCATGGGGCACTGGGTGTTTTACACAAACAATGAATCATGGAACACTACTTCAAAAACTAATGATGTATTGTATGGTAACTAACATAATTTAAAAAAAAAAAAGGAGGGGAACAATACCTAACACTCAATCTGGCTAGTTTCTTGTTTACCTCCTTTTAAGAGTAAGCTCATTATTGGCTTTTTGTTTGTTTGTTTGTTTTTGTCTCAACTAAAAGAAGAAAAATAATACACATTATTTTGAAAACTTTTTGAACAGTGTACAAACGTTAGTCAAGTCCACAATGTCTCATCTCTTCTTCCTCCTAACATGGCTAAGTTGAAAAACCCTTTATCTGGGAAAAGATCATTCTCCTGCCACCTTGTGTAAGATTTTGGCTTTAGCTTAGATTATCCTTTCTTTCCTTTTCTGAAAATAAGTTGAAAATATTAATAGCCTCAGTTTCTTCTTCCAAAATATGACTGCTTCTTTATCAAGTGCAAAAGCAACCCATTTTGACCATAGTAAACAGCTTGGACCTACTTTTTTTGGCTCACTGTTTTAGTGAGACAAGTGGAGTGAAGATGACACACCATTTCCAAATGTATTCATAATTGGTAGACCATACTTCTAACTTGAAGTTTTGTTGCCATTAAACTACGACCAGACTCGCTATAATTACAGAGGTAAATTCTTTATATTTACTATATTTGAAATTACCATATAATACCAAAATAAAATTATGATTATGTGAAGAGTCTGTAATATTAAGAAGATGACTTTGAAATTATTGCTTATCTAAATGAAATTTCCCATTTTATAATCTTGTATAAGCTTCCGTTGTCATTTCCTATTTAAAATCTATTGGAAGGCACTCTTATTTTCCCTTAAGTGGGAAGTCAAATGTGGAACAAATTCATCCCAAAGGAACAGATTCTATATTCCACTGAAGACCAGGTGGCTTCCATGTGGCATTTTGCCTCTTGCATATTGTTCATCTCCTACAACAAATGGGGGTATGCTCTTTAGTAAACTAATTCAACTCAATTAGAGACATTGTCTTCAAGGGATAACATCATAGAGACTAGAATCAGAATCATACTTTTGGGAAAATTGGGCCCAGGTTTTTTGTTTTGTTTTGTTTTGTTTTAAGATTTTATTTATTTATTTGACAGACAGAGACCACAAGTAGGCAGAGAGGCAGAGAGAGGGGGGGAAGCAGGCTCCCTGCTGAACAGAGAGCCTGATGCAGAGCTCGATCCCAGGACCCTGAGATCATGGCCTGAGCCAAAGGCAGAGGCTTAACCCACTGAGCTACCCAGGTGCCCCTGGGCCCAGGTTTTGATGGCTTCTTTCCTCAATCTTATAAAACCTATTTGAACTCTACTGGATGCCAGACTGCTTAAAAATATTTGGTCCCTTGTAATTTTAACCTTCCAGTATTCAATGCACCTGATTCATGTAATATCCTATAGTATTTTTGTCAAAGGAAGACTCTCAAAGTGTGTTTCTTGGGAGACACTTTTCAATTGGTTGCTTACATTTCTGCATTTATTATTTGTTCTAGACCATCCTTTGAAGATGGTTGTATTGAATAGACTTGGAGGACAGAAATAGTATCTTTTTTTTTTTTAACTTAACCTGTTGTGTTTGCAAATATTATCTGCCTCTGTTTTGATTCTTCTTGTGGGAACTGAGGCTCAGAACTGATATATAACTCCCACCCCTACACACACACACACACACACACACACACACACACAAACACAGAAACACACACACACACAAATACTGTTAATATTCTGGCTACCTCTAATGCTGTGAATAATAAACTATATTATTTCTGAACCATGAGTCTGCGTCTTCTATCAACACCCAAGAAACCACGGCAGACTCATACACCAGCTTTCAAATAAGGGAAAATAATCTCAGATGCTTTATATTTTTTGATAGTGTTACCTACTTCTGAACATATGACTGAACACATATAAAGCTGGAGCCATGACCATTTAGAGCTTCTTCTGTGGAAGAACTATGCATTCACTAGTAAACAAAAGTAGTTTTATCTTTTTTTTTTTTTTCTTCCTGGACACCATTTCCTCTCTCACACTGTTGCTCAAATTGGATGGAGTCTAAGGTCCTTTGAGGAAATTTTTGTTTAATGACTCAAAATAAAATAGGAAGAGTCTAAAGTGCTAAATGTAATTCTAGATAAAAGGTATAAGATCATGCCAGAAAGGATAGTAATTTTATCTAACAACTGCCTGTTCACCCCTTATTTGATCATTAACTAATCTCCAAATTCCTGACTAAATCCCTTTTGTAAGCCAGAATGTGAGCTAAAAACTGGGATTTTAAAAAAGTTTTCATTTGAAATCCAGTTAGTTAACATATATGGTTGTATTAGTTTCATGTGTACAATATAACATCTAGCACTCGGTGCTCATCATGACAAGTGCTCTAATTAACCCCCATCACTTATTTAATCCATCACTCCTTTCAGATCCCCTCAAGTAACCATCAGTTTGTTCTCCGTAATGAAATGTCTGTTTCTAGGTTTGTTTCACTTTCTATGTGTTATTATTTTCCCCTTTGCTTGTTTGTTTTGTTACTTTTATTCCATATATGAGTAAAGGTATTTGTCTTTCTCTGACTGACTTATTTCACTTTTAGCATTATACTGTCTAGTTCCAGCCATGTTATTGCAAATGGCAAGATTTCAGTCTTTTTTCTGGCAGAATAATATTCCATTGTATATACATACTACTTATTCTTTATTTATTCATCAATTGATGGATACTTGGGTTCTTTCCATATCTGAGCTTTACAAATAATGCTGCTATAAACATAGGGGTGCTAGCATCCCTTTGAATAAGTTTTCTTATATTCATTGGGTAAATACACACCAACAGGATTGTTGGATCACAAAGGACTTCTATTTTTAAATTTTATGGAAATTCCATACTGTTTTCAAATATGGCTGTATCAGTTTGCATCACCACTAACAGTTCACAATTGTTACTTTTTCTTTTTTTTAAGATTTTATTCATTTGACAGAGAGAGATCACAAGTAGAGAGAGAGAGGAGGGAGCAGGCTCCATGCCTGGCAGAGAGCCCAATGTGGGACTTGATCCCAGGACCCTGAGATCATGACCTGAGCTGAAGGCAGAGGCTTAACCCACTGAGCCACCCAGGCAACCCCCACAAGTGTTACTTTTTCACATCCTCTCCAACACCTTTTGTCTCTTGTAGTGTTGATTTTAGCCATTCTGACAGGTGTGAGGTGGTATCTCTTTCTAGTTTTGCTTTGCAATTTCCTGATGATACATGATGATGGACATCTTTTCATGTATCTACTGAACATTTGAATGTGTTCTTTGGGGAAACACTTGTTCATGTCTTCTATCCATGTTTTTATTGGATTATTTGTTTTTGGATGTTGACTAAAAACTGGATATTAAGTAACACACAAGACAGGTTTCCTTGAGCTTAAATTTTATTTGCATGAGTGTCATTAACAGGAAAAAATATGCATATGTGTATGTACAAGTGTGTTTATGTATACATCTATCTATCTATCCTCTATCCCCTGTCTTCTAATTGTGGTAAATCCTGTAAGGTGGCGAATGGGATAGTCTGAAGAAATATGCTGCTGGATATTTTGGGTAAGCAAATTTAATTGCACTCAGATGCATTGGATATAAGTGAATCACTCAAATGAGTTATTTAATATTATATAGAAACAAATTAAAATTTTATGTAGTTGAAAATAATAGGTAGTTAAAATAATTTTTGTTGTTTGTTGTTTTTGTGTCTTTTTTGTTTATATATACTATAGTGTGAATGTTTATGTCTCCCAAAATCATATTATGAAATCTAACTCTGGAAGTGATAGTATTAAAACATAGGGGCCTTTGGGAGGTGATTAGGTTATAAGTGGGATTACAGTCCTTTTAAAGGAGACCCCAGAGAGTTCTCTTGATTCATTCATCATGTACGTTTACAGTGAGAAGATAGCCATCTATAAGGAAGTGGGCTCTCCCTGGATCTGCCCATTCCTTAATCTTGAACTTCGCAGTTCTAGAACTGTGAGAAATAAATTCCTGTTCTTTATAAGCTATTCAGTCTATATCATGTCCGTTATAGCAGCCTGCATGCAGAAGGCCACTATGACCTAAAACGAGACCAATAAATATAAAGTTTCAGTAAAGTCAGTTGGTACAATGTTTTTTTTTACTTAGAGAAGACATGCTGCTTCATGTTAAACCTTGATATTGGATATGTTTCTTGAAGGGCCACATCTTACTCCTTTGTGTGTTTTCCACAAAGTCCAGGATGATGCCTTACACAAAGGTAATATTTTATAAATACTGTTGGAAATATATACTTCTCTAAAATCTTATTTTGCCTACAGATTACTTGGATCCACTTTGCCTTGTGTAGAATATTTGAAATATATTAAGAACAGAATGTCTCTCTAAATAACATTTAGAATCATCATTAAAAGATTGGTAGCAGACTGAAGGAAAAGTCCAAGAAGCTGGCAGAAGCAAAGGACCAAATTTTTGACCTGGCAGAAAAGGATTGGTAAATAAGGAAACAAATCCAAAGAAAGAAGGAAGAATGATGAAACATGACAATGAGTTTCGGAAAGTCATTGACTCCAAGGAATAGAAAGAGGTGCTTATTGTAGGAGAAGTAGGAGTGAGAGAAAAAAAAAAGAGGGCTGAACATGGATTTGAGAATTCAGAGCTAAAACTGTCCCTCATCTGGGAGCAGAAACAGAGATCCAGATTCAGAGGCAAGAAGGACTCACATCACCATCCACAGAAGCATAGAACAACAAGACATAGTTTCATTCCCTCTGCAAAAGCTATCAATGGAGGAATTCTCTTTACCTAAATATGCGTGGGAGTGTAGTTTGTACATAGCCAAGTCACTTACCTCAAGAGGACAAACTATACCAGCTCTCGAAGCAGGCCAGATAGCTCAAGCAACACCAGCCCAAGCCAAAATCCATTTCCCCTGCATTTGTGAACAATGACAGAGCAGTGGTTCACGTCTAGAACTAGGACGTATTCAGAAGTCAAAGATTGTGTCATGGATTGTGCCTATCAGTTCAGAGGCGGCCTTCAGCTCAACTCATGATCCCAGGGTCTTGGCATCGACTCTGTTCTCAGGTTCGCTGCTCAGGGGTAAGTCAGCTTTTCCCTCTCCAGCTCTACACCCTGATTGTGATCTCTCTGTCTCTCTGTCAAATATGTGCATGTGCATTGTTTGACAAAAATACAAAAACATAACCGGGGTACAAGGATTGACTGTGGCCAGGGGATGTTTTCTTTAATTTGGACCTAGATCTCTATGGAAGGCAGCCAGGTTCAGAGAACCTCCCACCATCCTCAAATGCCAGACCTTCGCTCAGAGCTCCAATGTTCATTCTCCAGTTCCTTGTCTTCCTGAATATCCTCACCAACCTGTAGCATACACTGTCTGTGGCTCTCTAATGGCCCTTTGTTGTCCCACTGTTCATCTTCTGCTGCCTCCATTAGAACACGCCCATCTTCCACAAGAGGCACTGTTTGCTTATCCCATGAAACCATTTGGGGGATGTTCATGAGAGGGTGAAGGCAGGCTTGTGCTGTCACATCTACATGTACTTCTCCAGAGGGTATCTGCAGGACCCTGTGGGAATGCTCCAGGTTCTTTGACATTTGAATCCTCTTCAATGCGTCCTTTTGAAGATACAAGTTGTCTTCCTGAAACGGGCACGGAAGTCTTTCAGATGGCTTCACTTGGGCTATGAGTCTTTTCCAACATGCTCCATGCTTGCTCCTGTGGACTCCAAGTACATGAGTCTATTCTGGACCTAAGGTTCTAGGATGTAGAATCTGCCTTTGGTACATCGTCAGTTTTGAAGATTTGGAAGTCATTTTGGCTCGATTTCTAGAGACGCTACAGGTACTCGTTATAAGGGCCGCTAGGCCAGAGGGAGTCATTTTGTGTTTCAGCAGTAAACTTATATTGAACCCATGCAGTAAACTAAATTGACCCTACTCCTCCCAGAGGAGCTTACTCTCAAAGCCTAGATACAAGGGTGAATCAGGCCAGGAGAAGACATCCCATTAGAGGGGCACACATATATCTACTAGGGTAAATTGAGATCCAATTGTCCACCCATGTGTTACCTAGCATTTTTGTTTTTGTGGTGTAGCAGACTTAGCACGACTGTGCAGTTTTTTCTGTATTGTTATCTCATTGGCCAACTCTGTATAGCCTGGCTAAACTACCGCTATAAATGTTAGTCTGTGAGGCTGGGAGTGGTCGCCTCTTTGCAAGAGAAGGCCCTGACCGGTCAATATGATTCTCGATGCTTTGTGCAAAATTAACGTTTGCTTGAACTTCACTTTGTATCAGTCTCGCTCCTTTGAATAAGGACCCTATCTTTGGAGGGCCACCCGAATTCAAATGATGAGAACTGAAACAGCATTGGAATTTTTGGAAAAGCCTCTGGAGGTAAGATCATGGGATCCTGCATGGAGCTGCAGGGTATGGCCCACTGGTAGAAGTTGGCAGCAGCCATGCTCCCCAGAGCTGGTGTGGATGCGGAGATGCCCCATCCTCTGCTGGTAGGTCGTATGGGGGTTCAAGTCCCCCTGGGTGGTCAGGGGGTTCGAGTCCCTCTAGATGGTCAGGGGGCTCGAGTTCCCCGTTGCGGTTAGAGGGGGTTCAAATACCCCTAGGTGAACTCCAGGGGGTTCGAGTCCCCCTGGATAGTGAGGGGGGTTTGAGTATCCCTAGACATTCAGGGGGTTCAAGTCCCCCTGGGCGGTTTGGGGGTTCGAGTCCTCCTAGGCGATCAGGGGATAAAGAAAGCCCCCACCAGTGGCAGGTTATGGGTAAGAATCGTTGGGCCTACGGTTGTCTTTGCCTGGTCCTTTTGTTGTCTGTTGTATTGTTTGTTATGATTGAAGGAATGGGGCAAGCAGAGAGTAAAGGGACTCTGACTTTCATCTCTCTGTTCTTCATAATAGATGTGAGGCTTCTCACTCACTTATTTCGTGTGTTAAGGGCTATGACTGTAGCCAGCTGGGGTTAGTCTAAGAGTGAGTTAAGGTGCCCATGCTGATGCTCATTGGAGCTGAGCATGGAATATGAGTGCCTAATGGACCACGTTTGGTAAGCAGAACTGGCACTGTGGGATGAAGCGACCTTGAGCCAAAGACTTTAAAAAATATTCCCCAGCAGCTGCCGAAACCCCCTTTGTTTTGGGGAATTCTTTGCCTTCTCTGGCCTGATGTGGACTGCCTAGCCCCTCCCCCTTGTTGGCGGGAGAGCATGGCATCTGAAGTGGAGATAGTTATTTGTCTTTCTCAAGGTTTTAATGGGTAATTGTTAAAGTGGCTTCCAAAGTCTTTGGTAACCTGAAACTGTGAAGGGTTGCTTGAATGACAAATGGAATTAAATTCGTTGGACATGTAGGTCTTAACCAAATGAGATATAATGCTAGACCATTAGGTCAAGATCTCATCTTGACCACCACACACGCTATCGCGGACCTTCGTAGACTCCAACTGACTGATGGATGGTGAACACCCGAGTGACAGGGTATCAGGCCCTCCTCCTCAACAAACCAAGAGTGATCTCACAGCCACAAGTGGTGCTAAACCCAGCCACACTGCTCCCAGAGGAGCTGGCTGAACATCCACACAACTGTGCGGAGGTCCTAAACCAAGTCACAGGAATAAGACTGGATCTCAGAGACATGCCCTTCCCAGATGCAGACATGACTCTGTTCATGGAAAGAGGTATGTGAGGTATGTGAGGGCTGTGGTAGTTTATCCTGAGCAGGAATTCTGGGCAGCACCCTGCCACATGGAACTTCGGCACAACAAGAAGAACTGATTGAAATCACTAAGGCACTGCAGATGGCTAAAGGTAAAACCACCAACATCAATACGGACCACAGGTATGTCTTTGCTACTCTCCATATACATGGAGCTACTTACAAAGTAAGGAGCCTATTAACAGCAGAAGGAAAAGGAATTAAAACAGAAGAGAAATATTGGGACCCAAAAGAGGTGGCTGTTATGCATTTCTTGCGACACCAAAAGGGGACTGATCTGATTTCAAAAGGAAACCAATTATCAGATCGAGATTTAAAGCAAGCAGCCTGAGAAACAATGCAAGAGCTGGTTACACACCTGGATCTATCCCTACCAGATAAACTGGAGTATTCAGAGGAAGATTTAAAGTATTTACAAAAATGGCTAAATTATATTATAAAGGAGACTGGGCTAAGACTAAAAGAGGAAATTTAATTCTTCTTCGAAGACTAGGTAAGAAGTTAGTAGACCAGATACATCAGGGTACTCACCTGGGGTCACTCAAACTCAAGGAAATTCCAGGCTTCTAAATTACGGTGTATGGTTCAGGATATAGTTGATAGATGTGCTCAGTGCCAGGCAGTTAATGTGGGAGGAACTAGAATTGGAAGAGGGAAAAGAGAAAGAGGTAGGGTACCAGGAATTTATTGGAAATAGATATTACAGAAATAAAACCCGGAAAATATGGGGACAAGTATATGTTAGTTTTTGTAGATACCATTTCAGGCCAGGTTGAGGCTTTTTCCGAGAAACATGAGACGGCAGGAGTGATAGCCAGAAAGCTACAAGAAAAATAATTCCTAGGTCTGGGCTCCCTCTCACGGTTGAGTCAGACAATGGCCTTGCATTTTCAGTTCAGTCTCACAGGAATTGGCCAAGGCCCTGGGCACAAATTGGAAACTACATTGTGCCTATCAGACCTAGAGTTCTGGGCATGTAGAGAGAATGAACCGGACTCTTAAAGAGACCTTGACAAAACTAACCCTGGAGACAGGCAGTGGATGGGTGGATCTGCTTCCTTTCACCCTACTCAGGGCAAGATGTACGCACTATTTAAACAGGGTGACCCCATTTGAAATGTTTGGGAGAACCTCTGCTCCCGCTCTGTTTTCAGCTACAAAAGGTTGCCCTAGCAGAAATGACTGATCAGTCTGTACTCCAGTCACTGCAGGCATTACAGTCTGTATTAAAAAAAAAAATGCAGGGATCCAGACTGCCCACACTGGTATGGAGACGGAGGTGGAACCACTTCCTTTCCAACCCAATCACTTGGTTTGGATATGACATTATCAAGTGGGGAGCTTGGAGCCTCGCTGGATGGGACCTTTTACTGTTACCCTGACCACACCACAGCAGTAAAAGTAGAACGCATCAGGGCCTGGATTCACGCATGTCACATCAAACGAGCCAAGGATGAAGATGACCCCAAAAGGTGGAAGCCACAGCCAAAGATCCCGTTCACTGTGGACTAAATCTAAGCCTGAAAAGACTATGAGTTTGTTGTTGCTCCTATTTTTACCTGTTTATGTAAAGTATAGGTAGTTAATTAGATAAAGGAAATTAGAAAAAAAAAATGGAAAGGGTTCTATGAAGCGGTAAATGGGTAAGTCATCAGCTGACTGTGCACTAGTGTCATTTACACTAGTGTAAATATACAGCCGACTGTACACTAGTGTCATGTACAAAAGAAAATGAGAGCGATAAAAATGTTAGAATTACATGCTCAATAAACCCTTTATAACCAGAGAATGTAGAACTGGATGAAAAGTCAAGGATTGGACTAATCTCCAAAGAATAGGGAGGAATGTAAGAGCCTGGGTGGCCAGAGGGAATCATTTTGTGTTTATGCAGTATACATAGATTGACCTCATGCAGTAAATTTAGATTGATACTGCCTCTTCCAAAGGTATTTACTCTCAAAGCCTAGATATAAGGGCAGGTCAGGGCAGATGAAGATATCCAGTCAGTGGGGAGCTTATATCTACTAGGTAAATTGAGATTCAATTGTCCATCCGTGTGTTACTAGCAGTTTTTTTCTATGTCTGGCAGACCTAGCACCACTGTGCAGTTTTCTCTGTGTATTGCAATCTCAAGGCCACCTGTGTATAGCCCAGCTAAACTACATCTATACATGTTAGTCTGTGATGCTGGAGGGGGTCGAATTTGGAAGAGAAGGCCCTGACCAGTCAGTATGATTCTCGATGTTTGGAATGAAATTAAGCTTTGCTTGACCTTCGCTTTGTATCAGTCTTGCTCCTTTGATTAAAAACCCTAACACTTGTGTCTGCACTGTGGAAGACTCCAGACATGTCTATGTCATGATTGGGGGTGTTCCCTTTGAGCTTTCCTTGGGTGGCCCTTCTCCTGTTCAGAAGATTGGTGAATGGGTGGGAGGGCCTAACCCTTGTGCAGGGCTCAGATTCCCTCCCCTGAGTTTTGCTTGAGGCCTGATTGTTACTTGACCTTTCCTGGCTAAGATGGAATGGTGGATTCTTGCCTTTCTCCGAAATCCAGAGGGCTGGTGCTGACAGTCAGGACCAAACACTATGAATCGGGCCATGGAGATGGTGATACCGACTCGCTTCACAAATTGCCTTGGTGAGAGACCCAGGCGGCTCCAGCGGTTTGGGATGGCTAGGGGTCCTATTGGCACACCCATGAATACTCCAACCAAGTGTAGTGATCAGGCATGGGTTTATGAGGATTGGTTTCTATGACCTCAAAGCATTGTGACATCACAGATGCTGGCTTCACTGAAGCAGCTGTCCCTCTCCCATGACCTTGGTATCCTATGGCTTTAGGTAGGAAGCCCCGGGAAGGAACAAGAGCCCTCTGAGCCTGATCAGGAACTCAGGTTGTCTTGTGGGTTAATGTCCCATTTCCCCTTTCTAGATAAATAGGAAAAAAATGATGTTCATTATACCTTCCTTTAGGCCAACATTTCTCCAGAGACAGCAAGGTGTCCTATTTCCAATACAATTTCTAGATCTCAAGAAACAGTGAGGCATCTTGGGTACCAACAGCTCTCCATGGGGTTTGTCATCCTGTGGGTGAGCAAGTCCATTGTCAGTGTCTTTTCCCAACGGGTCAGTGATGACTAACGGACAGAAAGTCCCTTTTTGAGGAAAAAGGTGAGGGCATGGATATATGGTACTGCCTTTGTCCTCATCTCCTAGAGTTCTGAAACACAAGGTTAAGGGATTAGGGCTCTGTCTACCTGGTTTTCCCTTAACTTTGCAAAGTCTTCGAGGAAAGTGACGTTCTGATCAGAGCTAACTCTTCAGGAAGAGGCCTGGACCGCACCTGTTGTCATCATTAGTTAACTGTACTTGTAATGGAACGGGTATAGACATGTTGACCAAGTCTCTTTAGTCAAAAGGAAAGGGATGGCCTATATCGACGTCTTGCAAAGCCCACTTGAGCAGAACTGTGGACTGAGCCTCAAGGTCCTTGCAGACTAGTGATGAAGAAGGTGTGGTCCATCTTGGTAACAGAGTATTCCTCAGCCATCGGGGAGGATGAACCCCTGGACCTTACATTGACATGAACTTCCCATGTCTGGGTGATGGGAAATGGAAAAGACAGGCAGAACAATGGAAATATCATATAGCTTTCCACAATATGTTCCTCAGGAGGAATACCTTGGCTCTTAGTAAAGGAAAGGAAAATTGAATGGGAAGAATGCAGAGAAGGAGACCCACCAAGAGTGACTCAGGACTCTGAGAACCAAGCTGAGTGTTACAGAGAAGAGACACATGCAGGGAATAAGTGAAATGCTTAATGGGTGTTCAGGAGCTGTGGCATATATTAGGAAAAGCACTAGGTCGCACATGAAACTAAAAGATCCATGAATACTGTGTCAAAAAAAAAATGACAAAAAAATTCCAAGAAGAATTCTAAGATTTTCAACAAAAAAATTCAGAGAAAAACAATGTGACCCTTTCAAAACCTAAAGAAGGCACAGGGAGAAAAGGAAAGAATTATAATTTTTATTATCTTTCCTTATTGAAATGGCATGGGATTTGTTTCCTAAAATGTCCTTATCTGAATTGGGTCTTTATCCTTGTAAATTAGAGTCTACCCACCTCTTCCATTTCTGAAATTGATGAGAAGACATGACATTGCCTTCTCTAAATACCTAGAAGAGTGGCCCAGGAAAATGACTTGGACCTGGCCTTCTGTGTGCTGGCAGGTGTTTGATTACTGCTTCAAACGCTTCAGTCACTACTAGAGAGCTGAGATTTTGTAGGTTTCCTGACCTAATCGTGGGATTTTCTATGTGTCTGGGAATTTAACCTTTTCTCTCCGGTCTTGGATTTGCTAGCATAAATGTGTGTATGTGCCTCTTAGGTTATTCTTTTTTCCTTTCTGCCAGTTGTCATGTGGTTTCATACTTTCAGCTGTGAGCTTGTCTCCCTGCTGTATCCCAGTAATGGCTTCTGCAGTTTGTTTATGTTTTCAGAACTGAAGTGTGAGATCTCCGGATTTTTTTTTTCTATTGGTTTGTTTGTATTTACTTTATTTTGATAATCATATATATGATTTCATTTTTTCTGCTAACTTTGGAGTTAGGCTCTTCTTCTACTTGCTCCTTCAGGCATCCAGTTAGGTTCCTTTTTTTGTTTTGTTTTGTTTTTTTTAAATTTTGGAAATGCATGCGTTTAACCCTTTATGGTTTCCCAATAAAATGTTTTTGCATCACCCCATAAGTTTCTTGACATTCCTTTGTTCATGGCTATTTCTGCATTTCCTTTGGATTTTCTTTGTTGATTCACTGCTAGGTCGTGAGTGTGTTGTTTTCCAACCTTTAGGGTATGGCTGTATTTCCAATTTGAAAGTGATATCTTCCCGTTTTCATACCTTCATGATCATAAGAGCCCAGGATAGGTTTTGACTTCTCTTCCATGAATTACGACTGGATTTGGACTCGAGCTCATGACCTGCGATAGACAAAGTTAGGTCCGCCGCTGGGAAGAACAACATATCTTATTGTCCTAGAGACGCAATCTTACTCATGGATCCCCAAAGTTCAGGTGGTCTCCAGAGCCCATGTGGACATCTGTTATTCCTTACCACCATTCCACCAAATGATCTGTGCTGTGCTTAACGTGGATATCATAGTCCCCAACAATATTGGATTAAAGTCCCCATCTCCCTTCCTCTCTGATCATATGCTTCCAACGTTTAGATACAGCCATGTTCTGGTATATATGTTGGCAGTTCTTCCAGGTTTCTGATGTTTTGATGCTCCATTATAACAAAACACCTTCCGCTCTCTTTTGTCTCTGAAAGGCATAAAATCACTCTAGATGACTTAGGCACAATCACTTTGGCTCTCTTCTCCTTGGCAAGAGCATAACCTACGTTTCCAAATTTCTTCACTTTCAAGCTATGTGTATTTTATAGTCAAAGGAAATCTCCAATGGGCAACAGAGGTCGAGCTTGTTTAATATTTGTTGTTTTTTGATGGATCCTTTCTGGTTTTGTTTGTTTGTTTTATTTTATTTTATTTTATTTTATTTTATTTTAATTTTTCGAATTTCAACCACACCTACAAAATGTTTGTATTGACGGGAGACTTTCGTCCTGAATGCTGAATGAATTATTGTTAGGTAAGAAGTTCACTTTCTCATTTCGGTTGAATTCTGACTTGAATTCTCTGTGCCTTTCCCTTTTATGGTATTTTCTTTGGGGATGCTTTATTAGTGCGATTTCTCACTTCCTCCCCCTCTTTCTCGTGTCTTCTCTGTGTGTGTGTTCGTCTGTGTGTGCATGTGCATGTCTTAATGTGTGCGTGGTCTGTGTGTGTTTCACAAAAAACTTATAATTAAATTCCAGAGGTAGGAATTGGGTCTCTTAAGGTTAGCAATTCAATTTGACATGCCTTAGAAACTCACATTCCATCCGTTTCAAGAACATCTTCTGCAAGCAATGTCATCATTTGTACTCTTCCATAAACACGTATTCTCACAAAACTGCCCTCAAACAAACACCACATTTTGTGTCCCTATTAGAATCGTATTGTTTGTCCCTATACCCCTTGATTTTTCATATGTTTCTTGAGTGTCTTGAGGGAGTGAAATCGCCTGTTTGTTTTCTTTCTGAGAATGATAGATATGACAGAGCCCAAAGCTCTCTGCAAGCCTGTCACATGAGACATATGGAAGAATTCATTCTTGCTTAAGTCTCAGTAAGAATTTGCGGTGACATGGGGGACAGTGAGATGGTAGTAGTGTCTAACAACCTCATGCTTGTCTTCAGCCATGAAAGCAAAAGGAAGATGACAACAATAACGGAACCGGGGGGAAATTGAACTGAAGCCTACACAGTAAACTCCACAGAGTAAGAGATCAGAGGTCGCAGAAACTATGGGAGAAGTTTGGAGACATGGCTCATGGGAGATTTGGGTGGTTCGTGCATCAGAGGGCAGTGATATCATGCAAAGGACAAAGGCACAGGAGAACAGGGCCCACTGGGAACCCACAAGGAACCTGTTTCCCAGTGCAATTGGCTGTGATGAACAGAGGGTCTGAGTTCTTGACAACACAATTCTTGAGGGGTGGAGTTTTTAGATCAGCGGGCTTGGCAGAAATTGACTCGAAAGAACACCGTGTTTTCTTGTAGGGGACACGAACAAGCAACCAGGTGCAGACAGCCTGGAGACCATGATCAGAAACAATACCAGGAGATGTAGTTGGAGGAGAGTGGGTCCTGGCAGTGCATCCGTGAGAGGCAGTGTTTGTGGAAATGATTCAATGGGTGCATAAGAAATGTTCGGCGCTCAAACCAGTAGCAACAGGACCGAGCATGGTCAAGACAGGATGGTGAGACATTTGCTGCCTACCCTGTCAACACGAAAACCCAACCATGGAACACTTGGAGGAATGCCTTCCTCAGTCCAAGATGCTTAGTCCAAGGAGAACACATTCTCCCATAGGGGACAAGAAGAATGCCTTGACCACATGCTCTCTTCTGAACACAGCATTCTGCAGGCCTGCATTCTATTCGGTTGTGGAAGGTCTCCTTTCACACTCACACTAGACCCTACTAAGTGAAACCTCAGCATATTTAGCCCGGGCCCTAACACACCAAACGCCCGGCAAGGAGGGCCATTGCAGTTGACTGGTCTCAAGGACAGGGTCAGCCATAACACAACAGCAGATGGCATGCATCACACACACACACACACACACACACACACACACACACACACACCCATCATCCCTTAAAGGCCAGCACTTGGTCACTCCTGATTTCCTCTTCTTAAAGACATTAACCTCAGGATGGAAAAAGAATGAGCATTCAGAATACGGAGAGGTAGACAGAGACTTATATCCAAGGCAAAGATGGAAGAATCCACTGACGCCAAGGTAAAAGAACAAGAAATGATCACGGCTAGGCAATCAGAGAGAAACTTCTACTTAGAACACGCCCGATGGGGTATAGAAAGCAGTGGCCTGGATACTTCCTGTACATCAGAAAACATAGAAGATATCAGAGAGTCTTGAACCACAGAGATAAACTGATAAAGATAAATGAACATAAATAGCTCCTGAAGAGAAGATTGGTAGGAGACTGGATGCAAAGTCCGGGAACAAGGCAGAAGTAGAGGATACAATGAGTGACCTGGAAGAACTAGTCTAGACAATAAGGAAGCAAATTCTAAAAGAGAAGGAAGAATGACGGGACATGACAATGAGCTTAGGGAATCATCATCTCCAGGAATTGAAAGAGGTGCCTCTTGTAGGAGAAGTAAGAGTGAGTGAAAAAAAGTGGGCTGAACATGGATTTGAGAAATCGGGGCTGAAAATGACCCTCATCTGGTAGCACAAACAGAGGTCCACAATCAGAGGCACAGAGGACTCCCATCACCTTCCAAAGAAGCAGAGCACCAAAAGACATAGTGCCATTTACCCCTGGAAAATCTAGGCATGGAGGAATTCACTTTAGCAAATAGGTATGGGAGAATAGTTTGTCCATAGCCCAGTCACTGACTTCAAGAGGAAATGCTATACCAGCTCTCGAAAAAATCCGGATAGCTCAAGCAACACAAGCCCAGGCCAAAACCCTTATCCCCTGCATTTCTGAACAATGACTGAGCAGCAGTTCTTGTCTAGAACCACGAGGTTCTCAGAAGTCAACGGTTGGGCCCCAGAATGTGTCAATCAGTTCAGAGGCAGTCTTCAGATCAACTCATGATTCCAGGGTCTTGGCAATGACTGTGGTCTCAGATTCTCTGCTTAGGGGAAAGTAAGCTTCTCCCTCGCCAGCTCTACCCCTTGATTGTGAACTCTCGGTCTCTCTGTCTAATAAGTGCAAGCGCATCGTTTGACAAGATAACAAAAACAAAACCAGGCACAATAATTGACTGGGGGCAGAGGATGATTTATTGAATTTGGACCAAGGTTCCTATGGAGGGCAGCTAGGTACAGAGAACCTCCCACCATCTTAAAATACCAGACCTTCGCTCAGAGCTCCAATGTTCATTCTGCTGTTCTTTCTCTTCCTGGATCTCCTCACCAACCTGAAGCATCCGCTGTGTGCCATGCTGTACTGACCCCTTGTTGACACATGTTCATTCTCTTCTGGCTCCATTATAACATGCCCATCTTCTACAACAGGCACTGTTTGCTTATCACATGACATCATTTGGCTGGGGGTCATGAGAGTTAGAAGGCAGGCTTGTGCTGCCACATCTCCATGCATTTCCACAGGGGTAGCTGCTCCACCCTGAGGGAGTACTCAAGATTCTTCCACATTCGAATCCTCTTCAATGCGTCCTTTTGGACATAAAAGTTGTCTTCCTGAAACGGGCAGGGAAGACTTTCAGATGGCTTCACTTGGGCTATGGGTCTCTTCCAACATGCTCTACGTTTGCTCCTATGGACTCCAAGTACATGAGTCCAACCTGGACCTAAGGTTAAGGGTGTAGAGTCTGCCTTGATGCATGGTCATTTTTGAAGATTGGGAGGCATTGTTGGCACTGTTTCTGGAGATGCTCGAGGTACTCGTGTCCTCGCTGTGGAAGACTCCAGACATGTCTTTGGCACGGTTGCGGGGGTTCATTTTGAGCTCTCCTTGAGTGGCCATTTTTCTGTTCAGAAGCACTGTGATAGGGTGGGAGGGCCTGACCCTTGTGCCGGGCTCAGATTTCCTCCCCTGAGGCTTTGCTTGAGGCCTGATTGTTTCTTGGCCTGTTGTGGTTAAGATGGAATGGTGGATACTTGTCTTTCTCTGGAATCCAGAGGGCTGGTGCTGATAATCACGACCAAACACTATGAATTGGGTCATGTAGTAGGTGACACCGACTCGCTTCGCAAACTGCCTTGGTGAGAGACCCAGACAGCTCCAGCGGTTCGGGACGGCCTGGGGTGCTCTTGGCCCACCCACGACTACTCTAGCCAATTGTAGTGATCAGGCGTGATAATGAGGAGTGGTTGCTATGAACTCAAAGCATTGTGACATCACAAATGCTGGCTTCACTGACGCAGCTGTCCTTCTCCCATGACCTTGGTGTCCTAAGGCTTTAGGTAGGAAGCCATCGAAGGACAGAACAAGAGCCCTCTGATTCTGATCAAGAATTCAGGTTGTCATGTGGGTTAGTGTCCCACTTCCCCATTCTGGAAAAAGCGGAAAGAAAATGATGTTCAGTATACCTTCCTTTAGGCCAACATTTTCCCAGAGACGGCAAGGTGTCCTAATTCCACTACAATTTCTAGAGATCTCAAGAAACGGTGAGGCCTCATGGGTACCAACAACTCTCCATGGGTTTGGAAATCCTGTGTTTGAGAGCATCCTTTCTCAGCGTCTTTTGCCTATGGCTCAGTGATGACTAAGGGACGGAAAGTCCCCTTTCGAGGAAAAAGGTGAGGGCATAGATATATGGTGCTGTCTGTGGTCTCATCTCTTAGTTTTATGAAACACACGGCTAATGGTTTAAGGCTCTGTCTACCTGGCTTTCCCTTACACACCTTTGCAAAGTCTTAGAGGAGAGTGTCATTCTGCATCAGGGCTAAACCTAAGGAAGAGGCCCGGACAGCACCCGTTGTCATCATTAGTTGTTCTTGTTGCGTTAACGGGTATAATCATGTTGACCATGTCTCTTTAGTCAGAAGGATAGGTATGGCTAATATCGAAGGCTTGCAAGGCCAATTCGAGAGGACCTTTGCAGTGAGCCGCAATGCCCTTGCAAGGACTAGTGGATAAGGAAGGCTTGGTCCATTTTGGCAAGCAGTATTCCTCGGCTGTCGAAGAGAATGAACGCCCTGGACCTTGCCTTGACATGAATGTCCCATGCCTGGCTGATGTGAAATGAAAAGGCAAGCAGAAAAAGGGAAATATCATATGGCTTCCCACAATATGTGCCTCCTAAGGAATACCTTGGCGCTTTGTCCTCTTCAATAAACACATATTCTCATAAAACTGCCTTCACACAATCACCACGATTGGGTGCCTCATTAGTGTCGTATTATTTGTCCTTATAACCCTTGCTTTTTCATATGTTTCTTGACTCTCATGAGGGAGTGAAATCATCTGTTTGTTGTCTTTCTGAGAATGATAGATGTGACGAAGCCCAATGCTCTCCGCAACACTACCAAATGAGGCAAGTGGAAGAATTCATTCTTTCTTATGTCTCAGTAAGAATTTGTGGTGACATGGAGGACAGTGAGATGGTAGTAGTGTCTAATAACCTCATGCTTGTCTTCAGCCAAGAAGGCAACAGGAAGATGACCACAACAACTGCAACAGAGTGGACATTGACCGGAAGCCTACAAGGGAAACTCGACAAGAAGAAAGGTAGTCGCAGAGACTAAGGGAGAGGTTGGAGACATGGCTTATAGGAGATTTCGTTGGTTCATGCATCAGATGGCAGTGATCCCTTGCAAAGGACAAATGCCCAGGAGAGCAGGGAATGCTGGAAAACCACAAGGCATCTGTTTCCCAGTGCCATTGGCTGTGACTAGAAGAGGGTCTGAAGGGCACGAGTTCTTGACAACACAAGTCCTGAGTGCTGGAGTTTTCAGATCAGCAGGCTTGGCAGATATAACGTCGAAAGAACTCCGTGTTTTTCCTGCATAGGTCACCAACAAGCAACCATGTGCAGACAACCTGGAGACCATGATCAGCGACAATACCAGACACGCAGTGGGAAGATGGTGGTCCTGGCAGTGCATCCATGAGAGGCAGTTTTGGTGGAGTTGTATCAATGGGGGCATAAGAAATATTGGGCTCCCACACGAGGAGAATCAAGACTGAGCTACTGGCCAATACAGGATGGTGAGTACATTAGCTGCCTACTCTGCCCACACGAAATCCCAACCATGGAACACTTGAGGGACAGCCTTCCTCACTCCAAGTTGTTTAGTCCAAGGAGATCAGACTATCCCAAAGGGGACGAGAAGAATACCTTGAACACATGATCTCTTCTGAACACAGCATTCTGTAGGTCTGCGTTCTGATGATTTTGTGGAATGTCTCCTTTCACAGGCACACCAGAGCCCACCAAGGTAAACCTCAACATATTCAGCCCAGGCCCCAAACACACCAAACGGCAGGCAAGGAGATCCACTGCAGATTGCTGGTCTCAAGGACAGCGTCAGCCACAACACAAACATCAGATGGCATGCATGCCACACACACACACACACACACACACACACACACACACACACACACACGATAAACCTTAAGGGCCCTCCCTTGGACACTCAATGATCTCTTCTACCTAAATAAATTACCCACAGGATAGAAAACAGTATAAGTATTTCGAATACAGAGAGGATACAGAGATCTAGATCTAATATAGATGGAAGGATCAATAGATGCCAAGGAAAAAGAACAAGAAAGGATCACGGCTAGGAAATCAGAGTGAAGCTTCTACATATAACACGCCCGATGTGGGTTTGATAGCAGCGGCATGGATCCTCCCTATACATCAGAAAACATAGAAGATATCAGAGAGTCTCGAACCACAGAGATAAAACTGATAAAGGTAAAAGAACCTAAAGAGCTCCTGAAGAAAAGATTGGTAGGAGACTGGATGCAAAGTCTGGGAACGTGGCAGAAGTAGAGGATCCAATTAGTGACCTGGAAGAACAAGCCTAGAAAATAAGGAAGCAAATTCTAAGAGAGAAGGAAGAATGACGGAACATGACAATGGGCTTAGGGAATCATCATCCAAAAAGAAGGTAATAGGTGCCTATTGTAGGATAAGTAATAGTGAGAGAAAAAAAAGAGGGCTGAACATGGATTTGAGAATCAGGCTGTCAATGACCCTCATCTGGGAGCTGAAACAGAGGTCCAGAATCAGAGGCACAGAGGACTCCCATCACCTTCCACAGAAGCAGAGCACCAAAAGACATAGTGTCCTTTCTAGACAAGAACCAGTGCTCTGTCATTGTACAGAATGCAGGGGATACAGATTTTCCCTTGGGCTGGTGTTGCATGCTCTATCCAACCTCATTCAAGAATGGGTATATCTTGTCTTCTTGAAGACTGTGACTTGGCTATGGACAAACTATTCTCCCGAGCATATTTTGGTTAAGAGAATTCCTCCCTTGCTATATTTTGCAGGGGGAATGACACTATGTCTTGTGATGCACTGCTTCTGTTGACGTAGATGGGACACTTCTGTGTCTCTGAATCTGGATCTCTGTTTCTGCTCCCAGATGAGGGACATTTTCAGCTCTGATTTCTCAAAGACATGTTCAGCACTCTTTTTTCTCTCTCACTCCTAGTTCTCTTAAATTAGGCACCTCTTTCCTTTCCGAGGAGTTGATGACTTCCCTAAGCTCATAGTCGAGTTCCACCATTCCTTTTTCTCTCTCTGGATTTGCTTCTGTATTTTCCAGTATTTGTCTTCTAGATTACCAATTTGATCCTCTGCTTCTGCCACCTTCCTGACCTTTGCATCCCTTTTGTTTCCAAACTTTTCATCAGGGACTCCTCATTTTATTATTTAAATCACTTTTATCTCTGTGGTTCGAGACTCCCTGATGTCTTCTGTGTTTTTCTGATGTACAGTGAGTATGCTGGCTGCATATCCGGGTGTGTTCCATGTAGACGTTTCACTTTGATTGCCTAGACAGGATCATTTCTTGTTCTTTTTCCTTGTTGTCAAATGATTCTTCCATCTTTGCATTGGATCTAGGTCTCTGTCTTCTCTTTATTCAAAAAGTCCTTTCTGTTTTCTACCCTGAGAGTAAATTCTTTAAGATGACGAGATCATGGAGTGCCCAAGGTCTGGCCTTTGTGGGAGTCTCAGATTTGTGTAGCATGCATGCCCTCTGCTGTTGTTTTGTGGCTGTCCCCAATCCTTGAAACCAGTTATCTGAAGAGGCTCTACTTGCCTGTCATTTGGAGTGTTTGGTGTATGGATGAATATGGTGAGGTTTAGCATCGTGGGCTCTGGTGTGCCAGTGAAATGAGACTTTCAACCCAAACAATAGAATGAAGACCTATAGAATGCTGTGGTCAGGAGAAATAATGTGGGCAGGGCTTTCTTCTATCCCCCTATGGGAGATTCTATTCTGGGAAAAAGCTACTTGGTCTGAGGATGGCAGTACCCCCTGTTTTTCATGGTCAGGACTTCATGTTTGCAGTTTCGGCAGCTAATGTCATCACCATCCTGTCTTTGGCCAGTACCTCCATTTCATGCTGCTGGTACGAGAGCCCAAAATTTCGTGTACTCCCATCGAGTCATCTCCATAAACACTGTTTCTCACGGATACCCTGCCAGAACCCACCCTCTTCCCACTGTGTCTCCTCTGATTGTTTCTGATCATGGTTTCCAGGCTGTCTGCACATGGTTGCTTGTTGAGGTACTCTCCATGATAAACACAGTGTTCTCTAGAGTCGATGTCTGCCAATTCTAATGATCTAAATACTCCGGACTCAAGACCATTTGTTAGCAAAAACTCGTGCCATTCAGACTTTCTGCTGGTCGAAACCACTAGCATAAGGATGCATGCTCCTTTTGGGTTCCCAGTGTGCACTCTCCTGTGCCTTCTTTCTTTGGATTATCTCACTGCCCTCTGAAGCACCAATCCCCTGTCTCCCCTAATCATGTCTCTAGTCTTCTCCCAAAGTCTCTGCGACTTCTTTTATCTTTTGCTGTGGCATTTACTTTGTAGGCTTCAGGTCCATTTCCTCCATGTTGCACTTGATATAGTAATCTTTTAGTTGTGTTGCTGGCTAAAGACAAGCCTGGAGTTCCCAGACACTACTAACATCTCACTGTCCTCCAAAAGCACCACGGACTCTTGCCCAGCCATAAGCAAGAATGAATTCTTTACACTTGCCTCATGGAGCATAATTGTGGAAAGCATAGGGCTATGTCACATCTATCAGTCTCAGAAAGACAAATAACATACGATTTTGCTCTCTTATGCTAGTCAAGGAGCATGTGAATATGCAAGGGAAAAGGGGACAAACAATACTACTCTAACCAGGCTCTTAAAATTTGGTGTTTTTTTGAAGGCAAGTTAGTGAGAATATGTGTTTATAAAAGAGGACTTAATGGGACATTCCTTGCAGGAAATGTGGCTGAAAGTGATGGAATGTGGGTTTTCAAGGCATATCAAATTGAATTGCTATCCATAAAGGAAAGAAATCTAACTACTGATATTTCATTATAATTGTTATGTGAAACACACAGACAACATACACACGCACACATACACACACAAATAAGACACACAAAAGATGGGGAAGATGGGAGGAATCGCACTGAAGGAAGCAAACCCAAAGGAAAATACCATAAATGGGAAAGGCACTGAGAATCCAAGTCAAAAAAACAACGAAAATGAGAAAGTTAACTCTGTACACATCAATAATTAGTTGAAGTATTCAGGACTAAATACTCCTATTCCTATAAACACGTTGTTGGAAGGATGAAAATTGAAAAAAAAAAAGGCAAAAAAGACCAACAAGAAAACAAACAAACAGACAAACAAACAAAACAAAACCAGCTCGACCTTATGTTAGCCATAGGAGATCCTTCGACTATAAAGATACAATAGCTTGGAAGTTATGGATTTGGGAAAACATAGGTAGTGCAATTGGCAAAGATAAGAGAACCAATCCATTGGTGCCTATGGCAGATAGAGAAATTTTATGCCTTCAAGAGACAAAATATTACCAGAAGGTGTTTTGTCTTGATTGAGCATCAAAACTTCAGAAACTTGGAAGAATTGCCAACAGATACACCACCAACTTGGTTGTATCTAAATGTTGGAAGCATATTACCAGAACAGAAGGGAGTTGGGGACCACAATCCAATATTTTGAGGACGATGATATCCACTTTTAGCACAGGACAAATCATGCAGAGGGATAGGTGGGAAGGAATAACAGACGTCATCATGGGCTCTCTAGACCACCTGAGCATAGGAGAAACATGCATAAGATTGTGTCTCGGAGAACCATAAGAGAAGTTCTTCCCAAGGGCAGACCTAACATTGTCTATCAGATCCTGTGCTGAAGTAAAAACCCAGTAATAATTAATAGAAGAGAATTCATATCCTTTCTTGTATACTTATGACCACAAAGATATGAAAAAGGAAAGAAATCACTTATGAATGGGAAACACAGCCACACACTAATAGGTGGAAAACACAAACACTCCCAAACTATCAATGCCTTAAAGAAGGACAATCAAAAGGAAAGTCATAAAGTACTTTCAACAAAGGAAAGTAAAGAAACTTATGAGATGATGCCAAAACATTCTTTGGGGAAATAATATAGGGCTAAATGCGTTTATTTCAAAAAATTCAAAGCACCAAATAAAAGCAACCTAACCAATGGCATAAGGAACTAGAAAAAGATGAAATGGAATCCAAAGTGAACAGAAAAAGAGAGATAATATATATGATCATTGGAATAAAAGAAATACAAACAAAACAATAGAAAAAAATCTGGAGAACTCAATTGTCAGTTTTGAAAACTTTAACAAACGGGAATAGCCATTACCTGGATTAAACAGGGAGACTAGCATACAGATGAAATTATGAGATCATATGACAACTGATAGAAAGGAAAAAAAAAATAACCAAAATGACACATCTACACAATTATTCCAGCAAATCCAACACTGAGAAAAAGGATAAAATTCCAACACTGAGAAAAAGGCTAAATTCCAAGACACATATCAAATCAGGAACACATATTAAGTCAGGAACCCTACAAAACCTTAGCTCTCTAGTAGTGACTAAAGCGTTTGAAGCAGTAATCCAACACCTCCCAACACACAGAAGGTCAGATCCAAATCGTTTTTCTGGTCAACATTTCTAGACATTTGATGAAGTCAATGTCGTTTCTTCTCATCAAAGCCACAAATGGAGGAGGCAGGTAGACTGTAATTTACAAGTGTGAAGACCCAATTCAGATAAGGACATTATAGGAAACAAATTCCATGCCATTTTCATAAGTAAAGATAATATAAATATAATTTTTCATTTTCTCTGTCTATCTTTACCTGCTTTTGAAAGGGCCAGTTTGTTTTTATTTTAATTTTTTGTTCTGTTGAGGAAATAGGCCTATCATCCATCATTCGATTTTGACAAGTATTTACGATGCTTTAGTTCCATATATGACCTAGAGTTCATCCTAAAACTCTAAGATGTTCCACAACTTCTCAACACCCATTAGCCAGTTCCCTCATTTCCTGCATGTCTTTCTTTTCTGTAACCTCAGAGTACTGAGTCACTTCTGGTTTGTCTCCTTCTGTGACTTCTTCCCCTTCCATTTCCTCTTCTTTCTACTAAGGCCCATGGTATTCATCCTGGGGCACATATGAGAGAAGCCATATTATATTTCCCTTTGTCTGCTTGCCTTTTTCATTTGGCATCCTGTGACATTCATGTCAATGCAAGTACCAGGGGTTCATCCTCTCTGATGGCTGAGGAATACTCTGTTGCCAATGTGGACGGCACCTTCTTTATCCAATAGTCCTTGTGAGGGCAATGCAACTCAATCCACAGTTCTGATCTATTGGGCCTTGCAGGCCATCCATATAAGCCATTCATTTTCCTCTGATTAATGAGAAGTAGTCAACATGGCTATACCCATTACCACAGCAGGTAGAGTTAACTAAGATGACAAGGAGTGCTCTCATGGGTTCTTCCTTAAGGGTTAATTATCATGCAGAATATCAATCTTCTTGAAGCATTTGAAAAGCTGTCCAAGGTAAAGCCAGGTAGACAGAGCCCTGATCCCTTATGAATAGTGTTTCTTAACACGAGGAGATGAGGACACAGACAGCATAATACATACATATTCTAACATTTATCCTTGAAAAAGGACTTCCCGTCCCTTAGTCATTACTGACCCATAGGTAAAAGATGCTGAGCAAGGACTCTGTTACCCACAGGATGACAAACATCACAGAGAGCTGATGATACCCAGGGCCTCACTGTTTATTGAGATCTCTAGAAATTGCAGTGGAAATAGGAAAACCTTGCCATCTCTGGAGAAATGTTGGCCTAAACAAAAAAAAAAAAAAAAAGGTATGTTGTACATCATTTTCTTTTCTATTTTTCTAGAAAGGGGAAGTGGAAATTAACACATAGACAACCTGAGTTCTTGATCAGGCTCAGGGTTCTTTTTAGCCCTTCCCTGGCTTCCTACCTAAAGCCATAGGAATCAAAGGTTATGAGAGAGGGACTGCTGCTTCAGTTAAGACAGCTTCTCTGATGTCACAAAGCTTTGAGGTCATAGCAACTCCTCCTCCCCAAACCACGCCTGATCTACACTTGGATGTTGTAGTCATGAGTGGTCCAAGAGGATCCACAGCTCCCCCAAATACTGTAGCCGCCTGGGTCTCTCACCAAGTCAGTTTGAGAAGCGAGTCAGTGTGGCATTCTCCATGGCCGATTTTGTAGTCTATTGTCGTGACAGTTACAAAAGCCATCTGGACTCCGGAGAAAGACAAGTATCCCCCAATCCATCTTACCCACGAAAGGCCAAGAAAGAATCAGGTCTCAAAAAAGAGACAGGGCATGAACTCCATGTCCTGCATATGTTATGGTCCTCCCTCCCAATCAGGGCGCTTCTGACCAGGAAAAGTGCCACCCAAGGAAATCTCATAGAGAACACCCGCAACCCTGCCAAAGTTATGTCTGGAGTCTACAACAGCAAGGATATGAGTTCCTCTAGCATCTCAAGAAATCATGACATAGGGCCTCCCAATCTTCAAAACTGACCAAGCACCAAAGTCAGACTCTACACCCTAGAACCTGAGTCCCAGGATGGACTCATTTACTTGGAGTCCACAGGAGCAAGCATGAAACATGTTGGAGGAGACCTATAGCACAAGGGAAGCCATCTGAATGGCACTCTTGCTCATTTCAAGATAAAAACGTGTATCTACAAAAGACAAATGGAAGAGGACTCGAATGATGCAGAACCTTGAGCATGCCCACAGGGTGGTGTAGCTACCCTCTGCAGAACTGAATTGAGATATGGCAGCACAAGCCTGCCTTAACCTTCTCATTACCATCCCCCAAATGGCTTCAGTTAATAACCAAATGGTGCTTCTTGCAGAAGATGGGCATGTTCTAATGGAACCAGGAAAGGATGAACAATGTGACAACAAAGGGCCACTATACTGGGACAGACAGTGGGTGATACAGGTTGGTGAGGAGGTACAGGAAGACAAAGAACAGGAGAATGGACAAGGGAGCACAGAGTGAAGGCCTGGCACTTTAAGACGGTGGGAGGTGCTCTGTACCTGCGTGCATTCCATAGGGACATAGGTCCAAATTAAATAAACAATACTCTGGCCCTAGTAAATCATTGTAAACTTTTTAAAATTTATTTATGTCCAACAATATACATGAACGTACTTGAGAGAGAAACAGAAAGATCACACTCACGGGATGGAGATGTGGTGGGGAATCAGAGTTGCCCTTGAACAGGGATCTTGAGACCAGAGACAAGGCCATGACCCTGGTATCATGAGCTGAGCTGAAGGCTGTTTCTGAACTGATGGACACACCCCAGGACCCTATCTTTGTCTTCTTAATACCTCAGAGTCCTAGACAGAATCACTGCTCTGTCATTGTTCAGAAATGCAGGGGATATGCATTTTGGCTTGGGCTGGTGTTGATTGTTCTATCCGACCTGCTTTGAGAGCTGGTATAACTGGTCGCCTTAAAGTCAGTGACTTGGCTATGGACAAACTACTCTCGCACACATTTTTGCATTACGAGAATAACTCCCTTGCTATCTTTTGCAGGGGGGATGACACTGTATTGTATTGCTCTGAATCTGTTGATGGTGATGGGAGTACTCTGTGCCTCTTAATATGGAGCTCTGTTTCTACTCCAAGATCAGGGACATTTTCAGCTCTGATTTCTCAAAGAAATATTTGGCCTTCTTTATTCTTTCACTCCTAGGTGTGCAAGAATAGGCACCTCTTTTTTTTTTTTTTCTTGGAGTTGATGATTTCCATAAGCTTATTGTCATGTTCCATCATTCTTCCTTCTCTCTTTCACTTACCTTCCATTATTTTCCAGTATTTTTCTACCACGTCACTAATTGTATCCTCTGATTCTGCCAGCTTCTTGGCCTTGCAACCAGTCTACTACCAATCTTATTATCAGAGACCCTAGATTTTATTTTTTTATCACTTTTATCTCTGTGGTATAAGACTCCCTGATGTCTTCTGTCTTTTTCTATGTACAGTGAGTATTCTGGATATTGCTTTCAATCCTTCATCGGGCTTGTTACATTTAAAGGTTTAACTTTGATTGCCTGGCTATGATCATTTCTAATTTTTTTCCTCAGCATCAATTGAGTCTTCCATCTTTGCATTGGATCCAGGTCTCTGTCTTCTTCTCTCTATTCACAAAGCCCATTCTGTTTTCTACCCTTAGAGTAATGTCTTTAGGAAGAAGAGATCATGGGGTGGCCAAGGTCTGGCCATTGAGGAAGTCTCGGGTGTTTGTGGAGTGCATGCCCTCTGTTGTTGTGTTGTGGCTGTCCCCTGACATTAAGACAGTCATCTGCAGGGTCTCTCCTTGCATGCCATTTTAGTGTTTCTGTGCTGAATATGGTGTGGTTTAGTTTGGTGTGCACTGGTTTGCCTAAGAAAGGAGACGTTCAACCAACTCAACAGACAAACGCCTGCAGAATGCTGTGTTTTAAAGAGAGCATGGTAGAAGGGCTTTCTTCTAGTCCCTTACTGGAGAGTCTGTTCTCCTTTGGCTAAGCAACTTGGACTGAGGAAGACAGTCTCCACAGTGTTCCATGGTTTGGACTTCGTTTTTGTACGTGAGGCAGCTAATGTCCTCACCGTCCTGTCTTTGCCAGTAGTTCGGTCTTTATGCTGTTTGTGCTAGAGCCCCAAATTACTTTTGCCCCCATCAAATCATCTCCACGAGCCGTGCCTCTCACAGATACACTGCCAGAAATCACCATCTTCCTTCTGTGTCTGCTGGTACTGTCTCTGATCATGATTTCCAGGCTGTTTGCACCTGGTTGTTTCTTGGTGTCCTCTCCAGGAGAAACACAGTGTTCTCTCAACTCAATATCTGCCAAGACTGATGATCTGAAAACTCCAGACTCAACACCCTTTGTTGGCAAGGACTTGTACCATTCAGATAAGCTGCTGGTTAGAGCAAGTGGCATTGGGAAACATGCTACCTGTGGGTTCCCAGTGTTCTCATCTCTCCTGTGCCTTTGTCTTTTGCATTGGCTTACTGCCGTCTGAAGCACCACCGCCTACTTCTCCCTAAGCAATGTCTCCAATTTTCTCCCATAGTCTCTTTGACTTCTTTTCTCTTATACTGTAGAGTTTGGTCTGTAGGCTTCAGGTCAATTTCCACCAAGTCACAGTTGATGTAGTCATCTTCCAGTTGTGTTCATGGCTGATGACAAGCCTGGAGTTCCCAGATACTACTAACATCTCACTATCTTCCAAAGGCATCACAGACTCTTACCCAGCCATAAGGAAGAATGAATTCTTGCCACTTGCCTCATGTGGCAATGTTGTGGAGAGCATTGGGCTATGTCACATCTCTGAGTCTCAGAAAGACAAATAACGTATGATTTCACCCTGTCATGGTAGTAAAGAAACATGTGAAAAAGCAGGGGAAAATGGACAAGCAATACTACTCTAAACAGACACTTAAACTTTTGTCTTTCTTTGTAGGCATGTTAGTGGGAATACGTGTTTATAAAACAGGACAAAATGGGACATTCTTTGCAGGAATTGTGGCTGAAAGTGATGGAATGTGAGTTCTCAATGCACATGAAATTGATTTGCTATCCATAAAATGCCAAATTCCTATCTCTTGAAATTTTCTTATAAGTGTCATGTGAGAGGAAACAAGATGATGGGCAAGTAAGAGGAAGTGCCATTTCAACCTGTACTCCAAATTGAAGTTATTTCCTACCAAAGAATTCTGATTACCCATGAAAACAGCCTGAGATCAGAATTATATATGTCTGGATCTCTGCCAGCGCAGAAGTCATCAGTGGGCAGGAAAAGTGGAGTGAGAACGTTGGACTGTTACTGATATAAACAAAAATTCAAGGGACCCACCCAAAACGATGTTTTGGTCCCTGAGCCAACAGCACACCCATGATCATGTGGGGTTCAGCTCCTGTTAGGGGCTTGGAGACTCACCACGCAGCAGAGCAATGAGACTTGCTAACAGAGCCTGAGACACCTGCACCCCTTACCATCCCCTGAGAAAGGTGTGCAAAGGCCCAGTCCATACTATCAGAGCATGAGACACGCGTGCACCCCACACACTCTCCTGAGAGAGGTGCGTGAAGGCCCAGGCTCATGCTCTCGGACACGCACCCTTCTATCAGAGCCTGAGACACGCGTGACCCACACCCTCCCCTGAGAGAGTGCTTGCAAGCCCAGAACCCTTAGACAGAGAAAGACCAGGCACTCCCAGCCAGGGCCAGCATGAAAATCTCAGTGTGGGATGGCAATTGGAACCTCTCTGATGGTCAGGAGCTGCCTAGACAGACACTGCTGCAATGGTTTGGGTACAAGCAGAAGATTCTGTGCTCCCTGGGACTACGACTCAAAATTTGCTCTGGCAGCAGGCAAGGGCGAATTTATATGGGCTCTGCAGCACCCACAGGTGAGAAGACTGAGGATTATCTCTGAGAGAGAGAACAGGGTGCAGTTTGCTTTCATCTCCAAAAGCCATCAAAAGAGGTCAAGGCAAGAGAAAAAAAATTAACAAACATAAAAACCTCCAAAGAATAAAGACCTGAAAAAACAGGATTCCTCAGAGCCCATCCCCTTGAGAGGGGTGGGAGAATTTAAATCAGGGAACATCATTGACTGAAACCCACGTGACAGGCCTCTGCCTCAGAAAAACAACCAGGAAAGAAAAAAGACTACACAACAACAACCACTGCTACTTCATAGATACAACTTTTATTTTTAACTCATTCCCACTATTCTGCTTTATTTGTAATATATAGATAACTTTTTAACCTATTTACCTTCAAACTGAGATGTCCAGTATATCAAATTCCATATTAACCTTCTAACCTGAACTTTTTGATACATACACATTTTTTTTCATTTGCATTCTAATTTTTTAAAAAATTTAGTTTAGTTTAGTCTAGTTTATTCCTTTTTCATTTCTATTTTCTAATGTTCATATAGAGTTAAACTTCAAGGTAATCTTCTTTTCCCAAACAATGCTATACCTATAGGTAAAGAAATTATCTTTTTATTTTTTTAATTCATTTTATATTTATCTTATAGTTATATAAAATTCATATTAAAGTCACATAAAAGTAATATTCAGAGTCATAGCCAAGACCCTGGAATCATGAGTAGATCTGAAGGCCGCCTCTGAAATGATGGACACATCAAGGGACCCAACCTTTGACTTCTGAATACCTCCTGGTTCTAGACAAGAACCGCTGCTCTTTCATTGTTCAGAAATGCAGGGGATAAGGATTTTGGCTTGGTCAGGTGTTGCTTGAGCTATCCGACCTGCTTCGAGAGCTGGTATAGCTTGTCCTCTTGAAGTCAGTGACTGGGCTATGGACAAACTATTCTCCGATGCCTATTTGTGTAAAGAGAACTCCTCCATGCCTAGATTTTCCAGGGGGAAGGACATTATGTCTTTTGGTGCTCTGCTTCTGTGGAAGGTGATGGGAGTCCTCTGTGCCTCTGATTCTGGACCTCTGTTTCAGCTCCCAGATGAGGGTCATTGACAGCCTGATTCTCAAATCCATGTTCAGCCCTCTTTTTTTTCTCTCACTATTACTTATCCTACAATAGGCACCTATTACCTTCTTTTTGGATGATGATTCCCTAAGCCCATTGTCATGTTCCGTCATTCTTCCTTCTCTCTTAGAATTTGCTTCCTTATTTTCTAGGCTTGTTCTTCCAGGTCACTAATTGGATCCTCTACTTCTGCCACGTTCCCAGACTTTGCATCCAGTCTCCTACCAATCTTTTCTTCAGGAGCTCTTTAGGTTCTTTTACCTTTATCAGTTTTATCTCTGTGGTTCGAGACTCTCTGATATCTTCTATGTTTTCTGATGTATAGGGAGGATCCATGCCGCTGCTATCAAACCCACATCGGGCGTGTTATATGTAGAAGCTTCACTCTGATTTCCTAGCCGTGATCCTTTCTTGTTCTTTTTCCTTGGCATCTATTGATCCTTCCATCTATATTAGATCTAGATCTCTGTATCCTCTCTGTATTCGAAATACTTATACTGTTTTCTATCCTGTGGGTAATTTATTTAGGTAGAAGAGATCATTGAGTGTCCAAGGGAGGGCCCTTAAGGTTTATCGTGTGTGTGTGTGTGTGTGTGTGTGTGTGTGTGTGTGTGTGTGTGGCATGCATGCCATCTGATGTTTGTGTTGTGGCTGACGCTGTCCTTGAGACCAGCAATCTGCAGTGGATCTCCTTGCCTGCCGTTTGGTGTGTTTGGGGCCTGGGCTGAATATGTTGAGGTTTACCTTGGTGGGCTCTGGTGTGCCTGTGAAAGGAGACATTCCACAAAATCATCAGAACGCAGACCTACAGAATGCTGTGTTCAGAAGAGATCATGTGTTCAAGGTATTCTTCTCGTCCCCTTTGGGATAGTCTGATCTCCTTGGACTAAACAACTTGGAGTGAGGAAGGCTGTCCCTCAAGTGTTCCATGGTTGGGATTTCGTGTGGGCAGAGTAGGCAGCTAATGTACTCACCATCCTGTATTGGCCAGTAGCTCAGTCTTGATTCTCCTCGTGTGGGAGCCCAATATTTCTTATGCCCCCATTGATACAACTCCACCAAAACTGCCTCTCATGGATGCACTGCCAGGACCACCATCTTCCCACTGCGTGTCCTGGTATTGTCGCTGATCATGGTCTCCAGGTTGTCTGCACATGGTTGCTTGTTGGTGACCTATGCAGGAAAAACACGGAGTTCTTTCGACGTTATATCTGCCAAGCCTGCTGATCTGAAAACTCCAGCACTCAGGACTTGTGTTGTCAAGAACTCGTGCCCTTCAGACCCTCTTCTAGTCACAGCCAATGGCACTGGGAAACAGATGCCTTGTGGTTTTCCAGCATTCCCTGCTCTCCTGGGCATTTGTCCTTTGCAAGGGATCACTGCCATCTGATGCATGAACCAACGAAATCTCCTATAAGCCATGTCTCCAACCTCTCCCTTAGTCTCTGCGACTACCTTTCTTCTTGTCGAGTTTCCCTTGTAGGCTTCCGGTCAATGTCCACTCTGTTGCAGTTGTTGTGGTCATCTTCCTGTTGCCTTCTTGGCTGAAGACAAGCATGAGGTTATTAGACACTACTACCATCTCACTGTCCTCCATGTCACCACAAATTCTTACTGAGACATAAGAAAGAATGAATTCTTCCACTTGCCTCATTTGGTAGTGTTGCGGAGAGCATTGGGCTTCGTCACATCTATCATTCTCAGAAAGACAACAAACAGATGATTTCACTCCCTCATGAGAGTCAAGAAACATATGAAAAAGCAAGGGTTATAAGGACAAATAATACGACACTAATGAGGCACCCAATCGTGGTGATTGTGTGAAGGCAGTTTTATGAGAATATGTGTTTATTGAAGAGGACAAAGCGCCAAGGTATTCCTTAGGAGGCACATATTGTGGGAAGCCATATGATATTTCCCTTTTTCTGCTTGCCTTTTCATTTCACATCAGCCAGGCATGGGACATTCATGTCAAGGCAAGGTCCAGGGCGTTCATTCTCTTCGACAGCCGAGGAATACTGCTTGCCAAAATGGACCAAGCCTTCCTTATCCACTAGTCCTTGCAAGGGCATTGCGGCTCACTGCAAAGGTCCTCTCGAATTGGCCTTGCAAGCCTTCGATATTAGCCATACCTATCCTTCTGACTAAAGAGACATGGTCAACATGATTATACCCGTTAACGCAACAAGAACAACTAATGATGACAACGGGTGCTGTCCGGGCCTCTTCCTTAGGTTTAGCCCTGATGCAGAATGACACTCTCCTCTAAGACTTTGCAAAGGTGTGTAAGGGAAAGCCAGGTAGACAGAGCCTTAAACCATTAGCCGTGTGTTTCATAAAACTAAGAGATGAGACCACAGACAGCACCATATATCTATGCCCTCACCTTTTTCCTCGAAAGGGGACTTTCCGTCCCTTAGTCATCACTGAGCCATAGGCAAAAGACGCTGAGAAAGGATGCTCTCAAACACAGGATTTCCAAACCCATGGAGAGTTGTTGGTACCCATGAGGCCTCACCGTTTCTTGAGATCTCTAGAAATTGTAGTGGAATTAGGACACCTTGCCGTCTCTGGGAAAATGTTGGCCTAAAGGAAGGTATACTGAACATCATTTTCTTTCCGCTTTTTCCAGAATGGGGAAGTGGGACACTAACCCACATGACAACCTGAATTCTTGATCAGAATCAGAGGGCTCTTGTTCTGTCCTTCGATGGCTTCCTACCTAAAGCCTTAGGACACCAAGGTCATGGGAGAAGGACAGCTGCGTCAGTGAAGCCAGCATTTGTGATGTCACAATGCTTTGAGTTCATAGCAACCACTCCTCATTATCACGCCTGATCACTACAATTGGCTAGAGTAGTCGTGGGTGGGCCAAGAGCACCCCAGGCCGTCCCGAACCGCTGGAGCTGTCTGGGTCTCTCACCAAGGCAGTTTGCGAAGCGAGTCGGTGTCACCTACTACATGACCCAATTCATAGTGTTTGGTCGTGATTATCAGCACCAGCCCTCTGGATTCCAGAGAAAGACAAGTATCCACCATTCCATCTTAACCACAACAGGCCAAGAAACAATCAGGCCTCAAGCAAAGCCTCAGGGGAGGAAATCTGAGCCCGGCACAAGGGTCAGGCCCTCCCACCCTATCACAGTGCTTCTGAACAGAAAAATGGCCACTCAAGGAGAGCTCAAAATGAACCCCCGCAACCGTGCCAAAGACATGTCTGGAGTCTTCCACAGCGAGGACACGAGTACCTCGAGCATCTCCAGAAACAGTGCCAACAATGCCTCCCAATCTTCAAAAATGACCATGCATCAAGGCAGACTCTACACCCTTAACCTTAGGTCCAGGTTGGACTCATGTACTTGGAGTCCATAGGAGCAAACGTAGAGCATGTTGGAAGAGACCCATAGCCCAAGTGAAGCCATCTGAAAGTCTTCCCTGCCCGTTTCAGGAAGACAACTTTTATGTCCAAAAGGACGCATTGAAGAGGATTCGAATGTGGAAGAATCTTGAGTACTCCCTCAGGGTGGAGCAGCTACCCCTGTGGAAATGCATGGAGATGTGGCAGCACAAGCCTGCCTTCTAACTCTCATGACCCCCAGCCAAATGATGTCATGTGATAAGCAAACAGTGCCTGTTGTAGAAGATGGGCATGTTATAATGGAGCCAGAAGAGAATGAACATGTGTCAACAAGGGGTCAGTACAGCGTGGCACACAGCGGATGCTTCAGGTTGGTGAGGAGATCCAGGAAGAGAAAGAACAGCAGAATGAACATTGGAGCTCTGAGCGAAGGTCTGGTATTTTAAGATGGTGGGAGGTTCTCTGTACCTAGCTGCCCTCCATAGGAACCTTGGTCCAAATTCAATAAATCATCCTCTGCCCCCAGTCAATTATTGTGCCTGGTTTTGTTTTTGTTATCTTGTCAAACGATGCGCTTGCACTTATTAGACAGAGAGACCGAGAGTTCACAATCAAGGGGTAGAGCTGGCGAGGGAGAAGCTTACTTTCCCCTGAGCAGAGAATCTGAGACCACAGTCATTGCCAAGACCCTGGAATCATGAGTTGATCTGAAGACTGCCTCTGAACTGATTGACACATTCTGGGGCCCAACCGTTGACTTCTGAGAACCTCGTGGTTCTAGACAAGAGCCGCTGCTAAGTCATTGTTCAGAAATGCAGGGGATAAGGGTTTTGGCCTGGGCTTGTGTTGCTTGAGCTATCCGGATTTTTTCGAGAGCTGGTATAGCATTTCCTCTTGAAGTCAGTGACTGGGCTATGGACAAACTATTGTCCCATACCTAATTTGCTAAAGTGAATTCCTCCATGCCTAGATTTTCCAGGGGTAAATGGCACTATGTCTTTTGGTGCTCTGCTTCTTTGGAAGGTGATGGGAGTCCTCTGTGCCTCTGATTGTGGACCTCTGTTTGTGCTACCAGATGAGGGTCATTTTCAGCCCCGATTTCTCAAATCCATGTTCAGCCCACTTTTTTTCACTCACTCTTACTTCTCCTACAAGAGGCACCTCTTTCAATTCCTGGAGATGATGATTCCCTAAGCTCATTGTCATGTCCCGTCATTCTTCCTTCTCTTTTAGAATTTGCTTCCTTATTGTCTAGACTAGTTCTTCCAGGTCACTCATTGTATCCTCTACTTCTGCCTTGTTCCTGGACTTTGCATCCAGTCTCCTACCAATCTTCTCTTCAGGAGCTATTTATGTTCATTTATCTTTATCAGTTTATCTCTGTGGTTCAAGACTCTCTGATATCTTCTATGTTTTCTGATGTACAGGAAGTATCCAGGCCACTGCTTTCTATACCCCATCGGGCGTGTTCTAAGTAGAAGTTTCTCTCTGATTGCCTAGCCGTGATCATTTCTTGTTCTTTTACCTTGGCGTCAGTGGATTCTTCCATCTTTGCCTTGGATATAAGTCTCTGTCTACCTCTCCGTATTCTGAATGCTCATTCTTTTTCCATCCTGAGGTTAATGTCTTTAAGAAGAGGAAATCAGGAGTGACCAAGTGCTGGCCTTTAAGGGATGATGGGTGTGTGTGTGTGTGTGTGTGTGTGTGTGTGTGTGTGATGCATGCCATCTGCTGTTGTGTTATGGCTGACCCTGTCCTTGAGACCAGTCAACTGCAATGGCCCTCCTTGCCGGGCGTTTGGTGTGTTAGGGCCCGGGCTAAATATGCTGAGGTTTCACTTAGTAGGGTCTAGTGTGAGTGTGAAAGGAGACCTTCCACAACCGAATAGAATGCAGGCCTGCAGAATGCTGTGTTCAGAAGAGAGCATGTGGTCAAGGCATTCTTCTTGTCCCCTATGGGAGAATGTGTTCTCCTTGGACTAAGCATCTTGGACTGAGGAAGGCATTCCTCCAAGTGTTCCATGGTTGGGTTTTCGTGTTGACAGGGTAGGCAGCAAATGTCTCACCATCCTGTCTTGACCATGCTCGGTCCTGTTGCTACTGGTTTGAGCGCCGAACATTTCTTATGCACCCATTGAATCATTTCCACAAACACTGCCTCTCACGGATGCACTGCCAGGACCCACTCTCCTCCAACTACATCTCCTGGTATTGTTTCTGATCATGGTCTCCAGGCTGTCTGCACCTGGTTGCTTGTTCATGTCCCCTACAAGAAAACACGGTGTTCTTTCGAGTCAATTTCTGCCAAGCCCGCTGATCTAAAAACTCCACCCCTCAAGAATTGTGTTGTCAAGAACTCAGACCCTCTGTTCATCACAGCCAATTGCACTGGGAAACAGGTTCCTTGTGGGTTCCCAGTGGGCCCTGTTCTCCTGTGCCTTTGTCCTTTGCATGATATCACTGCCCTCTGATGCACGAACCACCCAAATCTCCCATGAGCCATGTCTCCAAACTTCTCCCATAGTTTCTGCGACCTCTGATCTCTTACTCTGTGGAGTTTACTGTGTAGGCTTCAGTTCAATTCCCCCCCGGTTCCGTTATTGTTGTCATCTTCCTTTTGCTTTCATGGCTGAAGACAAGCATAAGGTTATTAGACACTACTACCATCTCACTGTCCCCCATGTCACCGCAAATTCTTACTGAGACTTAAGCAAGAATGAATTCTTCCATATGTCTCATGTGACAGGCTTGCAGAGAGCTTTGGGCTCTGTCATATCTATCATTCTCAGAAAGAAAACAAACAGGCGATTTCACTCCCTCAAGACACTCAAGAAACATATGAAAAATCAAGGGGTATAGGGACAAACAATACGATTCTAATAGGGACACAAAATGTGGTGTTTGTTTGAGGGCAGTTTTGTGAGAATACGTGTTTATGGAAGAGTACAAATGATGACATTGCTTGCAGAAGATGTTCTTGAAACAGATGGAATGTGAGTTTCTAAGGCATGTCAAATTGAATTGCTAATCTTAAGAGACCCAATTCCTACCTCTGGAATTTAATTATAAGTTTTTTGTGAAACACACACAGACCACGCACACATTAAGACATGCACATGCACACACAGACGAACACACACACAGAGAAGACACGAGAAAGAGGGGGAGGAAGTGAGAAATCGCACTAATGAAGCATCCCCAAAGAAAATACCATAAAAGGGAAAGGCACAGAGAATTCAAGTCAGAATTCAACCGAAATGAGAAAGTGAACTTCTTACCTAACAATAATTCATTCAGCATTCAGGACGAAAGTCTCCCGTCAATACAAACATTTTGTAGGTGTGGTTGAAATTAGAAAAAATAAAATAAAATAAAATAAAATAAAACAAACAAACAAAACCAGAAAGGATCCATCAAAAAACAACAAATATTAAACAAGCTCGACCTCTGTTGCCCATTGGAGATTTCCTTTGACTATAAAATACACATAGCTTGAAAGTGAAGAAATTTGGAAACATAGGTTATGCTCTTGCCAAGGAGAAGAGAGTCAAAGTGATTGTGCCTAAGTCATCTAGAGTGATTTTATGCCTTTCAGAGACAAAAGAGAGCGGAAGGTGTTTTGTCATAATGGAGCATCAAAACATCAGAAACCTGGAAGAACTGCCAACATATATACCAGAACATGGCTGTATCTAAACGTTGGAAGCATATGATCAGAGAGGAAGGGAGATGGGGACTTTAATCCAATATTGTTGGGGACTATGATATCCACGTTAAGCACAGCACAGATCATTTGGTGGAATGGTGGTAAGGAATAACAGATGTCCACATGGGCTCTGGAGACCACCTGAACTTTGGGGATCCATGAGTAAGATTGCGTCTCTAGGACAATAAGATATGTTGTTCTTCCCAGCGGCGGACCTAACTTTGTCTATCGCAGGTCATGAGCTCGAGTCCAAATCCAGTCGTAATTCATGGAAGAGAAGTCAAAACCTATCCTGGGCTCTTATGATCATGAAGGTATGAAAACGGGAAGATATCACTTTCAAATTGGAAATACAGCCATACCCTAAAGGTTGGAAAACACAACACACTCACGACCTAGCAGTGAATCAACAAAGAAAATCCAAAGGAAATGCAGAAATAGCCATGAACAAAGGAATGTCAAGAAACTTATGGGGTGATGCAAAAACATTTTATTGGGAAACCATAAAGGGTTAAACGCATGCATTTCCAAAATTTAAAAAAAACAAAACAAACAAAAAAAAGGAACCTAACTGGATGCCTGAAGGAGCAAGTAGAAGAAGAGCCTAACTCCAAAGTTAGCAGAAAAAATGAAATCATATATATGATTATCAAAATAAAGGAAATACAAACAAACCAATAGAAAAAAAAATCCGGAGATCTCACACTTCAGTTCTGAAAACATAAACAAACTGCAGAAGCCATTACTGGGATACAGCAGGGAGACAAGCTCACAGCTGAAAGTATGAAACCACATGACAACTGGCAGAAAGGAAAAAAGAATAACCTAAGAGGCACATACACACATTTATGCTAGCAAATCCAAGACCGGAGAGAAAAGGTTAAATTCCCAGACACATAGAAAATCCCACGATTAGGTCAGGAAACCTACAAAATCTCAGCTCTCTAGTAGTGACTGAAGCGTTTGAAGCAGTAATCAAACACCTGCCAGCACACAGAAGGCCAGGTCCAAGTCATTTTCCTGGGCCACTCTTCTAGGTATTTAGAGAAGGCAATGTCATGTCTTCTCATCAATTTCAGAAATGGAAGAGGTGGGTAGACTCTAATTTACAAGGATAAAGACCCAATTCAGATAAGGACATTTTAGGAAACAAATCCCATGCTATTTCAATAAGGAAAGATAATAAAAATTATAATTCTTTCCTTTTCTCCCTGTGCCTTCTTTAGGTTTTGAAAGGGTCACATTGTTTTTCTCTGAATTTTTTTGTTGAAAATCTTAGAATTCTTCTTGGAATTTTTTTGTCATTTTTTTTTTGACACAGTATTCATGGATCTTTTAGTTTCATGTGCGACCTAGTGCTTTTCCTAATATATGCCACAGCTCCTGAACACCCATTAAGCATTTCACTTATTCCCTGCATGTGTCTCTTCTCTGTAACACTCAGCTTGGTTCTCAGAGTCCTGAGTCACTCTTGGTGGGTCTCCTTCTCTGCATTCTTCCCATTCAATTTTCCTTTCCTTTACTAAGAGCCAAGGTATTCCTCCTGAGGAACATATTGTGGAAAGCTATATGATATTTCCATTGTTCTGCCTGTCTTTTCCATTTCCCATCACCCAGACATGGGAAGTTCATGTCAATGTAAGGTCCAGGGGTTCATCCTCCCCGATGGCTGAGGAATACTCTGTTACCAAGATGGACCACACCTTCTTCATCACTAGTCTGCAAGGACCTTGAGGCTCAGTCCACAGTTCTGCTCAAGTGGGCTTTGCAAGACGTCGATATAGGCCATCCCTTTCCTTTTGACTAAAGAGACTTGGTCAACATGTCTATACCCGTTCCATTACAAGTACAGTTAACTAATGATGACAACAGGTGCGGTCCAGGCCTCTTCCTGAAGAGTTAGCTCTGATCAGAACGTCACTTTCCTCAAAGACTTTGCAAAGTTAAGGGAAAACCAGGTAGACAGAGCCCTAATCCCTTAACCTTGTGTTTCAGAACTCTAGGAGATGAGGACAAAGGCAGTACCATATATCCATGCCCTCACCTTTTTCCTCAAAAAGGGACTTTCTGTCCGTTAGTCATCACTGACCCGTTGGGAAAAGACACTGACAATGGACTTGCTCACCCACAGGATGACAAACCCCATGGAGAGCTGTTGGTACCCAAGATGCCTCACTGTTTCTTGAGATCTAGAAATTGTATTGGAAATAGGACACCTTGCTGTCTCTGGAGAAATGTTGGCCTAAAGGAAGGTATAATGAACATCATTTTTTTCCTATTTATCTAGAAAGGGGAAATGGGACATTAACCCACAAGACAACCTGAGTTCCTGATCAGGCTCAGAGGGCTCTTGTTCTATCCTTCCCGGGGCTTCCTACCTAAAGCCATAGGATACCAAGGTCATGGGAGAGGGACAGCTGCTTCAGTGAAGCCAGCATCTGTGATGTCACAATGCTTTGAGGTCATAGCAACCAATCCTCATAAACCCATGCCTGATCACTACACTTGGTTGGAGTATTCATGGGTGTGCCAATAGGACCCCTAGCCATCCCAAACCGCTGGAGCCGCCTGGGTCTCTCACCAAGGCAATTTGTGAAGCGAGTCGGTATCACCATCTCCATGGCCCGATTCATAGTGTTTGGTCCTGACTGTCAGCACCAGCCCTCTGGATTTCGGAGAAAGGCAAGAATCCACCATTCCATCTTAGCCAGGAAAGGTCAAGTAACAATCAGGCCTCAAGCAAAACTCAGGGGAGGGAATCTGAGCCCTGCACAAGGGTTAGGCCCTCCCACCCATTCACCAATCTTCTGAACAGGAGAAGGGCCACCCAAGGAAAGCTCAAAGGGAACACCCCCAATCATGACATAGACATGTCTGGAGTCTTCCACAGTGCAGACACAAGTGTTAGGGTTTTTAATCAAAGGAGCAAGACTGATACAAAGCGAAGGTCAAGCAAAGCTTAATTTCATTCCAAACATCGAGAATCATACTGACTGGTCAGGGCCTTCTCTTCCAAATTCGACCCCCTCCAGCATCACAGACTAACATGTATAGATGTAGTTTAGCTGGGCTATACACAGGTGGCCTTGAGATTGCAATACACAGAGAAAACTGCACAGTGGTGCTAGGTCTGCCAGACATAGAAAAAAACTGCTAGTAACACACGGATGGACAATTGAATCTCAATTTACCTAGTAGATATAAGCTCCCCACTGACTGGATATCTTCATCTGCCCTGACCTGCCCTTATATCTAGGCTTTGAGAGTAAATACCTTTGGAAGGGGCAGTATCAATCTAAATTTACTGCATGAGGTCAATCTATGTATACTGCATAAACACAAAATGATTCCCTCTGGCCACCCAGGCTCTTACATTCCTCCCTATTCTTTGGAGATTAGTCCAATCCTTGACTTTTCATCCAGTTCTACATTCTCTGGTTATAAAGGGTTTATTGAGCATGTAATTCTAACATTTTTATCGCTCTCATTTTCTTTTGTACATGACACTAGTGTACAGTCGGCTGTATATTTACACTAGTGTAAATGACACTAGTGCACAGTCAGCTGATGACTTACCCATTTACCGCTTCATAGAACCCTTTCCATTTTTTTTTCTAATTTCCTTTATCTAATTAACTACCTATACTTTACATAAACAGGTAAAAATAGGAGCAACAACAAACTCATAGTCTTTTCAGTCTTAGATTTAGTCCACAGTGAACGGGATCTTTGGCTGTGGCTTCCACCTTTTGGGGTCATCTCCATCCTTGGCTCGTTTGATGTGACATGCGTGAATCCAGGCCCTGATGCGTTCTACTTTTACTGCTGTGGTGTGGTCAGGGTAACAGTAAAAGGTCCCATCCTGCGAGGCTCCAAGCTCCCCACTTGATAATGTCATATCCAAACCAAGTGATTGGGTTGGAAAGGAAGTGGTTCCACCTCCGTCTCCATACCAGTGTGGGCAGTCTGGATCCCTGCATTTTTTTTTTTTAATACAGACTGTAATGCCTGCAGTGACTGGAGTACAGACTGATCAGTCATTTCTGCTAGGGCAACCTTTTGTAGCTGAAAACAGAGCGGGAGCAGAGGTTCTCCCAAACATTTCAAATGGGGTCACCCTGTTTAAATAGTGCGTACATCTTGCCCTGAGTAGGGTGAAAGGAAGCAGATCCACCCATCCACTGCCTGTCTCCAGGGTTAGTTTTGTCAAGGTCTCTTTAAGAGTCCGGTTCATTCTCTCTACATGCCCAGAACTCTAGGTCTGATAGGCACAATGTAGTTTCCAATTTGTGCCCAGGGCCTTGGCCAATTCCTGTGAGACTGAACTGAAAATGCAAGGCCATTGTCTGACTCAACCGTGAGAGGGAGCCCAGACCTAGGAATTATTTTTCTTGTAGCTTTCTGGCTATCACTCCTGCCGTCTCATGTTTCTCGGAAAAAGCCTCAACCTGGCCTGAAATGGTATCTACAAAAACTAACATATACTTGTCCCCATATTTTCCGGGTTTTATTTCTGTAATATCTATTTCCAATAAATTCCTGGTACCTTACCTCTTTCTCTTTTCCCTCTTCCAATTCTAGTTCCTCCCACATTAACTGCCTGGCACTGAGCACATCTATCAACTATATCCTGAACCATACACCGTAATTTAGAAGCCTGGAAGTTCCTTGAGTTTGAGTGACCCCAGGTGAGTACCCTGATGTATCTGGTCTACTAACTTCTTACCTAGTCTTCGAAGAAGAATTAAATTTCCTCTTTTAGTCTTAGCCCAGTCTCCTTTATAATATAATTTAGCCATTTTTGTAAATACTTTAAATCTTCCTCTGAATACTCCAGTTTATCTGGTAGGGATAGATCCAGGTGTGTAACCAGCTCTTGCATTGTTTCTCAGGCTGCTTGCTTTAAATCTCGATTTGATAATTGGTTTCCTTTTGAAATCAGATCAGTCCCCTTTTGGTGTCGCAAGAAATGCATAACAGCCACCTCTTTTGGGTCCCAATATTTCTCTTCTGTTTTAATTCCTTTTTTTTCTGCTGTTAATAGGCTCCTTACTTTGTAAGTAGCTCCATGTATATGGAGAGTAGCAAAGACATACCTGTGGTCCGTATTGATGTTGGTGGTTTTACCTTTAGCCATCTGCAGTGCCTTAGTGATTTCAATCAGTTCTTCTTGTTGTGCCGAAGTTCCATGTGGCAGGGTGCTGCCCAGAATTCCTGCTCAGGATAAACTACCACAGCCCTCACATACCTCACATACCTCTTTCCATGAACAGAGTCATGTCTGCATCTCGGAAGGGCATGTCTCTGAGATTCAGTCTTATTCCTGTGACTTGGTTTAGGACCTCCGCACAGTTGTGTGGATGTTCAGCCAGCTCCTCTGGGAGCAGTGTGGCTGGGTTTAGCACCACTTGTGGCTGTGAGATCACTCTTGGTTTGTTGAGGAGGAGGGCCTGATACCCTGTCACTCGGGTTTTCACCATCCATCAGTCAGTTGGAGTCTACGAAGGTCCGCGATAGCGTGTGTTGTGGTCAAGATGAGATCTTGACCTAATGGTCTAGCATTATATCTCATTTGGTTAAGACCTACATGTCCAACGAATTTAATTCCATTTGTCATTCAAGCAACCCTTCACAGTTTCAGGTTACCAAAGACTTTGGAAGCCACTTTAACAATTACCCATTAAAACCTTGAGACAGACAAATAACTATCTCCACTTCAGATGCCATGCTCTCCCGCCAACAAGGGGGAGGGGCTAGGCAGTCCACATCAGGCCAGAGAAGGCAAAGAATTCCCCAAAACAAAGGGGGTTTCGGCAGCTGCTGGGGAATATTTTTTAAAGTCTTTGGCTCAAGGTCGGTTCATCCCACAGTGCCAGTTCTGCTTACCAAAAGTGGTCCATTAGGCACTCATATTCCATGCTCAGCTCCAATGAGCATCAGCATGGGCACCTTAACTCACTCTTAGACTAACCCCAGCTGGCTACAGTCATAGCCCTTAACACACGAAATAAGTGAGTGAGAAGCCTCACATCTATTATGAAGAACAGAGAGATGAAAGTCAGAGTCCCTTTACTCTCTGCTTGCCCCATTCCTTCAATCATAACAAACAATACAACAGACAACAAAAGGACCAGGCAAAGACAACCGTAGGCCCAACGATTCTTACCCATAACCTGCCACTGGTGGGGGCTTTCTTTATCCCCTGATCGCCTAGGAGGACTCGAACCCCCAAACCGCCCAGGGGGACTTGAACCCCCTGAATGTCTAGGGATACTCAAACCCCCCTCACTATCCAGGGGGACTCGAACCCCCTGGAGTTCACCTAGGGGTATTTGAACCCCCTCTAACCGCAACGGGGAACTCGAGCCCCCTGACCATCTAGGGGGACTCGAACCCCCTGACCACCCAGGGGGACTTGAACCCCCATACGACCTACCAGCAGAGGATGGGGCATCTCCGCATCCACACCAGCTCTGGGGAGCATGGCTGCTGCCAACTTCTACCAGTGGGCCATACCCTGCAGCTCCATGCAGGATCCCATGATCTTACCTCCAGAGGCTTTTCCAAAAATTCCAATGCTGTTTCAGTTCTCATCATTTGAATTCGGGTGGCCCTCCAAAGATAGGGTCCTTATTCAAAGGAGCGAGACTGATACAAAGTGAAGTTCAAGCAAACGTTAATTTTGCACAAAGCATCGAGAATCATATTGACCGGTCAGGGCCTTCTCTTGCAAAGAGGCGACCACTCCCAGCCTCACAGACTAACATTTATAGCGGTAGTTTAGCCAGGCTATACAGAGTTGGCCAATGAGATAACAATACAGAAAAAACTGCACAGTCGTGCTAAGTCTGCTACACCACAAAAACAAAAATGCTAGGTAACACATGGGTGGACAATTGGATCTCAATTTACCCTAGTAGATATATGTGTGCCCCTCTAATGGGATGTCTTCTCCTGGCCTGATTCACCCTTGTATCTAGGCTTTGAGAGTAAGCTCCTCTGGGAGGAGTAGGGTCAATTTAGTTTACTGCATGGGTTCAATATAAGTTTACTGCTGAAACACAAAATGACTCCCTCTGGCCTAGCGGCCCTTATAACGAGTACCTGTAGCGTCTCTAGAAATCGAGCCAAAATGACTTCCAAATCTTCAAAACTGACGATGTACCAAAGGCAGATTCTACATCCTAGAACCTTAGGTCCAGAATAGACTCATGTACTTGGAGTCCACAGGAGCAAGCATGGAGCATGTTGGAAAAGACCCATAGCCCAAGTGAAGCCATCTGAAAGACTTCCGTGCCCGTTTCAGGAAGACAACTTGTATCTTCAAAAGGACGCATTGAAGAGGATTCAAATGTCAAAGAACCTGGAGCATTCCCACAGGGTCCTGCAGATACCCTCTGGAGAAGTACATGTAGATGTGACAGCACAAGCCTGCCTTCACCCTCTCATGAACATCCCCCAAATGGTTTCATGGGATAAGCAAACAGTGCCTCTTGTGGAAGATGGGCGTGTTCTAATGGAGGCAGCAGAAGATGAACAGTGGGACAACAAAGGGCCATTAGAGAGCCACAGACAGTGTATGCTACAGGTTGGTGAGGATATTCAGGAAGACAAGGAACTGGAGAATGAACATTGGAGCTCTGAGCGAAGGTCTGGCATTTGAGGATGGTGGGAGGTTCTCTGAACCTGGCTGCCTTCCATAGAGATCTAGGTCCAAATTAAAGAAAACATCCCCTGGCCACAGTCAATCCTTGTACCCCGGTTATGTTTTTGTATTTTTGTCAAACAATGCACATGCACATATTTGACAGAGAGACAGAGAGATCACAATCAGGGTGTAGAGCTGGAAAGGGAAAAGCTGACTTACCCCTGAGCAGCGAACCTGAGAACAGAGTCGATGCCAAGACCCTGGGATCATGAGTTGAGCTGAAGGCCGCCTCTGAACTGATAGGCACAATCCATGACACAATCTTTGACTTCTGAATACGTCCTAGTTCTAGACGTGAACCACTGCTCTGTCATTGTTCACAAATGCAGGGGAAATGGATTTTGGCTTGGGCTGGTGTTGCTTGAGCTATCTGGCCTGCTTCGAGAGCTGGTATAGTTTGTCCTCTTGAGGTAAGTGACTTGGCTATGTACAAACTACACTCCCACGCATATTTAGGTAAAGAGAATTCCTCCATTGATAGCTTTTGCAGAGGGAATGAAACTATGTCTTGTTGTTCTATGCTTCTGTGGATGGTGATGTGAGTCCTTCTTGCCTCTGAATCTGGATCTCTGTTTCTGCTCCCAGATGAGGGACAGTTTTAGCTCTGAATTCTCAAATCCATGTTCAGCCCTCTTTTTTTTTTCTCTCACTCCTACTTCTCCTACAATAAGCACCTCTTTCTATTCCTTGGAGTCAATGACTTTCCGAAACTCATTGTCATGTTTCATCATTCTTCCTTCTTTCTTTGGATTTGTTTCCTTATTTACCAATCCTTTTCTGCCAGGTCAAAAATTTGGTCCTTTGCTTCTGCCAGCTTCTTGGACTTTTCCTTCAGTCTGCTACCAATCTTTTAATGATGATTCTAAATGTTATTTAGAGAGACATTCTGTTCTTAATATATTTCAAATATTCTACACAAGGCAAAGTGGATCCAAGTAATCTGTAGGCAAAATAAGATTTTAGAGAAGTATATATTTCCAACAGTATTTATAAAATATTACCTTTGTGTAAGGCATCATCCTGGACTTTGTGGAAAACACACAAAGGAGTAAGATGTGGCCCTTCAAGAAACATATCCAATATCAAGGTTTAACATGAAGCAGCATGTCTTCTCTAAGTAAAAAAAAACATTGTACCAACTGACTTTACTGAAACTTTATATTTATTGGTCTCGTTTTAGGTCATAGTGGCCTTCTGCATGCAGGCTGCTATAACGGACATGATATAGACTGAATAGCTTATAAAGAACAGGAATTTATTTCTCACAGTTCTAGAACTGCGAAGTTCAAGATTAAGGAATGGGCAGATCCAGGGAGAGCCCACTTCCTTATAGATGGCTATCTTCTCACTGTAAACGTACATGATGAATGAATCAAGAGAACTCTCTGGGGTCTCCTTTAAAAGGACTGTAATCCCACTTATAACCTAATCACCTCCCAAAGGCCCCTATGTTTTAATACTATCACTTCCAGAGTTAGATTTCATAATATGATTTTGGGAGACATAAACATTCACACTATAGTATATATAAACAAAAAAGACACAAAAACAACAAACAACAAAAATTATTTTAACTACCTATTATTTTCAACTACATAAAATTTTAATTTGTTTCTATATAATATTAAATAACTCATTTGAGTGATTCACTTATATCCAATGCATCTGAGTTGAATTAAATTTGCTTACCCAAAATATCCAGCAGCATATTTCTTCAGACTATCCCATTCGCCACCTTACAGGATTTACCACAATTAGAAGACAGGGGATAGAGGATAGATAGATAGATGTATACATAAACACACTTGTACATACACATATGCATATTTTTTCCTGTTAATGACACTCATGCAAATAAAATTTAAGCTCAAGGAAACCTGTCTTGTGTGTTACTTAATATCCAGTTTTTAGTCAACATCCAAAAACAAATAATCCAATAAAAACATGGATAGAAGACATGAACAAGTGTTTCCCCAAAGAACACATTCAAATGTTCAGTAGATACATGAAAAGATGTCCATCATCATGTATCATCAGGAAATTGCAAAGCAAAACTAGAAAGAGATACCACCTCACACCTGTCAGAATGGCTAAAATCAACACTACAAGAGACAAAAGGTGTTGGAGAGGATGTGAAAAAGTAACACTTGTGGGGGTTGCCTGGGTGGCTCAGTGGGTTAAGCCTCTGCCTTCAGCTCAGGTCATGATCTCAGGGTCCTGGGATCAAGTCCCACATTGGGCTCTCTGCCAGGCATGGAGCCTGCTCCCTCCTCTCTCTCTCTACTTGTGATCTCTCTCTGTCAAATGAATAAAATCTTAAAAAAAAGAAAAAGTAACAATTGTGAACTGTTAGTGGTGATGCAAACTGATACAGCCATATTTGAAAACAGTATGGAATTTCCATAAAATTTAAAAATAGAAGTCCTTTGTGATCCAACAATCCTGTTGGTGTGTATTTACCCAATGAATATAAGAAAACTTATTCAAAGGGATGCTAGCACCCCTATGTTTATAGCAGCATTATTTGTAAAGCTAAGATATGGAAAGAACCCAAGTATCCATCAATTGATGAATAAATAAAGAATAAGTGGTATGTATATACAATGGAATATTATTCTGCCAGAAAAAAGACTGAAATCTTGCCATTTGCAATAACATGGCTGGAACTAGACAGTATAATGCTAAAAGTGAAATAAGTCAGTCAGAGAAAGACAAATACCTTTACTCATATATGGAATAAAAGTAACAAAACAAACAAGCAAAGGGGAAAATAATAACACATAGAAAGAGAAACAAACCTAGAAACAGACATTTCATTACGGAGAACAAACTGATGGTTACTTGAGGGGATCTGAAAGGAGTGATGGATTAAATAAGTGATGGGGGTTAATTAGAGCACTTGTCATGATGAGCACCGAGTGCTAGATGTTATATTGTACACATGAAACTAATACAACCATATATGTTAACTAACTGGATTTCAAATGAAAACTTTTTTAAAATCCCAGTTTTTAGCTCACATTCTGGCTTACAAAAGGGACTTAGTCAGGAATTTGGAGATTAGTTAATGAACAAATAAGGGGTGAACAGGCAGTTGTTAGATAAAATTACTATCCTTTCTGGCATGACTTATACCTTTTATCTAGAATTAATTTTAGCACTTTAGACACTTCCTATTTTATTTTGAGTCATTAAACAAAAATTTCCTCAAAGGACCTTAGACTCCATCCAATTTGAGCAACAGTGTGAGAGAGGAAATGGTGTCCAGGAAGAAAAAAAAAAAAAAAAGATAAAACTACTTTTGTTTACTAGTGAATGCATAGTTATTCCACAGAAGAAGCTCTAAATGGTCATGGCTCCAGCTTTATATGTGTTCAGTCATATGTTCAGAAGTAGGTAACACTATCAAAAAATATAAAGCATCTGAGATTATTTTCCCTTATTTGAAAGCTGGTGTATGAGTCTGCCGTGGTTTCTTGGGTGTTGATAGAAGACGCAGACTCATGATTCAGAAATAATATAGTTTATTATTCACAGCATTAGAGGTAGCCAGAATATTAACAGTATTTGTGTGTGTGTGTGTTTCTGTGTTTGTGTGTGTGTGTGTGTGTGTGTGTGTGTGTGTGTAGGGGTGGGAGTTATATATCAGTTCTGAGCCTCAGTTCCCACAAGAAGAATCAAAACAGAGGCAGATAATATTTGCAAACACAACAGGTTAAGTTAAAAAAAAAAAGATACTATTTCTGTCCTCCAAGTCTATTCAATACAACCATCTTCAAAGGATGGTCTAGAACAAATAATAAATGCAGAAATGTAAGCAACCAATTGAAAAGTGTCTCCCAAGAAACACACTTTGAGAGTCTTCCTTTGACAAAAATACTATAGGATATTACATGAATCAGGTGCATTGAATACTGGAAGGTTAAAATTACAAGGGACCAAATATTTTTAAGCAGTCTGGCATCCAGTAGAGTTCAAATAGGTTTTATAAGATTGAGGAAAGAAGCCATCAAAACCTGGGCCCAGGGGCGCCTGGGTAGCTCAGTGGGTTAAGCCTCTGCCTTTGGCTCAGGCCATGATCTCAGGGTCCTGGGATCGAGCTCTGCATCAGGCTCTCTGTTCAGCAGGGAGCCTGCTTCCCCCCCTCTCTCTGCCTCTCTGCCTACTTGTGGTCTCTGTCTGTCAAATAAATAAATAAAATCTTAAAACAAAACAAAACAAAACAAAAAACCTGGGCCCAATTTTCCCAAAAGTATGATTCTGATTCTAGTCTCTATGATGTTATCCCTTGAAGACAATGTCTCTAATTGAGTTGAATTAGTTTACTAAAGAGCATACCCCCATTTGTTGTAGGAGATGAACAATATGCAAGAGGCAAAATGCCACATGGAAGCCACCTGGTCTTCAGTGGAATATAGAATCAGTTCCTTTGGGATGAATTTGTTCCACATTTGACTTCCCACTTAAGGGAAAATAAGAGTGCCTTCCAATAGATTTTAAATAGGAAATGACAACGGAAGCTTATACAAGATTATAAAATGGGAAATTTCATTTAGATAAGCAATAATTTCAAAGTCATCTTCTTAATATTACAGACTCTTCACATAATCATAATTTTATTTTGGTATTATATGGTAATTTCAAATATAGTAAATATAAAGAATTTACCTCTGTAATTATAGCGAGTCTGGTCGTAGTTTAATGGCAACAAAACTTCAAGTTAGAAGTATGGTCTACCAATTATGAATACATTTGGAAATGGTGTGTCATCTTCACTCCACTTGTCTCACTAAAACAGTGAGCCAAAAAAAGTAGGTCCAAGCTGTTTACTATGGTCAAAATGGGTTGCTTTTGCACTTGATAAAGAAGCAGTCATATTTTGGAAGAAGAAACTGAGGCTATTAATATTTTCAACTTATTTTCAGAAAAGGAAAGAAAGGATAATCTAAGCTAAAGCCAAAATCTTACACAAGGTGGCAGGAGAATGATCTTTTCCCAGATAAAGGGTTTTTCAACTTAGCCATGTTAGGAGGAAGAAGAGATGAGACATTGTGCACTTGACTAACGTTTGTACACTGTTCAAAAAGTTTTCAAAATAATGTGTATTATTTTTCTTCTTTTAGTTGAGACAAAAACAAACAAACAAACAAACAAAAAGCCAATAATGAGCTTACTCTTAAAAGGAGGTAAACAAGAAACTAGCACAGATTGAGTGTTAGGTATTGTTCCCCTCCTTTTTTTTTTAAATTATGTTAGTTACCATACAATACATCATTAGTTTTTGAAGTAGTGTTCCATGATTCATTGTTTGTGTAAAACACCCAGTGCCCCATGCAATATGTGCCCTCCTTAATACCCATCACCAGGCTCACACATCCCCACATCCTTCTCATCTTTAAAACCCTCAGCTTGTTTCTTGGAGTCCATAGTTTTTCATGTTTCATTTCCCCCTCCAATGCCCCCACTTCATTTTTCCTTTCCTTCTCCTAATGTCCTCCATGCTATTCCTTAGGTTCCACAAATAAGTGAAACCATATGATGATTGACTTTCTCTGCTTGACTTATTTCACTTAACATAATCTCCTCCAGTCCCATCCATGTTGATGCAAAAGTTGGGTATTCATCCTTTCTGATGGCTGAGTGATATTCCATTGTATCCATAGATCACATCTTCTTTATCCGTTTGTTTGTTGAAGGGGATCTTGGCTCTTTCAACAGAATGGCTATTGTGGACATTGCTGCTATGAACACTGGGGTGCATATGGCCCTTCTTTCCAGTAAAATAGAGCTAGCCTATGACCCAGCGATTGCACTACTGAGTATTGACCTCAAAGATACAGATGTAGTGAAAAGAATTAGGTATTGTTAAAGCACAAATGCAGGGGATAGAAGTTATGGTACAGAAGAGGGAAGGGCAACCATATGGCAGAGTAGAATAAAGTAGCTCATGCGCTCTCTCTCTCTCCCTCTCTCTCTCTCTCTCTCTGGCTTTTGCTCTTAAATAAATAAATAAAATATTTTTTAAAAAAATTGTTGAGTTTGTTTAACTAGTTTTAAACTAGTAGACAGAGATGAAGATAAAGTATGATGTCATGGCAGGGAAAAATACAACTTACACGTTTTAAAAATAAAATGTGCAATGCAAGTTACATCACTTCTTTGATCACCACACTGGGACTTTCCCTACTGAGTTGTTGTAATGTAAGGACCTATTTTATATTTTTATATTTTAGCAAGAGGCTTCCATTGAGGTTAACCCTGAAACTGTGCTTGCTCCCCTTCCCCCAGGGAATTCACTTAAAAACAAGACCTGGAAATCAGCTCCAGGTAACAAAGCCCATATACAAGGGTGGGTCAGGCCAGGTGGAGACATCAATCAGCGGGAGGGGGGGGCGGTGTTTGTATATTGTCTCCCTAGATACTAAGGAGTATGCCCCACTCCTCTGCCCTTTGGGAACCGTTTTGGCACCAATCCTAATCAAGGTGTAATAGGCTGGGTCAAATGTCTATACTAGGGTAAATTGAACCTCAATTGGTCACCTAGCCTCACTGTGGAGTTTTCTGTGTGTGTTAAAATCTCATTGGTCACCTGTGCGTGGCCAGGCCTGACTTCATGGCCTTTGCCCTTAAAAGCTAGACTGTGAAACAGTGAAGGGTTGCCTTCTCTCATAAGAGGTGTGGCTCTGAACGTACGGTTAGATTCTTGATGCTTGGCATGAAATAAGGCTTTGCTTGACCTTCGCTTTACATCAGTCTCGCTCCTTTAATCATAGACCCATTATTGGGGCATAACAGTATTAATCTTATAGTTATAAGTCCACAATGCATCCATCATCCATTCTACCCCTTAACATTCCCCTTTGGACAGACCCATGATCTAGAACAAGCCTTATTTTATAGTGCCTTGTAGGAGATTTTTGCTGCTGCCTAAATTGCCTACTTTCCTCTCACCATTACCACAGAAATAGGGTCCACTGAAACAAAGGGGTAGTGTAAGAAATTAACAACTTCCATAAATCTCTTTAAATCATAAAGTATAAGATAGTGATACTTTTTTTCTGCCACATAACCAATTCTGGCAAGAATAAGGTCATATAAGAGAATTTACAACACATGCTAGCATTATCCTACTGGACCCAGATCATTTGTATGTTTCTCTGTCTCTGAGAAATGTAGTTATTTACATGACTGAAACCTACAAATTGTTTGATATGACTACTAATATCACCTACATTATTTTAAAGCCTGTTTAAGGCTTCTGAAATACATAGATTTTATAAACACTTATTAAGCATCTTGTATATATCAAACACTTTAAAAATCTCTGCTTTAAAAACAGAACAAAAGAACTCTACCTCATTGGAACTTTGAGTCTGAAAAAGATACAGGCAATATACAAGGCAACAGATAGAATAATTACATATTTGATTATATACTCCGAGGATGTCACATTAAATTGATATGAAAATGATGAGAAGGATCTGGATTTCTTGTCAAAATTTTTTGCCTTAAAAAGAAATTGATATTTAGGGAAGTTGTTACTGAAAAAGGTCCCGTGTCAACCAAAAATGTTAAACCATGATCTGACTAAATTTTCCAGTTGTGATCATTGCTTTGTTTAGCTGTCTTATATTAAGACTGAATTTAGTAATTCAGTCTCAGATTTCAGTCAGTCTTTTTTTTAATGATTTTATTTATTTATTAGAAAGAGAGAGGGAGGGGCAGAGGGAAAGGAAGAACCAGACTCCTTGCTGAGCAGGCAGCTGATGCAGGACTGGATCCTAGTACCCTGGCATCATGGCCTAAGCTGAAGGAAGACACTTAACCAACTGAGCCACCCAGGCACTCTAGACTGTAAACTTCTTAAAGGTAAAAAAGTTTATTCTTCTAGAAGTTCCACAGACATTTCTAACATCCATAAGAAAGCATGTACTGATGTAAAATGCCAGCAAATCAAATTATTTAGAAAAGAAAGAAAGAAAGAAAAGATATATCTGATAAAGAGAAAAACAGAAAATCTAATAATACATTGAATTATTAGAGCAAAGAGTGGAGGAAGAGAAAATAAATATGAAATAGAGATTTCCACTAAAAGAAAAAAATTGAATAAGGCAGGAGATTTAGAAAATTATTATGACAGACTTGAGAAAAAATAAAATAGGAGTTTTTAGAAAATAGCAATGAATGAAAAGGTAAATTGTTCCTACCTCTATAATATTAGCCGTTTGTTGTTCTTGTTGTTGCTAATTTACCCATTTAAGCTAATAAACAAAGAAAGGTTTCATTTAGGGATAAGGTTTCTATATATATATATATATTTTTTCCTTTTAGGGATAAGGTATATATATATATATATATATATATATATATATATATATTCATTGTTAGAAAATGTGTCACAGAAAGTGTTTAAACTTTAAGATACAGAAGCAACATGTAAAAAACTACATTGTTTGAACGTCTAATTTGTAAATGCTGTTAGAGGAAACTTGGTGGAAATGTTCTTATGTGGTTGTGTTTCTGGAACTAAGTATATTTATTAATAAGGAATAGTTTAAAATTATGAAATGACCAGGAGTGGACAATTTTCCAAATCCTATCAGCTCTTTGCAGCTCTTTTATTAGCCCCCTTCAGGAATACCAGCTTTATTTATCTAATTAAATTTTATATTAATATGCTTTTGACTTTTGGCCTTTCTCTTCCTTCTGTTCTTTTTTTTTCCCCTAAATTACATGTTTCTGTTTAACAGCTACTATCAATTCTTTGATATGAATTCTCAGCATCAATTGACTAACTCCAGAGATGAAGCAGCATCAATATTTAGAAGCGAAGAATACAAAGCCTTGGGCATCTGGATGGCTCAGTCAGTTAAGCATCTGCCTTCAACTCAGGTGGTGATCCCAGGGTCGTGGGATGGAACCCCAGTTTGAACTTTCTGCTCAGCTGGGAGCCTACTTCTCCCTCTCCCTCTGCCTGCAGCTCCCTTTGCTTGCATTCTCCCTCTCTTTGTCAACTAAATAAAATAAAGTAAAATAAAATAATGTAAATAATACATTTATTTATTTATTAAAATGCAATTATTACACAATACATAATGTATTGCATAATTATAATAATGATTAAATAATTTATTAAATATTTATATTAAATATATCGATTTAATTAAATAACTATTTTTTAGAATTTAAAATATTTCAAATTTAGATTTTTAAATATTAAATCATTAATTTAATAAATAAATATATAAACATAATTAAATAAAATAATTTACTTATTAAAATGAATAAAATAATGTTGTCATTATCAGAGCATGTATTTTTAAATAGTCTAAAAACAACCATCTAATAAAGTCTAAATACATTGAGATCAGATATTTATACAAGTTAACCCAGACACTCAACCCACAGACAGTTTCAAAACATTTGTTTTTTTTAAAGATTTTAATTTTTTATTTGACAGAGAGAGATTACAAGTAGGCAGAGAGGCAGGCAGAGAGAGAGAGGAGGAAGCAGGCTCCCTGTGGAGCAGAGAGCCTGATGCGGGACTCGATCCCAGGACCCTGAGATCATGACCTGAGCCGAAGGCAGTGGCTTAACCCACTGAGCCACCCAGGCGCCCCTCAAAACATTTGTTTTTATCTACTACTCAAAATACGATTGTAATGTATTTATTTATAACTTTGACGTAGCAAGGAAACTTGGAGGAAAAGGAGACATTTGCTTTTAATATTTGAAAATTATTTTGTTGATTTAAAAAAAATAAAAACCTTAACACATGAGCATTTCTTCTTAAATAACACTGTGAAGTTTCTGAGTCGTATTCTATTAAAAGTGCTGGTAAAATGGCCTCAGTTACTCATTTAAATTATCAGCTGAATGGGTAACAAATGAAGTAGAGAGCTTTTTAATTATTTATGAATGTATTGCTTGTGGATGGAGTGCCACATAGAGTCACCTCTCTTTTTGGCTTTGTTTTGTGAGCAGCAGTGGAATCTATGAATGAGATTAAACATAAGGACATTCACAGAAATTCTTAATGAACTTCTGGGGAAGGGCAATAAGTGCAAGGAAAAACTGCAGCAAGACTAATTACAAATTTCAAGTGGTCATTGCTTAATTATAGAAGCTTTTAAGTTCAAGTAATATATTTTTTAAGAGCCTATCATATTGTATTAATTACCACAAACTGCACTCTTGAACATTTATCTTTTCACATATTTCTTATTCTTAGTACTTAAAATTACCCTTATGATTGATAAGTAAATGGATTTTACTGACAATGCATTTATTTACATAAATAAATAATGCTGTTTATATATATAAAAACAATTGAATATGTGTATGTGTTCAATGAATTTTTTTTTCAAATTAACATCTTAATTCTACCACATTGGTTACAAATAGATATAGACTTTATAGATTCATCAAATATTTTATTCTCAAATTTATATCTCCTTTGTGAAGTAAATGAAACTGTATATATTAAATATAATCCTATCACATGTAACAGTTACTAGTGCATCCCAGGACATACATAGGTCAGGTCCTACTCAAGGCATCACGGATAACTGGATTTAACTTTCTATCCTGGGAGTCTTCTGTATATTTCTGTGGCTTTTATACTACAATCAGGAGGAAGAATTCTTTTGCTAAAAGCTTCCAAATCACTATGTGAGTAGATTATTTGTAGACTAGTGATATAATATTATAGTTTCATATGTAAAGCATGATAAAATAAAATGCTATTGCCATATTTAATTTATTCAGAAAAGCATTCATTTAGTTATCAAGCATTCATTTGCTTTTTTTAAAGATTTTATTTATTTATTTGACAGACAGCACAAGTAGACAGAGAGGCAGGCAGAGAGAAAGGAAGGGAAGCAGGGTCCCTGCTGAGCAGAGAGCCTGATGTGGGGCTCTATCCCAGGACTCTGGGATCATCACCTGAGCAGAAGACAGAGGCTTTAACGCACTGAGCCACCCAAGAGACCCAAGCATTCATTTTCTTTATACAGAAGAGATAGAACAATATTATATAGTAGAAAATACAGTAAATAATATAGAAACCTTGATCATTTTGTTTTGGCAATTTTAGAACATAAAATTAGCTAAAGCTCAAGTGCAAGTTATATTTGTATCCTAGAAGGAAAAGTTAATTAAAAGTTTGTTTATTACCATAGTTTAACACTTCAACAAAATGATAATGAGTCAAAAATTAATGAATATATGAAGTATACAATAAAAACAATAATCTTGAGTGTATGTGACTCACTGTAGGTATTGATAGGCTAGAAATCAAAGGGAAAGTATCTATAGGGTTTGTTCAGTTCCATGCTCATCAGATTAATAGGCTTTCTCATATTGCTTCCTTCATCACATTAATTTGTCTAATGAAGTTTTCAAGAGTTAAAGACAGTGATAGGTTCATGGCTGGAGAGAAGGTACAGAATCTAAGATAGTTCAGCAGTGCTTATTATTTAAGAGAAAGACAGCATGGGAGGTGAGGGGTGGAAGGAAAGGGATAAGAAGAGAGAATCTTAAGCAACCTCCTTGCCCAGCACAGAGCCTATAGGGGCTTCATCTCATCGCCCTGAGATAACAACCTGAGCTGAAATCAAGAGTCAGATGCTTATCTAATTGAGTCACCCAAGTGCACCATTTTTTTCCCCTGTATCTTTATTTTCATCTCTTTCTGTAACTGAGTTTCCCTTCAAAATCAGGACTTGCATACACAACCTAAATAATTATTTTGGGATTTGATCACGTGGAAGAGGAGAGAATGAGAAGAGCTAAGTGGTCCAGGAGAAACATATATGAGTTCAGACTGAGTGGATTATGATTGTGGACAACTGAGCATCAATCCTAATGCACAGAATACATCTCAGAATTATTTTCCTGAAACAAGAAAGAATCTGTTTAACCCACTGGCTTCTGCATCCTATCCACAGTGGTTAAAATTCATCCCAGAAGTAATTAATGTCCCTGACTTTTCTATTACTGGGCATGAGAGAGGAGCTGAGTGGACTTGGTCAGTGTCCCACCTAATGAAAGGCAGAGCAGATTCAGGCAAAAAAAAAAAATTTTTTTAGTTCTTTCCAAATTAGATTTAATGGGATTCTCTTTTTCATTCATGAATTCATTTTACATTTTATATTTTATCGATTTTTCTAAGCTTTGGCCAATATTCACTGCATTTTTGAATAGCTTTTATCTATTATTGTAAATCATGTTTCTGCTACATTTCTTTAGTCATGGTTATCCATTTCTTCTTCCAAGTTTTTCAGATATGTGATATCAATTTCCAAATAAATTATTTAAAATGTTTATTTTTTATACTAAACTTCTATGAAAAACATTGATATATGTATTATGGCATATTGTTCCCCTTTCAACTTATTTTTTAAAATGTGAATGTGCCTTGGCAAATATATATTGTTTCATTTTATGTTTATGTAGATTCTTCATAATTTTCCCAAGTTCATTGGCTTATGGTTTATATTTTTTTTAATAATTTTCCTACTGCCAATTAATAGATTTTTTTCCATTACCTTGTCTAAGTTGCTATTGCCATTATAAGTAAAAAGCATCTGGAAATCTATATCCCTGTCCAGTTTCCTCAAATCACTCATTATTTTCAGGATCTAGTTGGATTTTCTTACAGGTTCCAGGTGGACAAGCTTTTGAACTGGTGCTAATTATTATTTGTTTGTTTCTGGCTTCCTGCATTTACCAGCTTAGGAATCATTTTTAACAACTATGATGAAATGAGGCATCATATTCTTATTCTCAACTTCATTAATAATGATCTTAGTGTAACATGTCCTACAAGATAATAATAGATACATGTAAAATAATTTCATTGACCAAAAAAGTGGTGGAAAATGTAAATAAAACACAGTGGCAACCAACTAGTCATTTCAAGTTGAGCTATTTTTTCCCCCTTTATCTCCCTGTCTCTTTAATTTCCTGTAGCACATTCTTACAAAGTATTTTAAGGTGTTTTATATGCACATATATAGAGATCATCATGGAGTCTAAATCTAATAATTCCTTGTCAGTTTTAAATATTTTAAGTATTGTTCATTCCTATGTCAGTTGTCTATTAACTTTTCCTCCACACTGCACTTAATTGCAAGGAAATATTTAATTTTAATATAAATTAATTAATCACTTTAATAAATATTTTTACCTTATGGATTAATCTTTGATGCTTATTTCTTAATTTTTTTTAACTTTTAAAATTTTATTTATTGAGAGAGAGAGTGAGAGAGAGAGAGAACAAGCACAAGCAGGGGAAGCTGCAGAGGGAGAGGGAAAAGAAGAAGCAGGTTTCCCACCAAGCAGGGAGTCAAGCTCAGTCTCAGGGCCTTGGGATCATGATTTGAGGTGAAGGCAGAGGCTTAGCTGACTGAGCCACTGAGTCTAATTGTTATCTTTGATATTTAAGGAAATACTTTATCATCTCTAATTGATCCCCTATGTCACAAATACAGTTTTCTCTATGGTGCTATTAATTTTATTGTCTTCAAATAGACTCTTTTTCTAGAAGCATTTTTAATTAGTCTCTTAGGTCTATAATTTAGTTTTTATACATTTCATTTAGTATTTTATTTTATCTTCATCATCTCTGAGTATTCCTGACAAGTACTCATTGGTCAAATCTTTCTTATTAATCTATTCCAAAAATGTGTTTCTATAATATTTTGTTATTACTGCTGTCGTTCTTAGGTTTTGCCTTTATATTCTTTTTCTTTTGTTTTGTTGTTTTATGCTTTGGTGTTTTTGTTGTATTGTTTTGTTTTTCTTTTGAATTAATACAATTAAACCTTTAGATTTCTTTCATACCTTTAATTATTGTCACTTATTTTCACAAATGATATTACCGTAGTACAGTAATTCTAAATATTTCTGAATTAGGTATAAAGTTAACTTCCAGTTACATGGACTTAATATTTTGGTCATTCTATTCTAGTTTTATTGCCTTATCATTGGAAAATATAGCCTGATACTTAACTCTAGGGAATGATGTGGGAGAGCTAGGTTCTTGTCTCTTGGAGTCAAAGAAGGAATCTCGTGGGCAATGGAGAGTGAGGAAGTGACAGAAGTTTATCAAGTGAATATATAGAAAAAGCTCTCTCAACTAAGAGGGGTCCCCACACAGTTAACAATGAGTGCCTTCAGGGTTTATTTTTTATAAAAAGGTAACCAGGCAACTTTAATCCTTTTAACATCTCTATCAATAACTCTTGCAATGGCTTACCTCCTTTTGAGGGTCTGATTATTCTTTTTTGGTTACAGGTGTTTATCATAGAGACACCCACCCCACATGACCCACTCCATACACCTAGGGAAGGGTGGTCCTCCATACCACATGCCTAGATCAGGGGGCTCTTCCCTGGGGTAGGGTGGTCCAGTTTATCTCTTTACTCTGGTTTTCCCACACCACATTTTGGGGATTTCTGAGAGCCTTTTCACAAAGTTCCCTATGGATCTCTTCCTCCCTAGCCCCACCTGTCCGTTACTCATTTTGAGAGTTGATATTACCAAAGTACTGTAATTCTAAAAATTTCTGAATTAGCTGTATTATTTCTTTTTAGGTATGAAGTTAACTTCCAATTATATGAATTTAATATTTTGGTCATTGTTTTCTAATTTTATTGCCTTATTCTTGGAAAATATAGCCTGATATTTAACTCTAGGAATTTATTGGCATATACTTCTGGCCTAAATAATGGCCTGTTTGTGTAAATGTTCAACTTATGCTTATATACTTACTGAAGACTATTGTTTTGGGGTCAGGATGGCTACATTTATTAATAGATCAGGACTATTAGATTCTCTAAATTTTGATGTCTCTTAATTTAATCTAATTAAATTATCAGTTAATGAAAGAAGTTAAATTTTTTATGTACTACTGCATCTAAACTTATCAGTCTTTTGCTATTATTAGACAAGTATGTCATCCTGTTTTTATACCAAGTCTTACATTAAAAAAAAATCATACTATATGAAATATTACTTATTATTATTATTATCATTATTATTATTATTTTTAAAGATTGTATTCATTGGGGTACCTGAGTGGCTCAGTCAGTTAAGTGTCTACCTATAGCTCAGGTCATAATACCCGGGTCCTGGGATAGAGCCCCGCAGGGGGTTCCCTGCTCAGTGGGGTGCTTCTACCTCTCCCTCTGTTATTCCCCCTCCTGTGTGCATGTTTTTCTTTTCTCACTCTCTCTCAAATAAATAAGTAAAATTTAAAGATTATCTCTCTCAAATAAATAAGTCAAATTATTTTTCTCAATGGGAGGGAGAAGCAGACTCTCCACTGAGCAGGGAGCCTGATGCAGGGCTCAATACCAGGACCCTGGGATCATCACCTGAGCTGAAGGCAGACAACTTGAACCAACTAAGTCACCCAGGAACTCCAGTTGTTTATTCATTTATTTATTTTTATTATGCATATGTTTTATCTCTCTTTTCTTCAAGTCTTTTTTTCGATCTTTTTACTTTTTTCATAAAACTGAATTATTTCAAGATGACTTGGTCATCCTCTTTTACCCCACCCCATAGGTCATAGAGTACATTTTAACTGTTAAAATAATATTAGTATTTAAGTGCTGCCTACACAAATTAAGGCAAATTATCTGTGGTCTGTATTCCTGAAAATATTTTTTTTTATTATGCCTTCCTATTCCAATGACATTTTATAAGGATCTAAATGTTTACATTTGTGATTATTTTTTTCAAAATAATAAAGCTATTACTTCATTCTTTTTTATATCTGATGTTATTTTAAAAATTTCTGTCAGTCGGATTCTTGTTTCTTTATTAATGAATTATTTTTTTTCTCTCTAACACTTATGATTTTTTTTTGTCTTTGGTATGTATGCCCTAGTATGGGATTCATAGAGTCAACTATAGTTATGAATATTTTCTTTCTTTTTTTGTATGTAAGTTTTAATCCAGTGTCTTGACTATTTTATGCTTGAGAAATAGATGTACATTCATATTCAAATATTTCTTTCCTTTTTCTTCTTTCATTTAAAAAAAAAGTCATTTATTTTATTTTATTTAATGGGATTGGGAGGGAGACAAACCATAAGTGACTCTTAATCTCACAAAACAAACTGAGAGTTGCTGGGGGGAGGGGGTTTGGGAGAAGGGGGTGGGATTATGGACATTGGGGAGGGTATGTGCTTTGGTGAGTGCTGTGAAGTGTGTAAACCTGGTGATTCACAGACCTGTACCCCTGGGGATAAAAATATATGTTTATAAAAAATAAAAAGTTAAAAAATATTTATTCATTTATTTGGAGTAGAGAGAGAGGGTCATGAAGAGTGGCTGATTATATACTTTCAATTTGGGAGGAGGTTAGGGATAGCACAAGCCTCCAAGGTATTTTATAAACAAGGTTTCCAGGACCTTGAAGGGGCTAGCTATTGTTAGGGAATGGTCATTTATTACTATTTAGTAAAAACTTAGGGAAGAGACTCTTCTGATGTGTATCAGTGGGTATATGCTTGTGAGATGATTGTCAATGTAGATCTTGAGGGCAGGGGTGGGGAGTAGAGATAAAGAAGTTTCCAAAGTAATTTTTACATGTGAAAGTAGATTTTCAGTATCCTGGGGGGGTGGACTAAGAATGCTTTTTGCCCTGAGTAGATGTGTCCACATGGAAGCAGCTGAGTCCCCAGAGGAACTTCAAGGACTTGTCAACAAGCTATGAGTAGTGAGGAAATCTAATTTTTTCTCTAGCTTTTGTTCCACACACATCACCTACATCTTACACCTCTTTTATATTGATAATTTTAATGCTTTGCTGGTATCCAGATGACTATATCCTTAAGTGACTTCTTATCTCTATTGAATCCATTATGTATTCTATCCATTGTATTCTTAATTCAACTAGATTACATATATTTAATCTATTAGTACCACTAGGTTCTTATTCTTGTTTTTATTTCAAAATCTTTCCTTATTTCCTTACATTATTTATTGGGTATATTTTAAATCCCTGATATACTCACTTATTTATATATAAGCTGTCAACCTTATTCTTATTTTGAGGTAGCTATATCTTTTTGGGTTTTAGGACACCATACCAACAATGCCAAATACTTTTCAGACAACAGCAGGATCTCCAAGAATTCAACTAAATTCTGACACTATCTACCTGAACATAGCGTAAGATTTCATCAGTTAAGGGATCAGTCCTCCAAGACTATCTCCAACCCCATCTCAGATGCCAGTCTCACTGTAGGCCCCAGGTTATTACCTGTGCTTGTGACTGAGCAACTACAGTTTGGTGGTCCCAGTGGCCTACTTCTTACGTTCTTTTAATTTGCTACAGGGACTCACAAAACTCAGAAAAGTACTTACTTTATGTTTGCCAGCTTATTAAAAGATATAATAGAAGATTTAATTCAATAGATAGATAAAGAAGTGCACAGGGCAAGGTATGGAGAATGGGCACAGAGCTTCTATTACCTTCTGTAAGACTGCCACTCTTCCTGCCTTTTCATACATTTAACAAACTAAAAGCTTTCTGAACCCAGTCCTTTCAGGTTTTCTGTGGAGGCTTCATGACATAGTCATGACTGACTAAATCATTGTCATTTGCTGATCTAATCTCCAGCTCCTCTTCCCTCCCCAGATAATCCTGAATTGGGAGGAAGGGGAGGCATGTTGGGCAAAAAGTTATGAAGGCTTTCACCAAGTGGTTGGTCCTTCAGGCAAAGAGCCCTTGCCTTGAGTGAGGTCTGAAGGTCACTTCATTAACATAACAAAACACACCTCTCTCACCCTTATCACAGGAAATTCCAAGAGTTTTAGGAGCTGTGAGTCAGTAGCCATGGTTGAAAACCAAATATTCAGATGACCAAAATATATTTCTTGTAAACCACTATATTACACTACATGCTTAAGTATTTAATTATGTGATCTTTTAAACTAATATTTTTCTAAGAGTCTAAACTGTTCTGTCAGTAATCTGAATTGGGGAGTGATGTATTGCCAAATTTCTGTCGTTTCAGTCCAGGAAGTCAAAGAGAAACAACAGGAGAGCCCCTTAGGGCAGGAAGTTCAAAGTAACAATGTTGACTACTACTCCCTTTGCTTGATTTTTTTTTTTAAACAAGAAAATCATCTCTTCAGAGTTGCAGTTTAAAGCCAAGAACATGCGGAATTGGGAGAAAAAATAGTTAAATTTGGAGACTTGCAGAGGTAGAATCAGAGTAGTGAAAGCCATTACAGTAATGGAACTAACTGAGGTCAGTCTTTGGTGAATCACAGAAACAGGTGGAGTTGTCAAACAAAGGAATCTTTGTTTACAACATACAAGGAGATCACAGGGAATAAGTTCCAAAGCCTTGACTGTTTGAACAGGAGAGAGATTTTTATTTAGTATTTAAGATGAATACTCAGAAGGGAGAGTTTTATTATCCCGTGTATGGTTGGTCATAAGGTTGTGGATGCATGCACATCCACATATGTATTTGTGCAATATGTATTGCATGTTCACCTGAATGAAGCTTGCATTCCACCGAGGGCAGAAACTTCAACGTCAGAATAAAGCAGAGGTAACTGTTGGACAAGAGAAAGGGACTCTGCAGGCTTCAAGAGCAGATATAAACTAGATGGGGTCTTGGGCTCATTTTCTGGGACAAGGAATGCAAGACCTTGATTACTTTTGAAATAGAACTAGGAGTTTTACCACTGATTTATTGTCTCAATAGCTTAGGCTATTTCCTGGTCTGGTGGTGACTGTTAGTTTTCCCATTGCCTTGTTCCCTCAAAATCCTTAACTAGTGAGGTTTTTGCATTTCTTTGTAAGAGCCTCCCACGAAATTTTGGAAGAAGTGTGCTTGGGCAAGTACACAGGTGGGGTATAGATCATTGAAAATAGCTGGGGACAAAAAATGACTTTTCTTATGTCAGGAAAACTATATCTCATCTTTAATTTTCTGGGAACCTCTAACTCTTTCTGCTGATCTTACCAAAAGGCATCTGAGATATTACTGATTGTTCTCTTGAACCTAAGGAAAAGGAAATGTAGAAAGCAAAAGACAAAACTTTGAAATCTATCCTGCAAGTCATAATTCACTGCAGCCACCTCTCTGTCTTTCCTTTTCTCTTTTTCTCTCTTTCTATTTCTCTCTCACTTTCTCTCTCACATACGCACAACACACGCAAATCAACTTAAAACAATTTTTAATTTTCCCTATTCCATTTTAATATACTTGAGGCATGATCATTTTCTTAGTAAATACAAGAAAAAAAAATCTAGGATTCCATCATTCTGTGTGATTAAAGTATTGAGGAATTTACTTCCAATAGCACTTATAAAAACATATTTTATTTAAGTAATATTATATAATCAGGTGCCTGCATTTTTCTTATTCTCCAACTAGTGTTATTTGGCAATTAATATTTTGTCAATCAATATTCCACTATATCTGAATGTGTGGGCAGTGAGAGATGAGTTAGAGGCAAGGATGGTGAACACTCCCAACAACTGCAGACTACATATAACTTAAGCCATGATTTTCTTTGCAAAGGTCAACATTGATAATGTTCTAGTCATACCTCCGTGTACCAGGAAAGAAGTATCATATTTCTTGAAAGACACAGCTATCAAAGCTCCATTGAGAAACCGTAAAGATGGAGAAGGGATTTGCAAATTATATATCTGATAATGGACATCTACTCTGATTATTAAAAAATGAATAAAAATAAAAAACCTTACTAATAACCAAACAGAGTATCCAATTTTACATGTGAAGGAAATAATGGAAGAGATATGTCACCAAAAGGATATGGATGGCTTATAAGCACATGACAAATTTCTAAACATTTAGACATTAAAGAAATACAAATTAAAATCATAATGAGACATGCTTACATATCTATTAGAATGGCTAAAATTATAAAGGCTAATTGTACTTCGTCTGAGCTAGATTGAGAAGCAACAAAAAATCAAAACTGTTGTTGGCATATATCATGATACAACCACTTTGGAAAATAGTCTGAAAATTTTTTTAAATGCAAAATATGTTGCAGTTACACAAATAGCCATTTTACTTCTAGGCATTTAACCAAGAGAAACAAACCCTATGTTCATACAAGGACTTGTATATGAATTTCATAGCAGCTTTATTTTTAAGAATTGAAAACAATGGAAATGTTCATCAATGTCCATCAATAGAGCCAAGACAAATTATGATCTATTCATTAAAGAGATTACTATTCAACATCAAAATGAACTATTTACAGTTGGAGATTCTCAAAATAATGATGCTGAGAAAAGAAAAGCCAGGCAATGAATAGTATATACTGTGTGATTCCATGACTATAAAAAATCTAGAAAATACAAATTTATATATAGTTACAGTCATCAAATATATTGGTGTGATTTTAGTGCCTTCTTCTGTGCTCCCATAGCTTCCTACACTTGGATCTCCGAGCATTTGTTACACCATGTGAAAATATGAACTCTTTTTCTTTATTCTGTCTTACTAGAATAAGAATCCTTGAAATTTTATGGACATTTGAACTCTCAGCTATTAGCAGAAATTCTATCACACAGTAAGTTTCCAAATATAAAAGCCAGAGTTTTACAATGACTTCTAAGCTTTTACATGATCTAGCCACTCATTTAACCTCTGTGACCTCTTTCCCTGCTACTCTTCAGTCACTCACAGTGGCCTCCTTGCTATTCCTCAGATATGCCAGGCATGATCCAACCTTATGGCCTTCAAGATTGCCAATTCCTTTGTCTGGAGTGACCTTATTGCTGATAGTTCTGGGCAAATTCATCACGTTTCCATACCTTTGTTCAGTTGTCAGCTTCATTGTAACTACCCTGATCTTCCTATTAAAAATTTTAGCTCCCCATCCCCTGCCTAGCAACCTTGATTTTTCTCACCCTGATCGAATTTTTCTTTTTCCCCATTGTACTCATCATTTTTGAATGCACTATGCAATTTTTATTAAGGTTTATAGCTTTTAATTGTCTCACCCATGAAAATAAAAGTTCTACAAAGCCAAGTATTTCATTTACCAGTGTAGTCTGAAGTAATATCTGCCATATAATAGGTTCAGTAGACAACTGGTAAATTTCAAAATAAATTAATGTTGAGAGTATACTGAATTTCATAAGTCATTTCAATATTTTTTCCAAAAAATAAACTATGTAAAACATACTTTAAATTTACTTTCAAAATATTTTATAGCATATAATGGCCAATATACATAAGCCTTAAAGAAACAATCATATAAATAACCATTTCATACCTACTTAAAAATTGCATAATTCCACACTCCTAGATTCTCTCTGAACTCTCTAAAATAACCCTTCAAAGGAAATACATTTTTAAAAATAACAGATTTTTTTGTCAAATAATTTAATAAAATAAAATTTTCATTCATCTACGTAGATCATAATAAATGTTTTTAATAAGCATGAAATTATAACTCTGAAGTGTGCTAAAATGAAACCACCTGCGAAGGGTAAGAGAACAAAAATAAACATCATTTTTCCAAATAAGAGAAATTTATTACTTTTGAATCCAAGCATGTGGATTTGTTCAAACTGGCAATAAAGGAATATGGAAACACAAACCATAGAAAGTCATATTTTAGATTTCTAAAAGACTTCGAAGTGAAGAGTATACATTTTTTAAATGTTACATAATGCTACATAATGACAAGATGACAGGTTGTGACAAATAGCATTTTAAAAGCTCTACTCATAATGGAACGGAAGGAGTCATTTCCCTATAATTTTATATATATCATTAATTTACTATATCTGGCTACAACATATTACCAAACAGATGTTCATCAAAGACTAAATCATTTTTAATGGAACATAATAATTTAAACCTACATGTATTAATCATTTTTTTCGATCTAACATTTATAGTCTCACTAAACATGTTATCAGTTGTTGACAAAATTCAAAAAAATAGGATAAAAAGTCGTGTTTGGAAAAGTAGATTTTTTTTCAAATTTGCATTTAAATGAAAATATTTGATAATATTTTTAAAACTTTAAAAGTAATTTTATATATATCTGACCTATCAGATGATATAAAATTTTTGGAGAAAATATGACATATTTTTTGATCTTGGTTGAAAGTATTAAAAGAGCAACTGTTTGTATTATTTGTATTGTGATATCTTAGTTAATAAACATGAATAACTGGTATAAAATATGTTTTTTTAAAAATTTTATTTATTTACTTGACAGAGATCACAGGAAGGCAGAGAGGCAGCCAGAGAGAGAGGAATGGAAGCAGGCTCCCTGCTGAGAAGAGAGCCCACTGTGGGACTCAATCCCAGGAACCTGGAATCATGACCTGAGCCGAAGGCAGAGATTTTAACCCACTGAGCCACCCAGGCGCCCTAAAATATGTTTTTATATATATATATAGAATTATAGTTCTTGCCAAAATATGGAACTAGCTGGAACTGAATGCCTCCTTCAAAGTCAGCTCTGGAGAAATTATGCAAGTGTAATATGGAACTATTTCAGATATTAACCAAAAACAAAGAAATGATGATAAATTCCTTAAAAGACTCAAAGTTGCTCTTGACTGGTATGTTTCAAGCTCTATTCCTGGTTTGAAGACAGGTTTCAACAGGCCTGTCACTGTAGAAATCAGCTGGATGTTTAGAGGCTATCAGAACTGTACAAAAACCTTGAAGGGGTAAAGACTTGAAAATTCTTTAGAGAGATTAGCTCCCTAAGGCATTATTCCTCCACACATTTTCCTCCAAACAATTAAGACTGATGGATGAGGGGCACCTGAGTGGCTCTCTCATCACGTGGGTGGTGGGTTAAGCCTCTGCCTTCATCTCAAGTCATGGTCTCTGGGTCCTGGGATCCAGCCCCACATCGGACTCTGCTCAAAAGGAAGCCTGCTTCCCTCCCTGCTTGCCTGCCTCTCTGCTTACTTGTGATCTCTCTCTCTTTCTCTTTCTCTCTCTCTGTGTCCAATAAATAAATAAAATCTTTTAAAAAAAGGTTGATGGATGATAAATTATGAAAACTGCTCCCTCCAAATGATGCTTCTTCATAAGGATTTAAGAATTTAAAATTGTAAGAATTTAAAATTGAAACTTGATCGTAGGATTTATCTTATAGAATAACATCAAGTGAAGGCAGTTATTATTAGTTCTGAAGTATTTGTGATTCTGAATTCTTGGCCTCATTAGTAAATTTATTTTTAAATTCTCCCATGGAGTGGTGATTGGCCTTCAGTCTTTCATTGATGTACATAATTGGGTCAAATGAGATGTGTGTGCCCAGAACTATATATAATCTTCTTTGTATTTCACTGGAGATGGCATTTCTGAGTTTTGTTCAATTGAATTTGGACAGATGTTTTAATAGTCACTTCTAGAGTTGGCCCTGGAGAATATCTTCCCTTTTTTCTCTTCCCGATTCTCTGAAAAACCCTGACTAATTCACATTATCACAGTGATATCACAATTCAAGTTTTTCCAAACACTATAGCTGCAAAATAGAAGGAAGCTACTCAGAATGTAATACTATTGTGAATGATTGAGAAAGAAAACATTATTATAATTAAGCTACCAGGTTTCAATGTATTTTATTGTTGCTTAGAAAATCCTAGCATACCCAGACTTTACAGAGATTTGATGATCCGAAGAGGAGCTGAACTCAGGGACTAAAATAACTATGCATATAAAAAGTACAATTACTTACCTAAAAAAGATGATGCGGTTAACTTTATATGGCAATCCAAGTGTTATTAGAACAGGAATTAAAAAAATAGCTTAGGGGCGCCTAGGTGGCGCAGTGGATTAAGCCACTGCCTTCAGCTCAGGTCATGATCTCAGGGTCCTGGGATCAAGTCCTGCATCAGGCTCTCTGCTCAGCAGGGAGTCAGCTTACCTCTCTCTCTCTCTCTCTCTCTGCCTGCCCTCCATCTACTTGTGATCTCTCTCTGTCAAATAAAGAAAATCTTAAAAAAAAAAAAAAAAAGGAATGACTGTACTTTTAAAAAATAGCTTAAAAGGGGCGCCTGCGTGGCTCAGTGGGTTAAGCCGCTGCCTTCAGTTCAGGTCATGATCTCAGGGTCCTGGGATCAAGCCCCACATCGGGCTTTCTGCTCAGCAGGTAGCCTGCTTCCCTTCCTCTCTCTCTGCCCGCCTCTCTGCCTACTTGTGATCTCTCACTGTCAAATAAATAAGTAAAATATTTTTAAAAATAGCTTAAAAGTATATGATAAAATAATGATATACATATACAAAGAAAAAATACTATACCGTGAATATAAATTAAGTGAAAATTGTTGAAATAAAGAATACAATAAATGGAGACTAAGATGAATATAGCTTTAAAATGAATAAATGAGTTGGGAAAAACAAACAAACAAACAAACAAATTAATGACTTCTGCCCAAATGCAGCAGAAGAGAAAAAAAAATAAAGAAAATATTTAAATAAGTACTGAGATAAATTTTGGAGAATTAAAGAAAGATAAAAGATACCAGACTTAAAATGATGCCAAACATGAGAAATCAGAAACAAAACAAAACAAAAAGCACACACACACACAAAACCACTCATATACATTATGGTGAGTTTTAAGAATATCAAAAACAGGGGCGCCTGGGTGGCTCAGTGGGTTAAGCCGCTGCCTTTGGCTCAGGTCGTGATCTCAGGGTCCTGGGATCGAGTCCCGCGTCGGGCTCTCTGCTCAGCGGGGAGCCTGCTTCCCTCTCTCTCTCTCTCTGCCTGCCTCTCTGACTACTTGTGATTTCTCTCTGTCAAATAAATAAATAAAATCTTAAAAAAAAAAAGAATATCAAAAACAGAAGAGCATAAATGATGCCCAAGAGAAGAACAGATCACCTAAAATGTACAAGAATAATACTGACAGCAGAATTCTCAATAGTAATAGCATATAAAGGAGACAGCTGGGTGTTTGTATAGATGGAAAAGATATTTGAAACTAGATATTATACATCAAGCCAAATTATTGATTAAATTTGAGAGCACAGTAAAAATACAATGAAGCATGTTAGGTCTTAGAACATTTATCACACAGAGACACACATTTTTTTTAAAAAATTTTATTTATTTATTTGACAGAGAGAGATCACAGTAGACAGAGAGGCAGGCAGAGAGAGAGAGACGGAAGCAGGCTCCCTGCTAAGCAGAGAGCCCGATGCAGGACTCGATCCCAGGACCCTGAGATCATGACCTGAGCCGAAGGCAGCGGCTTAACCACTGAGCCACCCAGGCGCCCTGAGAGACACACATTTTAGAAAACTTCCTTGGAGGACAGCTCAATTAAGATAGAGAAAACAGAATTATGTACTCAAAGGCACATTTTGAAGGAAGGATTGAATATAGTTTGCACTGCAAATATTCTTTAGTCGTATGTTCTGAATTTCCTAAATTTAAGAAGTATTTGTTCAAATATTTATCTTTAAATAAACCCTAGGAGACTTTTTCTTGGATTCTGGAAAATCAGTCCATTTGGATACAAATCTTTTTGTCACTGATGGAAATTTTGATAGCCCTTAACAGTGGAATGCCTAATGTATTGTTACAGCAATTGTAATTTGCCAATACATGGGTGATGTGTGTGTGTTGTGTGTGTTTATTATTATTTTTGATGGTTTTACTCTTCTATGAGATTTTTAAGTAGACATAATTTTAATAAATTATGATTTGTTGAAATTTATCTGTGGTTATATATAATAAAATGAAATTTGTGTAAACTAAAGAAGTGTGTCTCCATTTTTTTGTTTTAAGAGTAGACTGGTCTTTAAAAATTGTCCAAAAAGTACATTATATTCATTATTAAATTTGATAATATACAATAAAGTATTTATGGGCATATGGAACCATATCAAATTCTACTATTAATTCATATTAATAATTACCATAAGAGGAAAAAGGGATATTTTTCAAAATGAAAATTAGCGTATTTTTCAGAATATGATATAGTGTTATTCACTGAACAGAGGGAACAAATGTCAAAGTTTAACACAGTTTACAGAATGTTTTAACATAAATTGAAATTTAAATCTGACCAAATTTGTTGGGGATGCCCAGCTTGCTCAGGGCGGAACACCGCCCCTTCACAGAAGCTGGGCAGCGGGGGATACCTCGCTTGCTCATGGCGGAATGCAGCCCCCTCACAGAAGCTTGGCTGGCTGGAAACCCGGCCGGCCCAGGGCGGAATGCCGCCTGCTTCAGGAAAGAGGAGCACCCGGGAATGACAGGTTAGCTCAGGGTGGAATGAAAACCGCCTGCCTCCCTTATCCGCCATAGAGTTTTTCTCTTCCCAGAAGTGCCTGTTGTTAGTTAGAAGAGTTCTTTCTTTTTTATTTTTTTAAAGATTTACTTATTTATTTATTTATTTATTTATTTGAGAGAGAGAGAGAGAGACAGTGAGAGAGAGCATGAGCGAGAAGGTCAGAGGGAGAAGCAGACTCCCCATGGAGCTGGGAGCCCGATGTGGGATTCGATCCTGCGATTCCAGGATCATGACCTGAGCCGAAGGCAGTCATCCAACCAACTGAGCCACCCAGGCTTCTTCAATGTGCTTGTTTAACTATAAACTTTATCCTCCTTCTTGCTTGTCAGCAAGATGGGATTAACATTTGACCTTCCTCAATCCTTCTATTGGCTATTGTTTTCTATCCAATAAAAGTGAGACTGTGGAGTTGCTCTTGGCAGCCATCCTTTTCCACTGTTGTCCCCTGCTCCCAGTCTTTTCCAGCTGACTGGTTCGTGCCTAATTCTTCTCTCGTCGCCATCTGGAAGCGGCACCCAAGCTTTCTTGGGCTTCCTGTTTTTGGTGTTCTGTTCCACTCATCTCTGCCACCGCCCCCAGGTCCTCAAAATGGTTTTCTATGGTATCTTCCAGAAAACTTCTGATGTCCTCTTTAGTATGTAGGCTACATCAGTAGGGAATAGCGTTAAAACCTCTTCTGTTCCATGTGGATATTCACGTCGTTGAGCACCGCTTGGTCAAAGTCTGCCCTTTTCTGTTGGTCTGTTTTCTCTGGTCACTTCAGGAGTCCTTTTGTAAGAAATCCTATCCCATCAGATGCTCCTCTCACTCTTTCTCCCTTACTCTTGCTCTGGCTTCTTTCTTCAGATTTGCCGGGGAATGACGAGTCCTTTTCATTCCTATGAAGATAGAAGAATTGGCTAATCCACAGATACCATTTTTAGTGATATACAAGTGTATATATAATAACTGATATGGAGATGTACATGTGCACCTACATATATATTCTTTAATCTATAAAGTATGGAGGTTGGATTAAGTCTGAAGTCTCTCATACAGCTTGATAACCTGTGACTCTTTGATCAATAACTTCCATTTTCCCACAGGTCAGAGAAATGGGAAAAAATGCACATATGAACCTATGTAGCACGTTAAAAAAAATGATCACAAATCCTATGACTCCCCATTCCCTTTGATTCACATGGGCTATGTGACTGTGTTAAACAGTGAAATAAACGTGTCAGTTTCAGGCCCAAGTCCAAAAGGAACCCCTCTCTTGGAACATTTGCTATTGGAGCTCCTAGTGGACAGGAAATAAGTCCAACAACCTTGTTACAAAGACTGCACAGAAGTGGAGGGCCATCTGAGCCTCATCTCCCAACTGTACCCATCAAAGTGACAGGCATGTGCATAAAGTCATCCTGAATCCTCTAGACCAAGCCGCCGCCTGCTGAAGGCCACCACCCACTGACCTCAGTTAATGCCATATTAAGCATAAAAATTGCCCCATGAGATCCTGCCCTAATTTCTGACCCCCAAAACATATGTAATATGACAAAAGGGTTGTTTTAAGCCCCCAAATTTTGAAGTCATTACATAACTAATTGGGTAACATGGCAAATACGTATCCAAAATAATGTAAATCAAGGAATATGTTTAAAGGCACCAAGTTATCTTAAAAAGTTCTCTGAACACACAGAAAAACAGAAAGAGACCCATAACTACAGAGAACAAATTGATCGTTTCCAAAGAGGAGGCAGCGGGTGGACAGGCAAAATGCGTGAAATACAGTGGGAGATAACAGGCTTCCAGTTAAAAAATTAATAAGTTGCAGGACGAAAGGCACAGCATAGGGAATATGGTTGGTGGTACAGTACGGCGAGCACAGCATAACATACAGACTTGTCAAATCTTGTTGTTTTATATCTGAAACGAATGCAACATTGTGGGTCAGCTATAATTCAATTAAAAAATCAAAGGAAGTTTAAAAAAATTAAAAGTGAGCTCTGTTATCCAAATAGGACATATGAGATGGATTTCCCATCATACCATAAATTGAAAATGACTTCTCTTGATAGAACAATGCTTTCCTTAGTCTTAGTCCCTACTCCCTCCACAAAAACAAAACAAAACAAAACAGAAACAAAAACAAAAAAAAACAAAAAAAAACAACTACTTTTGAAAAACATCTTGGTATTTTGAAAATTATAACTGCAGTGAGTGATGAGAGTGAAAACAAACTGATAATCCACGTTTCCTCATTTCTTATCCCTTTTATGAAGATGAACAGTAAAATCATATGTAAGAATTAACCAGAGAGAGGTCCATTTTCCACTCACTATAATCAAGCTGGAATTCTCAACTATTATTTAGTATTAGTTGATTCTGGTGGCAAATGCAAATATGGTTTCACTTCTTGGGCACATGAGGAAGATTTGGTTGGGGAAACAGACATACCAGGTTGGCCCAGGCCTGCACTGCCAGGGTTCAGAAAATTGCAAGATACAACCTGACACTTAAAACTTCCCATCAACAACTACCGCTGCCCCCCCAACATCTTGTTTCTTCCCACAGACAGCTCATACTGAGACCTGTCCACTGTCAGGGTCAAGTTAAAGGGGGATGCCCACAAACTAGGTGGGAAATGAGAGGATGCAACTGCAGCTCTCTGGGGATGCCTAAGGCCACTGAATGCCCCGTCATGATTCTCCAGCACAGATGGGGGCAGCCTGCACCACGTGGGTGGAGCTCTAGGACACAGAAAGTACTGGAGTGGCAGTCAACAAACAAATGTGTTTGTGTAATATATAAACCCCCATAGGGTTGTCAATTGGTGGGATTCACTTTTTCTAACTGTTCACCCCATGACATACAACTTCAGGAAACCCAGAGCCCATGGATTATTGTTGAAGGGCACATTCGGACTCAATCAAAGTGTAACTAAGCGTAATCATACAATTAAATACAAATATCGTTAAAAAATCAATACCACCTCAAACTTTCTTTTTCATTTCCAAATGAGCTTTTATGGGTTTTAATATCAATTAATGTGCTTATAGAACTGGTAAAAAAAAAACAGTCAATGATGAAATTTTAAAATTACCACTCTGCTTTCCCTAATTTCTGTTGATGTACTTTTATCTCACACAAAAATGAATTACTAAGGAATAAATCATACTTCACTGAACACGTTTCAGCTGAAATGATGCACCAAGATGTACAGCTTTGGTCAGGCTTATACTGTTGTTGTCAACATAGTATATGGGGTGTAAGAGCTACTGTCTTTTCCTTCTCCCATGAATATTAGTCCTAACAGATTCTTCACGTGGAAAGAAAACTTAGTCTAGAAGATACACTAATTCCTCTCCTCCCTGGTGAAAAATACTGTTAGAGGTATTAGTTTTAGATAGAGAAGCAAGTTCACTTTGGAAAAAAGCACACACACACAAAACCCTCCAACATGACCTTTAATACAGTGATAAGGGTGAAAGTGTAAACTTCATTTGGAAACAGCACTCAAAATACTGTTTTGAAGGGCCTTTACAACAGCGGTATACTCTTTGAAAAGATTTTTCAGATCAACTGATTGAATCATATTTAATTTACCTAGGGACAATTAGATAAAATTTAAAATTCCAAACAAAAACTTTTAGGACACAAATAAAATTATATGTGCTCTTATTCCTGCAACTATCTCCAAAATCTAATATTCAATGGTTTAAATTGCTGCATTTCTCATTTGCAATGCAGATGAAGAGAGGAACACAGCAGACACATGTGAGATGAGGTGTGAGGCATAAAAGGGAGCACAGGAGGCAACTGACCAGCTGAATAGCGACTGCCCCAAAGATGACCATATCCTGAGCCCAAGAAGCTCTGAGTACTTTACCTTATCTGGCAAATGGGATTTAGCAAGCATGATTAAATTAAGGTGTGAGGGGGGAGAGATTATCCTGGATTACCTCGGTGGTCCCAATGTAATCATGAGGATCCATAAGGAGACAGGAGGATCAGAATCAGAAGGCAATGTGAAGTTGGAAACAGAGGGATAAAAGGTGGTGCAATGAAGGGCCACAAGTCAGGGAATGCAGGCAGCTTTAGAAGCAGGACAAGGCAAGAAAGTGGATTCTCCTCTAGAGCCTCCAGAAGGAACACAGGCTGCTAACACCCCGATTTTACCACACTGAGACTGATTTTTGAACTTCTGACCTCCAGAACTGCAAGATAATCAATTTGTGTTGTTTCAAGCCACTGAGAATTTGTCATTTGCTACAGTGGCACTAAAAACTACTAGAAGAACTCACTGAGACATATTGAGTCTGTACAATGGCAGGGACCATTGCTAGGTAGGACTATCTTCAGGGTGTGGTAGTACTGGATCTGGAGAGTTGACTGCCAGCATCCTTCCTCCCTCCCCCTCCCTGAACCCCAGTGCACTGTGTGCCTCCTCCACTGCAGCCCAGGTGACTCACAGGAAGCTGGCCCCATCCACACTACAGGGAAGGGGTCTGTCATGGAAGCCAGTCATGTTCCTCCTGGGCCATTCACACAGCCAGCTGCACGACAGTCAGTGCCTTGTTACTGTTCTATGAGAGACAGTAACCTAGGTTGTCCCCCACACACAAACGGGAAGGGCTTTACAGAAATATCTGGGTTGTCTCTGAATGTGAACAAGAAAAGCAGTGCCCCCACTGCGGGCAGCCATCACACAGTCAGCAGGGGGTGGAAGACAAACTGGCCAGAGGGAAAGGGCAGAGTAGGGAAAAATGGAGAAAATCATGGAGATAGTGTGAATAAAACACATTCTCTGCAAGCACTGCCATGAGCTGCTTCTTCATGAGATTGAAGGTTTTTTTTTTGTTTTTTTTTTTGTTTTTTTTTTTTAATCTTTAATACAGTTTGAGTTAGGATGAGACAACCATCCAAACTGATTCAGGAGGTCAGACTTTACGGAAACTAAGAAATCCAGATAATAAAAGTAGATGACTCACATGTGTGAAAAGTTTCCTTTCCCACTAAGGGCGGGGGGAAAACTAGAACCTTGAATTTGTGGCTATACCGTTATTCTTGCTATTTTTCATCACTCAAATGTATTTTTCAAGAATGAGGAAATTATTCTCAATAAATACGGTGATGGTTCCCTGAAAATTTGTAACCAAGTAGGGAACAGTCAGAGTCTCTAAACAGATTGTTTTGAATTGACTTAACAATCACACAAAATAGACCGTAAAATTTATCAAAGAGTGGGGCTGAGTTTCTTATATATGATTTCATGCAAATTTTTGTCTACCTGATGATTTTTAGTTTTTGTCTATAGGGTGAGTGAATAAAGGTGTCTCAACATGGTCCAGAACTAATGGTGTTCCCTGGCTCACTATAAAATCGGGGTCATTTCTGTTTCCTTTTCCATGAACTTCTCCTTCCTCTCATTTGGTCTGTTTTTCAATCGGACTGTTTGTCTTCTTCTCAATTTGTAGGCACGTCAGAGACATGAACTCCTTGAACAGCTGATGTTACAGATGCTTTTCACAGCCTGTTGCCCACATGCAGCTTTACTCTTTTTTAATATACAAATCTTTTCCAAATTTTTAAAATAAAGTGGCATGTCATTTCTTCTATGGCCTGTGGGTCTTATCTCTACCTAAGGTAGTCTACCACTTCCCAAATTTTTACATGCCCCTAGATTGTCTCCAAGTTCTTTATCATTTTGTTTGTAGAGTTAGAACTTAAACCAATTTACAAGGTTAATCAATCTGACATCTGCTTACATATTTGATAGGAAGCAAGATTCTAAGAAAGAGAGTTCTTTCAGCTCTGAGGGATAGAGCTTAAAGTCAATATTCAATGATACTCTGTCTCATTTTCTAGAAGGAACTGGTGGTTTCTGTTTGGAACTCTGACAGTTTTAGAGTTTAGACTTTAGTCCCTGAAAGTCAAATAGGTTTAAGTCTGTTTTGGTTTGAGTCTGTTCAGCTAATTCTCCCTGGGACTTGAAGGCTTTATGAACTGAAGGCATGACTGTTTTTCAGCTCAAGTAAATGCTGCATTAGTTCAGTTATAACTTCTGTTATTTTCTCCTTTTGTCCTCAGGGTACTTGCAAGGTAGATTTGGACCTGACCTCAGATCTTACTTATTCGTTTCTCATTTCCATCTCTTTGAAATTTTCCTCAGTGTTCTGGGATATTCCTTTGGAAAATCAATTTTGTGGGGCACCTGGGTGGCTCAGTGGGTTAAGCCACTGCCTTCAGCTCAGGTCATGATCTCAGGGTCCTGGGATCGAGTCCTGCATTGGGCTCACTGCTCAGTGGGGAGCCTGCTTCCTCCTCTCTCTCTGCTTGCCTTTCTGCCTACTTGGGATCTCTCTCTGCCAAATAAATAAAATCTTTAAAAAATCAATTTTGTTCTCAGCAGTGATCATTACTGTTTACAGGGTTCCTATTACATGTTACAACTAGTGAATTTAAGTTTCAAATCTTTCTTGTATTTTTATGTTTTAAAAGATTATAAAATTTATTTGACACAGAGAGACAGAGAGAAAGTGAGCACAGACAGGGAGAGTGGCAGAGGGAAAGGGAGAGGGAGAAGCAGACTCCTCACTTAGCAGGGACTCCCCACCCCCCACCACAGGGTTTGATCTCTGGCAGACATTTAACCAACTGAGCCATCCACGCACCCCAAAGCTCCCTTTCAAAATCTTCAGTAAGTATTTTGCTGCTCTTTACTGTAACTGTATCCCCCTCAGACTTCTTGACAATAAGTTTGTCTAGCTCTGTAGTCAGTTCTTAATCAATGAGGACATGTGCTCTGGACCTCAGTTTGGTGCTCCTCCACCAAGATGCTACCTGCCACTCAGGTGTGTGAACTCTTGCAGCTCAGGCCTAGTCACACTTTTGGGAACTCTGGGGCATCAGCGAAGCTGCTCTAAGGGGACCATGCTTTGTGCATAAAAGCAGGCCCCTGCCATGAAGCAGCCCCTCTCAAACCTCCCCAAGTTGTCCTTCCTTACACAGCAAAGTCTCTAAGAAGCTCAACCTGCTGGGAAAGCCCATTTCTCTATGACCAAGGACCACAAGAGAGGGAAGGTATACCATGGGCCCCACACAGAAAGAGGTCTTCACTGAAAGCCTTCGAAAGAGAGTCTGCCTTTTCTTCCAGGCATTCCATCATGGCACCTCAAAATCCTGAGATGCTCTTCCACTGCTCCCTCTGAGATGCCAAGAGGCACTTGGCAGTCGAATAGGTCCTTCCCACAGCCCACCTACATGATTCTTGAGGGCCTGCCTGGTGCTGGGGATGGGTGAAGGCAACACAGGCCCCTGGTCTTATGCTCTGATGACACTGGCTCTTGAGCAAAGGAGGGAAAATGAGAGGGTCCAGGAGACTGCACACAACACCATGTTCTCAAACATCTCCCTGGCCCCCAAGATCACCTTGTCATGGCAATGTCAGCAGAGCATGGCAAGTGCTATCTCAGAAGTCCCTCTGACACCTCAGCAACAGAGAGAGAGCCCATCCACAAACATAATACCTAGAACCAGCATCCTTTAGGAACCAAAACCCCTATGAGTCAATTACTTTGGTATGTGTTAGTGTACTTTTACCTATGTAAAATATAAGAAAAAGATGAATGACATACCTGTATGATTTGGGGCAGTACAGCAACTCGATTTTGAGTGTTTTGGATTATAGCTAGATACTTTTTTTCCAAAAAGAAATTTATAATCCATTTAATAAAAACAATGTGAATTGCCATGTATGGAATTTTTATACTATAAATGTTTTCATTGTCTTGAGTTGTAGTAATGTACATACACTGGCGCTGGTCTCAAATGGGGGATGTCTGGAAGGAAACAGAATACATGATTAGGGGAGTGAGTGTAAGCCACCACCCTAAACAGTTCAATTTCTCACAAACATATATCTCAGCTATATATTTGATTGGATGAATATCAACTAAAACTTTAAAATTAAAGTACTGGAAATTATTAGGGATGACATTTTTTGGTAGACTTGTTTCTGATTCTGCCTTGTGACCTGACAAAGGTGGGATGGTGACTCCTGTTACTGCTTGCTTATTATAGCTATGGCATACAGCGGTGGAACTACTAAGTACTAAGCCACTAGAAAATTTGAGAAAGGATAAGCAATTCTAATAGTAAGGATATTTTCACATACATTATAACTAATTTAATATTTTAGGACTGAAACAAATCTAGAAGAATGTACAGACATTCTTTATCATTTTAGGTACTTTAACACCCAATACTACCCTAATCAAATCCATGGGACTTTAGTTTTATAGCCTTTTCCTTGTAGATGAATCTGAAGAATAGAATCAGTATAAACAACTTTATGTCTGAAAGAATTTATCTTTGAGTGTCAGACTTGACCAGCTCCACAGAATTAATAACAAGTCCCTTTCTTGGTGCAGCCACATTGGGAAACAGTGTGGAAATTCCTCAAAAAAAAATTAAAATGGAGCTGCCCTATGACCCTGCAACTGCACTCGGTATATACCAAGAAGATACAGATGTAGTGAAAAGAAGGGCCATCTGTACACCAATGTTCATAGCAGCAATGGCCAAAGTCACTAAAGTGTGGAAATAACCAAGATGCCCTTCAATGGATGAATGGATAAAGATGTGGTCCATATACAATATGGATTATTATGCCTCCATCAGAAAGAATGAATACCCAACTTTTGTATCAACATGAACTGGACTGGAAGAGATTATGCTGAGTGAAATAAGTCAAGCAGAGTCAATTATCATATGGTTTCTTACTTCTGGAGCATAAGGAATAACACAGAGGACATTGGGAGATTGAGGGGAGAAGTGAGTTGAGGGAAATTGGTGGGGGAGACAAACCAAGAGAGACTGTGGACTCTGAGAAGCAAACTGAGGGCTTTAGAAGGGAGGCAGGTAGGGGGTTGGGTGAGCCTGGTGATGGGTATTATGGAGGGCACATATTGCATGAAGCACTGGGTGTGGTGCATAAACAATGAATTCTGGAACACTGAAAAGAAATAGAATAATTTAAAAAAAAGTCCCTTTCTCCTTTAAATTTCATAATCAATACAAAAAGCTACATGGTATTGGACTTGAGCTACTACTTGCTGTATGTCCATCTCTCTTACTTTCTTTTTTTTTATTTTCAGCATAACAGTATTCATTGTTTTTGTACCACACCCAGTGCTCCATGCAATCCATGCCCTCTATATTACCCACCACCTGGTACCCCGACCTCCCACCTTTTATATACCTGGAGGCACTTGCATGAGGCAGACAAGTTCTCAATAAAGAACTTTAATTTCAATATATTAAAGTATACTATGTTTTCCACAGTGAATATAGAGTTTTTATCAAATCAGAATCAAGTTCTGAAAAAAATACCCATATACAGATAGCTAACAAATACACAGCCCGGTACCTCTAAAGGTTAGTACTTCTACATATTTCAAAAGGCATCAAGTTTTTGCTGCTTTCCCCTGATCCAAGCATGCACATTTGTGTGTATGTAAGTAAACACCCAAAGACAACTGAATTAGTAGTCCACATTCACCACATGGATTAATGCCTGTTGTGATCTCTTTCCCTCCCAAATTGTTTCTGATTATTCACTTTAACTAATTTTGCCTGCTTTCCAATAATAGGGAGAAGAAAATTTGCTTCCCCACCCCAGCACCAATCAAAGGGATACTTATGTCCTGTGAGCCTTCATTTTTCATAGGGGAAAACAAACAAACAAACAAACAAAAACCCAAAAACCCTGAGCAGTGAAACTAGAAATTCCCTCATGTTTCCTTCCTTTCTGGAGCTTACTGCCCTTAGGTTGCACAGTTGCCCAAATATTGGCCCCTCCATAAGAAGCTGTAAGTAGCACGTAGTGGATGAAAGATCCAGGATATAAGGAAGGGCTACTCTGGGCAGTTGCATGGCCTGGGATGGTCTGCCTCACCACTGGGCAAGGTCTGGGGTCTGGGGTCACCATACCTCAACACCGTTAAGAGAAGACTTCAACAAGAATGTTTATTTCAACATCTTTGCATGAGAAAATAAACACTGCCTTCAATAAACAGTTTCAATTAAAAATTAAAATTTTAAAACTTAATTTTAAATATAATTATACCAAGAAGAATCATGACACATGTTGAATTATTTTAGGAGCCACAGTCTTCCTGAGGTACAAATAAATAGTTTGTACAAATAGGTAAAATCATTTATTAGGACACTTTAAACCTCTTACCATAAAGTTACCATTAAATATAAGAATAAAGTGACTATTTTGCTTAAAAATAAACAAAGGTCACTTTGAAAGAGAATGGCAGCTTCCCTGTGGACATCCTCTATACCCAGCCCAATCAGTACTTACCAAGTACAAGTTTGTAGATTTTGCTAACATGGTAAATGATGGAAATAAATGAGGAAGACAATATTTTCAAAACAGTGTAAAAGGAACTTTAAAACAAGTACCTTGATTCTCCTTATTCTTCCACTCTAATTTGTAGCCTTTGGATAATATGTGGGAAAGAACATATATACATTTAAATTTTAACTTAAATGTCTACTGAAATAAAATGCTATCTTATTAAAATTCCTATCCAAAATTTAAAAAAAGTCATGGTGACAAATAATGGTGACAATCATGTAATGTAATCCTATCTTAAAACTCAAATTATGCTAAGAATAAATATTTCAAAAATATTTCACTTTGTTAAAAATATTCTTACTGAGTATTAAAAAAATCACCCAATGGTATCATGTTTTTAAACTCATTCTACTCATCATGCCTGTATTTTATCCTACCAGTTCTCTCTAATGACTTAGCATTCTTTCTTGTCTGCTCTCCTCTCTCATTTCCTTTCACCAGCACCAAAAACACAAAGACTCCAAAGTCCTGAGAGCAGACTGGAGTATCCCTTTGCCTTCTAGAAGCTGTGCATTTTGACCCTACTGGTCCATTCCACCTGCCCAATAGGCAAGATTGCCCAATAGGACAGTGCAGTCAGGAAGGGAGGCAAGGACAGAATCTTGAGGGATAGCAGAGAGAAAGAATCACCTTAAGAAAACTGGCAAGAATTCCTATCTTACATTGAGGTCTTCCATCCATTTGAGTTTAATATTTTGTTCTAATAACACAACTCTGGGTGGGCTCCAAGATGGCTCCTCAGTGGGGACACATCACCAGGAAGACCACACCATGATTAGAATTTAGAATCTTCGGCACCCCCACCCCAACCCCTACATTCCCCCAGAGAGGGGAGGGGGCTAAAAGCAGAGCACATCTATGTAAGGAAGCCTCCATAAAAATCCTCATAGCAGAGACGCCTGGGTGGCTCAGTTGGTTAAGCAGCTGCCTTCGGCTCAGGTCATGATCCCAGCATCCTGGGATCTAGTCCCACTTCGGGCTCCTTGCTCAGCAGGGAGCCTGCTTCTCCCTCTGCCTCTGCCTGCCATTCTGTCTGCCTGTGCTCGCTCTCTCCCCCTCTCTCTCTTTGATAAATAAATAAAATCTTTAAAAAAAATCCTCATAGCAGGGGTTTCAGGAAACTTCCAGGTAAGTAAACATATCCAGGTACCAGGAGGGGGATAAAACCCAGCTCCACAGGAATAGACATTCCTGTGCTTGGGACCCTCCAAGACTGTGCCCTTTGTGTCTCTGCATCTGACTGTTCATCTGTATCCTTTATCATATCTTTCATAAATTGCAAATGAAAACAAATGTTTCCCAGAGTTCTGCGAGCCACTCAGTTGAACCGGAGGAGGAGTTGAAGGAACCTCTGATTTGTAGCCAAGTTGTAGAGAAGTTGTGGGTAACCTGGGCCCCTCCTACTTATGACTGGCACCTGAATGTGATGGAACAGTCTCACGGGACTGAGCCCTTAACCTGTGGGATCAGATGCCATATCAAGGCAGACAGTGTCAAAGCTGAGTAAAACTACAGGACACCCAGCTGGTGTTGCAGAGTTGCCTGGTGAGGGAAAAATCCACAGCCTCAGCCACAGTGTTAGAAGTAAAGTGTTCTGTGTGAATATGGTAATATGAAAGCAGATGGGAGAACTGAAATGTTTGCTTGACATACACTCTCACACAAAATATTATGTATGCCAGGTCTTTGCTGATGTGATATAGCACATATTCAAGTTCTAGTGAAATATCATAAAGAGTCAACTCAAAAAACAAACAAACAAACAAGCAAACATATAAAATATGGATGAGCTGGGAGAAAATAAGCAATGGTTCCTCTTTCCTATCAAGAGAAAGACCATTCCTGAATTATCCAAGATTTTGATTTTACCTGAATAACCATACAGTTCAATAGTACTTGAAGAAAAAAGCATGTTTGGTCCTCAGCGATCCTTTCCCCTGATATGGCCGGCAAGAGTGGAGTGATTCTTGTGGATATATCTTTGCTCCAGAGTGGGGGAAAAAAGGAGTTCTTTCACCAACGTTCAAAGGGTTTTTAAAAAATGGCCTTCATTAAAATACATTGGCCCCTCCTTTGGAACCTGCTCACGCGACACTCCAGGCCAGCGAGCATCAAGGGGTTGGAAATACGGTACAAAGTCCCATGAAGCCACCTCTCCCTCTAAACTATTCTTCTCTCTGCCAAATTCTGCTTCGGTCAGCCTAAGGATCAAATACCTGTCTTTGGGCAATAAAGTGATGTGCATTAATCAATCATTGGCCCTAACTGGCAAGTTCCTTAAAAACTCATGGGACACAGATGGTTGCCATGACTTTCCCAGGAAGCAGCTACTGTCTTTCCATGAATGCGGCATGAAAATACAGGGCTGGGTGAGCAGATGAATGTCCACTCGTGAAACAATCATGCTGAGGACAATAAATAGTAGTTTTGGATGGCAGATTTAAATTTCATTCACAGCCAAGAAAACACTCCAGATACATGATGTGTCTCCACTTCCTGCTGTTTCCAACATCTGAGTCCTCCCTTCCATTCCTGTTTCCACCACTTCAGTAAATGTCTCCCGTCCTCATTGCATATAAAAAACGCTCGGATTCTTTCTATTCTAATGTCTGTAAGACATTACTGTGAACAAGAGCAGGGGATAATTCCTCCTCCAAACCCATCTACGAAATAAAGGGTTCTATTCAGGATCATGACAAGCTGAGGAATCCCTCAAGAGAACTTCCAGAGTCATTTCAACCTGTAAGGCTGGCTAAAATGTTCCTCACCATCCGCCACACCAGGGCTAGGACTGATGAGTGTCTCCACCATGCAGGTCCCTCTGGATGACATGATCGCTGGGAAACCAGGCACGAGGCAAGCAAAAATCAGCACCTGCTCTTCTGCAAAGTTTGTCTGAAGTGCTTGAAGCCACAGAAGAAACAGATTGACTCCTTCAGATCTTACCTAAAAACAAAATTAAAGGTGACAAAATTAAACACATGTTTATGCAGAGATGCACTGCAATGCAGATTCAGTTCTGAGAAAGAAAAACTAGAAGTTAAAGGTACCGTTAAACTCCTGCACCAAGTTCTTAGTGACAAGAAATCAGGCGTGCTGCAAGAAGCCCAAGGGTGAAGAGTTGGGGTCTGGAGCCACAGTGCCTGGTTCCAATGCAGGCTCTGCTTTTTGCTTTTTGCTTGCTTAGCTGTGGCCAGTGGAGAACCACCAAACTTCTCCCTTTGCATCAGTCTCTACCTCTGAAAAATAAGGATGATAAAAGAATTTACCACAAAGTGTTTGCACAGGGATAAGTGACTTACAACAGTGCCTGTATCATCAACTGTCATTTAATCACAAAAATAATGCAAAGACAATCGTCCTCCAAATTTACAGTGTGCTTTGAATAGGGTTTTTTCTATAATATGCTTATGTATCATGGAAAGTTCTTGAAAAATCTCAGAGCTAAATAAGACCTTAAAGACCTGGCTCAGTTATTTGACCTTGAAGCACATTCATCAGGCATTTCTACACCAGCCCTCCTTTTTTTTTTTTTTTTTTTTTTTTTGCCTGTGCAGGTAGCTACCTTGAGGGCTGCCGCCAAATCATCACTTCCACAAAGAACCATTCAGAAATTTCTGGAACTCATATCATTGCTGGACTTCTGGCATAAGTCCATTGTTCCTGGTGGATGCTTCCAGTAGTAGGAAATGGAACATGCTCAATGAGGGCAGGGGGTTGTGTTTGACTTGCCCACTGCCATATCTCCAGCACCTAGAAAGGTGCCTGAAACACATAGCTGGCATCCAGTAAATGTGTGCAATAAATGAGTGAACTAGACAAAAATAGATATGCACTGGTAGACGTGGCCTGTGGATTACAGCTTCAAAAGCAGGAGAGTATTGAGAGTCCTACATGGTAGGTTGCATGGCACTGAGTTAAAGAAAATGGGTCCTACAATCAGACCAAAGGTTAAACCTCGAAAGTTGTGCGATCTTGGACAAGTCACCTACAAGAACAAAGACCCCTGTCTTCTATTGATAACAGCTGGGAAGAGAGAATCCATTTCAGAACGAAAGGGGACACAGGACGGCTGTGTACGACACTTATATTGTGGTCAAGATGGCAGTGTAAATTCACTTCATGGGGTCCCACACCATCATCCCCCACTACCATTTAAAATACATGGTAATAAGAGATGAAATATATATATATTTTTTCAGTGTAACAGTATTCGTTGTTTTTGCACCACACCCAGTGCTCCATGCAATCCGTGCCCTCTCTAATACCCACCACCTGGTTCCCCCAACCTCCCACCCCCTACCCCTTCAAAACCCTCAGATTATTTTTCAGAGTCCATAGTCTGTCATGGTTCACATCAACTCCCTTCTCTCCATCTCCCCTTGTCCACCATGCTATTTGTAATGCTCCACAAATAAGTGAAACCATATGATAATTGACTCTCTCTGCTTGACTTTTTTCACTCAGCATAATCTCTTCCTGGAAGAGATTATATATATATTTTTAAAAGATTTATTTACTTACTTATTTATTTGACAGAGAGAGATCACAAGTAGGCAGAGAGGCAGAGAGAGAGAGAGAGAGAGAGAGAGAGAGAGGAGGAGGAGGAAGAGGGCTCCCTGATGATGCAGGACTCAATCCCAGGACCCTGAGATCATAACCTGAGCTGAAGAGACAGGCTTAACCCACCCAATTAGCCACCCAGGTGCCCCTAGATTAAACACATATATTTTTTAAAGATTTTATTTATTTATTTGGCAGACAGAGATCACAAATAGGCAGAGAGGCAGGCAGAGAGAAAGGAAGGGAAGCAGGCTCCCTGCTGAACAGAGAGCCTGATGTGGGGCTCAATTCCAGGACCCTGGGATCATGCCTTCAAGCCGAGCCGAAGGCAGAGGCTTTAACCCACTGAGCCACCCAGGCACCCCTAGATTAAATATATTTTTTTTTAAGAGAAGAGAAAAGTTAGCAAGTGAACCTCGGTAACAAACAAAACAAAACAAACAAAACCCAAAACTGACAAACATCTCCATGAAGCAGCAACCGCAGAAATTCTCAGTGATGCACAGATGTGTAGCGACAGGAAAAGATGTCTGGAGGCTGACTTCAAGGAGGACAAGTCGCTCCCACTGGAGATAAAGGCAGACAGAAAGGCCTGCTCGCTTGCTGCCTGAAGCCACAACTTCAACTGGGCTGCGGACTTGATTGCACACCACTTGCTTCACCAGAACACTGTGAGGTTTCCAGTAGCTCATTACATCTAAACACTACTGCCTCCTTTAACAAGGTTTCCCTTCCGGATTGCCCCTGACTTACAGGGATAGGCAGTAGGTGTCCCTCCACGTGCTCCTTCCAAATTCTCTCCTCTCTCTGCTTTCTTCTGATCCACTTTTTATTTATGGGCTAGCTTTACAGGATATCCCTTCTGTGATTAAACAGGTCTTAATAATTCTACCTTTTGTAAAGGAAGCCTTCCCCAATTATTTAGATGTTGATAAATATTTACCTCTGAATCTCCATAAATCATCACTTTATATGGCACCAACATGTAGAAAATAAGAATGAAGTTACCCAATTTTCAGAATGAACCATACAAATGACAACCTACCATCTAAAGCCAGAGACAGAAAGAGAACATCTGCATAAACTAAAGTAATGCAGGTTCCTTATTCATTTATATTTATTATGCAAAATGGAAGTTTTAGGAAGATTAGAACAATGAATACTTGTTCTATTATATAGGCAACTAATCCTCTGTAGATGGTAATGTATCCATAACTCCATCTCCAATCTAGAATTTCTGAACACGAGGAGAGGGTATTAAAATCTCCTCTGTGGGAGGCAGAGCATTACAGTGTCTGGCTCTGGCCTTCCTGCTGCAGGATGAGACTTGCAATTAGTGATGGCAAATGGAATTCACAAAACATTTCTGGGCTTTAGAAGACATCGGAAAACTAGCAAAGGACTTAGAAAATGGTAGGAAAGGAAGCAGGAAGAGGGAGGTGGCAGAAACAAGTGAGCCAAAACCTGATCTGTAAGCAACAAGCTCAAGAGAAACAAATCAGTGTGCCAGAGAACAAATGCCACTTTCACTGCAGGATCTCTACAGGCCTGTGCCCTCCAGACCCCGTTCCCACCACACGGTAAGTTGGGGGAACTGAACCTGAGATTTCCTTAATAAACCAGGACCCTCAAATGGAACCAAAGTGATCCCAACCAAGAACACTCCCAGCCTCCTGGCAAAGGAAAGACAAACCCTCCAGGAAAAAACAGACAGACAAACAAACAAACAAACAAAAAAACACCAAAAAACAGAATTAAAAGAGATTACATCTATGTTCCAATAAATCTGGTCTCAAAATCCCTTCACAGAGCATGCAAGAAATGAGGCCACTGTGAGAGACAGAAGACTGAGGGAAAATGAAGACTTTAGACACTGGAATGATCAGATACAGAATAGAAAATATTACATGTTAATTGTTTAAGAACACAAAAGAGGTTTAAAAATGAAGAAGGATCAAGAGCCTATCAAAAGCAACAGGCCAAGTGTGAACATGGAACTGAAGGAAGTTAAACAGGGACCAAAAATCACTGAGACGTAAAACACAACAGAAAACACACCAGAATGGTGGGGCAGTAGATGAGCCCCGAATGAAGGACTTTACAACACTGCACCAAGAAGTGAAGACATTCCCCAGAATGCAACACAAGGAGGCAGGAGAAGAGGATGAACGCCAGCTTGAGAGACACAAACAACAGACGGGAGGTTTAAATAAGAATCCTGGGATGTACAGCAGAAGGACAGAGTCAAAATTTCAGAAGAAAACAGCTGAGGATATTACAGAAATGATAAATCCAGAAATACAGGAAATGCACAGATACCAAGCAAGATGAGAAATCTTCAATTAAACATTTTGTGGTAAAGCTATAGAACACCAAAAACTAAGAAAAGGTTTTAAGGAAAAGGCATTTAAAGGAATGAACAGGGTGGAAACAGGGTTTAAAGCTGCTACAGTGGTAAGGAGATGCTAGTAAAATGGTACCTGTAAAGGGTGACAGGAGTATTTTTACTGCCACTACTGCTAATACTGTGTCTAGTGCACATAACAACTGAAGACTGCGAAGGTTAAACTGGAGCAGAAAAAAAATTAAACGAATTATGACCCTCAAAAGAAGGATCATGTCGGGGAGCCTGGGTGGCTCAGTGGGTTAAGCCTCTGCCCTCAGCTCAGGTCATGATCCCAGGGTCCTGGGATCGAGCCCCGCATCGGGCTTTCTGCTCTGCAGGGAGCCTGCTTTCTGCTCTCTCTGCCTGCCTCTCTGCCTACTTGTGATCTCTGTCTGTCAAATAAATAAATAAAATCTTTTTTTAAAAAAAAGAAGGATCATGCCAATGAATTTCACAACTCTGGTGATCACTTTAAAAGCATCTCTTCTTTTTATCATAGCATTTGCATCATGTCCAGGATGAGATATTACAGCACACATGATAGAATATTTTAAAACAATAGTCCATTTTGCTCAAACTCCATGTTGAAAGCAAACGACTCTGTCAAACACTTTGAAGAAAATAAAAGTAGTGGAACCATGTTTTGTCAAGAAAGCCCAGGGAGAAAAGCAGGTAGTAAAACCAAGTAGCAGTATCGAGGAAGGGCAGCCTCAGGAAGAAAATGAACACCGTTTTCTTCCGCTTTGTTCTCTTTTTTGTTTTCTTGTTGTCGGTATCTTTTTTTTTTTTTTTTTTGGTCTTTCCCAGAAATCACTTCATATATATACATTTATCTGTTCAACTTCAGTGAAAGTTGGGAGGAAAAGGTGCCAGAACTTTTGAATGGTTGTCTTCAGCTGAGTGCTTATTTTCTTCCTTCAGTTTCTCTGGGGTTTCCCACTATTCTTCAATAAACATGTGTTGCTTTCTGGCAGGGTAAAGCCAAATGCATTTTTAAAAGAAGTAATGGCAGGTCATCCGTCCATCCAGATCAGGAGAGAGCCCATACCAGAAAAGGCAGAGAGGGTAGTAGACTCCCCTCTGTGAGTTCCTGTCCTCTTGGTCTTTCCTCAGCCCTTGCTCTCTGCTATGTCTCTCCAGTCACACCCCAAACCCAGAGAAACAAAAGGACTCTTCAAAACTTAAACCCTGTGAGAAGGGCCACGCAGAGGCAAGGAGAGCCCTGTAAGACTCTGAGCCATGTGGTCTGTATCTGAGACTGCACATCTCCTTGAGCCACGTTCCATTCCCTCCATGCCTAATGTTGGCCTTGTGTTCTACAGAAGCAGTCAGGGCAGCCATACACTCCTCTCTGTGTGCTTTTCTGTATACCTGATCCCATCTCAACCCACAACATCCAGCAGCATGCACCATCTGTCATCTCCCTTCAGTCAACCTGCAAATAGGTAAACACAGCCTGCAAAACCCACCCTTGTCCAAGCTATGTCTGGAGTTATGATCATCTGTGTCTTTACCATCAAACTTTCTAAAAGGCTATTCTTGTGTGTGACCTCCATGGTCTCACGCCCAGTCACTCTATCTCTCTGTCTGGCTTAGGACTCCACTACTCACCTCCCATTTTCTTTCAGTACTCAGTGACAACCTCCTCGATCCACGCCCACCCCCTAATCAAGCTGCTTTGCAACTTTTCACATCATCGAACATTGCTGACATTTCATTCCTTGAAATCTCTCTTCTCTAGACATCTGTGCAAAAATGCCTTCCTGGCATCAAAGCCACGTCCCTCCCCTTCCATCCACTACTCCTTTATTCTTCCCCTTTATCTGCCCAAGAAAAGAAGGAATTACCCTAAATCCTTAACTGTCACTCTCTCTACAAGGAATATATCCCTTGGCAACAGCATGATTGCATCTCTCTTCCCCCAAGCACCCATTCCTACATTTTGACTGTCCAACCAGAACCTACACCTGCACGTCCAACAGACACTTCAACTCAGATTGCCTAAAGCTGCACTCCTCCTCTTACCTCCTGCACCTGGCTCCCTTCCTGAGTTGCCACGACTGTTGTGGCAGTTGACACATCAGACTCAACATTCTGAAAGCACAGAGGCACCCCTAAGCCTACTGCAGCATTTTTTTTCCATAGCCGAGATATGGAAGCAGCCCAAGTGTCCAGCAACAGAAGACAAAGTGGTACATACACACAATGGTATATTACTCAGCCATCAAAAAGGATGAGACCCTGATATTTACAACAGTATGGATGTACCTAGAGGGTATTGTGCTAAGCAAAATAAGTCAGACAGAGAAAAACAAATACTGTATCTCCAGGGATGAATCCTTAAAAAATGCCCTACATATTCAAGTTTTAATGCAGGACCAGAAGCAACAGTTTTAGCATATATCACCACGATATAAAATAAAATCTTTAAGATAAAAAGGAAATAATAGGACAACAGCAATTAGGGTAAGAAGACTTAACAACTGTCTTGCTCAACTTCACCAGCACCACACCAGCTACACGTCTGACCCCCAGACCAGCATAGCAGGTGTGAGGACAGGTCCAAGCAGAGAAAGTGTTACGTGTCACATTTTTTGAAAAATGATAAACAGAAGGGATGCCTGGGTGACTAGGCTGGTTGAGCGGCCAACTCTTGATCTCAGCTCGGATCTTGATCTCACGGTGGTGAGTTTGAGTTCCACACTGGGCTCTGCACTAAACTAAACTAAACTAAACTAAACTAAAATAACACCTCTGTCAAAAGTACGTGAATTTACAACTTACATGTAAGTCAAGTTCTACTTGTTCTAAGACAGCATGAAAACCAAGATGTCGTTATCAAGACAGGAAGCAAGATAAATTGTGTATTCCATGTGCCGTGAGATGACTCCAACTGCATCCAAGTCAGCCATGGCCCTCCACACATCTGCAAGAGAGGGTATATTATCCACATTAGCACAGAGGAAACCAAGGCTCAGAGAGGTTAAAAAAAAAAAAAAAGAGTCCAAGATCATATCATCATTTAGCAGCATAGCCAGAATGTATAGGAATTACCTCAAAACAGGCCACACTAGTGGAAGAATACCGTAGTGTGGAGTTATGAAAACCCAGGTAGAACGCTGCCTCAGAAAGGCAGATAATCAATAAAAAAAAAATAAAGAGGCGCCTGGGTGGCTCAGTCGGCTAAGCATCTGCATTGGGCTCAGGTCATAAATAATCCTGGGATCTTGCCCTATGTCAGACTTCCTGCTCAGCAGGGAGTCTGCTTCTCCCTCTGCCTCTGCTCCCCATTCATTCTCATAAACAAACAAATCAATAAAATCTTGACCAAAAAAAAGAAAAAAAGAAAGATTATAAGCTTACAATAAAGGTATGAATGATGAGTCAAAGCTTTCAGTGACACACCCACACCTGCCTACAGTTCTCTGGCTAAAACATGGGTGGAATTGATGGGGTTAGAAGAACAGGAAGCACATAGGCCCGGACAGCACAGCCCCAGCAGATGCAGAATCCTGGTGTAGGTTTAGCTAGCTTTCATTGTCCTTTAAAATGTCAAAGCTAAAGAAATCTGGTAGGGTTATTGAAGTCTGATCCTGGGGGATGCCTGGTTGGCTCAGTCTGTTAGGCAGCAGCCTAACATGACTCAGGTCATGATCACAGGGTCCTGGGATCAAGTCCGGCATCAGACCCCTTACCCAACCAGAAGCCTGCCTCTCCCTCTGCCTGTTGCTCCCCCTGCTTGTGCTCTCTCACTGACAAATAAATAATCTTTAAAAAGAAAGTAGAAAGAAAAAAAAAAGAAAAGAAAAATAAAATCTGATCCACAGTATAGAACAACACAAAGGATGGTACTTTCTTGGGCTGATTTCTGTTTGTTTGATTTTAAGTAGGTTCCACAGCCAGCACGGACACTAGTGCAGGGTTTCATCTCAGGACCCTAAGACCATGAACTGAGCCAAAGGCAGACAATCGATTAAGCCACCCAGGCACCCCACTTTCTTGGGTTCTAATGGGACTTTTCCTAGGTTCTAATCCTAGCTGTACTGACTGCCAGGGGGAATGAAGTCCAGCACCACAAGGAAAGCATCCCAAGGCAGCAGTCCTCTGCAGAAGATTTGCTGGTGGCTGCCATCATCAAAGAGTCAGTGGGTGAAGTTGTTGAAGCACAGTGGGAACAATGATAGCCACTGCCTTTTGGGTGTCACTGAATCATCCTACTCATCTTCAGGAAGCCTGGCCCTTCTCCAGTCAACGCAGCAAAAGCAAACTTGTTAGAAGAACAGGGGAGGGGGTCATCTCCCTCCCTCCCAGAAACTGAAGCAACCAGCCAAACAGGGCAGCACTGGAGTAAAAATAAAAATATGAAGGAATGTGGCTGCACCTGGGTAGCTCAGTCTGTTAAGCATCTGCCTTTGGGTCAGGTCCTGATCTCAGAGACCTGGGATCTGAGACCCACATCAGGCTCCATGCTCAGTGAGGAGTCTCCCTTTCCTTCTCCCTCTGCCCCTGCTCCTAGCTCATTCTCTCTCTCTCTCTCAAATAAATAAAATATTTAAAATAAGAAATTTAAAAATGAAGGAATGAATCAAAATGCAGAATTCAGAAACAGAACTACAGATATAAAAACTACATATAAAAACCTGAAATATGACCCAGTGAGTGAGGAAGGATTATTAAATCATGATACTGTATGAATTGATTGCCAATTTTTTCTTAGAACATAGAGCACACTGCACTACACGAAAACGAAAACACAAAATTAGGATTGAATACAAAAACAAAATTATCAGTGTTATTCCATCAAGTGTTTCTCTAACCTACTGATCAAAACCTCAGTTCATCCTCCAAAAGAATCTGGGCACCACCTCAGCACACATGAACACATTTTCAGGCCACAGTTCACACTGCTCCAGTCCCCACTCTAAGTCCTGAGCCATGGGCTCCTCCAGGCAAAGCCACCACCAACTAGGCCCCTGCCCTAGAAATCCCCAAACCCAACCACTTCACAACAGGGAGACTCAGGGAGATTCAAATGGGCAGAAACGTGGGACTTTGACTTTTTTTTTTAATTAAAAGAAAAATACAGCAAGAAACATTTCTAGCACAAAGTGAAGAGCTAATCTTTCACAATGTCGAGAGTATTAGAATTATCAATACACCATCAGTAGTTTGATAGGTCAAACAGGCCAAAAGCTGGAAACACAAGAGGAAATGCTCACAGCAAACAGACCTGAAATCCAGGGCCTGGACCGGCTGACATGGCTCTGCCGCTTACCACAGCGAGAAAGTGTAACTTTCCTGGGCCTCAACTTCCCTCCTGGCCAGCAGGAAAGTGGCAACACCACAAAATTCATATCTTGTCGGGGATTACGTGAAAGGAGAATGCTCAGTGAGAGCCCCGCCACACCGCCCGTCCAGCCACAGTCTGTGCCCAGTGAATGGGAATTTTCTCTACGGAAGCCACACGAAGAGCTGAAGGATCTGCACAGGATGCCTGTTTATTTACCAGTCACAAAACCACGTTCTGCCATAAACAGAGAGGGCAACAGACCCCAAGAGATGGGAATAACCCTCACCCTTGCCTGGACCAGGCTTTCAAGACAAGTTGGAAAGCCCACAGCAGCTCTGCCACTGATTCTGAATGAGCTTTTGGAAGACAACACCATCCCAAACAACAGTTTAATTTACTTCTCTTTAAAAAGCAGTGAGACAAGGTCTTGGCCACATCTTCATAAATTAACAGCTTAGGAGGCTAAACCCCAATGATTTAGTTATGTCCCCAGCAGGCACACCTCCACTCGTGGGCAGCTTCAGGGAGAAAGGGTGCCTCTCCATCCATGAGGACACCCTCTGACATTCATCTGAAGATGCTTCCTACCCATGGGCATTTACTCCCTGGAACCCCCCCATCTTAGTTCCTCTCTGGATGCTGCACGAGGCAACTTCCTCACACCCCCATCACCACTGGTGACACCGCAGCTACCCCCGAGCCTTCAAGCAGGGTGCACCTGTCTTTGCTGCCAAGCGTCCCATCAGCCCAGCTCCATCACTGATTTCTGTACCCATAATTAATTAACTTATGCATGTATGTATTTATTTATTTTTACAGCTTCATTTATTTTAGGGAGAGATACACAGAGAGAGAGATACAGAGAGAGCACACACACACAAATACAGGGAGATAGAACCTCCAGAAGATTCTACACTGAGAGCAGAGCACACCTCAGGGCTCAATCCCACCACCCTGAGATCATGACCTTAGCTGAAACCAAGAGTTGGATGCTTCAACGACTGAGCCACCAGGCACCCCTCTGTACCCTTAATCTTAAGAAAAGACAGACACCGCTTCTTTCTGTCAGCCACGGCCTCATAAGCCATCTGTCACACAGCCAAAGTTTCCAGAGGGTAGGACCAGGTCTGCAACACCAGTGATGCCAGAGTATCTCCATAAAACTACAATCTAGTGAGTACCAGGCTCTGCTCTAAGCTCCTAATATGGCCTTCTATTTTGTACCCCTCACAGACCTACATGCTAGGTATTATCCACAGTGCACAGAGGAGGACACTGAGGTCCATGGCTTACCCAAGCGATCTACTTTTATGTGGCAGCAGCAGGGGCCTGAACCCAAGTCTGTGACTCCAAGGCCCCTCCGTCAAATCTGTTACTCATGCAGCCCCAACACAGTCATCAAATACCTCCCTAAACCCTCATCCCTCCTGTGAAAAAGCATGGTCTTCTGCCATTTCCCAGATGGGAAGAAAGCCGGCGTGAGCCAGATATAGTGACCTGCCCATGATGGTACAGGCGATGTCCCCCCTGTTCTCCCCCCAACACCCATGTCATTCTGCACAAGGCTCCATGGGGTCCTTCATGCTTCCAGTGGAAAACTCTGGTGAGACCACCAGTCTCCTGGCAGGCCTTCATCTTGACCCTGGAGGACAGGACCAGTTAGGAGAAACCGGCTAGTTAAGCCTCTGAAATGGGGTCCTACCACCCAGGAAAACCCCCTTATCTCCAGGGCATCGCCCGTGTGAATTAGCTGGCTTTGTAGAGGGCTCCACAAGCACCAGCCTTGCTGAGTCACTTTCTCTAAGGTGGTGGCTGAGACAAAAAGGACCCAGGAAAGAAAGGCATAGGCTGCTGTGGAACTCCAGTGCCTTGGCATCAACAATTAATGTGAGCAGCTGCCTCTGCTCACCAGATCTGCATTTTATGTGGGGCACACTGTTCAAAGTTTACACCCCCCATCTCTGTAACCTTCACGACAACCCCTGGAGCTCCCTGCACCATCATTACCACCTCACAGACAAGGAGACAAGGCATGAGGGGTGTGTAGAATGATGCAGCTCTGTGCTGGGGCCAACCTGGGGAGGACTCCCACAGGCTTGCTCTTCCCACTGCTGCAGAAGCAGCTGAAAACAACGAGTTTTTCAGTTTGCATTATGTAGAGTGGAAAAGTCCACCATAAAGGTCATTCAATTTTTAAATGGGTTATTCCTCAGGATAAAAACAGTTCCAAAAAATAATTTCCGAGAAGTTCAACATATTCCTCCTTCCAGGTGCCTGGAATGTGATGGAATGTTGTTAAAATAAGTTCTGGCCCATCAGTATGCCAGACAGAAACTGGAAGTAAGCTGTTGCAGGTCCCCAAAGGCTCCGCCACAACCCTAAGGAGAAGACATATAACTTTCACTGTCCCAAAGTGGTTATGTTTTAAAAAAAAAAAAAAGGCACAGGTGGAACATTTTAAATTACAGACTTTCAATGCAGGGGCAGTGGGGGCAGGTGGGGGGTGTTCCCCAACTACCCCCAAATGTTTCAGCTATATATAGTGACTTACCAAAGTGACTCATCACAAGTACCTACAAGGCGACTGACAGGCAACTGACCGATGAGGAAGGTATTCGGACTGCTTAACAAAACCAACACAACTTAGAATTTTCATTATTAAGAAGAGAAAACCATTTATTAAACACTCGCCAGGCACTGTCACACGCTCTACTCATCACAAGGCTGCCAAACTCAGTGCAGAAACTGAGGCTGAGTAAGTCACCTAAGATCATGCAGCACCAGAAACTGGATTCCAACCAGTTCTGACATCAAAGCCCACCCCAGCTTGCTGCAATGCTTCAGAACCTAAGCTTTGTGATGATCAATAAGCTACATGCTTAACAATGTTTACACATCTCTGTTAGAATTCAGGGAAAGGTTTTTAAAAATGACATACACAAGGGGAAAAAATAATACAGTTTCTGCAGGCAGGCTGCCCAGGGTTCAAATCTTGGCTTCTCCACTTGCAAGCTGTGTGACCTTGGACTCCTTTAGCTCCCCTGTGCCCATATTTCCATGCATTAAGATGGTAGCCATAACAGACCCTATCTCCTAAGGCAAATAAAGCATTTTGGTGTTGTTGTTCTTGTTTTAAGATTTTATTATTTATTTGACAGAGAGAGAGAGACAGGATGAGAGGGAACACACACAGGGGGAGTGTGAAAGGGAGAAGCAGGCTTCCCACTGAGCAGGAAGCCTGGTGAGGATTAGATCCCTGCACCCTGGGAGCATAACCTCAGCTGAACAACTGAGCCACCCAGGTGCCCACGAATAAAACATTGAGAATCATTCCTGGCATGAGTTAAACCTCAGAAGGTGTGGGCTGGTGTTACTTCTTGCTGGCCACTAGATAGAGTCAGCAGCCTCAGGCCCACTGTTTTAGCAACTCATTTGCATAAACAAAGCCCAGGCTCAGCCACTTTGTGCTTACCCTATGGTTTCTTCCTGTCACTAACATCTCTCCTCACTCCTGCTCTGTGGCACTAAGCTCTGGGCCTCAAATTCCCATCTGTCAAATGAGGTGAGGAGCCCAGCTGATCTATCTGAGGTCCTTCCAGCTGGGCAACCTAGGGTTCTTGGTAACTCAGGGCCCAGAAATTTCAGAACCATCCTAACACAAACATTACCAGATGACACCCACTCAATTTCCTCAAATCTTCTCTTCCGTGTTATGTATAAATGCTTATTTTCATGGCAAATCTTCTCCAAGATCCCAGAGCTCCACGAGCACCCAGAATAGGCTGGGCAGGCATCCCCAGTGCTGAGGCTGGGGACATGATGGTCAGAAGCTCTGACCTCCAGGGGAGATGGATTCCAAATCAAGCTGCTCTGATAAGCAGGTCTTCCCTGTTAGAGAGGATTTCAACAGAGCACAGTTAAGAGGAAGTGCAGGCAAGAAACTCAGAACTTGGCCCACCGGACAGAGGGCAGTAGGACAGTGGGCCGGAGGGGTAACAGAGGGATTGAGAGGAATGGCACGATCAACAGAGGCCAGCCAAGGCAGCACTGATGCTCAATGGGAGAGGGTGGGCTGGGGATACACTGTGAAAATGGCTTCAAAGGCAGGAAGCAAGCCCAGCTCAGCACAAAGCAAAGTCCTGAGCAGGAACCTTCTGGGACCAGGTTGGACACTAAGGTGAGCTGAAAATGGCTGTGGCACCCAGTGCAGTCGGAATCTCACCCATGCCTCTCACAGGCTGGGTGACCCCGGACCAGTTATGCTATGTCCTTTAATGTTTCCTAAAGGGTATATTCACTCCATAACCCTGAGCCATGTTCTCATTTCGGTGAGTGTGGGAGCCCGCAATAAGGCTTGAGACGAGAACCAAACCAGACCCTGACTTGTGCCTCCTTTAAAGTCCAAATAACCTAACAAAAGGTTTAGGCCGGGAAAAGTTCAGTAGCACTGGGCAAGAGTCTGTGCTATGTGTTGTGCGCTCGCCTACGTGACTTCCCACACGCTTACTAAACAAATGAGAACAATTCGGTTGGGCTAAAAAGTTTGTTGCTGGTCCTTGCTGCCTTAGTACAACCCATAATTTACTTTCAGGTTTGCTGTATTTGTACTGGCATCAGCCATTTGGCGTCATGAGGAACCATAGTTGCTTAACTAAACACAGATGTAATGTCACTATATATATGGCCTTAAGGCTTTGAATAAACTTAGCACTGTTGGACATCCTCCTCAGTGCTCCTCCTGCCCCCCATCTCTTTGCTTCTCAAGTTCTTTTCTTCATCCTCTTACCCTCATGTTCCTGGTTGATTTGTTGCGCCAGCCACGACAGGTGAGGATCTGATGGTGCCCACTATCTACAGAGATCCAATATATACAACTAGGACAGCCTGGAGGGGGGTGGGCAACCCAGGCTGGACAGGGAGTTAAGAAGGAGTCAGGAAGGGCGCCTGGGTGGCTCAGTGGGTTAAGCCGCTGCCTTCGGCTCAGGTCATGATCTCAGGGTCCTGGGATCGAGTCCCGCATCAGGCTCTCTGCTCAGCAGCGAGCCTGCTTCCTCCTCTCTCTCTCTCCGCCTGCCTCTCTGCCTACTTGTGATCTATCTCTGTCAAATAAATAAAATAAAATAAAAAATCTTAAAAAAAAAAAAAGGAGTCAGGAAGAAGTCATTCCCACACTTGAGGCATGGGTTGGTACTGACCAGAGACACTGGGCAAGAGACAGTGTCCTAGGACTGCTGTAAGACTAGCCGGGTCCAGGCAAAGCGCCTAACAGTGTGTAGATGTAACCCACCTGTAAAAGGTGGACGGGGGGTGGTGGTTGCAGCTGGTTGAGCATCTGACTTCTTGTTTTGGCACAGGTCCATTCACCTGGCCCATTCACCTGTGCCTGCATGTGTTCTGTGGTGTGCTCTTTATCTCTCTCTCTCTCTCTCTCAAATAAATAAAAAAAAAAAAAAAAAAGAAGTCAGGAAGGATCAGGAGACCTGCTGTTAAGGTCCCAAAGACTCCACCCTCCTCAACTAGCCTCTGGAAATAAAGTAAGTGAATGCCCAGGAGCCTCCTGGACACAAAACTTTCCAAAGCAAAGCTTTCAATTTCATACTGGAGAAAAGGTTGCTGTGCAAATTCAAGACAAAAAAGCCGGCCATGGTGGGGTGGGTTTGGACGGGGTTGGTCCTGTAGGGCTCTGGCCACTAAATGCCCACTGCCCAAGCCAGGAGCCTGGAGTCTGTGCAGACAGTGCTTCCTGAGGCTTCCACATCATAGCCTCACTCTGAAGTTTCCTCCTGGAAGCTCCTTACCCAGGGAGGCAACCTGTGAGCACCCCCTCACACACACCCCAGCTTCTGCCCCTCCATCCAGCTGGAGTGAAGGATCCCCAAGCCTGCTCTCTCTGGTCTCTCCTGCACAGAGAGGAGTATGTGCCCCGGAAAGGAGGGTCCCTGAGGATACCTGACTCCTTGGCCCAAAGACAGCTGGCTTGAGAATGTGGGGTTTCGGTGCTCTAGGCACAGCAGTTCCTAGAGGAAACAGGGTAGGGAGCTCCAAAGTGGAGGGGAGTCCCGGGAGTCTGGGATCACAGATGCCAGTGGCCCCCAAGTGGAAGGGTTTCAGTAACTCCAGAGGTGAGAGGGGCCAGGGGTCAGGCCTGGAGGTGGACAAGGACCTGTGGGGTAGGGGGCCGGAGATGGAAGTGATCCCAGGGTGGTTGCAGGCCCAAAGTAGAGGTGTGGGGGTGGGGGTGGGTAAAAGGGGTCCATGGGCCAGAAAAAAATGGTATCCTGGGGCTCCTGGGTAAAAGGCACTTGAGGTGGAGGGGGCCCAGTGGGGCCCAGGCTGCGCGGGCAGAGCCAGCGCCTCTCAGGCTGGGGAGCCCGGCGATTCTGAGGGACAAAATTTTCCATCAAGTTCTGGAAAAGCCTGTCAGCACAGGCGTCTCTCCGGGGTCCAGACGAGCCCAGTGGTGCTGGGCCCCTTGATGTCAGTAGGGCCCCACGGGTTCCCTGGATACCGAGAAGTGGAGCGAGGGCTGTGGGGCAAGGGATATGGGGCGTAGGAGCACCAGGCCGCCAGGAACCTGTCCGCCAGGCCCCCCTCCCGCTCCCTTGGACGAAGAAGCAGGTGGCAGCGGGAAGCAGGGCCCCAGTCTCCCTCTCTGCCTAGCGCCCCTACCCCTCCCCAGCCCCTCAGTACCTGAGTCAGCGGGGCACCAATGCACTCCCCTGCGCCTTGCCCCGCCAGCCCAGAACCCCTGCCTTCCCGGGAGGCGCTACTTGCGCAGTGAGTTTGCTGGGCCCACAGAAGGCGGTGGGCGGGGCAGGCGCTGGCTGCGGCGGGTGGGGGGCTGCAAACAGTGGTGCAGGCCTCTCTGCAAACCCTGCGCTTTCACCCAGCCTCCTGTTCTGTCCTGTCCGGTGAGGGGGCTGGCTGCGCCCCCTGCTGGTTCCCGCTGCTCTTCTGCTGACTCCAGGACCCCAGTCCCCTGTCCAGTCCCGGCCTCCCTGCCACTGCTTGAGCTCCAGGCTAGGCCCGCTGCTGCTCCTGGGCGGCTGAGCTGCGGCCCCGGTGCGGTGTGGCTGGCCCTTTTCTCTCCCCAGGGCACAGTGGAGCCGCGAGGGAAGGCCTGAAGGGATCTTCCGTCTGCTCAGTGCCAGTGGACAGTCTCCAGGGGCCTCTCTACCTGGTGGGCTCCACCCATGGCCATCTTGGAACCCCTGGAATCCCCTTCAGAGACCAGGTGAAGCCCTCCTTGGGGAATCCAGGCTCCTGGGACCAAGGCGAGTTGATCTTGTGTACTGCTGTGTTTGTTCCCTGGCCTGGCATGGATTGACAGTTGCTGAATTGATCTATTCTGGGGTCATCAAGGGCAGAGAAAAGAGTTCAGGACTGGGATCCCCAGGCCTGGGGTCCACACAGGCTTGGAGCCCTCTTGGCTGTCCCTGACAGAATGACCAAAGAGGAACCCTCAGAAACATGGATCTGCCTTGAACTGGCAGAGCATTCAGGGACAGGAAGGGGAATGTCTCCTTCGCAGAGTATCTGGAAGCCTGAAGTGGAAGATGGATTTGTCTGAGCCATGGTCATTAGTGTTGGGCCAAGGAACCCCTGGCTTGCTTCTCCTACCTGTATCCTAGGTCTAAAAGGGTGTCTGGGTGGCTCCCTCAGTGCAGCATCTGTCCAGGGTCCTGGGATCCAGCCCTGCATCTGGCTCCATGCTCAGTGCAGATCCTGCTTCTCTTTCATCCTCTCCCTCTACTTGTGCTGTCAAATAAAATTAAAAAAAAAAAAAAAGCTAAGAGGGGGGACAAAATGGCGCGGAAGTAGGAGGTGTCTTTTCAACTTGTACCCCAAAATGAGCTGATTACCTACCAATCATCCATGAACTCCAATCACCCATGAAATCAGCCTGAGATCAGAATTATACACGTCTGGATCTCTACAGGGGGAGAAGAAGCCAGTGGGCAGGTAAAGCGGAGTGGGAACTGTGAACTGATATCAGAAGATAAACAAAAGGGGGAGGGAGCTGCCAGAGGCAACCAGTTGGAAAGTAATTCCCCAATACAAGCGAGAGTGCCCTGCGTCTGGGGACCAGCATTAACTCGGAGACTGGTTGAAAGCACTCCAAAAGAGCAAAGCATCTCTGGGGAAATTGTGGGAATTGGGGCGGCTAGGGACAGGGGCTTAAGTCCCTGGTCCCAGGAGAGCCTCCCTTGGCACTGAGGCAGAGAGAGTGTGGCAGAGAAACCAGCTCTTGGTCCCTAAGCTGCCAGCGCAAGGAGAATGCATGGGGTCCATTTCCTGTGAGGGGATGGGAGCCACACCAGGCGGCAGAATGCAAGAGTCCTGCTATAGAGCCTGAGATACTCCCCTGAGAGAGGTATAAAGGCCCAGCTGGTGCCCTTTGATACACGCCCTTGTTTCAGAGCCTGCACCAAACTCTCGCCCCAGAGAGGTGCGCGAAGGCCCAGCCTGGTGCTCTCGGACCTGTGCCCCATTCTCAGAGCCTGAGACCCACGCACGAACCTCTGCCTTCCCTGAAATTGGTGCATGTAAGGTGGGCGCTCTTAGACCCAGAAAGACCGGGCACTCCCAGCCCGGGCCAGCAGGAAAATCTCAGTGTGCGATTGCTGCTTGGAACCTCTCTAGCGGTCTAGAGGTGCCCAAAGCTGCTGCTGCCGTGCTTTTGGGTACAAGCAAAAGATCCTCCATCCCCAGGGACAGCGACTTGGAACCTGCTCTGCCAGTGGCCAAGGGGGAACTTATTTGGGCTCTGCAGCCAGACTGAGGCTTCTCTCTGAGAGGGAGATCAGGGTGCGGTTTGTTTTCCTCTAAAACTACAAAAAACATCAAAAGCGGTCAAAGTGAGAAAAAAAAGTGAACAAACAAAAAACCGCCAGAGAACAAAAGCCTGAAAAAAAAAAAAAGTTTCCTCAGAGCCCACCCCCTTGAGGGGGGCGGTAGGACTTAAGTCAGGGAACATCATTGACTGAAAACCCACATGGCAGGCCCCTTCCCCAGAAAACAAACCAAGAAAGAAAAAAAAAAAAAGAGAGAGAGAGAGAGAGAGAAAAAGTACTACAAGAGAACTACCACTACTACATAGGAAACTTTTATCTTTCATTCATTCCCACTATTCTGGTTCTTTTTTTTTATAGATATAGGTAATTTTTTTAACCCCAGCAGGATGGTGGAAGGGGTACATGGCTGAGTGCCTCCCGGGTCTGACCCTGTGTGACGCCACCCGGTGCCTGCAGCTGCCCTCTGGAAGGTGTTGCTTTAGTGGCAGAGCCGGAGGGCACCAAGCGTGTGTCTGTCTCCAAAGTTCTGGGCACCACATCACAATGCCTTCCTGAGAAGCAGAATCAAGGACAGTTGCTGATCTTCATTCCTTCCTACCAAAGGTATCTCATACACCATCTTTGGAAGTTGGAGCCAGGGGGCCCCTGGGTGGCTCAGTTGGTTAAGTGTCTTTCTTCAGCTCATGTCATGATCCCAGGCTCCTGGGATGGAGTCCCACACATTTGCCTCCCTGCTCAGCTCCCCTGAGCCTGCTTCTCCTTCTCCCTCTGCCATTCCCCCAACTTGTGCTTTCTGGCTCTCTGTGTGTCAAATAAGTGAATAAAATCTTTTTAAAAAGTTTGGGCCAGGGGGCGCCTGGGTGGCTCAGTGGGTTAAGCCACTGCCTTCGGCTCAGGTCATGATCTCAGGGTCCTGGGATCGAGTCCCGCATCGGGCTCTCTGCTCGGCAGGGAGCCTGCTTCCCTCTCTCTCTCTCTCTGACTGCCTCTCCATCTACTTGTGATTTTTCTCTGTCAAATAAATAAATAAAATCTTAAAAAAAAAAAAAAGTTGGGGCCAGGGATGCCTGGGTTGGCTCAGTTGGTTAAGCCGCTGCCTTCGGCTCGGGTCATGATTCCAAGGTCCTTGGATCGAGTTCCACATCGGGCTCCTTGCTCGGTGGAAAGCCTGCTTCTCTCGCTGCCTCTGCCTGCCTCTCTGCCTGCTTGTGTGTACTCTCTATCTCTGGCAAATAAATAAAATCTTAAAAAAAAAAAAAGTGTGGGCCATACTCTTTAGCCATTCTACTTTCCCTGGGGTAATTTGCCACCTCCCTGAATTTACCTGCATCTTTCCCAAAATCTACTTATCTTCCTGCCTTCGTGACCATAATGAGTCTATAAATTTTCAATAGACAGTGTGAACTTACAGTTGCTAATATTTGCATAACATGCACCTCTTTTGATCTCAAAGAAAAGCTTCACACCACAATGGTCTCTAATCTCCAATTAGTTTCTGTTCTGGGATCCCACTGGAATTCTATGCGCCTGTCCCCTAAGATCCCATAAATTGTGGTCCAGTTTCCCAGCCAGCCAAGGAAAGCACATGGGAAATCTTGCTGAAGTATGAGTAAGAGCCAACGAAAGGGAACATATTTATCTGCCTCGAATGCTGGGACCTGAGGAAAGCAAGTTTCATTACAGACAAATCAGGAAGGAGGTGCAGATTGCTTTTTATGTCACTCTGGAGTGGAGGTCTGCTCACTCACAGAAGCTCAAAATCTTCACAAAGGACAATGCCCCCCACCCCCAAAGTCACCTGGGGATTCTCAGGAAAACTTTAATTGAAAGTATTACGGATTCTCCAACTTCCCAAAATGCAGGAGGAACATCTACAAGCAAGACTGTCACCACTTTTAGGCAATTACACTTATTTACCTTTTTTCTTCCTAGAAAATCATCCTCTCTCCCAATCCATGATCTTCTTTTTGTAACAGTTTCCTAAAGAAGGAAACAGGTGTCCTCCCATTCCAGTTCCATCCAAAATAATAAAATAAAAATCTTTAAAATTAAAAAAAAAATTGTGATTTGTTGAGACAGAGCACATATGCAGAGGGACAAGCAGACTCTCCCACTGAGCAGGAAGCCCGATTTGGGGCTTGATCCCAGGACCCTGAGACCATGACCTGAACCGAAGGCAGATGCTTAACCAACTGAGGCACCCAGGAAGCCCCAAAATAATTCAATTTTTAATCACTTTGCCATAGACACTTTTGGGTGGCTTTGAAACACCAGAATCTCATTGACTTATCAGTGTCCTCTTCACCATCTCAGAAAAGGACTGGGTGCCTCTCAGAGGCCTCTCTCCCCTCCTGACCCAGGTCCCAGCCAAAGGTCCTTCACATTAGAGTATGAGGAACTGAGCAGGATGGGGTGTGGAAGCACCCTGGGGTGCGGTGGGGGGCTCTGGGGCCCTCCCACTCCCAACTTCAAAGACAGCGACTGCTTTCCCCTGCCTCATATAGGTACCCTGGGTTTGCCCTCTTTAAGGTTCCTGGTTGCTGCAAAGGTCTGAAAATCTCCTAAGTAGCACAAAAGCCATCATGTGCATTTTGGCCACACGGGACAGAGGGAGTTTAAAGGAAGAAAGATAAAGCTCCCCAGAATGAGCCAGCAGCTCTGGGCTTCCCCGCACATCTTTCCTGACCTTCAGAACCCTGGGAAGGAGCCCCTTGGTGCAAAGTCACAGGGGGAGCCCACGCACAGCCCAGGCCTCCTGCCCCAGGTCCTCTCCAGCCATAAACTGACCCCCTAGCCCCTTCCAAACCGTCTACAGCCTCAAACCACTGACGTGCGGTTCAGCACCCATCTCCAGAGCACAGGATGCACGTGGCTTCCCCGCACCCTTCCCTGGCCACTCCGAAAATCACCGTGGGAATGTCGCAGCAAGGAGACAGGGAATCGATTTTTATCCTCTGGGCTGTCTTCCCTCGTAGCCCCTCAGGAGTCCCCACGCATCAATGCCGCGTGGGCCCTACTGCTCTGAATCCACTTCCCCAGAGGAATCCGCTTTTCTTCAGCGTCTGTGTCTGCAAACCCGGCTCCTCTAACATCCCCCACCAAATGTACCAAGAACCAACGGGGGAAGAAGTTCATTTCTGGCCGACAAGCCTTTAATCCCTGAGAGCTGTGGCTGATGCAGGAGCAGCTTTTCTCCAAATGGTGGTTTCGATACGAGGTCGTTTTGCCTGCCGGCCCCCAACATCCCTGACGTGTGGCTCCCAGGGGCCTCCCCGCGGCCAGGCCTGAGAGTGGGCTCATTTTCCACCATGCTGAATCCAGGCAGCGGCCCCGTCTCACTACAAAGGGTGCTGATTAACGAGGTGCCGCCACCAGGAAGAGAGGCAGCAGGTCAGACAGATCTGGAGAATGACACTGGCCTTCAAGGGCCCCTCACAAGGGAAATACCATTAAGTAGCAGATCTGAACAGATATACTGTGTTCCACATTCACGCCGTAAGGATGGGGTTTCCTCGAGCCCTAATCAAAGGAACTCTTTCACCCGAGATCACTTGACCAATCGGTGACTCAGTTTCCTTATACTAAAAATGAGGATAACAATACATCACAAGATTGTTTTGAGGAGCACACACGTTACAAAGTGTTTAGAAGCACCTGGGTGGCTCAGTGGGTAAGCATCTGACTTCAGCTTAGGTCATGATCTCATAGTCCTGGGAGAGGGCCGTGTCAGGCTCCTTGCTCAGCGAGGAGTCTGCATGTCCCTCTCCCTCCCTCTTCACTTCCTGCCCTCTCTCTCTCTCTCAAATATATAAATAAAATCTTTTAAAAAAACTAAGTTCTTAGAACACCATATGCACATATTACAGGACACACAAGCACTTGTTAAACAGATAAAAGGGTACAAGAGGCTGGCTTCCCTTCAGATTTCTAATAGACTCCTGTCTGGGGGTCTCTAGCTCTTAGGAAGTGGGGAGGCTGCAGAAGCCCAAGATTGTAGAGTTCCTCCGAGGCCAAGTTCAGTTTTCTATGCAGGACAGAAAACCTGTAAAACACATCCCAGACTTGCTTCGCTGCCTTCCTAGTAGGGAATCCGTTCCCTCAAGAGTGGTCCAACCTCTCTTCCACTATTTGGGATGTAGAAAACGTTTAGACATTTCTCCATTGGTGCTGATTCCATCCTCATTTTTAACAATCTAGCTGTGTGTTCATCTGGTCTTCTGTTAGTTCCTTTATTCAACAAACATAGAGGACTCACCGTGTCCTAACTGTGACCAAGACATCCAGCATCTCATCCCACAAAGGAAACATATTAGCAAATGTGGCAGCAAAGAGGGATGGGGTAAGGCAGTGACATCTGAATCAAGACCAAACTAACAAGCAGAGCCTGCCATGAAGAACATTCCAGGTATGGGCCCCATAGGCATGAAGGCGGAAATGAATAGATTATGTGCAGACAGCAGGACAGGGGACTAAGGGGACACTGGAAAGGAAGGCTGCGGAGCAGCTGTCGGCATTGGAGGCCTTGCGAAGGACTCTGGAATTCCCTTTGGTTTCAGCCAGAAGCTACATGAAGGTTTAAGCGGGGAATCATCAGATTAGCCTATATTTGTAAAAGATCGCTCCTCTTCCACAGAAGAAATGGGGATGGGGTGGGGGTGTCCACGAGCCTAGAAGCTGGAAATGGAAGCAGATGAAGTTTCCAATATCCTGGCCAAGGAGTGAGTCTGTCGCAGTCAGAGTGTCAAGATTTGCAGTTCTAAACTTTTTAGTAAAGTGGCTTATTAAACACACAGCTAACTATTGCCCGGGGTTCCTACTTTTGTAATAAGTTTTTTCTGAAACTCAAAAAGGGGAGAGGGGCTCTCTGCACCACGTGCCAGTCGGGGCGGAACATCATCGTCACATTACAGGGAGTTTTCAGAGCCTGTTATCCTTTTAGTACGACATCCCTCCCACCCCGAGACAACACCGTGCCTCTTTCCGCCAACAGAAGTTGAGTTTTTCCCTTTCCCTCTTCCTTCTTTCGAGGGCAGAGCTCAGGGCTTCTCCAGAGATTCCATCCTAAGTTCATAGATCTCACCGAGCCGACCACATTCCCCTCCCTGTGGGCGCCAGAAAACGCCAGAAACATCTGTATCTGCACCTGAACATGGGACCTTGGATCCCAGCTACAGTTACTTGTGCTGTGGTAACAAGGACATCATATCGCGTTTCAGGACATTTTCGTATATAAGGCCTCGGGTCGGGATGCTCAGGGTAGGAAAAGGGTGGGTTCGCCCCTGGGCAGAGTGGCATACCTTCTCTCTCCTCCTGGCCTTTGCCCGAGTTGGAGATGCCCTGTTCCTTCCTCTTCACCTGAGTAATAATTATCTCTGCTTCCAGAAGCAGCTCAGGGGGCCACCTCCATCCGAGGGGCCACCTCCTCCCCAACCCCGATGGACCAGGTGACCCTCCCCAGAATTCCATATAAATCCCTGTTAACGTTGATCCCACTGCTTCCCAGAGGCTCTTTCTCCTTGTCTTTACTTTGTCTCTCCTGCTGGACCCCAGGAGACAGGTCTCACTCATCATTTTATCCCAGCAGGGTTCAGTATGTTGCTGAATTAACACATGGCATGTCCTGCACATCGCTGGCAGCTGGATGAACTGGAACACAGTGTGTCAGCATGTACTGAAGCAGGGGTTCTCAGAGCACCAGGGGATTCAGTCGGTGAAGCATCTGCCTTCGGCTCAGGTCATGATCCTAAGGTCCTGGGATCCAGGCCTGCACCGGGATCCCTACTCAACAGGGAGTTGGCTTCTCCCTCTCCCTCTGCTTATCCCCTCCCTCTCAAATAAATACATAAAATCTTTTCAAAAAATAAATTTAAAATAAATTTTTAAAAAATTAAGCAGTTGTTCTCAGCTGCAGGTGATTTGGCTCTCCAGGGGACATATGGCAATGCCTGGAGAAACGTTTGGTTGATGTAATTGGAGGAAAGGGCGCCACTGGGCATTTGGTGGGGAGAGGCCAAATGGAGGTGGCCAACATCTGGCCATGCACAAGACAGGCCTCAGCAAAACATCACCCAGTCCACGAGGTCGACAGGGGAGACCCGCATCTAATCTAGGACCTGGAAAACCTTTTCCTAGGTTTACATGATCAAGGGAAATGTATCTGTCCATCAAAACCACAAGAATGTCTAAAGCAGCTTATCCTCGGAAGCCCCAAACTGGATGCCATGTAAAAGACCATTAACAGGAGAACGGATAACCGACTACAGTACCTACGTGATGGAAGACAACAGACGATAACGAAATTTAAGATGCCATATACGCGACAACAAGAAGGAATCCACAGATGTCCTGAGGAACCGAACCACCAGAGCAAGGTAACAGGCAAACTTGATCGCTGGTGATGGAAGAGAAGCAGGGGGCAGGGAGTGACTGACTGGGAAGGAGCAGGAGGGAACCTCTGGTGTGCTCAGAATGTTCCTGATCCTCATCTGGGTAGTAGTTACACACAGCGTGCCGCATGCTAGGACTCATGTGCTGTGTGTGTGTATTACACCTCAGCAAGCTTTACCAAAGGCAACGGTCCTCTAAGAGCCCCGGCGGGCAGGAATCACACACTGGAGCAGGTCCTCCGAGCATGACTTTCTAAGGATTTCGGTGCACAGCCGGCAGGAGCATTGTAGATATGTTTATGGAGACCTATTTCACCACAGACACCAAAAACCTTACAGTGGGTCCTTGATTCAATTCTACTTCAGTCATTTTCTGCTAAGGATTGTGCTACAGATGTGCACACAGACTTAGGTTTCAAGAATATTTATCACAGCAGAACAAATACAAGAGGGAGGCAGCAACAACACGGACCCAGAGGAAACTGTGTGATACCGCGGACTCATTAAAATCGACATTTAAAAATGTAAATGGAAAACGACTACAAGATATTAATTACAATTAAAGAGCAGGTCACCCAACAAGCTGACACCTAAGATATATGAAGAATATACTCAATATGATTAACTATGATTAGCTAAGGCCATGAGGGGTTATGGGATTTCTTAAAATTTTATCATTTTTCCCTAAAATGTACATATATTACTTATTAATAAGAAAAAATACACAATCACACTTCTTAAAAATAAAGGTGAGTTTTCAACTCTAAAACTGAGTACCAGGGGCGCCTGGGTGGTTCAGTGGGTTAAAGCCTCTGCCTTTGGCTCAGGTCATGATCTCAGGGTCCTGGGATCGAGCCCCGCATCGGGCTCTCTGCTCAGCAGGGAGTCTGCTTCCTCGTCCTTCTCTCTGCCTGCCTCTCTGCCTACTTGTGATCTCTGTCAAATAAAATAAATATAATCTTTAAATAAATAAAATAAAACTGAGTACCAGACCCCACACAACTCCCAGATTCCCCATGGATTCAGAGCCCTGCTGCCTGCAGAAGCGCTCTATCGACGCTCATCACAGTGGCTGAGACAGATTCAATAAAGAGATAACATTGCAGATTTCCTGTCTCTTATCCGACTGTGCAGATTGGTTACACAAATCCAAATCCATACATGCATTAGATCTCACTGAACTGCGTACGCCCTGAGAAAAAGACCCTGTAAAGCAATTCCCTGTAAAAATACGAAAGTATTTCTGACAGCAAAAGTTTTCAGATGCTGTAAAGAAAAAAAAAACTAAAAAGGCACGACCTTCCCTGATTAATCAAGTCTCCCTCGAGAGAAGGCTACCACTTCCCCAGGTAATCTCATCGCCTCAGACGAAACCATGTTTCTCTGTGAAGTGGAGGTGATCGCGGCTCTCTCGGAGTACTCGCAAAGGTTTGGCGTGATTATGAAACGGAACACTATGACCGGGGCCCGCTGGTTGTGGTCACTGTCATGCCCACAGCCTGAACACCACCTCCAGGAAGCTCCCTTCTCTGAATTCTGTGTGGTAGGGGCACGTGGCTGACTATTAGGGAGCACTGCATAAGGCATACCCTGTCGCTTGCCCAGACGCCCAGCTCCTCCCGGAGCCACCGAATGCCATACAGAGCTAAAGCTGGGAGCAGTGGCTCACCGTGGACACCAATGACGAGGGCCCAGGTACCTCAGCTCACAAACCCATTACAAGCATATACATTTAACTCTAGCTCTAAGATGTTTCTCCTCTTACTTCTCAGTCAAAAAAGACTTTAAGCCGAGTAAACCAACAACAAACCCTAAGATAAAACATTTAACTGTGTTAATTTCCTAAGGCCTATGGTCGTCTTCAGCTTCTCAAGGTCACACCTCCCTGCTGAATGATTACCGAGGGTTGCTGACATGGTACACAGAAAAAAAAAAAAAAACTCTTAGGATGTCCAGCCTCTAAGAGAAAAAGCAAACAGCTCAGAATGCAGCCAGCCACGGCAAAGGAACCAACGACAAAGCCAAACACAGAGGGGCCCCTGAGCATCTGGGAATCTGCCTGTTCCTTTGCCTCCTCAGAGGAAACGAGTCACAAGACTGCTCAGAATGGGAAATGAGAAGGGCAGAAGCCCAGAAACCAGCGCGTCCTGAATTTCATGCTGCTTCCAAGGAGTGAGCCCGCCTGCTGTGCTGCTGTGTCAGTTATTTACACAGTGGGCAGGTGAGGCTGACAGCTTGAAGGGGTTATTTTAGAGGGAGAGCTGTAAGTCTGATCAGGAGAAGGTTCTGGACCCTGGGGTCCCAGCACGCATCTCCAGCTTCCAAGCTGACCCTCCCTTCAGACAGGGTTTAAGAGGCAGCAGGGCAAGCATGGTCTTTGTATTTAAATCACCTCAAGGGGGCCCATATCTCCAGGCACAACCAGAAGCCAGGGAGGAGAGGGAAGGGGGAGAGGGAGAGGGTACCTCCACTCCTATCTGCTGGCTGCACTTCTGGAGCGCCTGATCCAGGAAGCTAAATGTGTGGACAGAACAGAAGGAAGAATCTGGGAAGACTGGAAGACTAGAAGAGCTGTTCGTGGACTAGTCTCAACCTGAACCACAGAAACACCTCTGCCTCCCTGCCCTCCTCCCCTCGGCTGGGCACCAGGTGCCTCCCTACTGCACTCCAGATGCAGATCCAAGCTCAGGGGTGCCCAGTGCCGATGCCTCTCTCCGGCGCAGGGACTCTAGGGCATCAGCGGGACTCCTAGACAGCACCTGTGATCTCTAATTTAAAACCAAAACCAAAATCCCCAACCAGCCCAATCCAGCACAAGCAATACATATTTATGTGTAAGACACCTATGCACACATACACATTCACTTATCTACACACACACACACACACACACACACACACACACGCTTTTGCAGCAGAAGGCAGGCATGAAACCTGTTCCCTAAGTCCTTTGCTTTCCTCATCTGCTTCTAGCAGCAACAGCCATTTCTGCTACAGATTTTCCTATTCGAGGGTTGATCACAGATCCAAATGCCACCATCCTGTTTGCCACCCTTTCCTACTCCACCGGCCCGCTGACGTCTGTCAGTGAACCAGGGAACAAAGATGGAAGACAGGCCCAAGCTGCCTTCCTAAAGTGGGGTTATATTTGACACTTTAATAAACCTCAGAGCCTGAGCCTCTCTGCTCTCAGACTGGCCAGGGTGCAGCTCTCACTCTTACCAAACCCGTCCATCTCTCCTCCCCCCACCGTGGGGCACAAGGGTTTTCTCTGCCCGGCATCTATTTCCAGGCCCCATAAATCATATCCCATTGTTCCAGGCCATCTGAACTCATGCTTAATAAACCATCCACCTCACCCTTCCGCCACCACCCCGAATTTCCCACAGGGAAAGACTGTTTCAAGAAGAAAAGGAAATTTTTCATTAGGGCTGGATTTTAAAAGCAAGCTTCCACAAAAAACCAGAAAACAAAATTGGGTATAAATACCATCCAATAACTACTAAATGTCTTTGGTTAAAGCACCTGCCTGCCTGTGATTCTCAGGTCCAGATGTGAGCTCAGTGCACATCTAAAGGAAGCAGAATTTGAACCTGATGCTAAATGACAAATGATCCTGAACTTCATGACCATTTAAGTGCCACAGTGGCTAGACTAAATTGCTCTGATGCAGAATTTCTCCCAAGTATAGGTTACTGAGAAACATAATATTGCTTGAAAATGTATTTAGGTGCGCTCATCCTTCTCAGACCAACACTCATGGGCTCTTAGTCATAACCAGGCTTAAGCTAACACGATTCCCCTATTTTCCCCAGAGAGGGAGGGAAACAAGAGGACATGTCTCTCATGTTCCAAGATCAAAAACTGGATCACAGCACTCACAGCATCAAGTCTGCCAAACCAGAGCTCTGGGTATGTACAATTCTTAAAGAGCTAATTGAATGGAAAACAGCCATCTGGGGCTGGAAACCCTTATGACATTCTGGGAAATATATGGGCTTTAAAAGGATTATGCAGGGTGATGTGACTTTCAAAATTCCCAAACTCTGAACTGAAGCCTAAATGAGAATATGTTAAATTCACCCATTCCAAAACACAGCACAGTTGACTCGGACCCTAGAGCCCAGCTGTAGCTCAGGGTGTCCACACTGCAGCCTGTCTGTGGGAGGTCTGCAGACCACTCCCTGCTGAGAGAGTCCAGCCAACCCAATCAGCCTACCAGCAGGCTGTGGCACAAGGTCCAGATCCTAGCCCAGGCACCAGCCAGGGTTCCCTTTGGCCTGCCCTCTTATGGTTGAACAACAATCATGGAGAGCCACAGGGAGAGCGGCATTGGGTCCAGTATGGCCACTCCCTGGTCCTCCACAACACTGGTTGCACACTCTTCAACACAAGAAAATGGTGTGCAGAAACAAGGGCCTGCCACAGTAGGCTGTCGAGCAAGGAACAGAAAGCATCAGGGGACAGGTGGGACTGCTGGCTGGTCTCCACCTCTCCCAGAGGGCAGAGGCCGCAGAGCTTCTGCAGGCTAAGCAGAGACGTGTCAGAATTACCTTCCCAAAAAGTAGGCAGTAAAGGAGGATTTCAAGCAGCCACAACCACCAGCAGGCCTGCGACCTCCAGATATCAGGGGCTTGACCATGACCGTGTCGGTAAGCAGAACACACAAGTGCCTTCTGGAGCAAGAGAAGACAGCTTAACGCTGATAACTGGTCCTCTCACTCTTCTCTGCTCTCAGCAAGTGATCCTGAAAGGGATGGACAAAGTTGGTCAGATTCACTGGAGAAAACACGAGCCAGTGAAGACGTCCCGGCTCGCACTAGGCCTCCCTCCAAAGGCTGGCTGCCCCACACCTGGCACCTGGGTAACCCTGCTCTGGGGCCATCCACACAAAACGATTTACGTACCCCCCACCCGCAACAAACACACACAGACACAGACACACACACACACACACACACACACACAAGCTGCATCGGGCTTTAGGAACCTAACTCAAATGCACCCCTAACAACAACCCCACAGATGTGACTGGGTTGGACACTCCCAGCAAGGGAGGGAAGGCCCCCCCCCTTGGGTCCTTGCCAGCGGCAGGGTGCCACCTGGGCCTCCGCCTCATCCTCTCCATCCGCGGGGAAGTCGGAGCAGCCCCCACCAACCACCACCACGCAACCAGATTGATTCTCGCACTTCAAATCCCCGCTGCCAGGGCCCCATCTGTGTGCTGACCGAAAAGCCGCCCTCAAGCAGCCAGCCGGCGGAGCGTCTGGAGTTCTCCCAGCCCCGCGCTCACGCCTCCCCAGGCAGCCCCCGCACCCGCGGGCCGCGCCTTACCGCCAGTGTCCACGAAGCGCGGGGGCAGGCGGTCCTGCAGCGTGGCACTCCAACCCGCGCTGGCCTCGTCCTCGTCGGACTCCTGCCCTTCGGGGGCGGCGGGAGGCAGCGGGGGGCCGGGGCGCTCGTGTTCGGCGTCCGAGGAGGCAGCGGAGGAGGAGCGCGAGGCGGCGGACGTGCTGTAGAAGGCGCTCCCGCCGCTGTCCGGCCAGACTCGCCGAACACTTCGTCCCAGATGTGCAGGCTCTCGTGGCGCGCGAGGGCCGCCTCGAGCAGCGCCGGCGCCCTCCTCCGCGCGCTCCCGCCGACCTGGGCCATGGCCCCGGCCGCCGCCCGCGCGCCCGCCCCCCAGAGCGCCTCCCAGCCGCACGCGCCGGGCACCGGGCCCGCGCCGCGGCCCTCCGCCCCCCACCAGCGCAGCCCGCAGCACAGCGCCTGCCGCCCCACGCCCGGCCGGCCCGCCATCTTGGCCGCCTCGGGCCCAGCGCCCGAGGAAGCGCCCTCGGAGCTCGGGCGCCGCAGGCTGCAGGCCGCGGAGGACGCAGGGCGCGAGGGCGGGAGGCAGGGGCTGCGGCCGGACCCAGGTGCCGCCGCTACCGCCGCCGCTGCGTCTCCTCGGCGCCCGCTGCGTCCCCGCGCGCCCTCCCGCCGCACCCCGCACTCCCTGGCCGACCTTCCCCGGCCCGAGCCGCCAGAGACGGACCCGCCTCCTCGCACCTGAGGCCCGCCCGCCGGCCAATGGGGAGCAGTCCGGGGCGGGGCCCGCGCGGGGCACGCCCCACACCCCTCGGCGGAGCGGGGCGAGGAGAGCAGCTGCGGCGGTGGGGTGGCGGCAGGGGGGAGGGCGGCCGGTGGCTTCCTCGCCTGCGGGACGTGTGGCCCGGGACGGCCACCCGCAGGCCCCGCGCGGCCCCGCAGGGGGAAGGGAGGAACCCAGTGGGTGTCGGCGGTTGGGGGGGACGCAGCCGGTCTTCCCGCCGCCCCAGCCGGCTCACGGAGCGTGAAGCCCGCGCTCTTGGTCCCCTTCCGCAGTCGGCGCCGGCAGCGGCGGGGAGCTGTCCGCCCCGGTGGTTCTGAACCAGGCGCTGCGGAAATTCCAGGTAGGCGCTGGGCCTGAGGGCCACGATTCCCGTGGCTGCTGTGGCTGCTGTGGCTGCTGCTGCTTCGATGCTCCACAGCCGGCTGTACCTTGAACTCTTGCAAGCACAAGGGCTATCTGGCTTCCGGGAGCCTTGTTCTAATAAGGAGCCCTCCTCGCTGGTTCATTCCTGGGGTCAGGTGGTGACTCAGTCTCGCTTCAATACCCCTGTAATTTCAGGGGGTCAACATCCGATCTTAGTCATTCCTTCCGTCTTTGACCTTTGACATCTTTAAAATCAAAATATTCATTACCTTCCAAATATTAATTACTCTAACACCACCACTGCAACATCTTCACCCATACATTTGACACACTTGTCTGTTAAAGTACGGCACAATCACCCAGGCTTCAGTGTTCTGATAAACAATAGATCAGAAAGGTTTCATCCATCCCTCTGCCTTGGCCAGGAGTGCGTGGCACTCATTCCATTGATGACGATACACGTGATCAGGCGTTTCTTGCTCCTCTCTCCCTCCCAACAATAATGCAATAAGTCACAATGATGGTAATTGGGCCATAAAGTCACTTGCACTCTGAAATAAAATAAATCCACAGAGATGTGAAGGGCTTGCAAATCCTACTGGGTATTAACTAAATAAGGATTACACGAAAGGGAAAGGCATATTGCTATTTCATGCATAAAGGATGCAGATGCATAAAGGGTGAAGATGTTGGTACCACCAGCTAAGGTCTTTCTAACAGCAGGTGAGCAGCTCCTGCTCTCGCCCTCCCCTCGCAAGCCCCTGTTTCCTCCTCCCAAACCAGAGTCTCTGTACCAGCATGAATTCCTGATCATCACTGAAAGATGATATATAAAAAGGAAAGGATTCACATGACATTGATTTGTATATGAATTGGCTGATATACGTGAAATTGTTTGCAAAGCATTTCAACTCCGTTGGAAGAATTGTGTCACAGAAAAGAACTGGTTTCCAGCACTTCTCTATACTGTGTTAACCAGGGAAAGATTCTGAAGAGAGTTCATACAGGTAATCAGACTTAAAAAGGTCATTGACACATAGATTAAAGACGAAAAGTAAGATTGCGTAGCTCAAGTTCAAATTCTGCAATTAGGAATTCTGTAATACTCCTGTAAAATTTAATGACATATATTTTAAAAAATAATTGAAAGGGATCAAAACACTGAAATACATAGGAAGAACTCCTTCTCTTCTCCAGGCAGCCAATGAAAAGTCAGCAGCTAAAGTAAGTATTTTAAAAACAGTGGCTTGCTTTGCTACCCAGAGGAAGCAGGAAGTAGAGTAGTAACAGTTACAAGGATGGAATCAGTCTTCCATTGTGCCAAATCTGCATTTGTATGGTGCTAATCCCAAAGAAACCTTAGAGTCTTTGTGCTTATGAGCTCTCAAGTGCTTGTAGCTCACAGAGCATGCAACACTGGGAGAGGATTATATGGTCACAAAAGAAACAGACTGGGAAATCAAATTGTTATCCAAACCCTGGCCCAACAAAAATGAGATGGCTATGTCCATTTAGAATCAAGGGTTTAGCAACCAAGTGCTACTTTGTTTAAACAAATGTTTCCGACCAAGAACAGTAAAAATACTTCAGCCTTTAAAAACAGGTGGCTGATTCTCCTTGTGAAAGGAGGGGAGGAAAGGGAAGAAAACAACTGGAAAACAAAAACCAAAAAACTTTCCCATCTGCTTGGCAACCTCCTACTCGATGCTATGATTATGGTTCTACATCATTAAGTTTTACAAGTAATGTTTTCTGGGAGGATAATTATAGGACCAGCATTATACTGAGATCTTTTAACTTTGAGTCATTTAAACACATCTTCCAAATAATACAACTTTGTAATATAATTAATTTTAAGATTAATTATAATTAATATTGAGCTTTTGGTTCATAGTCTGCACAAAAGGCTCCAGGGTAGTAAGAACAACCCATTTCTGTAGTAGATTCCTTAGGCTTTGTTAAGCCAGAGAGGTTCATGCTCTTGTGAAACTGGGGATAATAGCCATATTTCATTGAGTCTTGGCCTCCTTTCCTGGTATAGTTTAATAAGAAACAAAAAATGCTACCATTCAAACTATGATACAATGTTTTCTTTTCATTAATATTTTAATTTAAATGTATTCAAAAAGCTCTTTGGTAAGTATTTAGACAGATTTTTATTACATATGGCCTTAATGCATACATAAAATAAAAGTTAAAATTTTTGGTTAACGTTTTTCCAAACCTCACATTAAGAATCTCACTACTTTTATTTACTTTCTAACTGAGAGATTTCAGTGCCCAGATTTTTCTCACAATATGTTCCTCTGAGCCACCCAGAGCTTTTGTCATGCTGCACTTAAAAAATTACTATTAGACATATACCTGACATTCAATGTTAAATTAGTTTCAGTTGTACAACATAGTAATTTGACAATTCTATACATTACTCAGTGATCACCACAGTAAGTATATCATCACGTCACCATATAAACTTATTATAATATCATTGGCTGTATTCCCAATGCTGTACTTTTCATCTCCAGATGAGAACAGGAAATTATTTTATTTATTTAATAACAGGAAATTTGTACCTCTTAATCCCCTTCACCTATTTCACCCATCCCCCATCCACCTTCCCTCCCATAACCACCAGTTTGTTCTTTGTATTTAAGAGTCTATTTTTGTTTTGATTTTTTTTTGTCTGTTCACTTGTTTCTTTTTTTATATTCCATATAGACGTGAAATTACAGGGGCCCCTGGGTGGCTTAGTGGGTTAAAGCCTCTGCCTTTGGCTCAGGTCATGATACCATGTTTCTGGAATCGAGCCCCGAGTTGGGCTCTCTGCTCGGTGGGGACCCTGCTTCACCTGCCACGCTGCCTGTCTCTCTGCCTACTTGTGATCTCTCTCTCTTTCAAATAAATAAATAAAATCTTAAAAAGAAAAAAAAAGGAAGTGAAATCATATGGTATTTGCCTTTCTCGGTCTGACTTATTTCTCTTAACCTAATACCTTCTAGATCCAGCCATATTGTCACAAATAGCAAGATCTCATTCTTTTTTATAGCTGGATAATATTCCATTATATATCTATATACACCATATCTTTACCCATTCATCTACTGATAAACACCTGAACTGCTTCCATATACTGGCTATTATAAATAGTGCTGCAGAAAACCTAGGAGGGCATATATCTTTTTGAATCAAGTGTTTTTATTTCCTTTGGGTAAATATCAAGTACTAGAATTACTAAAGCATATGGTAAATCTATTTTTAATTTTTTGAGGAACCTCCATACTGTTTTCCACAGTTGTTGCACCAATTTACAATCCCACTAAAAATGTACAGAGGTTCCTTTTTCTCCACATCCTGGCCAACACTTGTTCTTTCTTGTCTTTTTAATACTAGCCATTCTGACAAGTATAAGGTGATAGATCTCCCTGTGGGTTTGATTTTATTTTCCTGATGATGAGTGATATTGAGCATCTTTTCACATGTCTATTGGGTGTCTGTATGTATTTTTTGGAAAAATGTCTATTAAGTCCTCTGCCCATTTTTCAATTGGATTATATGTTGGGGTTTGGGTTTTTTTGGGGTTTGGTGTGTGTGTGTGTGTGTGTTCTTTACATATTTTGGTTATTAATTCTTTATTTTATTTATCATTCACCACTGTATTCTCCCATTCTGTAGGTTCCCTTTTGGTTTTGTTGCGGGCTTCCCTTACTGAGCAAAAGCTTTTTATTTTGTTGTAGTCTTAATAATTTATTTTTGTTCTTGTTTCCCTTGCCTAAGCAGACATACCCACAAATAATGTTGCTAAAACCAATCTCCAAGTGATTACTGCTTATTGTCTTTTAGGAGTTTTATTGTTTCAGGGCTCTCATTTATTCATTTAATTTTTTTTTTTTTAAGTAAACTTTACACTGAATGTGGGACCTAAACTCACAGCCTCAAGAATAAGAGTCACATGCTGTAAAGGCTGAGCAAGACAGGCACACCTCACACTTCACATTTAGATCTTTGATCCATTTTGAGTTTCTTTACGTGTATGGTAAAAGAATGTGGTCTAGTTTCATTCTTTTGCAAATGGCTCTCCAGTTTTCCCAACACTGTTTTTGAGGAGACTTTCTTCTGTTACATATACTTGCCTCCTTTGTCAAAGATTAATTGACCATATAATTGTGGATTTATTTCTGGGCTCTCTATCCTGTTTCCGTTGATTTATGCGTATATTTTCTCCCAGTACCCTACTGTTTTGATTACTATAACTTTGTAGTATATCTTTAAATCCAAGAAACTGATACCTCCAGCTTTGTTCTCCTTTCTCAAGATTGTTTTGCATGCTACACTTCTTATAAAAGTATTCTGAGGTCATCCAAATTGCCACCCCTCCATTCTGCTTGGTTTGATGCTGGTAGGGTTTCTCTTTTTCTTTTTTCTTTTTTTTTTCCTTATCTGAGATTTTCTTATAATAACCAGTTTATTTTCTTTCTTTAAATGGTCCTCAAAAGGCCTGTGGCTTGGCATGCCAAGGGATGTAGATGATCAGTTGTGCCCTAGGAGCAGTAACCACATGGCACAGGGTCAAGCTGTGGTAACTTTATAGGGACTTCCACCTGCTCAGCCCCAACTATAAGACAATTCCTGACATTGGAGATGTGAAAGAAAATGGGAGGGGAGGGGCATCTTAAAATCCATAAAATATGGCATATTGTCTCCTGTTTGTACTTATACAATTTCTGATTTTGCAAATGGCCAAGCTGCCGCAGGGAACAAAAATGAGGTCCTAAGGTGGCAGAGACTGACCTGGCCAGCCCTGTACTGCACAGGCTATGTGTTACTGGATCAGTATGAATGGAGAAAGCAGGGGTGAGTCAGGGAAGCTGCTGCTTCTCCCTACATTGCCTTCATCACCCACAGGGAGGGGGCCCAAAGCCAAGGAGGACCTCCTGGAACTGAGACAGGGGAGGGGAAAAGAAAGCTGAACGATGCCACAGCTGCTGAACCATGACCAAAATATGGGGGAGAAGGCTGGAGGCAAATGTGCATGGTACACCGTGACATTTGGAGTCCTAGGTGACATAGAAACTTAAGGATCCAACCTTGCTCAAACTGATTTTACATGATGATTTTATCTACTAATCAACCCAGAGATGCAGAGAATGAAATAGGGCAATACTATAGAAAGTGCTTGAGAGAAATCTCTCTTATGATTGAGATAACCTGATATTTCCATTGATTCCTTCATTCATTCATTCATTCGTTCAACAATTATGTACTGAGTATTATGTATCAAATCCTCTTCTGAACACAGAATAAATAAGGAAAAAAAACCCACAAATACCATTTTTATAGCACATGCATTCAAATAGAAGAGAGAGAACAGACAGTAAATAAATAAATATATAATATGTCAGCTGTTGATAAGAAGTCAAAAGTAGAGAGGGACAGAAACTATGTTGATTGTGAAGGTGCTGGTGCTGTCTGTGTGTGCAGTTAGGGGAGATTACTCTGATAAGAAGACATTGGCAGATCCTTGAGTGGATTCAGAGAACAAGACGGGTACATTTAAGAAGAGGAAACAAGTGCAACGCCCCAAGAAAGGCACGCACTTGCTGTACTCTGTTAAACACTAAGGAGGCTGGTGAGCGGAGGCAGAGACAGCTGAGTGAAGAGGTAGGAGATGAATTGAGAAGGAAGTTGAGTGTTAAATTTTGTAAGACTGAATTTTGTATTGAGTGAAGTGGGGAGCCATTGGAGATTAGAGCAGAGAAATAACAAGGTCTGACTTTTGTCTTAAACGGATTGCTTTAACTGCTGAGTGGAAAATAAACTAGAACAGAGCAAAGAGTCTACGGCCATACCACCCTGAACGCGCCCGATCTCTTCTGATCTCGGAAGCTAAGCAGGGTCGGGCCTGGTTAGTACTTGGATGGGAGAACAGAGCAAAGATGGAATCCAGAAGACCAGATAGGAGACTATTACAATAACTCATAGAAGACGGTGTTTTGGACCACAGTGGGAGTAACTGAAATGTGGAGAACTGGTCAGATTTAGAATATATTTTGAAGCTAGAATCCACAGTTTCTACCAAAGAATTAAACGTGGGCAGTGAAAGAAAGAGATGAATCAAGAATGACTCTACAGTTTCCTGTTTGAGCTATTGCAAGACCAGCAGAGCTCGAGAAGAATAAGAGCTTGGTTTTGAACATGTTGGGTTTAACTCATCTAGGTAGATCTGGAAAGCAGGCAGTGGAAGAAAGCTCAAAATCCAGGTCTGGACTGGAGGTGGAGATGTGGAGTCATCAGGAGATAGATGGTAGAAGAGGGACAGTCACCAAGGACTGAGTGTAGACAGAGGAGAAGTCTGAGGTTGGGTCCTGGAGCACATTCATACTCAGAGATCAGGGAAATGAGAAGAAACCCCAAGTGGAGGGGCTTGTCCTCACTCAGAAGGGATTGGATTAAGGGTTCCACCCAGGTAAACTTAGTGGGATTCTGTGGGTCTTCTTTCCTTACCGATTTTTCTTTTCAAGATTTATTTGAGAGAGAGAGAGAGAGCAGGAGCACACACATGCAGGGGGAAGAGACAGAAGGAGAGGGAGAGAATCTCAATCAGATTCCCCGCTGAGCATGGAGCCTGACGTGGGGCTCGACTCCATAACCCTGAGCTCATGACCTGAGCCAAGATTCACACGCTTAACCACTTAGCCACCTAGACACCCACCCAGTTTGTTTTTCATTCTTTTTTTAAAATATTTTATTCATTTATTTATTTATTTATTTGACACAGAGAGAAAGAGAGAGAGAGAGATCACAAGTAGGCAGAGAGGCAGGCAGAGGGAGAGGGAGAAGCAGGTTTCCTGCTGAGCAGAGAGCCTGATGCGAGAGCCCGAGACCCTGAGACCATGATCTGAGCTGAAGCCACCCAGGTGCCCTCAATTTACTTTTCTCAGTGAAGTCATCAGAATGGTCGGTCATCAGCTGTATCTGATGGAAGGTGTTCAATTCTCACTCTGAACAAAATGGCTGTACATTAGAATCACTGGGAGAATTTTAAAAGCACACTTATATCCAGACCCTAATTGGATATTAATCTAATTGGTTCCACACCAATTAGATCAGGTCCTTTGGAGGTGAGCACCCCTGTGCTTTAAAGTCTTCCAGGTGATTCAAAAGTGTGGCCAGTGTTGAGAAGCCCTGGCTTAAGGTTGGAGGAAAGAAGATGTGAAATAGTCAAAATATTTCATGAGAAGAATGGAGATTCTGTCGGTCAGAGAAACATACTTGGATTTGTGGCTGAGAATTTAATGTGAAAGGAGCGCCTGGTAGGCTCAGTGGGTTAAGCCGCTGCCTTCGGCTCAGGTCATGATCTCAGGGTCCTGGGATCGAGTCCCACATTGGGCTCTCTGCTCAGCAGGGGGCCTGCTTCCCTTCCTCTTTCTGTGATCTCTTCCCTTCCTCTCTCCTACTGTGATCTCTCTCTGTCAAATAAATAAATAAAATCTTTAAAAAAAAAAAGAATTTAATGTGAAAGCTTCCAGCATTGTTGCTTTTCTCACCAACCACCTTCAGCTGCCAGGGGCAGACATAGGGTGGACAGAAGGTTGGGTTTTTACCAGGGTGGGGTTTTATCAGGTATGTATGATGTATGATGGAGGTGAGAGTATGGGACAGGGATTATAGTTATGGGAGCGGACTCTGTGCCAGCTGCGGAGGCCTGTGAGAATTTGGGGTAAGGATCAAGAACCACAGAAAATGAAATAGGGGGACGCCTGGGTGGCTCAGTTGGTTAAGCAGCTGCCTTCGGCTCAGGCCATGATCCCAGCGTCCTGGGATCAAGTCCCACATCAGGCTCCATGCTCGGCAGGGAGCCTGCTTCTCCCTCAGTCTCTGCCTGCCACTCTGTCTGCCTGTGCTCGCTCTTGCTCCCTCTCTCTGACAAATAAATAAAATCTTTAAAAAAAAAAAGATTCTCTTCAAAAAAAGAAAATGAAATAGGTAAATGGATTCTTCTGAGTGACTTAGATAATTAATACTTCTTGAAATAATTTAGTGCAGCCAGACCCCTGCAAAGCAGCACAAACAACTCTGATGAGTGCTTCAATCTACCACTTCTTCCCAGGGCTTCAATCAATTGCTTTCAACAAGTGAACATTGAGATATTTAGAGCAAAGGAAAAAAAATAAATATTGGAAGTTCGCATTTTTTTAAGATTTTATTTATTTATTTGACAGAGACACAATGAGATAGGGAATACAAGCAGTGGGAGAGGGAGAAGCAGGTTTTTCCGCTGAGAAGGGAGCCCGATGCGGGGCTGGATTCTCAGGCCCCTGGGATCATGACCTGAGCCAAAGAGCAGACGCTTAACAATTGAGCTACCCAGGCTCCCCTGGAAGTTAGCTTTTTACATTCTTGGAAAATGGGATTTTGTACATTTATGTCCTTTTTCTGTCCCCTCATGGATATTTTCCCTCTTGAAACACACCCAACCCCTGCTCCACAGTTGTCCAGTAAAAGAAAGGGATCTGAGTGCCATCCCCAAAGTTCACTTGCGTTTAAAGGAGAAACAATCCTGGGAAGCTGTTTTACACCAAAGAGTAGATTGCTCAGTTGTAGAAACTCAGGTATTATAAGAAAACGGGAGAGATATTCGTTACTAGAAGGGGGACTTGCTCAGCGTTTCTAAATTCACACTGGTAGATTGTTGAACTGTTGTAGGCTGAGTGTTAAAATCACATCTTTCCCTCCGTTTTCTTACAGAGACAATGATGGTTCTTCCAAGATTGTCTGTGAAAGGCTAGGCACCTGCAAAACCACACATTTGACCTGAGCCATCACCCAAGTAGAATGTAATCCGCTCTCAGATCATAGGAGAAAAAAGAGAGAGAGAGAATCCCAAGAAGAAACACTCACGTCAGGATTTTCATCAAATTTAGTGCACGTCTCACCATTTATCTTCATTTGCGGTAATTTTTTAAATAAACACTAATGTCGAATTGCCCTGCGTTACAACGAGCAACTCAATTATCAGAAAATCACGAGTCTCCAACGTTTGTTCTAATTACTAAAGCAGAAGAGTGGACAGAGTTTAGAAAATTTTCAACAAGGCTTAAACAAGAGAGATTTTCCACTTTTTTCTAATCAGGTCAACATAGATACCACTTTCCCTACAACCTTGTAGGCAGTTGGTATTTTTCAGAGATATCATTTGGTTCTTTATAGAAGGCTTAAAGTTGGAGGTCCATAAAAACGATAATCAACTTTGATGTGTGCCTTCTATAGGCCAGGAACTGTGCTAAATGAACAGTATCTAATTTAATCCTCCTAACAAGCCCTGTGAAGTCAATACTACTGACTATTCTCACTCCAAGGGGGGGCAAAGCAGATGCTTCGAGAGTTGAACTCAGTTTTCCAAGTTCATACAGCTCGTATATGATGGAATCAGGACTTGAGCTCAGTCTAATGCCAAGTTGGACCCTCAGTGGCAGCTACTGTAGTTTTTTTGACCGTCACCTGCTTCCCTCCCCCACCCCCGCCCCCATCTGATTCCCATTTAGGGATAATCAGCCATACCTAAATGACAGTGGCCAGGCAGGAAGGGTGGCTACTGGGTTTAATTATTTATATCCAGGGGGAAGAGCCGCCTCGCCCCATATGTTCTGCTTCAGTTCTTGCCCTGCCAGGGGAGTAGCCATCCTTCAAACCATCAGTGTTAATTGCTGGTGAGGGATGAATTAGGCGGCAGGGGTCACACACAGTTTACTAGTCATGCATATTTCTTTCAGAATACCTAAGTACCATTCCCTTGGAGATGAGAAGAAATGATGGGAGGGATGTTAAAAGGGACTCCCAGAAATATTTCTGGACCAGTCATGATCACTAGCCCTTATGATACTCTTGGAGTCATTTTACTGGTTCTTGAAATGAGTGCACTTGCCCTAGGATGGCTTGGCCCCTCCCAGTAATCAGAAGCTCCCAGGATGGGTCAAAGATTACTTTATTTGCTATAATTCTGCAAGTTGAATGTATCTCTCAGCCATTTCCTGTGAATGCTATTATGGGGCAGGCACAGGGGGATGACTATGGGACAGAAACATATCAGGTGAGAGGGATCCTATGCTTTTGTATGAAGGAGAAGCCCATTCTCCTTGGTGATGGGAGTTTTCCTTCTGCTCTGACTCCTGCCCAGCCGGGATCAGTGGGGAGCCTCCTCCTTTGGGCCACAGGTCTCTTTCTTTCTAAATCGTCTTTTTTTGGGCCAAAAAGCAAGACTACCCTTCTTTTCATCTTTCAGCTTTTTCATCCTGGCCAACGACACTCAAACACCCACGCCCCCAATTTGGGCTGCTAGACTATACCAAGAGGCCACATACTGGATATATTACCTCAGGCCCAGTGTTTGGACTTCACTGAACCTTAATTGTAACATCTGAGAAAAGTTGGGGAGGCGGATGTTGTGAGGATTCATTAAGACAATGTTAAATTTTTATCACGGAGTCAAGGAAGATCTCTTGTTAGGAATGTGTTCAATCTTACCAGAATAGAGGGCAAAATAGCATTTTACATATATTTTTAATAAAGTATTTCTTTTTAAAAAATTGTTTATTTGACAGAGAGACAGAGCAGGAATACAAGCAGGGGGGTGGGAGAGGGAGAAGAAGTCTTCCTGCTGAGCAGGAAGCCCAATGTGGGCCTCCATCCCAAGACCCTAAGTTCATGATCTGAGTAGAAAAACGATGCTTTAAGGACTGAGCCACCCAGGTTCCCTGCAAAACAGCATTTTTTTAAAAGATTTTATTTATTAATTTGACCGACAGAGATCACAAGTAGGCAGAGAAGCAGGCAGAGAGAGAGGGAGAAGCAGGCTCCCCGCTGAGCAGAGAGCCCGATGAGGGGCTCCATCCCAGGACCCTGGGATCATGACCTGAGCTGAAGGCAGAGGCTTTAACCCACCGAGCCACCAGGCACCCCGGAAAACAGCCTTTTAAACAATATTTTTATTTTTATTTTATACATATATATGTAAACAGAGAATTGAATGTATACATATAAATATAACTTGTAAACACATTTGATATATATTTATGTTTATCCTAGAACGCAACACTGCCCTCCTGAGCAGCGCAAGAGGGTGGGTTTTACAAAGAATCACCAAACAGCTTGACCAAACTGAATGGCCTGCCTTGCGCTGCTGCTTAAGAGAAAGCCTTGAGTTGGGAAAGGTTTGACAAATACTGAGAAAAACCAGTCAATTAATATGTTAAAAACACTACCCAACCACAGTATGAACCATTTAGACATATGGCTTTCATTTTGACTTTAGTCTCCAAAGCCTAGGGGTCCCTGGGGAAAGGGGGCAGAGGGAGAGAAAGGACCAGCTTCTCTGTGGGCCAGGTTTCTGGGATTGCTCCCAGCCCTGCCCCCAGAGGGAATGCCCCCACCCAGGGCTTTGCTCCCAGAAGGGCCCCTCCCCCAGAAAGCCCCTTCCCAAATGGCCCTGACCTTTGTCCACACCCTCAGAGGTCCCATTATCCACCCCCAACCCCCTCACACCCCCCTACCCTGCCAAGCACCGCCCTCAGATGGGTTCTAAGGTGAAGTCAGTGTGCTTCTCTCTCAATGTCTAGGAATTACTCAGTTTTATTTTTGACTTTGTGTTTTTTGAGCGAAGTGGGTGGTGTAAGGACCTACTTTATATTTTTATATTTTAGCCAGAGGCTTCCATTGAGGTTACACAATAACCTTGTTGTTTAACCCTTAAGCTGTCCCTGCTCCCCTTCTCCCAGGGGACTTACTTAAAAACAAGTCCTGGAAATCAACCTCAGGTAACAAAGCCCAAATACAAGGGTGGGTCAGGCCAGGTAAGACATCTGATCAGTGGAGGGCTGCATACTGTCTCCCTAGCTACCAAGGAGTATGGGTCCCGCCCTTTGTGAGTCTTTTGGGCGAAAATCCTAACCAAGGTGATAGGCTAGGTCAAATATCTACTAAAAGGTAAGTTGTAATTCAATTGGTCACCTAGCATCACTGTGCAGCTTTCTCTGTGTGTTACAATTTCATTGGCCACCTGTGCATGACCAGGCCCAACCGCATGGCCTATGTCCTTAAAAGCTAGTCTGTAAAGGAGAGAGGGGTTGACTTCTCTGTAAGAAAAGCGGCCCTGGCTGGTCAGTTTGATTCTTGATGCTTGGTGCAAAATAAAGCTTTGTTTGACCTTCGCTTTGTATCAGTCTCGCTCTTTTAATCATGGACCCATTATTGGGGCATAACAGGTGGGATAGTGGAGCACGTACATAGTGGAGGGGACAGCCCACTGTGGGTATCCACCATTCCTTGCCTGTACTGCCCATTTGCATGTACTGCTCACCCTGCCCGGTGAGCACAGCATGGAAATGGACACCTCGTGAGTGGTGGTCAACGAGACTCGCTGACCACGTGATGTCTATGACCGAGTCAACCGGAGCTCGCCTTCCCTACAGACCAGAGCTTGCTCTGAGCACCGGCAGGAGGCGGTGGCCTCTTGTGAGCAGCCCAGAACCCTGTCTTGTCCTTTCTCACTTATGTCACCTCCCTGTGTTAGCCAAGCCTTGGAAGTGGTGACTTAGGAGGGAAGGGAAAGAAAGGCAGCCCCTGGCTCCTGATCCTGTCAAGTTCCGTACTCATCAGGAAGCCGAGGGCAGCAGGGTTGGTGGAACAGGTGTGAGTCCCCAGGTGAGGTAAAGATGGCAGAGCTGGTCTTGTGCAGGATTTCTACGGTTCTGATAAGAAGAGGGCACGTGGGTGTGCCCCAGCTGTGGAATCCCTGCGTGAATTATTTAACACTGACATTGCACCCTGCGAAGATGAATGGCATAAATCATGCCCATAATCACATTATAAAATTTTTATTTGCTTGGAATGACATTAAATGCAAATAGAAAACAGCAGCCATGCCCCTTCAGAAGATAGATGATGGAGGAAATGAGCTTTCTATTTTAGTACCTTTAACAAACACTTCCTCCCTGTTTTTGACCAAAGGGTCCTATATCTTCATTTTGCATGGGGCTTGTAAATTATGTAGCCAGCCCTGGGGACAGCTGTGCAGTGTCTCAATGACCCAGTGCAGGGAATGGCAGGAGCCTCCCTCCTTGATACAGTAGTATTACACAAGCCCCTGAAGCTGAAACAAAACTTCAGGATAAAGTCTGGGGGGGAGGTCCTCAAATTTCTGAGTCATGGGCTGTCATAAACAAAATAACAGCCGGGTGGCTTAGGCAACATACAATTTATTTTCTCATGGTTCTGGGCACTGGAAGTCCAAGATCAAGGTGGCAGTAGGGTTCGATTCTTCAAACGTCTCTCCTTGGCTTGCAGATAGCTGTGTTCTCCACTCTGTCTTCAAACGATTGTCCTTCAGTCTGTACTGTCTGTGTCCTAATCTCTTCTTCCTGTAAGCACACCAGTCCTGTTGGCTTGGTGCCCACCCCCAGTGAGCTCGTTTTCCCTTTATCACCTCTTTAAAAATCCTGTCTCTGAATACTGCCACATTCTGAGATGCTGGGTGTTAGGACGTCAACGTAGGAATCTGGGGGCATCCAACTAAGCCCATAACAATAGTCAAAACTGGATCCGAAACTGAAATTTAGACACATTTTAAAATGCTAAAAGTGTATATATATAATTTTTGTGGTAGGCCTGAGATGGTTGGTAGGCTGAGATGTATTTGTAACCTTTGAGGGAAACATCCTTTGGAATGATCAAAGAGAGCTTCTATGTAATTCCATACATCCACAATTAAACCCCAGAGCTTTTTAATTTGGAATTTGACTGTTTTGTGCTTGGTGGTAACCAAAACCAGCCTAGGGCTTTTCTTTTGTTTTGGCAGAAAAGTAGGAGGCAGAGGACTTGAGCATTTAGACATCTTGCTGCTCTTTGGTTTAATCATACTCTACTGAGTTGCCCGAAACTAATTAAGCTCTTGTCTCTGTAGAGGAGAGATGATGTTCATTACATGTCATTGGCCACAATGTTCCTTTTTTAAATTGTTGTTAACATTTGTGTTATTTTTCAGTATAAGAGACAAGCTTTATCTTAGTTTGGGCTGATGTAACAAGAGCACCATAAACTAGGTGCTTTAAAGACATACTTATTTCTCTCAGTTCTGGAAGCTGGGAAGTCTACGATCAAGACCCTGGAAGATTCCGTGTCTGTTCAAGTGCCCACTTCCTGGGTCACAGATGACCATCTTCTCCCTATAACCTCCAAGGTGGAGGAGGCGAGGGATCTCTGTGGGGTCTCTCTTATGGAGACACTAATATCGCCCATGAGGACTCCACCCTCATGACCTAAACATCTCCCAAGGACGCCATCTCCTAGTTATGTCCCTTTGGACATTGAGTTTTCAACTTATGAATCCTGGAGGGATACACTGTCTACAGTGAGCTTCGTCAAACATCTTTTATGTTCAAGGCACTGTTTTTTGGCAAAATTAATCATTTCCTACACATCCTTTGAAGCAAGAATATTTCTGCACTTTGCCTTCCTTTAGAACCTTTCTCTAGAGAGGATCCTAAAAAGTTCAGAAAAGATGCAGAAGAAACCTGCTGGTTAGCTCGTTTTTCACAGTAGAGCAGAATTCATTTTGAAGTAGGTTAATCTTAGAAATCCAGGCGAAGACACTTCGCTTGAAAATCATCTCAAATGATCAGTTAGTTTTGTTAGTATGAGTAATAGTAACTATAAGATCAATAGAACAACTTTTTGTTCTACTGTGGGCCTACTGTGTGCTGGGTACCTCGGAGCACTTGAGTCGAACCATCTCGTGATCCTTTCAACAGCCCACTGAGGGTCACACTGTCTTCTCCTCCACGTTATGGATGAGCCTTAAGTCTGGGCCAGAAATGACACAACTTTCCCAAAGCCATATTGCTACTGAGGGGCCAGCTGGGATCTATGCCCACTCTGGTGCCAGAGCCTGTGATTGCAAACGTGGGCTGCACTAGCTGTTCAGAACAAAAGACTGTTCATGGAGGTGACACAGCTAACCCGTGAGACCCACCACCCTTTTCCCTAAGGTCATCCCGGTACAGCCTGCAGTGATGGCCCGAGTTAAGCATTTGAACTTGGTGCTGCAGAGGGCGTGTTTTAGGGACAAGATTGGTGTTAAGGGGGTCTAATGAAGCCCAGAGGGAATGGAAGGAAACAGGACTTGGGGAAATATCTGGGTCCCTGGAGCAGTGATCTCCTTTTAATACTGTGCACCTCTCTTTCACAAAAATAAATAAATAAATAAATACATACATACATACATACATACATACATACATACATACATACAAAAAATATTTGCGGACATAGCACAAATTTAAGCAAATTTTTGATAAATTATAAACTCTACTACTCTACTAAATTATTATGCACATTATAAATGACATGCAAAAGCTAAACAGTTAAATGGATGACATGAAATATGAATAAAACTTATAATATTTTCTTCCAGCCCCTTACTGGACTATTTGTCAAACTCCCTTTGGAGAAGACTTTTTAAAGATTTGTTTATTTATTTATTGAGAGAGAGACAACACGTGTGTGCACATGTGAGTAGGGGGGTGGGGCAAAGGGAAAAGGAGAGAAGCAGACTCCCCATTGAGCACAGAGGCCTCACTAAGGGCTCAATCCCATGACCCTGAGATCATGACTTGAGCCAAAATTTTGAGTCAGACATTTAATCAACTGAGACACCCAGATGCCCTGGAGAAGACTTTTTAAGAAAGAGATAGGACACTGGATTTATAGCAATAATTCCTAGAATTAATCTTTAAAAGTGGGAAGATAGAAATGGTTTTTTAAAATTTTTTAAAATATTTTCTTTATTTATTCATAAGAGATGGGAGGCAGAGGCAGAAGCAGGCTTCCCGCAGAGCAGGAAGTCCAGAGTGGGACTTGATCCCAGGACCTGGGATCATGACCCTAGCTGGAGATAGACGCTGGAGATACTGATAAACCAAACTTTAGGGAAAAATACTGAACTTTACTGGGAAGATGAAGCAGAACAACAGCATATGGCAGCAACATGAGTTTTAGATAGTTGTTGGTCACCCAGAAGGCTTAAGGTGGAGAGAAAAACAAAAGGCTGTAGTGACCCAAAATTGTCCGAGTTGTGTAATTTGACCCAGGAACTTCCGGGTGACATAAAGATTTGTTTATTTATTACACGGACAGCGCCATGTGGGGACAGAGCGAGGGGGAATGAGAATTCCATACAAACGTGTGAGTGGCTCTTCTCCCATCTCCAGGGGGGAAGGAAGAGATTGGGTTTACTCCAGTAAGCATGGTGATGAGTTGGTGAGGTAGGTTGAATAGATGTCTGGACACCTGAAAAAGCCAGCTAAGGGGGCTTCCTGGCCATCTTGTCAGTGTCTTATTGAAAGCTTGTCATGTGCAAGACTTTCTTTTAACAGGTTGCCAGGTGAATTGATGTACAAATCAGACTACCGGCCGCCATGTGCCATTGCTCAGGTGGTCCATGACACAGTGCCCTGCAACTAAGGGGATGCACTTAGCATTACAGACATCGTTCTGTCTTTGTTATTTTGAAATTTAGAAAATATCTTATTAATTTGTTCACCCCAAAGAGGCAATTTATTGCTTACTATGACAGTCTTTTGGTAGAGGACACAAAACTGCTTTCTTTGTTATGAAAATCAATGTGTTACACCAATTTTCTGAAAGATAGAAATGAATTGCCTCCTTCCAGCTGGGTCAGGACATAAGTGTACCCTATGTATTGGTTTTTCAATAGATTCCATTTACAGATTGTACATGTCTCTCAATACAGAAGACATTTGCTCACATTTATGTGTAGAACATTCCCGAGCCTGGTCCAGGTTGCGGATGAAACCGTCACTCTGACTGGCAAGGCATAACGAAGAAGAGTTTTCCTGTAAACAATATGTGGTCATGGAAGGAATCAGCACTGCAATTCGTGGCTGATTCCAAAGGCTCTAAGAGGTGGTAGATGCACAGGCAAAGTGGTGACTTTTGCAGAGGAAGCAGGCTGGGGAGAGATAGCAAAACAGAAGTTTGAGAGGGCCCTAAAATCTCCTCCTGTGGGATTATTGGCCATTGAGCTTGAGAAAGGCTATGGTGAAAACTTGAAAGAGCATCAGATCAAACCCTTGGCCACTGGAGGTTGAAACTGACATGAGCAGCACTATCTCTATTCTTGACCCAAGGCCACAGGATGACAAGCTTTGCTTTTTCAATGTGGTCTCAAGTCTCTATACTGCCCTATAAAGAAAATAATACAAATAAATGCTGAGAGTGTAAAGTGTAAGCAGAGCTCCCCTTGGCCATTTCCTAAGTTTTGTCCACTCCGAAGTGAGTATCACTTTGGTGAGTGCATTGCAGGAAATGGCCTTAATGATCAATGGCAGACCTCCACTCCAGAGTGACATAAAAAGCAATCTGCACCTCCTTCCTGATTTGTCTGTAATGAAACTTGCTTTCCTCAGGTCCCAGCATTCGAGGCAGATAAATATGTTCCCTTTCGTTGGCTCTTACTCATACTTCAGCAAGATTTCCCATGTGCTTTCCTTGGCTGGCTGCGAAACTGGACCACAATTTATGGGATCTTAGGGGACAGGCGCATAGAATTCCAGTGGGATCCAGGAACAGAACCTATTTGGAGATTAGAGACCATTGCGGTGCAAAGCTTTTCTTTGAGATCGAAAGAGGTGCATGTTATGCAAATATTAGCAAGTGTAAGTTCACACTGTCTATTGAAAATTTATAGACTCATTATGGTCAAGAAGGCTGGAAGATAAGTAGATTTTGGGAAAGATTCAGGTAAATTCAGGGAGGTGGCAAATTACCCCAGGGAAAGTAGAATGGCTAAAGAGTATGGCCCAAACTTTTTAAAAAATTTTTATTCGCTTATTTGACACACAGAGAGCCAGAAAGCACAAGTGGGGGGAATGGCAGAGGGAGAAGGAGAAGCAGGCTCCCCGCTGAGCAGGGAGGCAAATGTGTGGGACTCGATCCCAGGACCCTGGGATCATGACCTGAGCTGAAGGCAGACACTTAACTGACTGAGCCACCCAGGCACCCCCTGGCTCCAACTTCCAAAGATGGTGTATGAGATACTTTTGGTGGGAAGGAATGAAGATCAGCAACTGTCCTTGATTCTGCTTCTCAGGAAGGCATTGTGATGTGGTGCCCAGGACTTTGGAGACAGACACATGCTTGGTGCCCTCCGGCTCTGCCGCAAAAGCAACACCTTCCAGAGGGCAGCTGCAGGCACCGGGTGGCGTCACACAGGGTCAGACCCGGGAGGCACTCAGCCACGTACCCATTCCACCATCCTGCTGGGTTTGGAAGAGCGCTATCAAAGTCCCTGCTGCCGAAGGACCATCCAGAGTGACATGTCCCATGGGGCACGCCAGCATTCCTTTACCCCTTCAGGTTATTGGCAGCAAGGCTGGAAATTTTTTTAATTGCCTGGGAAAATGATAGCAAACAGCTCCAAAAAGGAGTTTCAGAACGCAGACTTCATACTATGTTTTGAGTACATTTCATTCATTTGGCAGGTACTGACAGGGTGCTTAAGTGCCAGGTGCTGCTGCATTAGAAACAGACTTGAGAAGTTAACAGGAGGGGGCTCCAGCCCTCAACCAGCACAAAGTTGATCAATGGATGCATGTGACAGACAGAGCACTGTGACGGGGAGTACTAGGTGCTGTCATAAGAAGGGTATGCCTGGAGTTAAGGGAACACTCGGGGGGAGCCAGCACCAACACTCGGGGAGAGCTGTGGGAAATATGATGGATGCAGATGGCTCCAGGGGAAACCAGAGAACTGCTCAGATCCCTGCTTCTTAACAGCTCCAAGTGCCCGCCGCTTCAGAGTGGGGGCTGGGCGAGCAGGGAGCTGGGGTGGGCGCAGCGATGCCTAAGTTCTGACCTCAAGACCCTGCGCTGTTTCACCTGTCCCTTTAGGAGTACAATGACATAGGATGTCACCAACGGAGGATCTACCCCTGCATCCTGGTACTGGGAAAGCACGCGAGGGCTGCGGAGCTGAAAGCAAGAGTTGGTAGTTCCAGTAATGTGTGCAGGGTTTTAAAAAACTATATACCGGAAAATATCCGGTCTTATTTGCATGTGTTTGTATCATGCACAATTTTTAACTGCAATCCTCCTTTTACCTTCTTCCCTGTTGTTAAGACTCTCCTCTCCTCACCGCTGCCTTTGTCCCTATAATACCTGTTGACAGCCTGGTGCTCATCCATGAGCTCATTCGCCTCTATCCACGCACGCATGGGGCTCTGTCACTGTTTAACAAATATGGGCTCATTTTATCTACCTCTTGATCTAGTGCTTCCCAGTTAATAATCCCTCCTGCATAACGTCCTTCTGTTTTTATCTTCATTTTTATAAAGAATGGCTGCTCACCTTTTATCAGGTGCCTTTATTTTTTTATCAAATGCATTTATTGCTATGGTCTTAAGAGTTTTTCACAGTTAATTTAGTGATGAGGTAAATCTTATTGATTTTCTGGTCTTGAGCTCCCTTTATTTTCCTGGAATGAATCCAAGTTGGTCTCAGGATATAGTCCTTTGATAGAGGCCTGACTTCTGTTATTTGCTAACATTAGTTCAGTTTCTGTTAACTAATCTGTCCTAAGCCAGGTTTGTTAATAGCTTCCCCGTTCCTCCCTCTCAGGTTTGGGTATTAAAATTGTGCTCAGCTTCATCAAGTGAATTGACTTATTATTGTTTAATTGCCTGTTGCCATTTAACAGTAGAATGACAGTTATCCAGCTGCAAACCTGTCTGATCTTGGAACTCATCTTCTTAATTTTCCATCCTTGAATCATTTGGATGATTTTGTTTTCCTAGGAAATCATCGTTTCTTCTAGGTTATCAAATTGATTAGTATAAAGTGCCTTGCAGTTTAGTGATTCTTTTATATTATGCATTTGCTTTTATATCTCTGTTCCCAATCTTATCTGTTTTGCAACTCTCTCCCTCTCTCTGTCCCCTCCTCCCTGAAACCCCCCTATCCCCATTCCCCTTCCCTCTCCCCACCTCCTCCCACACCCCATCTTCCCCCTCTCTTATCCTTAATAGGGCATGTGAAGTTTTTTTTATTATTATTTCATTAGTCTTTCATAGAAACAACTTTGAGTTTATTTGCCCCTGATATTTTTTATTAGTTTAAAAATTTATCTTTATTATAACTACTTCCTTTTTTTGGATTGAGCTGCCCTTTTCTGATGGGTTTAAATGAGTACTTTCTTTTATTTAAAAAAAATGTTTGAAATTGAAGACATTTGACACTAAAGTCTCCTTAGAGTATAACTTCTGGTGTCTTCTGTAAGTTTTGGTATGAAATAGTCTCCTTTCCATTGCTTTCAAGATTTTCTTCAGTCGTCTTATGATTTCTTCTTTGACTGAAGACTGTATTTCTTAACTTGTATGTAGTTTCAATTTTTTGTTACCAGGTTATCTAATTCTGATTCTACTGGATTGTGATCAAAGAACTGTTCTTTAAATCTTTAATTTGGAAGGCTTGTAAAGGTTTCCTTTGTTGCCTAGTATGCAATTAATCTTTACAAATATGGCTTTCCTTAGGTGTAAGAAAGAAATGTTTTCCGAGGGAAATAAGGATGTCTATTTTCTTTTTCTTTTTAAAAATTTTATTTATTTATTTGACAGACAGAGATCACAAGTAGGCAGAGAGGCAGGCAGAGAGTGAGAGAGAGGAGGAAGCAGGCTCCCCGCGGAGCAGAGAGACCGATGTGGGGCTCGATCCTAGGACCCTGGGATCATGACCTGAGCCGAAGGCAGAGGCTTTAACCCACTGAGCCACCCAGGCGCCCCAGGATGTCTATTTTCTGTGTGTCCTTGTTTTTCCCTCCTTCTAGTAGATACTCCCATTTGAAAAGCTAAAATTTTACCTTGTTATTGCATTTTTAGAGTCTTCAGGTATTATGTTGTTAGATGTATACCTGCTTATACCTTTTACATCTTCTTTCCAAACTCTGCCTTTAAAAATGTCCCTCTTCATCTTAGTACCTATAACTTTAGACCCAACTTGTCTGCGATGAATTTTGCCATTCCGGCTTTCTCTTTTGCATGGTATCTCCTCACCTGATACATTCTCAATCCCTTTTGCATTTTAAGTATGTTTCTTGAACAGCGTGGATCTGTAACCTCCTGATAGGCGCTTTAATAGAAAAAGTCAGTCTGTACACATTTAAATTAATGATAAACAGTCATAATTTTATTCCTCCCATCTTATTTTGTTTTTATTTTCCCCATTTTTGATGTTTTTAATCAAGTTCATTCTTTTTGTACTTGATAAATATAGAAGTTCTTTGCATTTTTCGATGACAGCTTAATTGAGATATAATTCACAGGCCATACCACTCACCATCTAATGTGGACAATTTAATGGCTTTCACTATATTTAACTATACTATACTGAACTACCTACACATTTTCATCATTCTCAAAAGACAACTTTAGCCATCACCACCAGTCTTAGGCAACCGCTAATCTACTTTCGGTCTCTGTAGATTTAGCTATTCTGGAAATTCCATATAAATCAAATTATGCAATACGTGGTATTCTGTGACTGACTTCTCTCAATCAGCAGAATGTTTTCAAGGCTCCTCTGTGTCGTGGCACATATCAAAATTCCATTCCTTTTCAAGGCTGAATAATATTCCACAGGCTGGATGGATCACATTTTATTTATCTCTTCATCAGTTGATGAACATCAGGGTTGTTCTCACCTTTTCACTATTACGAATAAACCCTAAACCTTCATGCACAAGTTTTTGTGTGGGCATAGTTTTTTTCTTGGCTCTATACACAGGAGTGATATTGGTGTGTCATATGGCAACTCTGTGTTCTGCATTTTGAGGAGCTACTAAACCATTTCTAATGTGGCTGCGCCATTTTCCAAGCCCACCAGCAATTTCCAGGTTCCAGCTCTTCACATCCTTCCAACACCTGCTTTTGGGGTTTTTGATAGTAGCCATCCACGTGGGTGGGAGGTGGTATCTCACCATGGTTTTGATTTGCATTTCCCGAATGATTAGTGATGTTGAGCATATTTTCACGTGCTTATTGTCCCATATATTTTATATATACCTTATATGTATCTTTAAATATATATTATATATTTCATATTTTATTTATATTTAAATACATATTTAAGAATGTAAATATACTTACATAAATATGTTTATATAAATATATGATCATGTAAAATATATTTATATATACATTTATATATTAATGTATACATTTGAATATTAGAGAAATGTATATTCAAGTTATTTGCTCATTTTTTAAGAGATTTTATTTATTTATTTGAGAGAGATTTATTGAGAGAGATCACAAGCAGGCAGAGAGGCAGGCAGAGAGAGAGAAAGAAGCAGGCTCCCTGCTGAGCAGAAAGAACGGGGCTCGATCCCAGGACTCCGAGTTCAAGACCTGAACGGAAGGCAGCAGCTTAACCCGCTGAGCCACCCAGGCGCCCCTCTTTGCTCATTTCTTAACTTGGTTGTCTTTTTATTTGAGTTGTAAGAATTCTTCACACAGTCGGAATGCATGTTCCTTATATATGACCTGCAAATATTTTCTCCCATTTAGTGGCTTGTCTTTTGACTTTGTCAATGGGGTCCTTGGAAGCACAAAACTGGGATATTTTGGTTGAGTCCCATTTATTTGTTTATTATTTTTTTTAAGTTGCTTGTACTTCGGTGTTTGGCCGAGGAGCCGTTGTTAGATTCAAGACCACTAACATTTACCTTTGTGTTTTCTTCTGAAAACTTTATCATTTTACTTTATTTTTATTTTTTAAAAGATTTTATTTATTTGAGAAAGAGACAATGAGAGAGAGCATGAGCGAGGAGAAGGTCAGAGGGAGAAGCAGACTCCCTGTGGAGCTTGGAGCCTGATGCAGGACTCAATCCGGAAACTCCGGGATCATGACCAGAGCAGAAGGCAGCCGTCCAACCAACTGAGCTACCCAGGCATCCCGAACTTTATCATTTTAATGCTTACATTTATGTCTTTGATGCATTTTGGGTTATTTTCTCTGTATGGTGTGAGGCAGGACACCTGTTTCATTATTTGCATGTGGCTGCTTGGGAGTAAAATACTGTTCTTACCCCCATTGAATTGTTTGGCACCCTTGTCAAACATTAGTTGACTGTAATTTATTTTCCTTTTTTTTTTTTTTCCCATTGAGGCATTTCACGTGCCATGTATATTATATTTCTAGGAAAAAGGAATCCCAGGATTTTCCCTCCTGCCTGGATTCTTCCTTCTTCATGGTGCATGATGCCAGAAGAATTTTTCCATGCAGTGAAACCAAACTGAGGGGATGGAAATATTCTGCCACTTTTCTAGATCTTTCAGTTATACAAGTCTAGGGCTGGTCATGCCACACTTGTTTAACTTGCCCGTGAGGTACACAGCAGTTTTCCCAGCTCTGTGGTCATCAATAATTTCAAATTTGCCAATGTACTCATGCTTCGTCATCACAGTGAGGAAACGGGACGATGACTTTGGTGCAGGGCCTCCTAAGAACCTGGCCTTCGCCCCCCCTTTCAGCAGTGTTAATGTTCTTGAGGGCATCTGTGGGACATTTGTTCACACTGTTACTGCGGCACGGAAAGATGGCAGAAAAAGCTTTTTTCCCTTTTATTAATATTTGGTCTTGTTCTCCTTCCCTTTTTCATAACCGAATGCATATTTCCCCTTCGTCATTTGAAAACTGCATACTGTTCTCCAGCTGTTTTCCCCAGACGAGACCTTGTGTATCAAGAATCCTTATTTCACAGTTATTATACACAATCTTAAAGATTTATGACTGTCCGCTTATTTTACACATGCATACACACGAAGCACTAAATACGGACTTTATCTGAATGGCTAAATGTTGGCCAAGACAGAAGCCAGTTGTAGTGGGAACTGATAGGATAAAGATATAGTCTGAAGTTTTTGTTCTTTAAAAAAAGCCTTCATGGGGCGCCTGGGTGGCTCAGTGGGTTAAGCCGCTGCCTTCGGCTCAGGTCATGATCTCAGGGTCCTGGGATCAAGTCCCATGTCGGGCTCTCTGCTCAGTGGGGAGCCTGCTTCCTCCTCTCTCTCTCTCTCTGCCTGCCTCTCTGCCTACTTGTGATCTCTCTGTCAAATAAATAGGTAAAATCTTTAAAAAAAAAAAACAAAAAAAAAAGCCTTCATGGGGCGCCTGGGTGGCTCAGTGGGCTAAAGCCTCTTGCCTTCAGCCCAGGTCATGATCCCAGGGTCCTGGGATCAAGTCCTGCATCGGATTCTCTGTTCAGTGGGGAGCCTGCTTCCCCCTCTCTGCCTGCCTCTCTGCCTACTTGTGATCTCTGTCTTTCAAATAAATAAAATCTTAAAAAAAAAAAGGCCTTCATATTTTATTAAAAATTTTAGGTGTCCGAATTCAAAAGGTTAACAATTGAGTACAATAATAATAATAATAAGAATAATATATCATCTAATAATAAAATAATAATAATTTCTCCTGCATAGTCACTGCTGCACACTAGTAAAATGAGATGTTTCTTTTCTTTTCTTTTTTAAAGATTTTATTTATTTTATTTATTTGACAGACAGAGATCACAAGTAGGCAGAGAGGCAGGCAGAGAGAGAAGGAGGGAAGTGGGCTCCCTGCTGAGCAAAGAGCCCGACGTGGGGCTTGATCCCAGCCAAAGGCAGAAGCTTAAACCACCCAGGCGCCCCGAGATGTTTATTTTCATTTGGGATTATGGAGGGGCAAGGTGTTTTTGGCTCTCCTGCTGAAGTAGGGACTCAGTCAGTATGGTCTCCACCTTTTTCCCTAAGAGTAGCTCTGGAAGATGAAGACGTCCCTCCATCTCCCAGACATGAGGGTTTGACCAGGACATGGGATGGTATAAGCTCATTGACATAGTCTCATGAACTAAGCCCTGGTTTATTGGTCACAGTCGTTCTCCAAGTATTTTCAGGAATAAACTTCAGGTGTTGCCCTTACTCTAATTTTTCTTTCTGAGATTTCTGACTGCAATCGCTACTTCCTGCAGTCACTCAAGAAGAAACGAGGCATGTGGCAGCGCAACAGTGTGTTTTTCTTTCAAGATGACAGAATCACTCTTGATTTCTGTACGCATCTCGGATTTTCATATACGAACATGGATTTTGGTGTCTACCCTGAGGAGATAATACATATGGTGTGAGCTACACATGTATTCTCATGACACGTCACCTGGGTTACCCAGAACTTTCTGGGCCCGGCAGAAAGGCAGAAACCCAGGTGAATTCCTCATTGTTCCAGCAGGCTGTCAGCCCTCAAAGGCCTTCTGGATGTGTTTGTGCATCGCAGTGTCTGCTGTGTAAGATACAGAAAGAGCACAGTAGTTCAGGGGTAAAATATTTAGGAACACATTTTCCAGGAGGAACCAGGATTCAGTTTGGGTGACTCTTGACCATTTTTCATCTTCTGACGACTGAAAGTGGTAGTTAATCTACAGTCATGGTTTTAACATGCATTTCGAATGTAATGTGAGTTTTCATCAACATAAAACTATAAGAACTGTCTTCCTAAAGGGCATTCATGTAAGGCCCGTTATTTTCCAGCTTGATTAATGAAAACAAAATTTTTCTGTAATGCTTTCTTCCTACTCTGTATTAGTTTTCAGGACTGGATTGAAAGTGATTTATTGTGGATAGGGTTATACCTGCTCGTGGAATTTTTTTCTGTTCCTGGGTTTTTAAAGGTGGCAGAGTTGACTTTCTGATTTTAATTCATCTTCACTAGATGAAGAATTCACAAATAGGACTTTTTCTTGAAATAACCATAGCCTGGGGGCGCCTGGGTGGCTCAGGTCATGATCTCAGGGTCCTGGGATTGAGTCCCACATCGGGCTCCCTGCTCAGTGGGGAGCCTGCTTCACTCTTTGCCTCCCCCTCTGCTTATGCTTTCTCTAATAAGTAAATAAATAAATAACCTAAAAAAAAAAGAAGTTGTATTTGACTGGAGCTTCATGTGTGACAGATCAACAGAAAGACAAAGGAATAAGAGACAGGAAGCAATGAAGGAAAACACAGAGGCGCACAGTATAGACAGATGTTCCTCAGCTTATGACGGCCTCGGCTTCTAATAAACCCATTGTTCAGCTGGAAATCTCTTTAGTTTAAAATGCATGGAAAACACCTAAGCGACTGAACATCAGAGCTTAGCCCCGCCAAACTTAAATGTCTTGAGAACACTTACAGTATTGCACAGTTGGGCAAAATCCTCTAACACAAAGCCTATTTCACAATAAAGTGTCTGGTATCTCATGTAACTTACTGAACACTGCACTGAAAGCCAGAACAGGACAGTTCAAGTGTGTTGGTTGCTGACCCTCGTGATCACGTGGTTTGCCTGGGGGCTGTGCTCGCTGTCCCTGCCCAGCATTACAAAAGAAGACCCTACTGTAGATCGCCAGCCTGGGAAAAGATCCAAACTAAATGCATATCACTTATGCACTATTATAAAAAGTCAAAAAACCATAAACTGAACGAAGGTGAAGTCAGGGATCTTCTGTACCAGGTGTGTTAGGGAAGGTCAAGTGCTCCTGTCTGGCCAGGAACCATAGTGGTATGGGGGAAAGTTCCACAGTAGAAAGTTCTACAGCGGAGAACCACTAGGACTCAAGCACCAATGGTCACAGGTTACGCCAGGAAGACTGGATGCTCTTCTGTGGGCGATGAGAAGCCACGAGCGACTCAGGAAGGCTGAAGAACTCTGGGCAGGTGGGACACCTGAGGGCTGCAATGAAGAGGGACAGGTGGAGCTGGGAGACCAGGTGGGGAGAGCCCACTACCCTCGAACAAAAGGCAACAAAGGTCTGGACTGGGATGACGGAGATGGTGGAAGGTAATGGGATATTCATGAAACAGAACTGGAAAGCCATGGAAATGAAATAAGAGAGGGAGGGAAAACCGTTCATGACTTTAATTGCCATCAGTATAAAACGTGTTGAATTAAAATGAATTGGTATTTCTAGACCGATGATGACATCACAATAATGGAAGGAAACCAATTTTGATTTTGAGCCTGGTTAAGGAGACAGTATAGACAAGAGAAAAGCAGAGGCTCTGGAGTCACACAAATGTCACCGTTGAGATTCGTCCCCACTCTTCATTCCCTTCCCTGTAAACCCAGGCAAGTGACACCTGCCTCACAGCACTGGTAACAAATAGGGAAGAGCACACTTTCCCACGTTCCCGGGTCAGACAGGACAGCCAGGGATCAGCGGCACATGAGGAGGTGACAGGTGGTCACTAAACTGAGCTCAGGTGCATACACAGCATTTTATGTCACCTTGAGATGGCTCCTCTTGTGACCTCTCGAAGAAGGTGGCAGTGGTGAGGAACGAACTCCAGGAGCTTATTAGCATACATGATCTTCAGGCCGTCTGGATGAGACTCAACGATCTGCTCTACAATCACCTAGCAGAAGGAAGAGCGTTTTATTTTTATTTATTTGTTTGTTTGTTTGTTTGTGTTTTTGTTTGTTTTTAAAGCACCTAAAAGAGAAGTATGAACTATACACTACAGAGAAAAGAATCGTGTAAACCTTAAAAATGCACTTCGTCCTTCCTCCTCCCCACTCAGTATGCTTTCTAAATAGGAGGTAAGTAACAATGGCATGAAAATCTAGGTCCCGGGATTTGGGAATACTGCTCCAACCCTGGGGGACACAGAGGCTGAGGGACAGAGACTGGCCTGAAGCTAAAACATCACACACACTCCTCTGCTTCCCTTCTGAGCTTAAAAGCGAAATACTGTATCTGCAGACAACAGCTCTGTACCATCTTCACCCTGGCCTTATCCTCTACCGTCTCCAGAACAGGGAAAGGGCTGAGATGGAAAGTGATGGAAGAAAACACATCTTATTTTGCTTTAGTATTTAATTTTTTTTGGTGAGGCTGAGTTGCAGGAGGTGAATGACAAGCATACAAACTTAAAATACAAACGTGGCCACAGTTCATTTAATGACACGGAAACGTAAAGTACTTCCCTAATTTAGCATATTAGATTCAGTTCAATGAAAAGGGCATAAATTAAATAACTAAAATATTTTCATTTAGTGACAAAGAATAATGTGATCTTTTTCACCCCCACAGAGAGAGCTATGAACTATAATAGGATACATACAAAGAACTGACAGATCATTTACTTTTAGTAGTCTTAACGAAGCTGAGAAGATTACTGAAATTAATCCTTCAATTTCACTTCTATCACTGGGATACTGTCTCGTTTTAAAACTGGAAGGCTTTCATCCTGAAGTCATGGTGGGTAGCTTTATACTTACCAGACAGAAAGAACACTCACACTGGCAGGTGACTGGAAGAAAGCCCTCAAACGCTGAGACTGGCTTCATGACTACTGTCAGCTTGAACTAGATGAAACCGACGCTCTCTAAGTTGGAAGCTGCTGATTGCTGGCGGCCTCACATGGTGCAGCCCATACTCCGGCCGCTCAGAGGCAGGATACACTGACTCCCTGTATTTAACTGTATCCTTAAAGGTCAAGAACACTGGGTAACCAAGTTCTGGACTTAAGGTACTACCCCACTAACTCGCTCTTCAAAGCCCTTTATCTTTGAATATTCCCTCCCTCCCACCTTCCTAGCCTGGCAAACTCCCCCATGGTCTTCTTTTTTTTTTTTAAGATTTTATTTATTTATTTGACAGAGAGAAATCACAAGTAGTCGGAGAGGCAGGCAGAGAGAGAGAGAGAAGCAGGCTCCCTGCTGAGCAGAGAGCCCGATGCAGGACTTGATCCCAGGACCCTGAGATCATGACCTGAGCCGAAGGCAGCGGCTTAACCCACTGAGCCACCCAGGCGCCCCCCCCATGGTCTTCAAGACTTAGGCCACATCAATTCTGCGAAGACGCTTCCCTTCACAGACTTTCCCTGCGCACAGAGCTGTCTTCCAGCTCCTCCAGTGGGCATGGGCACCTTGGTGGGGTCATGCTTTTCGGCAACTTCATTAACGTATAACTTATGGAAATGGAAATTGACCTGAAAATGTTCTGATCTGTACCTTCTTCCTAGGCAAGTCCCTCACCTTTACTAAATTAAGATGATCCCTGAGTTATGGCATCACTGTAAGAGACCAGAGCACATGCCTGATTCCTGCCATGCTGATGGGCACCAAGCGGGACCAACCTTTTCTTACAACCAGAAGAGCAGGAACTAAGAGCATCTTCAAGGAAGAGCCCTGAGCTCTCTCGCACCCAGTCAAGAAACGAAGCCAGATTAGATGCTCTGTGTTTGTGGAATGAGGTGCATGGGCGCACAAACCTCATCCATGTACGGTTTCACCAGTACTTGACCGACTAACGCCTCTGCATCCCGTGTCTTGTCAATTGTAGCATAAGTCTGGAGGCAGTGCCATATGATGTCCACATTGGAAGTCTGAAGCTCTTCTAGCAGCAGGCCTCCCAGGGACTGCTGCAGCATGGCCGTAATGTGGGCTATACAGAGAGACCAGGAAAGAAGGTCCAGGCACCACAGTTTCTAAAAGCTCAAATATATGTGTATAATTTATATACATATGTGTTATATATATAAAGCGAGCCTCTAATTCTACCAGAATATATGTAAGATTAAAATCCCAACATTTCCTAGAGAATAACAATGAATCTCTTCTCCCCATGATTGCTTTCTTTCTTTTTTTTTTAAAGGTTTTTATTTATTTATTTGTCAAGAGAGAGCACAAGCACACAAGGAGACACAGGCAGAAAGAGAAGCAGGCTTCCTGCCAAGCAAGGAGCCCAAGGTGGGACTCGATCCCAGGACCCTGGGATCATGACCTAAGCCAGAGGCAGTGGCTTAACTGACTGAGCCACTGAGGCGTCCCCTCCCTATGATTTCTTTGAAAGTAAGTCGGCTTCATCAAAGTGAAGTTTAGACAATTACAGAATGACAAAAAGTTATTTGCCCCTTAAGCTACGGAGTAAATCTGACAAACGTGCATTTAAACCCAGTCAAGGGCTTTGGATAAATGAACTCTGACTACATCATATGATGTGTCAAGTTACATTTAATTCAGAATTAATTTTACTTGCATAGTTTGGAGACTACGCTTGTGTCTTTACACAAAATCTATCTAGTGTGACATAATGGAAGCAGGGTCCCAAGCAGGAGACACTGAAAAAAAAAAAATTCAAAGCTAGCTTCAAAATCCTGTAGAGCAGCAATTATCAGGGGCAATGCTAGGTCAAACCAAAATCATCCAGGAAATTCGCAAACAGCAAATTGAAAATCGAAACCAACACTTGCTGGTCTTACTTTGTCCAGAAGAGGCATGCCTTTGCTCTGAACAGCATGAAAGTGTAACTGGTTAAATTCTGTGGCAATTCTCTCCAAAATCTGTCTAGTCCAGAGAGGGCTAGTAGAGACAATTAGAGAAATGTAATTCCCAAAGTTAAAACCTGCCACCCCCACCGCCCCCCATGCCTTACAGCGCTCAGGCACCTGCACCTGAACGCCATCAATTTTCATGACAAACTGTCTGTGCAGCAGGCCCCAGTGCAAGGGGTGAGGAGCGGGGAGGTCGTAGAAGCCACCGACGCAGCCTGGCCCGGGCCACAGGGCCCAGGCAAGGGGATGGAGCTATTTTAGGTCAGTGTGGGTACAACTGCATGATTCCTCCACGTTCCTCGGGCTCTCCCATTCGTGCCCTTCTTCTCCCATTCTCTAACCCCCTCCTCTCTCTTGCCCTGTCCTACCGTTCATACCCGAAGCCCCCTCATCTTCTCTGCCTGCCTCATTCTCCCTCCCAAGTACCTCCCCAGTACCAACTACTGCTGTCTCCTCAATCAGCTAAAACTGACCGCCTAGCAGCAACCTGGGAAATTGCTCAGAGCAGTGGACTCCAAGTTTAAATTTACCCAACGGCAGAAAGAGCAAGCTCGGTGCTCCGGGAGCTGGTGAGAAATCACTCACAGTGCATCTGCCATCAAGTGGACTGGATACACTTCCCTCTTGCCCCCCACATTAGAAAGCATTAACCCCATTCAAAAAGAAGTCGAACAGTGAAAGAAAAAAAAAAACACAACAAAGGCCCCAAAGCCCCTGCTGGGCTCTATGAGGCATCCCACATCTGAGGATGGGCAGTCAGGTAGTGAGGAAACACACTGTAAGAAAACCCAAAATCTCTGGAGACCTGCCATGGTGTGCCCCGTCCCAGAGCATCAGAACTGGTGTGGAGGGAAGGCAAGCGCTTGGCACGAACAGTGCCGAAGCCTAATCCCAACCTCTACTGACTGATCCCATGCGCATTTCCTATTTATCCTTTTCTCGGCATTTCTGGGCCTGGCAGAGCATGATGGATTTACTGTGCGCTGACGCTGCTCTGGCTTTCCTGACTCTAGAGCTCAGAGCTGCTCTTCTGGAGAAAAAAGTCCTCCAAGGTAATTCTGAGCAAGAAAGCGCACAATGTGTGTTTATCAAGGACAGTGTTGCAAAGGGACAGGATTGTAGACACAGAGCTCACTGAGGTGTCTCTATCCGAGGAGCACAGCAGCAACAGCAAAGACGGGAAGAACACTGGAGGGCCAGCTCTCCAGGGGCCGAACGTGGACATGGCTGGAGGGGCTGGAGGGGCTGCAGGCGCTGCCAAGGGCCGCAGTGAAGCAGAGCCGCTGGAGACACACGGGCTGCAGAAGGGCCACGTGCAGACTGTCTGCTAAGTGTGGATGAATGGGGCAGAAGCACGAGTGCAACGGGCTAGAGACACAAGCACAGTGGAGGCTGACCACTTAGTTGAATGCCTTGATGTGAAAGGGGACAGAGACCTAGGACCAGAGAATCGCTTCCTTTGGGATGTGTCCGTTCTTAATCTCCATCATGAGACATGTGGAGCATATGGTCTCTCAAGTTCCTTCCAAATCTAAAACCTTAATTCCTAAAATTTAGAAACCTAACTCCGCCTGCAAGGGGAGGGACTGTTAGCGTCACACAACAGAGCACTCAGGGCACCAGGCGACCTTGACGCAGGCAGCCCAGCTGGTATGTGTAGGACCAGCCCCGGCTACTCCCACTGCACCACTGTGCGTCTCACAGTGCTGACAGGACCTAACTACTCATTTTCTGAGTCACTCATCTACCCTGGCTGATTGAAAATTCACACCAGGAAGGGAACAAGACAATCACAGTATAACAAAGAGAGCCATCATCTTTTTCCTATTTCATAAGTTTTTTCTTTCCTGTTTGTAAATTTCAACTGGATATGTCCTATACTGTTTCATAATAATATAATGCTGGTGCAAAATACATCAATGGTAATACTCTGGGCATGTCTAGGAAAAAAAATGAGATGGAGAAAAACCAAGATGAATGGTAGGTATGCCTTAAAGATCAACAGGACTTTGCTAGTCCTCAGGGAAGGTGATTCCAAATATACTTTTACACTGCAAGCATAATGACGTGTTGGAACTGTGGTCTATAACCAAAGGGTTTATAGGAACGTGTTATAGATTTCACCATTTCATGCTCTCCACTCTCCTGGAGCTACATTCTAGCCACAAACCTGGATTTTCTTCTTGTTCAGAAATGAATTCTAACTAAGCCGTCCCCGCCTAATTAGATTGGATGTGAAGTATTAATTTATGTGCTACTTAGTTAAAAAAAAAAAATGCTTACCTGCTTGCTTCTAGTGCAGAGGTTTCTTTCGAACTTTGTGAATTTAAGATTTTTTCAATCTTTTCAACTGATCAAATAACTTGTATAAGCCTCAACACACACATCTATAAAAATAAAAATTAAGCAAACAAAAAACGTCACCATCTTTACTCTTAATCATCTTTATTTCCCATGCTAAATGCAGGAAAATATAAGACCAAAAGTTAACTTCAAATATATAGGGCATGCTATATTTTGAATATTTCTATGAAACACAGAATTCTCAAGAATGCAAATCTTAGTTCTAGAATAAGCATACTTCCATATTCTATTGCAAGTTTATAGAGGAAAAAAAAAAACCCTAGACTTTGCTTTCTCATATTCTATACTCTTATTTCTTTTTTTCCCCATCCTGAATCTTTCTATGGGCATTTCTTTCCTATTTTTTTAAAAAAAGATTTGTTTATTTGAGAGAGAGAGAGACTGCATGTGCGCGTGCAGGGGAGGGGCAGAGGGAGAGAGAGAATCTCGAGCAGACATCCTGCTGAGCACAGAGCTCAATGCGGGGCTCAATCTCATGATCCTGAGATCATGACCTGAGCCAAAATCAAGAGTCGGACGTTTAACCAACTGAGCCACCAGGCGCCCCTCCATTTGTTTTCTTATGGCCCTTTATTCATGTTTTAACTTTGGCTTCCGATTGTACTGGCCCTCTCAGTTTACATGTGCATATACCTATATGCCCAAGCACCAAATCATTAAAGACCTTTTACACTACAAATATTATTAAAGAGGTTGAGGGACATTATGAAAACTCTCATCCTTAAAGAACAAAAAAATACAAAGTCATCCATTCAATAAATAATAATAATAATGAACACCCCTGGGAGCTCAATATTCATTCCGACGGGGGGTGGGGGGGGCACGAGAAAATAAAGCAAGAAATACACCCTGCTCTCACAAAGCTTACTGTTTTGTCTGGAAGCGCACGACAAGCATTCTTTGGACAAAAGCTGTGAGGAGATCCAGAGGCGAATTAAACAGAAGGTCCCTCAAACAGGCTTCTCCCCACTGAGATTTTAACAAATATGCTAATAATACACATAGAAAACATTGTACAGAGCAGCAGGCGAGAGTCAGAAGCCCAGACTCCCAATGCCCGCTGTGCCCCTACATCGTTATGATCATGAATGATATCGGGGACACTTGGAACTGGAGATAGCACTAAGGGGCACACTGCCGGGGTGAGCCCTCAGATGTACAGAGCCGTTGCCTGTCTCACACACCTGAAACTAAGCCAACACCGCATGCTAACTACTGGGAATTGAAAAAATTAAAGTGAACACCAGAACATAAAGAACACAGGATCAGAAAATAACAGCAAACCTACGGCAGAATCCTGAGTTTGCTTTGGAAAGCCCACTTCTCCCCTAGTCTCTAATATAGGCCTATTTTCTTTACAGGGCCGCTGACAATTTATACAGTCGTTAACTGTCAAGCGCTGCACCGACAACAGTTATCACTGTTTCTTGTTCTGGAAAAAGTGGGTGATCTTGAGATCGTGTGGGTACCTCTGAAATTCTGTCTTCTTATTTCAGGTAGATAACGTGACATAATGCATAAAATGCACATGCGTGAGAGCTTTGAAAAAAAGCTAAATTTAAAAAAAAAAAGAAAAAAAGCTGAATAGTGCTGACAAGTTCGCGGAGACAAGAGGAGAGGGCTTCAACTGGCATGCAGCATAAGAAATCTACTGGAGGGTACCTTTTTCTTCCTTATGTCCTCTTGTTTACACATTCGTTCATCTACTGCCCGAATTCCTTCACTGACTGATGACCTGAGACTCTTTAAAAGAATAATAAAGAAAATGTATTACAGACATTGTTTTGTCACATTATCAATTTCCTACATCTCATTCAATTCCACAGAAATTAATACCTGTGCACCAGTACTATGCAGATATTGACAAGAAAAAAAAAAAAAACATGATATACCAGACACAGTTACTGTTGAGGGGACTCATGACCTGGGGGCATAATGACATGAAGGCAGGGTCGCATGGCCAGAAGAAGAATGACATATACAGTGAAAGTTATGGGGATGAGGGGGCTTAGAATGGAGAACAGATAATATGAAGCAAAGTACAGGAGAGTCTGGAAATGCGACGGGGCTCGAATCGGACTCTGAAAGCCATGTGTACACAGCTGCCGAGGTGGGGAGGGGATGGGGAGCAGATGTAAGTGCACACACACTCAGGGGCAGGGTCAGACAGGCACACAGCCATGTGCACTGCAGGCTTCCTTCTGGAGAGAAGCAGAAATAGGAATGGAGGGCCAACTTCACTGAGATGAAGTCTTTAGATTCTGCATATTTTGGAGAACGAAAGAATGTCAAAGCACTGATGCATGATGATGAAATGTGGGTATGGAAATACCAGGAATCAAGAATGAAGAACAGAAGACCAGAAAAAGGCAGAGCACAGAGGTAGAGAAACATGTCCAGAAGCTAATGAATAAAGAGATAATTAGGAATTAGGGCCAAAACAAAGGTTAACAGAAACAACTAGAATGAAGTAGGCATATCACAAAAATTCCACAGGAAGGTGAATTAATTCACTCCATCAACATTATGAAACACCTCCTGGACGTCAGTATTGTGGCAGCCTACAGGGATGCAATGAAGACAGATATAGTCGTATCCCTCAGTGGTCTGAGAATCTCACAGAACAGCTTCAGAGTTGGGACCAGAAAGGCAGGTCAGGCCTGTGGCTGAGCAGGACCAAAGTGGCCATAAAAACAGGCCATGGAAAAGGGAGAGGATACGGTGATGGCAGGGGGTGAGGCGGGACGGGAGCCTGTGTGAGTAGAGCAAATCTGCCTCCAGGAAGGGGGTTCGAGAGAAGAGTGGGAGGCCAAAGGAAGCCTAGGCTTGGGAAACAACACCACTATGAGGCCCCGGGAGGAAGAGGCACACCAAGGAGGCAGTGGGAGAGCCCCACAGCGGCTGGTGTGGAATCCAACAGCGGACCATGAAAATCCCTTCCATTCCAAGGAAAAGTATCTTTAACAAGATTTTGTAAAATTCAAATGAGACATAAACCATGGAAAGTATTGGCTACCTCAAGGCACAACTCAAGATTTTTACCTGTTTCACGAACTCTTTCCTGCCTGCCCCTCCCCTAGGCTTCTCAGCACTGATATTTCCATTACTCCGCATTTTTCTTGGTTCTAACCATGTACTGTGTCTTCACTTAAATTATGTTCTCCTTATATTCTCTCTAGGATGCAGGCACTGTCTTAGGGGAGGGACGCAAGAGGCCACTCAAGCTAGAGGAGACACACAAGGAAGGATGGTGTCGTTTATGACAAGTTTACGACAGGGCATCAGAATGGACAGAGGCCGTAAGTCAGGGCACCAGACACAGACGGGGGGGGGGGGCGGGACGGGAGACAGGGCAGCACAGTTTTCTGTAAGAAGTGATGCCACAACTGCCCCTCCACTGTTCACCCAGGTGGAGTTCCTATTCCCAATGGCTTAGAGGTGGGGAGTCCCATTCCCACAACAGAGATTTTTCTGAGAGAACATGCAAATGTAACATTTATTAAGTATTACATTTTATTTATATTATCCTTCAGTTCCATTAGGGATTACACAGTTTTTGTAGATCAGCCCAGGAACCTAACCACACGTAGATTACGTGGGGTGGGGGGGGATATTTACAAGATTACAAACTGTTAAAATACAAGTCATTCGTAAGTTAGAAACCACTTACATATGACCAAAGTGGCATTAATAAGTTGAATTTGGAAATATGCTTCCTCTCCCCTGACATTTTAAGGTTGTCTACTCTGAGAATATGTCTTCTTCAAATCGAACATGTTTTTTTAGGTTTTTAGCATATGCAAAAACAAAATCATTTACAACTCTTCTGAAGGTGAATATTATAATCATGAACCGTTAAAATACAACCACCAGTACCACCAAACTAACAGATGAAAAGAATTCTTAGAGAAAAGCCGACGAGGACAACAGGCGTCACAGCAGACTGTTTTCATTAATTGGGGACTTACAAGAACTTCTCGTAACTGTCCCAAAGGCACAGAAAGTTGATTGAGGGCTTTGTCCATGCCAACCTAAAGGCAAAACCAGGTTGGCACAAACACATCACGATAAGGAGTAATAGTGACGTATCTATTTAACGATCAGAGCAGTACCAGATTTAACTTGTTTTTTTTGGCACAACTGTATTTTGCTACATAACTAGCTAAACAACAGAAGTGTTATTTGGCCATTAATGTTGTTCATAGAATATGAAAAAAATCTGTTGAAATACATGAAACTATAAAAATAAGGGAAGTCAGGAGAAACGAAAGTTTTCTTAAGAACAATTTGCCTTTAGATGACATTTTAAATGAATGTGAAAAATTTTCACAGAAGGTGAACAGTTCTCTGTCTGTAATTGATGATACTCAGCCAGCTGATGTGAAAGTCTGACGGGCTACGTCTCTCTTAAACATTATTATAAGCCTTGAGAAAAATAGAAATTAAACAGAAGTAAAATTTTCTAGGTTTTTAATCCTATTGGGATATTTATCTTAGTGGTATATTTCCCAAAAGCAAATGTGCATCATTAATTTTAATGCTTCTTGAAATTCCCACGGAGCTGCAACTTTCTGTGCTTCTCTGGACAAACAGATTTAAAACAAAATGAAGCATCAACAAGGAGACTTTTCTGCCAAGGAACAAAATTCAACATTTCTAAACGGCTTTTACAAACAATTGATAAGCTCACTGCAAATCATTCTTATATTTTTATAAAACCAAACTTTTTAAATATCAATATTGGCCAATGTTCCCTCAACCTAGCTCTGGCTAACAGATATACCTGGGAGTAAATTAAACATTGTAAGAGTGGTGGACATTTGCTCCTACAAATTAGTCTAAATCAAGGAAGACTTCAGGGTAATCACTTAGCAACTAATAAAACAACCCCTTGGGTATTATTATCCTTTACTTTTCACTGTTGACTAATGAATTTGAAACATAATCAAACTAGAGCAACCTTAAATGAATAAAAACTAAAACAAAAAAATGTATTCCAAAAAGTTTAGTTCTTTTATTAATGAAATTGGTAATTTCTTCAAGTTTCTGGTGGGGTTGGTGGGGTAATCAACTGAAAGGTTTCTAAAAACTCTGCCCTTTTAATAAATATGAAGGAGAGAGAAAGTGTGTGTGTGTGTGTGTGTGTGTGTGTGTGTGTGTGTGTGTGTGTAGGACTTGTGAATTTCAGGTTTACCAAGTTTGTGGAAAGGTTGACAAAATCTGCATAATCCTTGTTGATGAGCTCGACCATGGCTATTTTAAGAAGTTTATAGTAGAGTTCCAGATCTCCTCTTAGTTCCTCCAGCTGGACACGCTTCCTACAGTCAGACACAAAGTGATCAACATTGAAATCTTCCTGAAAATCAAACCAGAAAGAAAAAATGATTGCACTGATACCACATTTTACATAGAAAAATAAGATCAGAGAAAGAATAAGAGGCCGTATTACTGCAGGGGAACACACACAGGACATCAGGGGGTCTGCTCACTTCCTAAGATTATGGGAAAGGGGGCCCCTCACCAAGACCATTCTCTCCTGTTGCCTAACTCTAAAGGCATTTTATTTCTTTTAATTATACATTTCAAAGAGGCTCTTCTCAAAATAGAAGCAGCTTTTTCTTCTTAATTTTAACACAGCGATTCACATCCTTCCAGACTTTGTTTTGGTCTCTTTACTTTTTTTTCTTTTTTTAGATTTTATTTATTTGAGAGAGAGAGACAGAGAGAACAAGTGGGAGGAGGGGCAGAGGGAGAAGCCAGCTCTCTGCTGAGCTGGGAGCCTGATGCCAGGGTTCATTCCAAGACCCTGAAATCAAGATCTCAACCGAAGGCAGACGCTTAACTGACTGAGCCACCCAGGTGCCATAGTCTTTCTCTTTAAAATATAAATTACTTTTGGGGTGCCTGGCTGGTTCAGTGGTTATGGGTTCAAGCCCACATTGGGCTTTCTGCTCAGCAGGGAGCCTGCTTCCCTGTCTCTCTCTCTGCCTGCCTCTCTGCCTACTTGTGATCTCTGTCTAATAAATAAATAATTTTTAAAAAAATAAAATATCAATTACTTTTTAAAGAAACTGACATATAATGGACACATGTTAGTTTCAGGCATACAACATAAAAATTCCATATTTTTATCTGTTGTGAAATGATCACCCTAAGACTAGTTAACATCCATCACCAAACATACACATTTTTTTCTTGTGCTAAGAACTATTAAGCTTTAGCAACTTTAAATATATAATAATATACGGCACCTGGGTAGCTCAGTGAGTTAAGGCCTCTGCCTTCGGCTCAGGTCATGATTCCAGGGACCTTGGATCGAGCCCCACATCAGGTTCTCTCCTCAGCAGGGAGCCTGTTTCCTCCTCTCTCTCTGCCTGCCTCTCTTCCTACTTATGATCTCTGTCAAATAAATAAATAAAATCTTTAAAAAAAAAAAAATATATATATATATATATATATTATACTATGCAGCCATCAAAAGAAATGAAATCTTGCCATGTGCAATGACGTGGATGGAACTAGAAGGTATGCTGAGTGAAATAATCAGAGAAAGACAATTATCATACAATCTCTCTGATATGAGGAATTTGAGAGGCAAAGTGGGGGGTGTGGGGGTAGGGAAGGAAAAATGAAACAAGATTGGATTCGGAGGGGGGCACCTGGGTGGCTCAGTGGGTTAAAGCCTCTGCCTTCGGCTCAGGTCATGATCACAGGGTCCTGGAATCGAGGCCACATCGGGCTCTCTGCTCAACGGGGATCCTGCTTCCTCCTCTCTCTCTGCCTGCCTCTCTGCCTACTTGTGATTTCTGTCTGTCCAATAAATAAATTAAATCTTTAAAAAAAATATTGGATTGGGAGGGAGACAAACCATAAGAGACTCTTAATCTCACAAAACAAACTGAGGGTTGCTGGAGGAGGGGTGTATGGAGAGGGTCGTGGGGTTGTGGACATTGGGGAAGGTATGTACTACGGTGAGTGCTGGGAAGTGTGTAAGCCTGACAATTCACAGACCTGTAACCCTGGGGCTAATAATACATATTTCTAATAAAAAATAATAAAATTAATATACAATAATACACAGTATTATTTACTACAGTCACTATGATGTACATTACATCCCCAAGGCTTATCTTATTAACTGGAAGTTTATACCACTGGACCCCTTCATCTATTTCCTCCACAACCTCGCCTCTGGCAACGACCAATCTGTTCTCTATGACTTCATTTTGTTTTGTTTCTTAGATTCCACATGTGAGGGAGATCATACAGTATTTCTCTTTCTCTGTCTGACTTATTTCACTCAGCACAATATCCTCAAGGTCCATCCATGTTGTTGCAAATGGCAAGACTTCCTTCTTTTTATGGTTAATATTCCATCGTATACACACACATTGTCTTTATCCATTAACCCCATTGGTGGACACTTTAGTTATTTCCAAGTCTTGGTTGTTGTAAATACTGTGATACTCACTACCGTGAGTGTGAGTCTTGCTGGCTGCTTGAGCCAGGTGATCTAGAGTTATACCTGGGTAGCAACTGCAAACCTCGGGGCATCATACGAGCATTCAAGCTCCTTTCCAGGAGATACCAGAAAGCAGAAGCGAGGTAGAGGGACAGCGCAAAGATGGTACCCATCAGCTCCATCTTTGGAGAATACCTTACTAGGCTCCCAGATCCACGTTAAATTAGATGTTTGCCCCTCAGGGCTTTAAGATAAGCAAATGAGCCTCTTTCACAGAAATCTAATCCCATTTCAGTCTGCTGCTTCTGTGCTGAGTTCCAGGGTGGGTCAGTCTACTCGCGGGACTGCTTTAAGAACTGTTTCTCAGTTTGCTATAGCCTTGTGGGTCTCATGGGTGCAAGCTCTGATGGCTTTCAAAGCTGGATGTTTTGGGGTCTTGTCTCTTAGATGTACGTCTTGGAAGTTGGGGTGCCAGAAGTGGGGCTCAAACCCTTTGCTCCTCAGGGAGAAGCCTGGGGTTTTGAGTACCCTCCCAATCCCAGGTCGCTGTACCAGGGGTGGGGTTTATGGCAAGACTGATTCTTACTTCAACATAGGTTTTTTTCCTTACTCACCTAATGTGTAGGAGTCACTCAGCTAGTTGTAGGGTTTTTTCCACAGGAAATTTTTCCATATGGAGCTATAGATTCAGTGTGTATTTCATAGAAGAGATGAGATCAAGATCCTCCCATGCCACCATCTTGAATGGAAACCCCAGACCTTATCTATGTATGTGTGTACACACACATATGTGTGTACACACACACACACACACACACACACACACACAAATATTCATGCTCTTCTAAACTATTTCCCATCTAGGGGCACCTGGGTGGCTCAGTGGGTTAAGCCTCTGCCTTCGGCTCAGGTCATATCTCAGGGTCCTGAGATCAAGCCTCACATCAGGCTCTCTGCTCAGCTGGAGCATACTTTCCCCCCTCTCTCTGCCTGTCTCTCTGCCTCCTTGTGACCTCTCTCTCTCTCTGTCAAATAAATAAATAAAATCTTAAAAAAAGAATAAAAAAATAAAAAATAAAAACCCATTCTATTAAAAAAATTTCCCATCTAAAAATATAACTTGAATGTCTTTACATAAAACACATACATTTCTATTAATATTTTATGTGCATGCTGAGTGTCCCATTGAACAGATGTTCCAAATCTTTCATAACCTATTTCCAAGTATTGGTCTCACAGGATTAGCTATCCTGTGTTTCCCCTCTACAATACTGTGATACCCCGGTAGGCTTATATGCTTAGAGGCAATAAATTACTATCTAATTCCCCTGTGACTCTGCTACTCCATGACCTGTTTAGTCAGCAAGAATCAGATGTGATGGGGCGCCTGAGTGGCTCAGTGGATTAAGCCGCTGCCTTTGGCTCAGGTCATGATCTCAGGGTCCTGGGATCGGGTCCCGCATCGAACTCTCTGCTCGGCAGGGAGCTTGCTTCCCTCTCTCTCTCTCTCTGGCTGCCTCTCTGTCTACTTGTGATTTCTCTCTGTCAAATAAATAAATCTTAAAAAAAAAAAAAGAATCAAATGTGATGATTCCCAAACTAGTTAAGGACACCTACACTTACTTTTCATTAAACACTATGTAAACCAACAAAATATGACTGCAAAAAAAATCACTGTTCTTTTGAAAACTAACACAGCTACTTTGGAAAGATTTGATACAAAGAAATCAATAAGAAAATTTTTGCTAAGTTAGGTATGGGTGAGATGACCAAGTACCAGGCAGGGAGGGAGTGATCACAGGATTCTCACTCAATTCAGTTAAAGAAACTGAAACTGAATGCAAAAAAAGACAACATAGAAAACTTTTTTTAAAGATTCTTTTTATTTATTTGAGACACAGACAGACAGTATGAGCAGGGAAAGGGGCAATGGGAGGAGATTCCCTGCTGAACAGGGGGCCCAATGTGGGACTCCATCCCAGGACCCCGAGGTCATGACCTGAACCGAAGGTAGATGCCTAACCTATTGAACGACCCAAGTGCTGTGATAACTCAGAAATCTAATCTGCAGCCAGTTTCCAGAGAAAAGACCTGGCACTGTTTCAATGGAGAATAAATGTACATATATTTTTTCCAAATAAAATGCTAAAAACTGTATGTACCATTCCCTAAGAGTACTTGTTTAAACTGACTTTTTTAGTTAATCAACCAAAGACTGACCCTGCTAGTGTCGGAGAGAAGGACTTCATACCAAACCGTAATTTCACAGTCATCTACAGAAAGCCACCTGCTCCTTACACTGGTGACCAAATTAGCCTGGACCTTTCTCTCCTGAGACAATTTCAGACCTTACATCATAGTTATGTAGTACATCACGGGAGGGGGTCTTGGTTCATAATCCTGGCCATCCTACGCATCAACTGTATACCTTTAGGTCGATCACTTTCCCTGCCTCAGTTACACATTGTTGAAGTTCTTGAACTTCATGATGGCATTCTAAATTGTATAACTGGGGTGCCTATGTGGTTAAGCATCTGCCTTTGGCTCAGGTCATGATCCCAGTCTCTTGGGTTTGAGTTCCACATCAGGCGCTCTGCTGAGCAAGGAGCCTGCTTCTCCCTCTGTCCCTTCCTCCTGCTCCTGCACTCTCTCACTCTCAAATCTAATCTTAAATAAATAAATAAATAAATAAATCATATAACTTAGCCTCAGTGAACAAATGCTATTAGGTAATATTAGTACTCAACTTACCATTTATGCATTTGTTCTCAGATAAACAAAAGTTGCATAACACATGACTAAATAACTCGGAACATCTGTGAATACTGGGTTAGGCAGCGTTTGCTGTGAAAAGCAAACCCAAACTCACAGTGCCATAATAGAGACCCATTTCACTTAACCAAGAATGGTTTTACTACTTTAGGAATGGTTTTACTTTATAGTGTAGATTCCCCAAGTATTCAAAAAGAAAGTATTTACAACCCATACATTTATGGTCAACTGATTTTTCACAAGGATGCCAAGACCATTTCATGGGGGGGGGGGGAACAGTCTTTTCGAGTGCCTACTACTGGGACAAGTGAATATCTACATGCAAAAGAATGAACTTGGAACAGCAACGTCACACATACACAAAAATATAACTCAAAATGGATCAAAGATTTAAATGTAAGAGTCAAAACTGTAACACTCAGAGAAAACAGGTGAAAATCTGTATGACTTTGGATCGGGAAAAGCTTTCTTAGACATGATACACAAAGCAATAAGAAATATTAGATAAGCTGAACTTGATCAAAATAAAAACTTTCGTGTGTCAAAGGACACTACGGAGAACGTGAAAAGACAACCCACAGAATGGGAGAGAGTATCTGCAAATCATTTGTCTGACAAGGATCTAATAACCAGAATATGCAAATATACTCTTAGAACTCAACAACAAAAAAACAAATAACCTAATTTAAAAACAAGCCAAAGACTTTTGAATAGACATTTCTCCAAAGATGATACACAGATGGTCAAGAGCACATGTCGGGATGTTCGACATCCTTAGTCATTGGGGAAATGCGAATCAAAAGCACATGCAGATGCCACATCACACCCACTAGGACAACTATGGTAAAATAAGAAAAAGAAAAAGAAAAAAAGAAGAAGAAGAAAAGTGCTGGCAAGAAGGCGGAGAAGCTGGAACCCTCCTGTATTGTCGGTGAGAATGTAAAACAGTGTGGCTAAGGCAGCAAACAGCTCGGTAGCTCCTCAAGAAGTTACACACGTACAATTACCCAGCAGTTCTACGTCTAGGGGTATGACATCGACAGAACTGACAACAGATGTTCCTGCCACAACCTGTACATGAATGTGCACAGCAGCGCTGCTCATAGCAGCCAAAAGAGTATATACCCAACGTTCATCAACTGGTGAATGGATACATAAAATGTGGAAGAGCCTCTTACACAACCATAAAAAGGACTAAATTGTTACATGCTACAACACGAGTGAAGTCTGAAAACATTCTACTCTCAGGTTAAAGGAAGCCAGACACAAAAGGTCACGTGTTATACAATTCCACTGATATGAGATGTTCCAGAAAAGGCAAATCCATAAAAACAGAAAGTAGATTCATGATTGCCAGGGAATAAGGGGAGGGGAGAATTGGAAGTAAGAGGTTTATTTTTCGGGTGATGGAAGCATTCTGGAATTAGACAGAAGTGATGTATGTACCATATACACAGTAAATATACTAAAAACCAGAGAAGAGTACACTTTAAAATGGCAACTATTATGCTTTGTGAATTATATTTTGATGAAAAATGAAACAACTTAAATATCAACAAGCTAAATGCTAGGATACATTAAAAAAAATCCAAAGTAACACTAATCACAGGAACAATGGTGTAGCTACATGAATTTCAGACAAAGCAGATTTCAGAGAAGGATAATTATCAGGCATAAAGAGCAGCATTACATAATGATAAAGAAATCGACTGACCAAGAAGACACAATTATCCTTAAGGTATGTGTGCCTGATCAACACAGGTAAGACACAACCTAACAAAACTGCAGGGAGAAATAAACAATTCCATTATCACAGCTGGTGACTTCAACACTTCTTCATCATTAATGGGCCAATCCAGCAACAGGGCAACAAGGATTTGACAGATGTGGACATTCAGTCCAGACATGGCACACTTAACACCACCATCAATTACCGTACAACAGATGTACACAGACTATTTCGCCCAGTAATAGTGCAACACACATTCTTCTTAAGCTCATATGGAACACTCATCAAGACAGAATAATTCTGGGCCACAAAACACAACAAATTTTTAAAAATAAAAATTATACCAAATATGTTCTCAGACCGCAATGGAATTAAAAATCAGTAACAGAAGATAGTTGAAGAAGTCCAAAATACATGGAGATTAAATGACACACTTCTAAATGACAGGAGACCAGTCTCAACAAAATACAATGTAGCAAAATGTGCGGAATGCTGCTTAAAGGGAAAATACTGTACTGAATGCAAATATTAGAAAAAAAAAAGATTAAAGTCAATAATCTAAGCTTCCATTTTAGGCAACAACAAAAAAATCAAATCTAAAGTAAGGAGGGGCTCCTGGGTGGTTCAGTTGGTTAATCATCTGCCTTTGGCTCAGGACATGGTCCTAGGGTCCTGGGACAGAGCCCTGCATCAGAGTTTCCTGCTCAGGGAGGCTGCTTCTCCATCTCCCATTCCTCCTGCCTGTATTCCCTCTCTCACTGACTCTCTCTGTGTCGAATAAAATCATTAAAAAAAAAAAACCCTAAAGGAAGTAGAAAAAAAATAAAAATTAGAGCAGAAATCAATGTAATTAAAACCAGGAATTTTTTTTTTAAATCAATAAACCCCAAGTCTGTTTCTTTGAAAACATCAATAAAACAGATAGACCCTTAGCCAGTCAAACAAAGAAAAAAAGGTAGAAGACATAAATTACTAATATCAGATGAAAGAAGGGAGGGCTACTGCTAACAATCCCAATCACTGTAAATTCAACCAAACATTTATGGAATACTACACAATTCTCTAAAATCTCTTCCAGAAAGTAAAACTAGAAGGAGTACTTCCTAAATCATTCTAGGAGATCATTATTACCCTGACACCAAAACCAATACTACAAGAAAAGAAACTATAAACTAGTATCTCTCATGAACACAGACATAAAAATCTTCAACAAAAATTAGCAAATAAAAGCAAACACTATATTAAAAAATTATACACCAGGGTCATGTAGGATTTATTCCAGGTATGCAACATTAGAAAATGTTCAACATTAGAAAATCAATGTGATCCATCATATCAACAGAAAGAAAATCACATGATCATATCAATGAAGGGAGGAAAAAAACATTTAACAAAATCCACACCTCTTCATTATTAACCCTCAGGAAACTAAGAATAGGAGGACTTCCTCAACTTGATAAAGAATGTTTCCAAAAATCCACAGCTAACATGATATTAATACTGAGAAAATAGAAGACAGGGAATCAAGGCAAGGATGTCCCTCCTACTACTACTATTCAATACTATACTGGAAGGCCAAACTAATGAAATAAGGTAAGAAAAGGAAACAAAAGGTATACAACCTGGGAAAGAATAAAACTTTGTTCACAGATGACATGACTGTCTACAGAAAATACAAAGACTTCACACCCCACACCCTCCTGAAACTAGTCAAGTGATTATAGCAAGTCTGCACAATACACAGTTAAAATACAGAAGTCAATTGCTTTCCAATGATGTATCAGACAAAGGGCCAGTATTCAAAATTTATAAAGAATTTATCAAACTCAACATCCAAAAAACAAAAAAATCCAGTCAAGAAATGGACAGAAGACATGAACAGACCAAAGAAGACATCCAAATGGCCAACAGACACATGAAAAAGGGCTCCACATCACTCAGCATCAGGGAAATACAAATCAAAACCACAATGAGACACCACCTTACATCAGTCAAAATGGCTAAAATTAACAAGTCAGGAAACAACAGATGTTGGCGAAGATGTGGAGAAAGGGGAATCCTCCTACACTGTTGGTGGGAATGCAACTCTGGAAAACAGTATGGAGGCTCCTCAAAAAGTTAAAAATGTAACAACCCAACGACTTAGCAATTGCCCTATTAGATGTTTATCCAAAGTACACAAAGTGATTTGAAGGGGCAAAAGCACCCAGATGTTTATAGTCAAACTATTGAAAGAGCCCAGATGTCCATCAAGAGATGAATGGATAAAGAAGATGTGGTATACATACACACACACACACACACACACACACATTACTCAGCCATCAAAAAGAACAAAATCTTGCCATTTGCAAGGACATGGATGGAACTAGAGGAAACAAATACCATATAGTTTCAGTCACATGTGGAACTTAAGAAACAACAGATGAATATAGGAGAAGGGAAGGAAAAATAGAAACAGACAGGGAGGCAAATCACAAGAGACTTAACTACAGGAAACAAACTGAGGGTTACTGGAGAGGGGAAAGTTGGGGTAACTGCGTGAGGGGTATTAAGGAGGGCACTTGTTGGGATGAGCTCTGGGTGTTGTATGCAACCAATGAATCACGAAATTCTAACCATGAAACTAAAAGTACACTGTATGTTAACGAGATTGAATTTTAATTAAAAAATTTAAAAAGTCAATTGCTTTCGTATATACCAGCAATGTACAAGTGGAATTTGAAGTTAAAAACACAAGACCATTTACATTAGCATACCAAAAAAATTAATACTTAGGTGCAAATCTAACAAAATATGCACAAGATCTATATGAGAAAAAGTATAAAATTCTGATGAAAGATAACAAGCAAGGTAAGATGTGAAGTGGAAAGAAAGTCCACAATCTTGGGTAAGAACACTCAATACTGTTAAGAGGTCAGTTCTTCCCAAACTGATCGACAGACTCAATGCAATCCCAATCAAAATGCCAGGAAGTTATTCTGTGCATACCAACATGTTGACTCTAAAATTTGGATGGAAAACTGGAAAACCAAGAGTCCCAGAGTAGTCAACAAAATATTAAATAGCGGGGAAAAAAAGGAAATTGAGGATTGCCACCACCCAATCTCAAGACTTACTATTAAAGCTATAGTGATTAAGACAGAAGGTGCCTGGCAAAAGAGACAGGTGCTTGGAACAGAGTGGAGAGCCCAGAACAACATCCACACACACAGGCAAAGGCAACTCAATGGCAAGGACAGTCTTCAACAAATGGAACCGAACAATGGGACATTGATAAGAAAAAACAAACAAATGAAAAGAATAAAAACAAACTTTTCACACCTTTCACAAAACCTAAACGTAAAATGCAAAACTTCTTAAAGATGACATAAGAAAAAATGTAGGGATCCTTGGATTTGGCAATGACTTTTCAGATATAAAACCAAAAGCATGATCTACGAAAGAAAAAAATTGATGAGAGGGACTTTGTTAAAATTAAACTTCTCTGTAAAAGACACTGTTAAGAGAATGAAAAGAGGGGACAACTGGGTGGCTCAGTTGGTTAAGCAGCTGCCTTTGGCTCAGGTCATGATCCCAGCGTCCTGGGATCGAGTCCCACATTGGGATCCTTGCTCCGCAGGGATCCTGCTTCACCCTCTGACTCTGCCTTCCACTCTGTCTGCCTGTGCTCACTCTCGCTCGCTCTTTCTCTGACAAATAAATAAATAAAATCTTAAAAAAAAAAAGAGAGAGAGATGAAAAGACCAGTCACAGAGTAGAGAAAATATCTGCAAAACACAGCCATGGTAAAGGACTTAAAATAAGAAATATAATATAAAGATGTCTTAGTAGCAACAAGAAATCAAACCTAATTTAAAAATGTGAAAAGAGCGGTGGCTGGGAACCCCAGTCAGTTAAGCATCTGCCTTTAGCTCAGGTCCTGGGACTGAAATCCACACTGGGCTCCCGGCTCAGGGAGGAGCCTGCTTTTTTCCCTCTCCTGCTGCCTGCTGCTACCTCTCCGTATGCTTGTGCTGTTAATAAATAAATAGAATCTTTAAAAACGAAAAAAAAAAAAGGATCTGAAAAGATGCTCAACTTTGTATGTCATTAAGAAATTGCAAATTTAAACAAGGTACTATTACATATCACGTAGAATATAAAAAATCCAAAGCACTAGTAATACCAAATGCTAGCAAGGATGTGGGACAACCAAACTCTCATTCACTGTTTGGTCAGAATGCAAAATGGGAGGCACTGTGTGAGACAGCTTGGCAGTTTCTCACAGAACTAAACACATTCTCACTATAAGATCAGTAATTGTGCTCCTTTGTATTTACCCAAAAGAGCTTAAAACTAGTGTCCACACAAAAACCTGCACACGGATATTTACAGCAGCTTTATTCTCTGAAGTGCCGATCCCTGCTTCTTAACAGCTCCAAGTGCCCGCCGCTTCAGAGTGGGGGCTGGGCGAGCAGGGAGCTGGGGTGGGCGCAGCGATGCCTAAGTTCTGACCTCAAGACCCTGCGCTGTTTCACCTGTCCCTTTAGGAGTACAATGACATAGGATGTCACCAACGGAGGATCTACCCCTGCATCCTGGTACTGGGAAAGCACGCGAGGGCTGCGGAGCTGAAAGCAAGAGTTGGTAGTTCCAGTAATGTGTGCAGGGTTTTAAAAAACTATATACCGGAAAATATCCGGTCTTATTTGCATGTGTTTGTATCATGCACAATTTTTAACTGCAATCCTCCTTTTACCTTCTTCCCTGTTGTTAAGACTCTCCTCTCCTCACCGCTGCCTTTGTCCCTATAATACCTGTTGACAGCCTGGTGCTCATCCATGAGCTCATTCGCCTCTATCCACGCACGCATGGGGCTCTGTCACTGTTTAACAAATATGGGCTCATTTTATCTACCTCTTGATCTAGTGCTTCCCAGTTAATAATCCCTCCTGCATAACGTCCTTCTGTTTTTATCTTCATTTTTATAAAGAATGGCTGCTCACCTTTTATCAGGTGCCTTTATTTTTTTATCAAATGCATTTATTGCTATGGTCTTAAGAGTTTTTCACAGTTAATTTAGTGATGAGGTAAATCTTATTGATTTTCTGGTCTTGAGCTCCCTTTATTTTCCTGGAATGAATCCAAGTTGGTCTCAGGATATAGTCTTTTGATAGAGGCCTGACTTCTGTTATTTGCTAACATTAGTTCAGTTTCTGTTAACTAATCTGTCCTAAGCCAGGTTTGTTAATAGCTTCCCCGTTCCTCCCTCTCAGGTTTGGGTATTAAAATTGTGCTCAGCTTCATCAAGTGAATTGACTTATTATTGTTTAATTGCCTGTTGCCATTTAACAGTAGAATGACAGTTATCCAGCTGCAAACCTGTCTGATCTTGGAACTCATCTTCTAAACTTGAAATCTTGGCCATTGGTTTTGATTAGATATGGTTAGGTTTTTGTAATTTTAAAAATCCCTCCAGCCCTTGGTTCTGTCTGACCTGATTGCTTTCAGCTGTTTCTGCAACAAAAATGTCCCAGCAGGGAAAACTCTCATTGTTTATAGTGGCGCCCCCTTCTGAACACGTTGTTAATAAAAAGCTTTTTTTTTTGGGGGGGGGGGGCTATGGTAAATGTGGAACAACAATGAGGTATTTCAAAGAGGTGAACCACAGATAAATTTCTCTAAGGGTGGGGTGAGGGTTACTCAAAAAGGAACTTGACAAGGCTTTTAAAGATATCGACAATCATTATAACATAACGTGACTGATTGTTACCGTGCCCTTAACTGGGCCAACACATGTTGGCTTCCAAGATAGACTAACATAGTTGAGATGGTTCTAGGAGCTTTCTAGCACAGGGTCTCATGAGGCAGGGATTCTAGCAACTGGCTTTGCAAGGCATGAGGCCTGTTAGTGATTCTATTTTTTCCTCTGCAGAATGGGTCTTTCTACATTCCAGGTCCTTTCTACCCCAGTAAATAAAGCAGCGATTCTCTCAGTGAGTTGTACTATTGGTTTAAACAGCCAACTGTCTCTTTAAAAGGACTTTTGAAGCAGGCTGAGGCTGCTTCAGCTAGCCAGAGATCAGCTAGATAGCTTATCTAAAGATTGCAAACACCTGAAAATCCATCGGCAGATCGAAGAGAAGAAGAACAGCAATTCTGGAAACAGAAAAACAACCACTTTCTGAAAGGTAGGACCGGCGGAGAAGTGAATCCAAAGCGACAGGAAGATAGACCCTGGGGGGAGGGGCCGGCTCCCGGCAAGCGGCGGAGCAACGGCTCACAAAATCAGGACTTTTAAAAGTCTGTTTCGCTGAGGGACATCGCTCCAGAGGCTAAACCGGGGCGAAGCCCACGCGGGGTCAGCGTGGCCTCAGGTCCCGCAGGGTCACAGAAGGATCGGGGGTGTCTGAGTGTCGCAGAGCTTGCTGGTATTGGAACGGGAAAGCCGGCTGCAGAGACGGAGCCGACAGTAAGCTCACAGCTCGGTGTTACCTTGAACCGATCGCAGGCTCGGTGAGCTCGGAGCGCGGCCGGAGGTCAGGCAGACGGGAGTAACTGGGCGCTGTTCTCTGAGGGCGCACTGAGGAGTGGGGCCCTGGGCTCTCGGCTCCTCCGGGCCAGAGACCAGGAGGCCGCCATTTGTGTTCCCGTCCTCCGGAACTCTACGGAAAGCGCTCAGGGAACAAAAGCTCCTGAAAGCAAACCCGAGCGGATTACTCACCCCGGCCCCGGGTAAGGGAGGTGTAATTCCGCCTGGGGCAAAGACACTTGAGAATCACTACAACAGGCCCCTCCCCCAGAAGATCAACAAGAAATCCAGCCGAGACCAAGTTCACCTACCAAGGAGTGCGGTTTCAATACCAAGGAGAGCAGCAGAATTCCAGAGGAGGAGAAAGCCAAGCACGGAACTCATGGCTTTTTTCCTGTGATTTTTTTTAGTCTTGCAGTTAATTTAATTTTTTCTTTTTCATTCTTTTTTTTTTCTTTCTTTTTCTTCTCGCCTTCGGGTAAAAATTTTTTTTTTTTTTTTAACTGTTACCTTTTTCTTTTTTAACAATTTTTTACTAGTTTATCTAATATATATATTTTTTCTTTTTTACATTTTTCTCAGGTGTTTTCTTTTTTTAAAAAATTTTTTTTTCTTTTCTTTTTTTTTCTTTTCTTTTTTCTTTTTTTTTTTTTCTTTCTTTCTTTTTGAACCCCTTTTTATCCCCTTTCTCCCCACTCACGATTTTGGATCTCTTCTAATTTGGTTAAAGCATATTTTCCTGGGGTTGTTGCCACCCTTTTAGTATTTTACTTGCCCCTTCATTTACTCTTATCTGGCCAAAATGACAAGACGTAAAAATTCAACGCAAAAAAAAGAACAAGAGGCAGTACCGAAGGCTAGGGACCTAATCAATACAGACATCAGTAATATGTCAGATCTAGAGTTCAGAATGACAATTCTCAAGGTTCTAGCCGGGCTCGAAAAAGGCATGGAAGATATTAGAGAAACCCTCTCGAGAGATATAAAAGCCCTTTCTGGAGAAATAAAAGAACTAAAATCTAACCAAGTTGAAATCAAAAAAGCTATTAATGAGGTGCAATCAAAAATGGAGGCTCTAACTGCTAGGATAAATGAGGCAGAAGAAAGAATTAGTGATATAGAAGACCAAATGACAGAGAATAAAGAAGCTGAGCAAAAGAGGGACAAACAGCTACTGGACCACGAGGGGAGAATTCGAGAATTAAGTGACACCATAAGACGAAACAACATTAGAATAATTGGGATTCCAGAAGATTCAGAAGAAAGAGAGAGGGGAGCAGAAGGTATACTGGAGAGAATTATTGGGGAGAATTTCCCCAATATGGCAAAAGGAACGAGCATCAAAATTCAGGAGGTTCAGAGAACGCCCCTCAAAATCAATAAGAATAGGCCCACACCCCGTCACCTAATAGTAAAATTTACAAGTCTCAGTGACAAAGAGAAAATCCTGAAAGCAGCCCGGGAAAAGAAGTCTGTAACATACAATGGTAAAAATATTAGATTGGCAGCTGACTTATCCACAGAGACCTGGCAGGCCAGAAAGAGCTGGCATGATATTTTTAGAGCACTAAACGAGAAAAACATGCAGCCCAGAATACTATATCCAGCTAGGCTATCATTGAAAATAGAAGGAGAGATTAAAAGCTTCCAGGACAAACAACAACTGAAAGAATTTGCAAACACCAAACCAGCTCTACAGGAAATATTGAAAGGGGTCCTCTAAGCAAAGAGAGAGCCTACAAGTGGTAGATCAGAAAGGAACAGAGACCATATACAATAACAGTCACCCTACAGGCAATACAATGGCACTAAATTCATATCTCTCAATAGTTACCCTGAATGTGAATGGGCTAAATGCCCCTGTCAAAAGACACAGGGTATCAGAATGGATAAAAAAACAAAACCCATCTATATGTTGCCTCCAAGAAACTCATTTTAAGCCCGAAGACACCTCCAGAT